>NW_027361921.1:28574143-29316358 GCF_039654945.1 Dendrobates tinctorius
TTCAAGATATACATGCTGTTCCAGTAGTTTTGAGACGTAAGGGAGAAGAGATATTGGGCGATAGTTAGACACAGAGGATTGGTCAAGGGAGGGCTTTTTGAGGATGGGTGTGATTGAGGCATGTTTGAAGGATGAGGGAAAGACACCATTTGTAAGTGAAAGGTTGAAAAGGTGTGTTAGCGATGGGATGAGGACTGTAGCCATGTTAGGGATGAGGTGAGACGGGAGTGGGTCGAGGGCACAAGTGGTGAGGTGTGATCTTGACAGAAGGGTGGAGAGCTGATCTTCTGTCATGGTGGAGAAGCTAGCTTTTGCAGAACAGGGCTGAGCGGCTAAGAGGGGCATTGAGGGCTGCGGGCCAAAGTTTTGTCTGACAGTGTAGATCTTTTGCTTAAAGAAGGAGGCAAAGTCTTCGGCAGAAATGAGAGGAGGGGGAGGAGGTGCTGTGGGACGGAGTAGAGAATTGAAAGTGTTGAAGAGCTGTTTAGGGTTGTGAGACAGGGAGGATATGAGAGATGCAAAGTTTGTTTTGCGGCAGAGAGCGTGGACTTAAAGCTGGCAAGGGACTGCTTGTATGCATTGAAGTGCTCAGTAGAATGGGTTCTCTTCCATCTCCGCTCAGCGGCCCTGGAAACCCATCTCAGTTCTTTGGTCAGGCTGGTGAGCCAGGGCTGCCTGTTGATTGTTCGAGTTTTGCTCTGCGTGAGGGGGGCAGCCGAATCAAGCGTTGCTGTTATTGTGTTATAAAAGGTGGCAGCAGCGTCTGTGTCATGAAGGGAAGCTATGTCTGTAAGAGGGAGAAGGGATTCAGAGAGTGATTGTAAATTGAGGTGTTTGAGATTCCTGCGAGGGCGAGTGAGTTTATGGAGCGGGGGTTGCACTTTGAATAAAAATTCAAAGTTGGAAAACTGCGAAATTTAACATTTTTGCCAAATTTCCATTTTTTTCCCCAAATAAACGCACGTTATCATCAATGAAATTTTACCACTAACATGAAGTACAATATGTCACGAGAAAACACTGTCAGAATCACAGGGATCCATGGAAGCGTTTCAGAGTTATTACCTCATAAAGGGACAGTGGTCAGAATTGTAAAAATTGGCCCGGTCATGAATGTGCAAACCACCCGTAAAGGGGTTAAACATCAAAAGGCGCACTGTGCAAGCGATCATATTAAAACGGAAGGAGTATCACACCACTGCAAATCTACCAAGACCCGGCCGTCCCTCTAAACTTTCATCTCAAACAAGGAGAAGACTGATCAGAGATGCAGCCAAGAGTCCCATGATCACTCTGGATGAACTGCAGAGATCTACAGCTGAGGTGGGACAGTCTGTCCATAGGACAACAATCAGTCATACACTGCACAAATCTGGCCTTTATGGAAGAGTGGCAGGAAGAAAGCCATTTCTCAAAGATATCCATAAAAAGTGTTGTTTAAAGTTTGCAACAGGCCACCTGGGAGACACACCAAACATGTGGAAGAAGGTGCTCTGGTCAGATAAAACCAAAATCGAACATTTTGGCAACACAGCTCATCACCCTGAACACACCATCCCCACTGTCAAACATGGTGGTGGCAGCATCATGGTTTGGGCCTGCTTTTCTTCAGCAGGAACAGGGAAGATGGTTAAAATTGATGGGAAAATGGATGGAGCCAAATACAGGACCATTCTTGAAGAAAACCTGTTGGAGTCTGCAAAAGACCTGAGACTGGGATGGAGATTTGTCTTCCAACAAGACAATGATCCCAAACATAAAGCAAAATCTAACAATGGAATGGTTCACAAATAAACATATCCAAATGTTAGAATGGCCAAGTCAAAGTCCAGACGTGAATCCAATCGAGAATCTGTGGAAAGAGCTGAAAACTGCTGTAAACAAACGATCTCCATCAAACCTCACTGAGCTCGAGCTGTTTGCCAAGGAAGAATGGGCAAGAATTTCAGTCTCTCAATGTACAGAACTGATAGACATACCCCAAGCGACTTGCAGCTGTACTCGCAGCAAAAGGTGGCGCAACAAAGTATTAAGTTAAAGGGGCCAAATAATATTGCACATCCTACTTTTCAGTTTTTGAATTTCCACAAAAAATGTAAAATAACCAATAAATTTCATTCAACTTTACAATTGTGTCCCACTTGTTGTTGATTCTTCATCAAAAATTTACATTTGATGTCTTTATGTTTGAAGCATGATATGTGGGAAAAGGTTGAAAAGTTCCAGGGGGCCGAATACTTTCGCAAGGCACTGTATGTTGTGCATTAGACATATATATGTTGGAAAAGGATTCCTGGCTTCTCATCCTGTTTTTTCCTTTTTCCACTGCATTCCTTGTTTTATCCCCCCTTGCTTCCCTGGCAGCTTTTGCTGTTTTCAATTGTTTTTAACTTTTATTAATTTTTCTTTATCTTTCTTGCATTTAGTTATCCAGAGCATATTGTGTTCTTTTGGATCGTCATCTGGCCCTATTTTCTTGGATCCTACATATGGATTGCTTCAATAAATTATTTCACAATATTGCTGTAATTTATATGCTTGCAATATGAAATATCTGTGTGTATAATTCAATTATACATGATTCTTGCTTAGCTTTTATCTGTGGCTCTTGTGATTTCCTAGTGAATGGGACCTTTGTATCCTCAAGTATTATCAGCATGCTTGCGTAATTAATATGCGGCCAAGCACATTGTCTCCTGCTTGTGTGGCTCAGATTTGCAGGAGGACATCTTTTTGCCCTGCGCTTGCATCTGGGTTTATTACCCAGCCCGTGCGCTTTGGGCATGGAGCCTGTCCTGCTCGGCAGGACCTGTTAACCCCTTCATGACCCAGCCTATTTTGACCTTAATGACCTGGCCATTTTTTGCATTTCTGACCATTGTCCCTTTATGAGGTAATAACTTAGTAACGGCTCAACGCATCCTAGCGATTCGGAGACGGTTTTTTAGTGACATATTGGGCTTCATGTTAGTGGTAAATTGAGGTCGATAATTTTTGCGTTTGTGAAAAAAACAGAAATTTGGTGAAAATTTTGAAAATTTAACAACTTTCAAAATTTGAATTTTTATTCTGTTAATCCAGAGTTATGTCTACTTTACATGAGCACAATTTTGGAAACAAAATTTTTTTTGATAGGAAGTTATAAGGGTTAAAAGTTGACCAGCGATTTCTCATTTTTACAACAAAATTTACAAAACCATTTTTTTTTTTAGGGACCACCTCACATTTGAAGTCACTTTGAGGGGTCTATATGGCAGAAAACAACCAAAAGTGACACCATTCTAAGAACTGCACCCCTCAAGCTACTCAAAATTACATTCAAGAAGATTATTAACCCTTCAGGTACTTCACAGGGACTAAAGCAACATAGAAGGAAAAAATTGACATTTTAATTTTTCCAACAAAAACTTTCTTTTAGCATCATTTTTTTCATTTTCACATGGGTAATAGGATAAAATTGATCCTAAAATTGTTGGGCAATTTCTTCTGAGTAAACCGATACCTCATATGTGGTCATAAACCACTGTTTGGGCACATGGCAGGGCTCAGAAGGGAAGGAGCGCCATTTGACTTTTTGAATGGAAAATATGCTGGAATATTTATCGGTTGCCATGTCGCGTTGGGAAAGTCCCTGTGTGCCTAAACATTGGAGCTCCCCCACAGGTGACCCCATTTTGGAAACTAGACCCTACAAGGAACTTATCTAGATGCATAATGAGCACTTTGAACCCCCAGGTGCTTCACAAATTGATCCGTAAGAAAAAAAAAAGTACTTTTTTTTCACAAAAATTTTGTTTTAGCCTCAAGTTTTTCATTTTCATATGGGCAACAGGGAAAAATGGATCATAAAATTTGTTGGGCAATTTCTCCTGATTACACCGATACCTCATATATCGTCAAAAACCACTGTTTGGACGCACGGCAGGGCCCGGAAGAGGAGCGCCATTTGACTTTTTGAATGGAAAATTAGCTCCAATCGTTAACGGACACCATGTCGCGTTTGGAAAGCCCGTGTGCCTAAACATTGGAGCTCCCCCACATGTGACCCTATTTTGGAAACTAGACCCCCGAAGGAACATATCTAGATGTGTGGTGAGCACTTTGAACCCCAAGTGCTTCACAGAAGATTATAACGCAGAGCAGAGAAAAAAAAAAATTTTTTCCCCTCAAAAATGATTTTTTAGCCCGCTAATTATTTTCACAAGGCTAACAGGAGAAATTGGACCCAAAAGTTGTTGTCCAGATTGTCCTGAGTATGCTGGTACCTTAAATGTGGGGGTAAACCACTGTTTGGGCGCATGGCAGGGCTCAGAAGAAAAGGAGCGCCATTTGACTTTTTGAATGAAAAATTAGCTCCAATCGTTAGCGGACACCATGTTGTGTTTCGAGAGCCTCTGTGTGCCTAAACTTTGGAGCTTCCCCACAAATGCCCCCATTTTGGAAACTAGACCCCCCAAGGAACTTATCTAGATGCATATTGAGCACTTTCAACCCTCAGGTGCTTCACAGAAGTTTATAACACAGAGCCGTGAAAATAAAAATCTTTTTTTTCCTCAAAAAATGATTTTTTAGCCCGCTAATTTTTATTTTTACAATGGTAACAGGAGAAATTGGACTCCTAAAGTTGTTGTCCAGTTTCTCCTGAGTACGCTGGTACCCCATATGTGGGGGGGACCACTGTTTGGGCACACGTCGGGGCTCGGAAGGGAAGTAGTGACGTTTTAAAATGCAGACTACATGGAATGGTCTACAGACGTCATGTTACGTTTGCAGAGCCCCTGATGTGCCTAAACAGTAGAAACTCCCCACAAGTGACCCCATTTTGGAAACTAGACCCCCCAAGGAACTTATCTAGGTGTCTGGTGAGCACTTCGAAACCCCAAGTGCTTCACAGAAGTTTATAACGCAGAGCCATGAAAATAAAAAATCATTTTTTTTCCACAAAAATAATTTTAGCACCTAATTTTTTATTTTCCCAAGGGTAACAGTAGAAATTAGACCCCAAAAGTTGTTGTGCAATTTTTCCTGAGTACGCTGATACCCCATATGTGGGGGTAAACCACTATTTGGGCACACGTCGGGGCTCGGAATGGAGGGAGCACTGTTTGACTTTTTAAATGCAAAATTGGCTGGAATAAATTGTGGCGCCATGTCGCATTTGGAGACCCCCTGATGTGCCTAAACTGTGGAAACCCCTCAATTCTAACTCCAACCCTAACCCCAACACACCCCAAACCCTAATCATAACCCTAACCACAACCCTAACCCCAACACACCCCTAACCCTAATCCCAACTCTAACCCTAACTACAAGCCTAACCTAATCCCAACCCCAACCCACCCCTAATCTTAACCCTAATTCCAACACTAACCCTAATCCCAACCCTAATTCCAACACTAACCCTAATTCCAACCCTAATTCCAGCCCCAACCCTAATTTCAACCCTAACCCTAATGGAAAAATAAAAATATTTTCTTTATTTTCTACCTATGGGGGTGATAAAGGGGGAGATTTTTTTACTTTTTTTTATTTTGATCACTGAGTTTCTCACAGTGATCAAAATAAATGAATAAATCTGCAGCTGGCGCACTGCACATGCGCCCGCCATTTTCCAAGATGGCGGCACCCATGACGGCCAGAGGGACAGGAGGTACCGGGGTTGGTGGGGGGGATCGGAAGGCTGGGGGGGGCGGAAGGAAGGAAGAGGGAGGGGGGACCTGATTATGACTGCGGCGTCCGATCGCTGCCGTCAGTCTGTGGCTGCAGCCGATCGGCGCCATCAGTCGGTGGGTGAGGGGTCTGATTGCTGTCTCCAGCCATGGCCGATGTTATTGCAGCATCGGCCATGGACCGATTGTAATATTTCACCAAATTTAATTGCTGAAATATTAATCGTACTGCGCATGCGCCCACCATTTTCAAAGATGGCGGCGCCCATGTAGGAGGGACGGCGGGACACCGGGAGCAGGAGCGGAACGTGACCGATACCAGGGAGGGGGGACAGATCGTGACAGCAGTGGCCCATCGCTGCTGTCAGTCCGTGGCGGGGGCCGATCGCCCCTGCCAGCCGGTGTGGGGGGGTTAAATTAGTGTCTCCAGCCATGTCCGATGCTACTGCAGCATCGGCCATGGCTGGATTGTAATATGTCATCAAATTTCATTGATGAAATATTACTATCGCTGATTGGCTGTTTCGCTTTCAACAGTCAATCAGAGCGATCGTAGCCACGTAGGGGCTAAGCCACACCCCCTGTGAAGCATAAAGGGTCCTTTGTGTGCGGGTCGGGTGACCTTTCATTTACCCCGGTCACCCGACCCGCAGGAGCGCTATTTATAGCATGACGCCTACATTTGGGCATGACTTTTCATGACGCCTACGTAGGCATCATGGGTCGGGAAGGGGTTAATGCAGGGGAGCATGCACGGACAGCGCCACGATTATTAGCAGACACCGGTCAGCGCGTCGGGGGTGTTACTGCTGGGCACCCCTTCTCCCCCCCCCAGTCCTCCCTGGTAAGCATCTTTTGTCCCCTTTGTTTGGAGTTAATCTCATTATACATATGACCTTTCCATATATGGTGTATGGTGTGAGTGTGTTCCTGACACCATTAGTATTTATGGTTTGATCTCTCCAAATAGCCACTGTGCCTAATGAATTCATCATATATAGGGGGTCTGGTTTATTGGACACATTCACATATTGGGGCTTTTCTTTGGGAGGTGTTCCATCTATATGGGAGGAGTTGGTGAGCTTTGGGGGTATGAAACCTGCATTGTCTGATTTGCACCTCACAATTATGATGATTATATGCATTTTTTCTGCGAGATTTTGAATAAAGATTTTAGGATTTTTATATGCATCTATACTGCATGCTCTGGTTTTTGTCCTCTTCTTTATAGAAGAATAGTTCAGTAGTTAAATCCTCGTTCTATAAAATATTAACTAATCAAACAATAATACGTTTTAAAACTGGCCTTTTATCATCAATTTGTCCCTTCTAGGGGGTGAAATGTCATCTGGTCTAGAAGTGCTTACTAGCAATGGCCATTTCCTTTTGTGTCAAAGAGTATGTATGACCTGTCGTGGTGTTCGGCTCCACCTGAGTTAATATCAGATTTTTGTTAACTTTTAACCCCTTCCTGACATCCGACGTACTATCCCGTCCATGGGACCCGGGCCCCTATGCCCATGGACGGGATAGTACGTCTACCGCGATCAGCGGCGCCCACGTGGTGAGCGCCGCTGATCGCGGCCAGGTGTCAGCTGATTATCACAGCTGACATGCGGCACAATGTGTCAGGGGCGGTCACGGACCGCCCCCGACACGTTAACCCCTTGCACACCGCGATCAAACATGATCGCGGTGTACCGGGGGTTAAAGGGAAGCATCGGCAGGGAGGGGGCTCCCTCCGTGCTTCCCTGAGCCCCCCACGGCAGCGCAATGTGCAGCGCTGCCGCGGGGGGCTCCTTTCCTGCAGGCCCCCGAATCCAAGATGGCGATGGGGGCCTGCAGGAAGCTGGCTTCCTCAGTGCCTGCAAAGCGCAGGCATGAGGAAGCCTTCTGCACTGCCTGTGACAGATCGCTGATCTGTCACAGTGATCTGTGATGTGACAGATCAGCGATCTGTCACAGAACAGTGATGTCCCACCTGGGACTATTTAATAAAGTTAAAAAAATAAAAAAAAGTTAAAATAATTTAAAAAAAAAAAAAAAAAAGCCAAATAAATTAGAAAAAAAAAAAAATATTCCCCCAAATAAATCCATTTTTTGGAAATAAAAAAACAAAAAAACAAAAAAAAAAAAACAATAAAAGTACACATTAGGTATCGCCGCGTCCGTAACGACCCGCCCTATAAAACTGTCCCATTAGTTAAGCCCTTTAGCGAACCCCTTAAAAAAATAAAAATAAAAAACGAAGCAAAAAATAATGATTTATTATCATACCGCCAAACAAAAAGTGTAATAACGCGCGATCAAAAAGACGCATATAAATATCCATGGTACCACTGAAAACGTCATCTTGTCTCGCAAAAAACGAGCCACCACACAGCATCATCAGCGAAAAAATAAAAAAGTTATAGCTCACAGAATAAAGCGATGCAAAAATAATTATTTTTTATATAAAATAGTTTTCATTGCATAAAACAGACAAAACATAACAAAAAGGACCTAAATGAGGTATCGCTGTAACCGTACTGACCCGAAGAACAAAACCACTTTATCAATTTTACCACACGCGGAACGGTGTAAACGCACCCCCAAAAGAAATTCATGAAACGCTGGTTTTTGTTCATTCTGCATTCCAAAAATCGGAATAAAAAGTGATCAAAAAATGTCACGTGCCCGAAAATGGTACCAATAAAAACGTCAACTCGTCCCACAAAAAATAAGACCTCACATGACTCGGTGGGTCAAAATACGGAAAAATTATAGCTCTCAATATGGTGATGCAAAAACTATTTTTACAATACAAAGCGTCTTTTAGCGTGCGACAGCTGCCAAATATAAAAACCGCCATAAATAGTAAATCAAACCCTCCCGTTATCACCCCCTTAGTTAGGGAAAAATAATAAAATAAATAAAAATATTTATTTCCATTTTTCCATTAGGGTTAGGGCTAGGGCTGAGATTAGGGTTAGGGGTGTGTTGGGGTTCAGGTTGGAGTTAGAATTGGGGGTTTCCACTGTTTGGGCACATCAGGGGCTCTCCAAATGCAACATGGCGTCTGATTTTAATTCCAGACAATTCTGAGTTGAAAAAGTCAAATGGTGCTCCTTCCCTTCCGAGCTCTGCCATGCGCCCAAATAGTGGTTTACCCCCACATGTGGGGTATCAGCGTACTCAGGACATATTGCACAATAACTTTTAGGGTCCTGTTACCCTTGGGAAAATAAAAATTGGGGTGAAAAGATCATTTTTGTGGAAAAAATATGATTTTTTAATTGTACGGCTTTATGTTATAAACTTCTGTGAAGCCATTGGGGGTTCAAAGTTCTCACCACACATCTTAGTTCCTTAGGGGGTCTAGTTTCCAAAATGGTGTCATTTGTGGGGGGTTTCCACTGTTTTGGTACATCAGGGGTTTTCCAATCGCGACATGGTGTCCCATCTCAATTCCAGCCAAAAAGGTCAAATGGCGCTGCTTCCCTTCCGAGCTCTGCCATGCGCCCAAATAGTGGTTTACCCCCACATGTGGGGTATCAGCGTACTCAGGACATATTGCACAATAACTTTTAGGGTCCTGTTACCCTTGGGAAAATAAAAATTGGGGTGAAAAGATCATTTTTGTGGAAAAAATATGATTGTTTTAATTGTACCGCTGTACGTTATAAACTTCTGTAAAGCCCTTGTGGGTTCTAAGTTCTCACCACATATCTAGATAAGTTCCTTGGGGGGTCTAGTTTCCAAAATGGGGTCACTTGTAGGGGGTTTCCACTGTTTAGGTACATCAGGGACTCTCCAAACATGACATGGCGTCCGATCTGAATTCCAGCCAATTTTGCATTGAAAAAGTCAAACGGCGCTCCTTCCATTCTGAGCTCTGCCATGCGCCGAAACAGTCGTTCCCCCCACATATCAGGTATCAGCGTACTCAGGACAAATTGCACAATAACTTTTGCAGTCCAATTTCTCCTGTTACCCTTGGTAAAATAAAAAAAATTGAACCTGAAGTATTTTTTTTGTGAAAAAAAGTTAGATGTTCATTTTTTTTTAAATATTCAAAAAAATTCCTGTGACGCACCTAAAGGGTTAATAAACTTCTTGAATGTGGTTTTGAGCACCTTAAGGGGTGCAGTTTTTAGAATGGTGTCACTTTTGGGTATTTTCTATCATATAGACCCCTCAAAGTGGCTTCAAATGTGATGTGGTCCTAAAAATAAAATGGTGTTGCAAAAATGAGAAATCGCTTATAACTTCCTAACAAAAAAAAATTTTGGTTCCAAAATTGTGCTGATGTAAAGTAAACATGTGGGAAATGTTAGTTATCAAGTTTTTTGTGTGCCGTATCTCTGTGATTTAAGGGCATAAAAATTCAAAGTTGGAAAATTGCGAAATTTTCAACATTTTCGCCAAATTTCCATTTTTCTCACAAATAAACGTAAGTTATTTGAATGAAATTTTACTACTAACATGAAGTACAATATGTCACGAGAAAACAATGTCAGAATCACCAGGATCCATGGAAGCGTTCCAGAGTTATGACCTCATAAAGGTACAGTGGTCAGAATTGTAAAAATTGGCCCGGTCATGAACGTGCAAACCACCCTTGGGGGTGAAGGGGTTAAAATGTCTGTTTTTTTTGGATACACAAAGGATGGCGCTGGACCAGAATAATGCGAAAAAGTCACTTCATTTTCACAATCTTTGGAGAGTACAGTAGCCAGCCACCAGCGCCAATCATTCACAGGTCACATAACCAGTTATGTCATCCATTGCCAATCTTATGCCGCTTTATACCACTTCATGGACTTCACTGTCTTTGCTGAATAAAGCAATCCTTTTTATTTGTTTCACTACGTGAAAAGAAAATGTGGTATATTGCTGAGTCCCTTTGATGGGTTCTGCTTCCTGTAACCAATGTTTTAACAAACTTTCCTCCTCTTCATAGTCCTAGTTTGTACAATACATGAACTGGATGTTAAGAATATTTTTCTCACTCCATTTAAAAATTATGCATGGGTGTTAAGATTTGATCTGAATATGGCCTCTGAAGGTTAGCTCGAGCAGCAAGGCGTTTCAAAATGCCTCCTAAACCATCACATACACCTTTGCCATGAGCAGTGGCAAAAAAGTGTCATTCAGCTTCCACTCCAAAACCTTTCTTGTGATGGCATATATTTATAAAGTTTTTCCTGTGTTTATACTGTGCAGCAGAGCCATCCAAGAAGTAGTAGACCTTGCTCAAACTTGCAAGCTTTCGAGACTACTCAGGTCTCTTCATCAGGCTTGACTAATACAACATCTGAACATCTACTGACTAACACGGTATAAAGCTATATCTCTTTCCTGTATCATTTTTATCACTGAAATCAATTTTTTGGAGAACTAATGAACAGCTATTGAATCATGAAGAAAGCACTCATATCATAACCACACTTTTGCACTTTATTTCTCCATTTTCATTGTATTAGATCGCAAAAGGTTACATAGTTGCTTGTTCATTGTTCCAGTGAAATGACTGTGCTTCACATCCTGAACAACAAAGGAATAGTTCTCTGAAAAGTCTAAGCTTATTACTGCGTCATGTTGTTTGATGCTTTCTTTGAGGTGAATGTAGTAGTCAGACTGTTGGCAAGCTATAAAAGAGTGTTTCTTAACCCCTTCACGACCAATGACGCCACATAGGCGTCATGAAACCTGGTTCAAATCTGACCAGTGACGCCTATGTGGCGTCATGACTTCAAAGCCCCCCTGCGGGTCGGGTGACCGGGGTCACTGAAAGGTCACCCGACCCGCAGATACAGGGGGCTTTGTAATTCACCACAGGGGGCGTGGCTTCGCCCCCACGTGGCTACGATCGCTCTGATTGGCTGTTAAAAGTGAAACAGCCAATCAGAGCGATAGTAATATTTCATCAATGAAAATTGATGAAATATTACAATCCAGCCATGTCCGATGCTGCTGTAGCATCGGACATGGCTGGAGACACCGATTCCACCCCCCCACCGGCGATCGCCCCCCCGCAACTGAATGACAGCGGCGATCTGCCGCCGCTGTCATCATCTGCCCCCCTCCCATTCCCTCTGCTCCCCGCCAGCCTCCGATCCCCCCCTCACCCCCCCGGTACCTCCGGTGTCCCCCCGTCCCTCCCGGTTTCCCTCGGGTCCGGATGATGGGCGCCGCCATCTTTGAAAATGGCGGGCGCATGCGCAGTGCGCCCGCCCGAATCTGCCGGCTGCAGATTCCATTCTTTCATTTTGCTCACTCTCACAGTGATCAAAATGAAAGAAAAAGTGAATAAACCCCCCGATTATCACCCCATAGGTAGGCAGAACTAATAAAATAAAGATAATATTTTTATTTTTTTTTTTCCATTAGGGTTAGGGTTAGGGTTGAAAAGAGGATTGGGGTCAGGGTTGAAAAGAGGATTGGGGTCAGGGTTGAAAAGAGGATTGGGGTCAGGGTTGAAAAGAGGATTGGGGTCAGGGTTGAAAAGAGGATTGGGGTCAGGGTTGAAAAGAGGATTGGGGTCAGGGTTGAAAAGAGGATTGGGGTCAGGGTTGAAAAGAGGATTGGGGTCAGGGTTGAAAAGAGGATTGGGGTCAGGGTTGAAAAGAGGATTGGGGTCAGGGTTGAAAAGAGGATTGGGGTCAGGGTTAGGATTGGGGTCAGGGTTAGGATTGGGGTCAGGGTTAGGATTGGGGTCAGGGTTAGGATTGGGGTCAGGGTTGGAATTGGGGTCAGGGTTGGAATTGGGGTCAGGGTTGGAATTGGGGTCAGGGTTGGAATTGGGGTCAGGGTTGGAATTGGGGTCAGGGTTGGAATTGGGGTCAGGGTTGGAATTGGGGTCAGGGTTGGAATTAGGGTCAGGGTTGGAATTAGGGTCAGGGTTGGAATTGGGGTCAGGGTTGGAATTGGGGTCAGGGTTGGAATTGGGGTCAGGGTTGGAATTAGGGTCAGGGTTGGAATTAGGGTCAGGGTTGGAATTAGGGTCAGGGTTGGAATTAGGGTCAGGGTTGGAATTAGGGTCAGGGTTGGAATTAGGGTCAGGGTTGGAATTAGGGTCAGGGTTGGAATTAGGGTCAGGGTTGGAATTAGGGTCAGGGTTGGAATTAGGGTCAGGGTTGGAATTAGGGTCAGGGTTGGAATTAGGGTCAGGGTTGGAATTAGGGTCAGGGTTGGAATTAGGGTCAGGGTTGGAATTAGGGTCAGGGTTGGAATTAGGGTCAGGGTTGGAATTAGGGTCAGGGTTGGAATTAGGGTCAGGGTTGGAATTAGGGTCAGGGTTGGAATTAGGGTCAGGGTTGGAATTAGGGTCAGGGTTGGAATTAGGGTCAGGGTTGGAATTAGGGTCAGGGTTGGAATTAGGGTCAGGGTTGGAATTAGGGTCAGGGTTGGAATTAGGGTCAGGGTTGGAATTAGGGTCAGGGTTGGAATTAGGGTCAGGGTTGGAATTAGGGTCAGGGTTGGAATTAGGGTCAGGGTTGGAATTAGGGTCAGGGTTGGAATTAGGGTCAGGGTTGGAATTAGGGTCAGGGTTGGAATTAGGGTCAGGGTTGGAATTAGGGTCAGGGTTGGAATTAGGGTCAGGGTTGGAATTAGGGTCAGGGTTGGAATTAGGGTCAGGGTTGGAATTAGGGTCAGGGTTGGAATTAGGGTCAGGGTTGGAATTAGGGTCAGGGTTGGAATTAGGGTCAGGGTTGGAATTAGGGTCAGGGTTGGAATTAGGGTCAGGGTTGGAATTAGGGTCAGGGTTGGAATTAGGGTCAGGGTTGGAATTAGGGTCAGGGTTGGAATTAGGGTCAGGGTTGGAATTAGGGTCAGGGTTGGAATTAGGGTTAGGGTTGGAATTAGGGTTAGGGTTGGAATTAGGGTTAGGCTTGTGGTTAGGGTTATGGTTAGGGTTGGAATTAGGGTTATGGTTAGGGTTGGAATTAGGGTTAGGGTTGGAATTAGGGTTAGGGTTGGAATTAGGGTTAGGGTTGGAATTAGGGTTAGGGTTGGAATTAGGGTTAGGGTTGGAATTAGGGTTAGGGTTGGAATTAGGGTTAGGGTTGGAATTAGGGTTAGGGTTGGAATTAGGGTTAGGGTTGGAATTAGGGTTAGGGTTGGAATTAGGGTTAGGGTTGGAATTAGGGTTAGGGTTGGAATTAGGGTTAGGGTTGGAATTAGGGTTAGGGTTGGAATTAGGGTTAGGGTTGGAATTAGGGTTAGGGTTGGAATTAGGGTTAGGGTTGGAATTAGGGTTAGGGTTGGAATTAGGGTTAGGCTTGTGGTTAGGGTTATGGTTAGGGTTGGGATTAGGGTTCGGGGTCTGTTGGGGTTAGGGTTATGGTTAGGGTTGGAATTAGGGTTAGGGATGTGTTGGGGTTAGGGTTGTGGTTAGGGGTGTGTTGGGGTTAGGGCTGGAGTTAGAATTGAGGGGTTTCCACTGTTTAGGCACATCAGGGGGTCACCAAACGCGACATGGTGCAACCATTGATTCCAGACAATTTTGCGTTCAAAAAGTTAAACGGTGCTTCCTCCCTTCCAAGCCCCGACGTGTGCCCAAACAGTGGTTTACCCCAACATATGGGGTATCAGCGTACTCAGGAAAAATTGCACAACAACTTTGGGGGTCTAATTTCTCCTGGTACCCTTGGGAAAATAAAAAATTGGGGGCTAAAAAAATATTTTTGTGGAAAAAATTTTTTTTTAAATTTTCACGTCTCTGCGTTATAAACTTCTGTGAAGCACTTGGGGGTCCAAAGTGCTCACCAGGCATCTAGATAAGTTACTTGGGAGGTCTAGTTTCCAAAATGGGGTCACTTGTGGGGAGTTTATTGTTTAGGCACATCAGGGGCTCTGCAAACGTAATGACGACCGCAGACCATTCCATCAAAGTCTGCATTTCAAAACGCCACTACTTCCATTCCGAGCCCTTACGTGTGCCCAAACAATAGTTCCCCCCCATATATGGGGCACCAGCGTACTCAGGACAAACTAAACAACAACTTTTGGGGTCCAATTTATCCTGCTACCCTTGTGAAAAAAAAATTGCTGGCTAAAAATCATTTTTTTTTGAGGAAAAAAAAATATTTTTTATTTTCACGTCTCTGCGTTCTAAACTTCTGTGAAGCACTTGGGGGTTAAAGGTGCTTACCACACATCTAGATAAGCTCCTTAGGGGGTCTAGTTTCCAAAATGGGGTCACTTGTGGGGGGGTTCCACAGTTTAGGTACATCAGGGGTTCTGCAAATGTAACATGACACCCGCAGACCATTCCATCAAAGTCAGCATTTCAAAATGTCACTACTTCCCTTCCGAGCCCCGACGTGTGCCCAAACAGTGGTTCCCCCCCACATGTGGGGTACCAGCGTACTCAGGACAAACTGGACAACAAATTTTGGGGTCTAATTTATCCTGGTACCCTTGTGAAAATAAAAAATTGCGCACTAAAAAATAATTTTTTGAGGGAAAAAATTTTTTTTTTATTTTCACGGCTCTGCGTCAAACTTTTGTGAAGCACTTGAGGGTTCAAGGTGCTCACTACACATCTAGATAAGTTCCTTAGGGGGTCTAGTTTCCAAAATGGGGTCATTTGTGGGGGAGCTCCAATGTTTAGGCACACAGTGGCTCTCCAAACACAACATGGTGTCCGCTAACGATTGGAAGTAATTTGCATTTCAAAAAGTCAAATGGCGCTCCTTCCCTTCTGAGCCCTGCCGTGTGCCCAAACAGTGGTTCCCCCCCACATATGGGGTACCAGCGTACTCAGGACAAACTGGACAACACGATTTGTGGTCCAATTTCTCCTGTTAGCCTTGTGAAAATTAAAAATAGTGTGCTAAAAATCATTTTTGAGGAAAAATTATTTTTTATTTTCACTGCTCTGTGTTATAAACTTTTGTGAAGCACTTGGGGGTTCAAAGTGCTCCCTACACGTCTAGATAAGTTCCTTAGGGGGTCTAGTTTCCAAAATGGGGTCACTTGTGGGGGAGCTCCAATGTTTAGGTGCACAGGGGCTCTCCAAATGCGACATGGTGTCCGATAACGATTGGAGCTAATTTTCCATTCAAAAAGTCAAATGGTGCTCCTTGCCTTCCGGGCCATGCCGTGCACCCAAACAGTGGTTTATGACCACATATGAGGTATCTGTGCACTCAGGAGAAATTGCTCAACAAATTTTAGGATCCATTTTATCCTGTTGCCCATGTGAAAATGAAAAAACTGAGGCTAAAAGAAAATTTTTGTGAAAAAAAAGTATTTTTTTTTTTTACAGATCAATTTGTGAAGTACCTGGGGGTTCAAAGTGATCACTATGCATCTAGATAAGTTCCTTGGGGGTCTAGTTTCCAAAATGGGGTCACTTGTGGAGGAGCTCCAATGTTTATGCACACAGGGGCTCTCCAAACACGACATGGCAACCGCTAAATATTCCAGCATATTTTCCATTCAAAAAGTCAAATGGCGCTCCTTCCCTTCTGAGCCGTGCCGTGCGCCCAAACAGTGGTTTATGACCACATATGAGGTATCGTTGTACTCCGGAGAAATTGCCCAACAAATTTTAGCATCCATTTTATCCTGTTTCCCATGTGAAAATGAAAAAATTGATGCCAAAAGAAAATTTTTGTTGGAAAAATTAAAATGTCCATTTTTTCTTTCCACATTGCTTTAGTTCCTGTGAAACACCTGAAGGGTTAATAATCTTCTTGAATGTAGTTTTGAGTAGCTTGAGGGGTGCAGTTTTTGGAATGGTGTAACTTTGGGGTATTTTCTGCCATATAGACCCCTCAAAGTGACTTCAAATGTGAGGTGGTCCCTAAAAAAATGGTTTTGTAAATTTTATTGTAAAAATGAGAAATCGCTGGTCAACTTTTAACCCTTATAACTTCCTAACAAAAAAATATTTTGTTTCCAAAATTGTGCTGATGTAAAGTAGACAAATGGGAAATGTTATTTATTAACTATTTTGTGTCACATAATTCTCTGGTTTAACAGAATAAAAATTCAAAATTTGAAAATTGCAAAATTTTCTAAATTTTCACCAAAATTTCTGATTTTTTGACAAATAAACGCAAAAATTATCAACCTAAATTTACCACTAACATGAAGCCCAATATGTCACGAAAAAACAATCTCAGTATCGCTAGGATCCGTTGAAGCGTTCCTGAGTTATTACCTCATAAAGGGACACTGGTCAGAATTGCAAAAAATGGCCTGGTCATTAAGGTCAAAATAGGCTTGGTCATGAAGGGGTTAAAGGGAAGGTGCCATCCCAAAAAAATTTTTTCAGCAATTGAAAAAATGTAAAGAATTAATGTTTACATTTTCTTAAAAAATATTATCATTTGTTTTTAATTTTGTAAAATATGAAAAATAATTTTAAAAAGCTTGGCATTTCCACTTGTTAACACTAGGGGGAGCAGATACTGAAATTTGGCACAAAAACCTAGTGCACAACTAGCTCACATTACTGTCCTGCAGTAATTATGGGTGTACAGTGGCCATGATGTTTGATTTTGATATATGATCATGCCCTAAAATGGACACTGTATGGGCGGAATCTGCTGACATGGGTGTGGTGTCACTCCTCTCCTCCCCTACTGGGTGCTTGCTAAGGGAAAAGAGAGGATGACATTTAGGAACACAGTGAGCAGCCATTTTGATGGGGCCTGCAAAGTTACTGACTGTCTTTGCATGTAAAGTCTGGATCAGAACAGGCCATCAATCAGCAGAAATGTTTCCTGGATTTCTGTGGAGCAGACAAGAAGACGGTCCATCCATGTGTATAAAACAAGCGCTCTATGTACAATCCCTGGCACCGAAGAGGGTGCCCCCCACAGACCAGCACACTGCTCTCCTGAAATACTCTGTGCTGCAGTCACCCTGCTCCTTCCTCCATATATCAGGCCCCTGTCACCTCGCTTTCACACATCGCCAGGACGGGATCTGAGGAGAGGAATGGGGTCATCGGTCACTGATGATGGCAGGCAGCAAGGATTCTGGGAGCAGGGTGACAGCAGCACATAGTATTTCAGGAGAGCAGTGTGCTGGTCTATGGGGGGCACAGAGGGAGATATATGGGGGAGGAGCAGGGAGACAGCAGCACAGAAATCCAGGAAACATTTCTGCTGATTGATGGCCTGTTCTGATCCAGACTTTGCATGCAGAGACCCCATTCCCCTCCTCAGATCCTGTCCTGGCGATGTGTGAAAGCGAGGCGACAGGCGCAGTCCGGGGTGACGCTGGGAAGCAGGCTGGGGGGAATGGAGCCATACAGTAACTATAAAAATGAGACCCCTCTCTTCAGCTGCTTCACCAGCCCTCCCCTGACTGCACCTGACTATTACCCCCTTGACTCGTGTGCAGGTGCTCAGCCAGAAGCACCCTAGAATGGGTCCCTTTTAGCAGATCACAAATAATACCGCCATATACTTCACAAACAATGCCGCCATATAGATCATACACAATACCACCATGTAGATCACACATAAAACCAGTAGGGTGACAGCAGCATAGAGTATTTCAGGAGAGCAGTATCACATGGCAGAGAATTAGATACACGGCTCAGCAGACAGTATCACACAGGAGAGGATTAGATACACGGCTCAGCAGACAGTATCACACAGGATAGGAATAGATACACGGCTCAGCAGACAGTATCACACAGAATAGGATTAGATACACGGCTCAGCAGTCAGTATCACACAGGAGAGGATTAGATACACGGTTCAGCAGTCAGTATCACACAAGAGGATTAGATACACGGTTCAGCAGACAATATCACAGGATAGGATTAGATACACAGCTCAGCAGACAGTATCATGCAGGAGAGGATTAGATACACGGTTCAGCAGTCAGTATCACACAGGAGAGGATTAGCTACACGGTTCAGCAGTCAGTATCACACAGGATTAGATACACGGCTCAGCAGGCAGTATCACACAGGGGAGGATTAGATACGCGGTTCAGCAGTATCACACAGGGGAGGATTAGATACACGGCTCAGCAGGCAGTATCACAGGAGACAGTATTACAGATATGCCCACACTGGTGAAACTTCCAGCCCCCCAATTATACACTAGACTATGGGCTGTATATGTCACTGTCCTCAGCCAGCCATAAAATCTCTCATAAAAGCAAAGGTGTCAGATTACCGGAGATCACTGGGGCTGTGTGTGAGGAGGCGGAGACAGAGCAGGACGACAGTGGAGCTGGAGCAGGAAGCACAGTGCAGAAATTGGAGCTCAGCAGATAGCACTGGGCTACAGTAAAATGGCGCCCAGCCACACCTACAGCAGTGAATGGCACAGCCCACAGGGGAGTGCCCAGTTCTCTGCTAATGAGGCTGCATGGTGGGGTCGGGAGCCGACGCAGTCTCCTATGTTCAGGGACGGCCATATTTGCAGACTGTATGAGTCCTCCACAGATCTGCAAATCAAGATGGCAGCGCCCAGTGGCTACATTAAAACATTACAAACAAACCATAAATCCTGGTTAGTACAACATTTGCTTTAACATGTTTTGTTACTTACTCTTTTTTTGCCAATTACATAAAATTGCGGCACCTTTCCTTTAAGGACTATCAGCTGTTCACAAAAACATTCTATAACATTTTCTGCACTTTTACAAACAGTGTCAAAAGTACATCTGTCAACAGATATCCCCAGATAGTATAAGTTATACTATCTACACCATAGCCTCTTCAAAATAATTTAATATTTTTTCTTTGAGAGCCAATACTGAACGACATTTTCTTGCAAATACTGAGGTAACAACTCCAACTCTTTTCCTGACACAATATATGGGACAGACATACTTTGTAGTCGCCAAGGTTGGACGCGCCAATCTGAATAACTTCAGCTTACCCCCTTCAATCATGAGCTTAGTGTTCTGGTGTGTCGTACATATGCATACTGAGTGTGTACCACTACCATCAGCCAGGACACAATTCTCCGGTCGCAGTTCTGCAAATTTTGAAAATCCTATTTTGGCAGAAGTGGAATTTTTTTTCTTTAAAAAGTTCATAGGTTTCTTTCAAATTGTTAAGAACCAGCCTCTTCTGGACATGAGTTTTCTTACCGTTCACTTTCATAGACACACAATTTTTCCTGCCAGGCATAATTCGGTTTTCTTCATCACTATTGTAAAAATCTTTCACTTTACCCACTATAGCTTCTTCTAATGTTTTGCCTGGTTTAGGATCAGTTCAAGACATTAAATCTTTTTGTTCAACTAGAGATTTGGCTTTTCTAGCCATTCTATTACTAACGTTAAATTCATTTTCCAACTCTTCGGTATTGTAGCCAGTATCATGAACTTTTCTTCTATGGGTGGATTTAAATTTATCTTTAAGCTGCAGAATGATCTCTGAATCAGTGCCATTTTTTCTTTCATCTTCTACTGTTTCGCCTACCAGCTCAAGAGTCAATTTTATTGTGACTTTTTATACATTTTTTTGGGGCAATAACCTGGATAATGGATTTTTTTTTTTTTGCAATGGGCGACTCCGATGGTATTAAGTGATTTATTCAAATACTCTATTGTTAAATCAGGATTTATAAAATCCCCCGTGTTCGAAGTTACAGGTTCTTCAAAATTTTCTGCCTGAAGAGTATTTTTCTCTTTTGCAAGTTGCTTTCTACAACTGTCACAAATTTTCATGTCTGCATTGATTGATCGATTTATATGAAACTTCCAATCTTGTACCGGCCTAAGATTTTTTTTTTTGTTGTGTGTCTAGTTTTTTCAAAAGGATTGCAAGGCAACAGCATAGATTATAAGATGTTGTTCCTTGAGAAGTAGCAGCCATTGCTGTGATAAAAATAAAGTTAATATTAAGGAAGATGGGTAATAAAAATAAAGATTTGCAGTACACTTGAGATACAACTGTGTTACTATAAAGTGAGTACCGTATATACTCGTGTATAAGCCGACCCCCCTAATTTTGCCACAAAAAACTGGGAAAACTTATTGACTCGAGTATAAGCCTAGGGTTAAATGGTGATCCAAGATGCTCCATAGATAAAACCCCCCATATGCTGCTGCACAAGGGTTAATGCTGGCCCAAGAAGATGCTCCATAAATACCCCCATATGCTGCTGCACAAGGGTTAATGCTGCCCCATAAATACCCCCCATATGCTGCTCCACAAGGGTTAATGCTGCCCCATTAGATGCTCCATAAATACCCCTTATTTGCTGCTGCTGCTGCAATAAAAAAAATGACATACTCACCTCTCCGTCGCTGGGGGCTAGGTGCCTGTGCCCTGAGCCCTTGGCAGTGGCGATATTCACCTGTCCCCGTTCCAAGCCGTGCACCGCTGTGTGTCCCGAATCTCTGCATTGACAGCAGAGGGCGCGCACTGACTACGTCATCGCGCCCTCTGCTGTCACAGCAGGAGGACCCGGAGACACAGCGGTGCACAGCTCCAATATTGGAGCACATCGACTCCCTTGATGCCTGTTTAGAGACTATTGTTTGTTCAAGAGTGAACAAGTCCAGGCATGTCAGGACATGAAAGCTCAAAAGCTCTGTCTTACTTCCTGACTCTGGCTGTGGGTAGATACTTAACATGATTGACAGAGCTGCTGGCTTGTCATCTGCTCTGCATTCACTGTTTACCCCTGTTCATTCTCAGGTTGAGCCCTAACAAAGCTTTCTCCTCTATCCTCTCCTGCTTCTAAGCTGTAAAATAATTAAATAATACAGTAATATCTAAAAATCATGGATTATTTGGTAAATATAGACCCCGCACTTTTAGGCTAAGTGCAGACGTACTTTTTAGCCCAGTGGATTTTTCCGCACAGAATTGAAGAAATCCGCAGGTCAAATGACCTGCATTTTTCCTGCGGATTTCTTCCTGTTTTCTTGCGGTTTTTGTGCGGTTTCCCCCTGCGGATTTGGAGAATGGAGCAGGTGGAAAACCGCACAAAAGAAGTGACATGCTGCATATTTTGAACCACAAGAAAACCGCGTGGAAAAATCCGCAGCGTCTGCACAGCGGTTTTTTTTTTTTTCACTTGACTAACATGCTACTGTACATCACAATGCAATGTTTCTGCGCGGTAAAATCCGCTGCGGATCCGCTGGATATCTGCATCGCGTGCACATGGCCTAAGACCACAGGCTGAACAGATCTGAATCCAAGATTTTCGAACTGACACTAGATGTAAATACTTATGTCCCCCAAAAAAGGCATGAAGGGGCGTTCTGAGCCTTGAAAGCTTGCAAATATAATTTCTCTGGTTAGGCAATAAAGGTATCACTCCTTGAATACTTTTCTCAAAAAAATTTTTTGGAGGACATAAGTATTTACATCTATTTTTCTGGCTAACACAGTACCACAATATTATTTTGTATAGTACATCGTACGAATTGACACTGTAATAGATATTTTTAAATATGATCCCATCACGATCCACACTTGAAATTTGGTACAGATGTGGCTAGGAGCATAGCAGGCACATGTGCAATTTTTGAAATTTTTAAATTAAACTTTTTTCAAAAATGCATTTTGCGTTTGCATTCGCATAGGTAAAATATTAACAAAGATACTCTTGTGACACATCTGGTGAAAGCCTGTACAGTTTTGAGTAGAATGGTGTTTATTTTGTTTCTCTATCCTTTTTCTAGCCCGAGTTATGAGGAGAAATGTAAAGGCAGGCAACACCGAAATTCACACTTTTTCCGAACTTTGAAAATCAATTTAAAAAAATAAAAAATGTAGATTTTTTTTCTTCACATTTTGCAATCTCTGACACACTATTACTAAATAACAAAATCTCAAAAGAATTCAAAATATAGAGGTAAAAATCATTGGTTCACTTGATGTGGAAGGACCCGATCGCAGGTCCTCAAGTCAGGTGATGGCAGGTCCTTCAGATGAGGAAGTACATTGTATGCATGGCTCGGCATCTCTTCCTGTGCCGAGCGGTCACGAGGCACCGCTCATTAAGGTAATGAATATGCGCTCCACGCCTATGGGAGTAGAGACGCGTTCATATTCATTATTTTAAAGAGCAGTACCACATGATCTTTCAGCACAGGAACAGCTGCTGGCACTGGGACTAACAGATGAAGTGACATAGTGAGGAGGGCGAGTATGAGGTCTTCACAGCCACAGGCTCCTGCCACTGCTCCCCCTCCCCCTCCAGCTTTATGGACCGTGACTTGTGTATAAGCAGAGCTGTGCGTTTTCAGCACAAAAAAAGTGCTGAAAATCTCAGCTTATAAACGAGTATATACGGTAAATAAGTTGTAAAATTGCATTTTCACTATTGAATTTTATTACAAGTGCATCACATGATAAAATGAATGATGTTGTTCAAAAGTACAACTTGTCCCACAAAAAAACAAGCCCTCATACAGCTGTGTGGACAGAAGAATAAACCGTTATGGCTTTTACAAAAAGGGAACGAAAAAACGAAAAACAAACTGAAAATGGCTCAAGGGTGAAGCAATCCTTTAGAAAAAGTTTTAAAAAATGAAGCAGCAGTGTGAAAATTCAAGTAAACCCTTACTTCTTTTATAAAAACTAAGAGTAAGAAGCAGCCAGGTGCTCAAATGTCTTTGATTAATTGTTTATCAGCAACTTTGACCACCTCCACGAAAGCAGTTTTGGTAATTTGCTGTCTCGGACATTCAGGATTATGCTAACCCAATGCTTAGGAGAAAACTATTGGCCACGATCTTGAAGAAGCAATTGTTGCTGCCTACAAATCTGGGAAGGGTTATAAGTAGTGATGAGTGAGTAAACTTGTTGCTCGGGTCTCCCCGAGCATTTTGGCATATTTAGTTTTGTCGCCTCAGCTGCATGATTTGCGACTGCTAGACAACTTGAATATATGTGTTGAATGCATGTTTGCTAGGGAATTCCCACATGTATTCAGCCTGTCTACAAGTCGTAAATCATGCAGCTGAGACGAGGAAAACTATATCTCCGAGCACGCCAAAATACTCAGATCACCAGAGCATGCTCTGGTAGACACGAGCAACGATGCTACTCGCCCATCACTAGTTACAAGGCCATTTCCACACAAATTTGAACTCCATTCCACAGTGATAAAAGATTATTCACAAATTGAAAACATACAAGACAGTTGACATTCTTCCCAGTATAAGATATTCCAGCAATTTCATCCAAAATTCAGACTATGCAATGTTCAGAGAAATTGCAAAAGACCTAAGAGCTACAGATTAGGCTCTAAAGGCCTGTTTGTTAAATGTTCATAACAGTAGAAATAGAAAAAGACTTGACTTTTAACAATAATACTAAGGGCAGGGAACTTGGATAAGTGACTACTTCGGTGGAGAAATAAAAAAAATGTTTGAGTGGTGCTTTAAAGTTTAACCCTTTCGCGCCTGAGCCTGTTTTTGCCTTCGTGACCAGGCCAATTTTTTCAATTCTGACCAGTGTCACTTTATGAGGCCATAACTCTAGAACGCTTCAACGGATCCTGCTGATTCTGACACTGTTTTCTCATGACATATTGTACTTCAGGATAGTGGTAAAATTTCTTAGATATGAACTGCGCTTATATGTTAAAAAAAAAAAAAAATCGAAATTTGGCAAAAATTTTGAAAATTTTGCAATTTTCAAACTTTTAATTTTTATGCCCTTAAATCAGAGAGTGATATCGCACAAAATAGTTAATAAATAACATTTCCCACATGTCTACTTTACATCTGCACAATTTTGGAAACATAATTTTTTTTTTTTAGGAAGTTATAAGGGTTAAAAGTTGACCAGCGATTTCTCATTTTTACAACAAAATTTACAACACCATTTTTTTTAGGGACCACCTCACATTTGAAGTGAGTTTGGGGGGTCAATATGACAGAAAATACCCAAAAGTGACACCATTCTAAAAACTGCACCTCTCAATGTACTCAAAACCACATTCAAGAAGTTTATTAACCCTTCAGGTGCTTCACATGAATGAATGGAATGTGGAAGGAAAAAATAAACATTTAACTTTTTTTCACAAACATTTTACTTCAGAACCATTTTTTTTATTTTCACAAGTGTAAAAACAGAAAATGAACCACTAAATTTTTTGTGCAATTTCTCCCAAATACGCCGATACCCCGTATGTGGGGCTAAACCACTGTTTGAGCACACGGCAGAGCTCAGAAAGGAAGGAGTGCCGTTTGACTTTTTCAATGCAGAATTGGCTGGAATTGGAATAGGACGCCATGTCGCATTTGGAGAGCCCCTAATGTGCCTAAACAGTGGAAACCCCCACAAGTGACCCCATTTTGGAAACTAGACCCCTTAAAGAACTTATCTAGATGTGTCGTGAGCACTTTGAACCCCCAAGTGCTTCACAGAAGTTTATAACTTAGAGCCATGAAAATAAAAAATCATTTTTGTTCCACAAACATGATCTTTTAGCCCCCAATTTTTTATTTTCACAAGGGTAACAGGAGAAATTGGACCCCAAAAGTTGTTGTCCAATTTGTCCTGAGTACACTGGTACCCCATATGTGGAAGAAAACTACTGTTTGGGCACACGGGGGGGCTCGGAAGGGAAGTAGTGACGTTTTGGAATGCAGACTTTGATGGAATGGTCTGCGGGTGTCATGTCGCGTTTGCAGAGCCCCTGATGTGCCTAAACAGTGGAAATCCTCCACAAGTGACCCCTTTTTGGAAACTAGACCCCCCCAAGGAACTTATCTAGATGTGTGGTGAGCACTTTGAACCCCCAAGTGTTTCACTAAAGTTTATAATGTAGAGCCGTGAAAATAAAAAAATCATTTTTTTTCCATAAAAATGATCTTTTAGCTCCCAATTTTTATTTTCACAAGGGTAACAGGAGAAATTGGACCCTAAGAGTTGTTGTCCAATTTGTCCTGAGTACGCTGGTACCCCACATGTGGGGGGGGACCACTGTTTGGGCACACGGTGGGGCTCGGAAGGGAAGTAGTGACGTTCTGGAATGCAGACTTTGATGGAATGGTCTGCGGGCGTCATATTGCATTTACAGAGCCCCTGATGTACCTAAACAGTGGAAACCCCCAATTCGAATTCCAACCCTAACCCCAACACACCCCTAACCCTAGCCCTAACCCTAGCCCTAACCCTAGCCCTAACCCTAGCCCTAACCCTAGCCCTAGCCTGCCTACCTCCTTTTTTTCTTCTTTACTTTTTTTTTATTTTTGTGTTTTTTATTTTTTGTATTTTTGACTCATAGTAACACCACTTCTCCTCTGATCTCACACTGGCAGATGATCAGAGGAGAAGCAGCGTTACTATGTGACAAGATCGCTGCCCGGCACATAGTAACGCCACTTCTCCTCTGATCTCACACTGACAGATGAGCAGAGGTGAAGCAGCGTTAGGCTGGTTTCACATTTGCGTTAAAACAACGCTGCGCCCTGCGTCGTTAAGCCCCGCCCTGAGCCGGCTCCCTGCCCGCCCCATCCGGGATCACCGCCTACTTTCGCATTTGCACGCATGCGATCGGCGCACCCTATCTTTAGCATAGGGTGCGCAGATCATGCGCTGCCAGTGTTAAAGTAGCGTGCTGCGCACTTTTGACGGTGCGCCGTGCGCGCCGAAATGCAACATGCTAAAGATAGGGTGCGCCGATCGCATGCGTGCAAATGCGAAAGTAGGCGGTGATCCCGGATGGGGCGGGCAGGGAGCCGGCTCAGGGCGGGGCTTAACGAATCAGGACGCAGCGTTGTTTTAACGCAAATGTGAAACCAGCCTAACTGTGTGACAAGATCGCTGCCTGACACAGCTGTGCCAGGCAGCGATCAGCTGTGCCAGGCAGCGATCTAGTCACACTGTAACGCTGCTTCACCTCTGCTCATCTGTCAGCATGAGCTCAGAGGAGAAGTCGCGTTATAATGAGGGAGATCGCCGGGAAACAAGCAGCTTTCCCAGCGAGCTCTCTCATTGGCTGCTGTGACGCGACGTCATCAGGACCTGAACCAATCAGGTCTCGATGACGTCGGGGGTCCCAGCATGCATTGTGCACCGGGATCCCCGCGTTATAAGGTATGTGGGGGTCCCGGGGGGCACAAAACCGCCGACAGTAGATAAACGTCGGCGCTGCACAAAGCCCAGCAAGCGCCAACGTTTATCTACTGTGGGCGGTCGCGAAGAGGTTAACTGCGTTTTCAGGAGACATTTCAAAATAAGCTGTGTGTATAAATGATTTATAACAATATTACATTCCATTATATGTTGACTGATATCCAGCATTTTTAGCAGTTTTCCAACATCAGAATTGTATTTGTACCCTGACTTTTTCTCCCTCCATAGGCTTCTATAGGAACTGAAGAGATTTTCGTTGACTGATTAGGGTAGTTTTTGACAGTGAAAAATTAGTGCAGGGGACAAAAAATGTGGTAAGTGGAGAAATAAGCATATATTTGACTGAAGACATTAAAAAGTTTCTAATCAATGTAAGAAAAACAGTGCTATGTGCATTCTCTCAATATTTCTCTCACACAGGCTCACATTTCCTTCATGTTAATATGGGAATGAGACTTGAATAACTGCAATCTTTATTTCCTCTTAGCCGAGAAATATGGCTAAAAGATAAAAGAAAATGGTACAGCTAAAATAAGTTGAATCATAAACAAGACATGGTTAGCTACCTGGGTGTCTGTAGACATCTAAATACACTGGCACGGACTCAAGCAGGCAGTCTCTCTCTGCAGTCTACTGATCAGTGCACCTGCCATGGTTCTGCTTGTGATTTAATAATAATGCCTTCCCTGTCAGCAAAGTACTAACATCCAACCAGAAGACCGGTAAAACTGTTGGTTGAGAACTGAAGGAGAGCATTTAACTTTATAAAGCACTAGCTGAAGAGCCCAACGTTGTTCTGGCGTAGTAACTACGGTTAGACAAATTATGATTATACCTACACATATATAAAGCTGAGTGTATAGCCCCGCCCACTCTGCATAGCCACATTCACTATATCCCACATCATCCCGTCAGCCAGAGCCACAGGACTACTACCTCTAATATCCCACAACAACCCATTAGCCAGAGCCACTGGATTACTAACCCCTAATATCCCACATCATCCCATCAGCCAGGGCCACAGGACAACCACTAATATCCCACATCATCCCATCAGAACCACCTGACTACTACCACTAATATCCCACATCATCCCATCAGCCAGAGCCACTTGACTACTGCCCCTAATATCCCACATTATCCCACCAGAGCCACTGGACTACTACCACTAATATCCCACATGATCCCGTCAGCCAGGGCCACGGGACAACTACCACTAATATCCCACATCATCCCATCAGAGCCACTGGACTACTACCCCTAAAATCCCACATCATGCCGTCAGCCAGAGCCACCGGACTACTGCCACTAATATACCACATCATCCCGTCAGAGCCACCGGATTACTACCCCTAATATGCCACATCATCCCGACAGCCTGGGGTCAGAACCAGAGTGCTGAGTGGAACTGCCCTAACTTCCATAACAGGGATCCCTTTAAGAGAGGTCTGGGATCAGCACCAGAGCGGATTTGACCTCACTTCCATACCGGCGATCCCTTTAAGAGGGGCCTGGGGTCAGAACCAGAGTGTTGAGTGGAATTGCCCTGATTTCCATACCAATGATCCCTTTAAGAGAGCCTGGGGTCAGAAGCAGAGCGCCAAGTGGAACGGTCCTAGCTTCCATACCGGGAATCCCTTTAAGAGAAGCCTGGGGTCAGAACCAAAGCGCTGAGTGGATTTGCCCTGACTTCCATACCAATTATCTCTTTAATAGGAGCCTGGGGTCAGAATCAGAGCGCTGAGGGTTTTGCCCTAACATCCATAGCGGAGATCCCTTTAAGAGTGGCCTGGGGTCAGTACCAAAGCGCAGAGTAGATTTGCCCTCACTTGCGTACCGGGGATCCCTTTAAGAGAGGCGTGGGGTCAGAAACACAGCGCTGAGTGGAACAGTATCTTCCATACCATGGATCCCTTTTAAGAGGCCTGGGGTCACAACCAGCGCATTGAGGGATATGCCCTCACTTCCATACCGGAGATCCCTTTAAGAGGGAAAATGTACCTAAAGGACTATGGGATGGAGGATGTGTGATGGGTATATGGGCACGGGAGGGGGTGATTCATTTCTGTCATGTGCTCTCTTCTCCTTTCTAGGGGGCAAACAATGGCAGGAAGCTTATGTTCCAGGGGATGCTAGATTTCTCCCACCCCGTTAGTGTCTGCCGAGGTGTTGTGGAGTGGGAAAACTATTGCTAATAGCAACCAATCACTGTTCAGCTTCTTTTAAACAGCTCTGGTTAAATGAAAGATGCTTAGTGATTGGGTAGGGCTATGTGGAGTGGGCGTGGCTGATATACACATACATACACTCCTTTTTATATATAGAGCAGGGGTCCCCAACCTGTAGCTCAGGAGCCACATGTGGCTTGCGGTCCCAGGAATTGTGGCTCGCGAATGTATGACAGCTTGGTGCATTATCTCCAGTTCTAGCAAACAGGTATGAAGAGTTCATCTCAAAACGGTGAATTTTGTGAGTAGCCCTGCTCAGAAGAGCAGATCTGGATGCACATATACTCGTCTTAGGGGTTTAGAGATGTTTTAGGTATGGTACGCTGGAGAGTGGTACTACCTGTTAGAAGAGATGTTCAAAGCTGGATGTGACAATGTGTTGGGAGTCCTTGATGGGAGAATACTGAATGGGGGTACAGGGGTACAGGGAACCCCTGGATCTCAGTGTACTGCTTTGGAATGATTTCTGTGGAAAAGCTTTGGTTATCATTATACATGTAACGGGGGCTTTGGTTGACACTACTTGGAAGGGGGTGGGAGCAAGATGTGGCTTGCGACCCTCTCTCTAAGCTGAATGTGGCTCTCAAGGTCAAAAAGGTGGGCACCACTGATATAGACTACTATCACCTACATGTCAATACCAACTAAATAAACCATGTTATGCCCTTAAACCCTTCATGACCCAGCCTATTTTGACGTTAATGACCTGGCCATTCTTTGCAATTCTGACCAGTATCCCTTTATGAAGTAATAACTCAGGAACGCTTCAACGCATCCCAGCGATTGAATCATAGAATCATAGATTGAGATTGTTTTATCGTGACATATTGGGCTTCATGTTAGTGGTAAATTTAGGTCGATAATTTTTGCGTTTATTTGTGGAAAGAAAAAAAAACTAATTTGGCGAAAATTTCGCAATTTTCAAATGTCGAATTTTTATTCTGTTAAACCAGAGTTATGTGACACAAAATAGTTAATAAATAACATTTCCCACATGTCTACTTTACATCAGCACAATTTTGGAAACAAATTTTTTTTTGCTAGCAAGTTCTAAAGGTTAAAATTTGACCAGCGATTTCTCATTTTTTACAACAAAATTTACAAAACCATTTTCTTTAAGGACCACCTCACATTTGAAGTCACCTTGAGGGGTCTATATGGCAGAAAATACCCAAGAATGACGCCGTTCTAAAAACTGCACCCCTCAAGCTACTCAAAACTACACTCAAGAAGATTATTAATCCTTCAGGTGCTTTAAAGGAACTAAAGCAACGTGTAAGGAAAATTTGGAAATTTTAATTTTTCCAACAAAAAAAATTTCTTTTAGCATCAATTTTTTCATTTTCACATGGGTAACAGGATAAATTGGATCCTAAAATTTGTTGGGTAATTTTTCCTGAGAACACCGATACCTCATATGTGGTCATAAACCACTGTTTGGGCGCACGGCAGGGCTCAGAAGGGAAGGAGCGCCATTTGACTTTTTGAATGGAAAATATGCTGGAAAATTTAGCGGTTGCCATGTCGCATTTTGAGAGTCCCTGTGTTCCTAAACATTGGAGATCCCCCACAAATGACCGCATTTTGGAAACTAGGCCCTCCAAGGAACTTATCTAGATGCAAAGTGAGCACTTTGAACCCCCAGGTGCTTCACAAATTGATCCGTAAGAAAAAAAAAAAGTACTTTTTTTCCACAAAAATTTTCTTTAGCCTCAGTTTTTTCATTTTCACATGGGCAACAGGATAAAATGGATCCTAAAATTTGTTGGGCAATTTCTCCTGAGTACATAGATACATCATATGTGGTCATAAACCACTGTTTGGGCGCATGGCAGGGCTCAGAAGGGAAAGAGCGCCATTTGACTTTCTAAAAGGAAAATTAGCTCCAATCGTTAGCGGACACCATGTCGCGTTTGGAGAGCCCCTGGGTGCCTAAACATTGGAGCTCCCCCACAAGTGACCCCATTTTGGAAACTAGACCCCCCAAGGAACTTATCTAAATGTGTGGTGAGCACTTTGAACCCCCAAGTACTTCACAGAAGTTTATAACGCAGAGCAGTGAAAATAAAAAAATCATTTTTTTTCCTCAAAAATGATTTTTAGCCCGCTATTTTTTATTTTCACAAGGCTAACAGGAGAAATTGAACAAAAGTTGTTGTGCAATTTGTCCTGAGTACACCGATACTCCATGTGTGGGAGGGGGAACCACTGTTTGGGCGCATGAGAGAGCGCAGAAGGGAAGGAGCGCCATTTTGGAATGCAGACTTTGATGGAATGTTCTGCTGGTGTCATGTTGCGCTTGCAGAGCCCCTGATGTGCCTAAACAGTAAAAAAAAAAAAAAAAAAAAAAACACAAGTGACCCCATTTTGGAAACTAGAACCCCCAAGGAGCTTATCTAGATGTGTAGTGAGCACTTTGAACCACCAAGTGCTTCACAGAAGTTTATAACGCAGCCGTGAAAATAAAAAAATAATTTTTTTCCCTCAAAAAATGATTATTAGCCCGAATTTTTTTATTTTCACAAGGGTAACAGGATAAATTTGACCCCAAAAGTTGTTGTCCAGTTTGTCATGAGTATGCTGGTACCCCATATGTGGGGGGAACCACTGTTGCGGCGCACGGCAGGGGTTAGAAGGGAAGGAGCATCATTTGACTTTTGAATGGAAAATTAGCTTCAATCGTTAGCAGACACCATGTTGTGTTTAGAGAGCCCCTGTGTGCCTAAACTTTGTAGCTCCCCCACAAATGACCTAATTTTGGAAACTAGACGCTCTAAGGAACTAGATGCATAGTGAGCACTTTGAACCCCCAGGTGCTTCACAGAAGTTAATAATGCAGAGCCGAGAAAATAAAAAATTAAAAAATGATTTTTTAGCCCACTATTTTTTATTTTCACAAAGGTAACAGGGGAAATTGGACCCCTAAAATTGTTGTAGTTTGTCCTGAGTACACTGGTACCCCATATGTGGGGGGGAACCACTGTTCGGGCACACGTCGGGGCTCGGAAGGGAAGTAGTGACGTTTTGAAATGCCGACTTTGATGGAATGGTCTGCGGGCGTCATGTATGTTTGCAGAGCCCCCTGATGTGCCTAAACAGTAGAAACTCCCCACAAGTGACCCCATTTTGGAAACTAGACCCCCCAAGGAACTTATCTAGATGTGTGGTGAGCACTTTGAACCCCCAAGTGCTTCACAGAAGTTTATGACCCAGAGCCGTGAAAATAAAAAATCATTTTTTTTTTTTTCACAAAAATCATTTTTTTAGTAAACAATTTTATATTTTCCCAAGGGTAACAGGAGAAGTTAGACCCCCGAAGTTGTTGTGCAATTATCCCTGAGTGCGCCGATACGTGGGGGTAAACCACTGTTTGGGCACACGTCTGGGCTCGGAATGGAGGGAGCACCGTTTGACTTTTTAAACGCAAAATTAGCTGTAATAAATGGTGGTGCCATGTCGCGTTTGTAGACCTTGTGATGTGCCTAAAAAGTGGAAACCCCTCAATTCTAACTCCAACCCTAACCCCAACTCACCCCTAACCCTAACACACCCCTAACCCTAAACCCAACTCTAACCCTCACCACAAGCCTAACCCCAACCCCAACCCAACCCACCCCTGACCCTAATTCCAACCCTAATGCCTGGAAAAAGTGCAATAACACGCGATCAAAAAGACAGATATAAATAAATATGGTACTGCTGAAAACGTCATCTGCCTCCAGAAAAAAATCGGAATAGAAGTCGATTCAAAAAAACTTTATGTGCCCGAAAATGGTACCGATAAAAACATCAGCTCGTCCAGTAAGAAAACAAGCCTGCACATGACTGTCGGCCGAAACATAGAAAAATCATAGCTCTCAAAATACGGCGATGTGAAAATTTATTACAAAAAATTCTTACAAAACAAAGCGTCTTTTAGTGTGTGGCAGAAGTTAAACATGAAAAAAGGACAGAAATCTGACATCGCTGCAATTGCACCGACCCGAAGAATAAAGTCGCCTAATCACTAATATTGCAAGAGGAACAGCGTGAAAAATAAAACCAATTCCTCAACATTCGTGGTTTTGATCATTCTGTCTCCCAAAGATGGCAGTAAGGTGATCACAGTGGTTCCACCCCACATATGGGGTATCAGCGTACTCAGGACAAATTGCACAAGTTTGGGGGTCCTATTTTTCCTGTTACCTTTGTGAAAATTAAACTTTTGGGGCAAAAAGATCATTTTTGTGGAAAAAAGGATTTTTTTATTTTCACGTCTCTACGTTATAAACTTCTGTGAAGCACTTGGGTGTTTAAAGTGCTCACCACACATCTACCTACATAAGCTCTTTCGAGGGGTCTAGTTTCCAAAATGGGGTCACTTATGGGGGGTTTCCACTGTTTAGGCACAACAGGGGCTCTCCAAAAGCGACATGGCGTCCGCTCTCGATTCCAGTCAATTTGACATTCAAAATCTAAAATGATGCTCCTTCCCTTCTGAGCACTGCCGTGAGCCTAAAGATTGGTCTTCCTCCACACATCGGGTATTCGGTGTACTCAGGAGAAATTGCACAACAAAAATTTTGGTTCGTTAATTTTTCTCCTGATACCCTTGACAAAATAAAAATAAATGTGTCTGGAGAAAAATTTTAGGAAAAAAAAGGTTTTTTCCTTCCACATTGCTTCAATTCTTGTGAAGAACCTAAAGGGTTAATAAACTTCTTGAATGTTGTTTTGAACACCTTGAGGGGTGCAGTTTTTAGAATGGTGTCACTTTTGGTATTTTCTGTTATATTGACCCCCAAACTCACTTCAAATGTGAGGTGGTCCCTAAAAAAAATGGTTTTGTAAATTTTGTTGGAAAAATGAGAAATCACTGGTCAGTTTTTTAAACCTTTTAACTTAACAAAAAAAAAATTTGGTTCCAAAATTGTTCTGATGTAAATCAGACATGTGGGAAATGTTATTAACTATTTTTTGTGACATATCTCTCTGATTTAAGGGCATAAAAATTAAGAGTTTGAAAACTGCAAGATTTTAAAAATTTTCAAAATATTTCCATTTTTTTCATAAATAAATTCAAGTCATATCGAAGAAATTTTACCACTAACATGGAAGTTCATTATGTCACGAAAAAAGAATCTCAGAATCATCGGCATCTGTTGAAGCGTTCCAGAGTTATAAGCACATAAAGTGAGTGTGGTCCGATTTCAAAATTAAGGCCTGGTCATTAACCTACAAAGTGGCTTGGTCCTTAAGGGGTTAAATAGCCTAATAAATCGATTTTATTAAAGATTTTTTAAAAAAAAAAACAATTATACCAATCACACATGTATAGAGTATCTCCAAAGTTGGACCACAACTGCACTAATGTATGTAATGAATAAGGTGAACAGCAGCAAACAAATCCAAATGAATCTGTAAATCACTAGACAAATGTTGTAAAAATAGAAATAGGAAGCCACGTAGTTACATCAAGTGGTGTGTGTGTGTGTGTGTGTGTGTGTGTCTCCGGGATTGGTATCCGCACCGTCACAGCTACAACCACAAAATTTGGCACAGTCACACGTCTGGACCCCGAGAGCGTCATAGACTATGTTGTGAGGCGAAATTTTAACCCCACACGTTCCACTTCACCAAAAAATTTTGCCCCTATCTGCATAATGGGGAAAAAGTGAAAGGAAAAGTGTTGGAGGCAAATTGACAGCTGCCAGATGTTAACAAGGGTGAGTGAAAGTATGAGAGTGATGGCGCCAAAGAGTATATAACGTACAGTTGCTCAGTTGGGGCCCTGACATGAGATACTCACCACACACGGGGATATGAACACACACAAAATGCGCCACACACTACCACGTGCTTCAACACATATACCACCCTCAGCACACATTTCACCACACCAACCTCGCCACATAAAAGTCAAAACACACAAAAGTCAAAACACACAAAATGCGCCACACACTACCACGTGCTTCAACACATATACCACCCTCAGCACACATTTCACCACACCAACCTCGCCACATAAAAGTCAAAACACAAAAGTCGCCACTCAAAACTCACCACACTGTCCGAGAGCTGTTTAAAAGATGAAAATTGAGCTGTGATTGGTTGCTATCAGCAACAGTTTTCTTTGTAGACAGTTGTGGTAACTGAGGCCTATTATTCTTATCATTTCTATGGTGTTATCGTTCTTCTATAAAGCTGGAAATAACACAATTTATTACCGTGCCAACACAGACCACCCTCTGACACAGACTGAAGGGGGAGCCCAGTATCAAACAGGAGAGGATTAGACACATGGCTCAGCAGGCAGTATCACACAGGATAGGATTAGATACACAGCTCAGCAGTCAGTATCACACAGGATAGGAATAGATACCAGGGCTGTGGAGTCGGTAAGCCAAACCTGCGACTCAGACTCCTCAATTTCCCTTCCACCGACTCCAACATATTGCTTATATTTAAGTGAAAAATTTATTGTAGTACAATGTGAACATCAGACATTTAATCATTTTTATGATACAATTAAAACATTTAGATAGATCATATATAATTATTGGAATACAACTTTAGAACACAAAATTAATAAATTGTAAATATGTAATACACTATGTAATATCGATTATATATATATATATATATATATATATATATATATATATATATATACACAGTGGGGCAAAAAAGTATTTAGTCAGTCAGCAAGAGTGCAAGTTCCACCACTTAAAAAGATGATAGGCGTCTGTAATTTACATCATAGGTAGACCTCAACTATGGGAGACAAACTGAGAAAAAAAAATCCAGAAAATCACATTGTCTGTTTTTTTTTCATTTTATTTGCATATTATGGTGGAAAATAAGTATTTGGTCAGAAACAAAATTTCATCTCAATACTTTGTGATATATCCATTGTTGGCAATGACAGAGGTCAAACGTTTTCTGTAAGTCTTCACAAGGTTGCCACACTGTTGTTGGTATGTTGGCCCTTTCCTCCATGCAGATCTCCTCTAGAGCAGTGATGTTTTTGGCTTTTCGCTTAGCAACACGGACTTTCAACTCCCTCCAAAGGTTTTCTATAGGGTTGAGATCTGGAGACTGGCTAGGCCACTCCAGGACCTTGAAATGCTTCTTACGAAGCCACTCCTTCGTTGCCCTGGCGGTGTGCTTTGGATCATTGTCATGTTGAAAGACCCAGCCACATTTCATCATCAATGCCCTTGCTGATGGAAGGAGGTTTGCACTCAAAATCTCACGATACATGGCCCCATTCATTCTTTCATGTACCCGGATCAGTCGTCCTGGCCCCTTTGCAGAGAAACAGCCCCAAAGCATGATGTTTCCACCACCATGCTTTACAGTAGGTATGGTGTTTGATGGATGCAACTCAGTATTCTTTTTCCTCCAAACACGACAAGTTGTGTTTCTACCAAACTGTTCCAGTTTGGTTTCATCAGACCATAGGACATTCTCCCAAAACTCCTCTGGATCATCCAAATGCTCTCTAGCAAACTTCAGACGGGCCCGGACATGTACAGGCTTAAGCAGTGGGACACGTCTGGCACTGCAGGATCTGAGTCCATGGTGGCGTAGTGTGTTACTTATGGTAGGCCTTGTTACATTGGTCCCAGCTCTCTGCAGTTCATTCACTAGGTCCCCCCGCGTGGTTCTGGGATTTTTGCTCACCGTTCTTGTGATCATTCTGACCCCACGGGGTGGGATTTTGCGTGGAGCACCAGATCGAGGGAGATTATCAGTGGTCTTGTATGTCTTCCATTTTCTAATTATTGCTCCCACAGTTGATTTCTTCACTCCAAGCTGGTTGGCTATTGCAGATTCAGTCTTCCCAGCCTGGTGCAGGGATACAATTTTGTTTCTGGTGTCCTTTGACAGCTCTTTGGTCTTCACCATAGTGGAGTTTGGAGTCAGACTGTTTGAGGGTGTGCACAGGTGTCTTTTTATACTGATAACAAGTTTAAACAGGTGCCATTACTACAGGTAATGAGTGGAGGAAAGAGGAGACTCTTGAAGTTACAGGTCTGTGAGAGCCAGAAATCTTGATTGCTTGTTTCTGACCAAATACTTATTTTCCACCATAATATGCAAATAAAATGAAAAAAAAAAAAAACAGACAATGTGATTTTCTGGATTTTTTTTTCTCAGTTTGTCTCCCATAGTTGAGGTCTACCTATGATGTAAATTACAGACGCCTCTCATCTTTAAGTGGTGGAACTTGCACTATTGCTGACTGACTAAATACTTTTTTGCCCCACTGTGTGTGTATATATATATATATACACTCACTGGCCACTTTATTAGGTACACCTGTCCAACTGTGTGTTAAGACTTAATTTCTAATCAGCCAATCACATGGCGGCAACTCAGTGCATTTAGGCATGTAGACATGGTCAAGACAATCTCCTGCAGTTCAAACCGAGCATCAGTATGGGGAAGAAAGGTGATTTGAGTGCCTTTGAACGTGGCATGATTGTTGGTGCCAGAAGGGCTGGTCTGAGAATTTCAGAAACTGCTGATCTACTGGGATTTTCACGCACAACCATCTCTAGGGTTTACAGAGAATGGTCCGAAAAAGAAAAAAAATCCAGTGAGCGGCAGTTCTGTGGCCGGAAATGCCATGTTGATGCCAGAGGAGAATGGGCAGACTGGTTCGAGCTGATAGAAAGGCAACAGTGACTCAAATTGCCACCCGTTACAACCAAGGTGGCCAGAAGAGCATCTCTGAACGCACAGTGCGTCGAACTTTGAGGCAGATGGGCTACAGCAGCAGAAGACCACACTGGGTACCACTCCTCTCAGCTAAGAACAGGAAACTGAGGCTACAATTTGCACAAGCTCATCGAAATTGGACAGTAGAAGATTGGAAAAACGTTGCCTGGTCTGTTGAGTCTCGATTTCTGCTGCGACATTCGGATGGTAGGGTCAGAATTTGGCGTAAACAACATGAAAGCATGGATCCATCCTGCCTTGTATCAACGGTTCAGGCTGGTGGTGGTGGTGTCATGGTGTGGGGAATTTTTTCTGGGCACTCTTTGGGCCCCTTGGTACCAATTGAGCATCGTTGCAACGCCACAGCCTACCTGAGTATTGTTGCTGACCATGTCCATCCCTTTATGACCACAATGTACCCAACATCTGATGGCTACTTTCAGCAGGATAATGCGCCATGTCATAAAGCTCGAATCATCTCAGATTGGTTTCTTGAACATGACAATGAGTTTACTGTACTCAAATGGCCTCCTCAGTCACCAGATCTCAATCCAATAGAGCATCTTTGGGATGTGGTGGAACGGGAGATTCGCATCAGGGATGTGCAGCCGACAAATCTGCGCCAACTGTGTGATGCCATCATGTCAATATGGTCCAAAATCTCTGAGGAATGCTTCCAGCACCTTGTTGAATCTCTGCCACGAAGAATTGAGGCAGTTCTGAAGGCAAAAGGGGGTCCAACCCCTTACTAGCATGGTGTACCTAATAAAGTGGCCAGTGAGTGTATATATATATATATATATATATATATATATATATATATATATCACTATGTAATATACTATGTAAGTGGCAAAAAACAGTTTTCAACAAAAACATACTAAATAACACTTGTGCAGTCTATGAATTTGTTCTAAGAAATAGAATTGCCTCCATCAGATCCTCCTTCATAGATGACCTAAAATCTGACCTAATAATTTTAAGGCCAGAGAACAACCTCTCTACACTAACTTGGGTTGGAGGCAACGCCGTAACCACATGGGCAACATCTCTAACAATTTCCAAGTATAAAGGAATTTCCTCATGCACAGTCAAGTTTTGATGAACGGTTGAATTTTTCTTTTTCTTTGAGAGCAAGTGAAACATTTTGCTGAAATATGGTCAATCTGCTTGCTATAGGAGACGGAGAGAAATCTTTTTCCTTGCAGCAACGCTTTGCCTGCTGCATATCATCGAAATACTTGTCAAAGTCAAACTACTCATCTGATGAGGATGAAGATATGGCAGCAGTAGCACTGTCAGGACCCAAGTCCTCTTGCGCCTGGCAGTCGTCCAGTAGGCCATTCATCCTAACTGCTACCTCAGTCAGAGCTTCTTTTCCTTTAGTAAGCTGTTGATCATCAAGCAATATACGATGACTTGGGTCCACAAACAGTTGCCAGAAAATTTTTATTTTCCAATAGCTGTGTCTCTCTCCGTTTCATTGAAGCAGAAATGCCATCTGTGATTAAATCTCCTCTTTGGGACAGGCAAAATAGCAAGTTCTTCCATCCCTTATGAAAATGCCAGGAGTTAAATCCTCAGCTTGTAATTTTTTAGTCACGGTAAATAGGTGATTAAGAAATTCCTTCAATTCAGCCACCTGTGTCCATTGACCTTCATTTAGGGTTATCTGAGGGTTCGCCATATCTATAAGAGACTTTCACTATCTCCATCCATCCTTCACTCCCTCAAGATGGCCGGACCTTCATTGTAAATACACAATTGTAAATACACACCTGTACTTTGTATCTCCCTCATCTCATTGTGGATTGTAAGCTCTCACGAGCAGGGTCGTCTTATTTCGTCTTATTTTGCTTTAATTATTGTATTGCTAACGTTGTTACTTATGACTTGTGTTTTGAAACTGATAAACTGTAAAGCGCTGCGGAATATGTTGGCGCTATATAAATAAAGATTTATTATTATTATTATTATTATTATTATTATAAGAAACGGTTTTAGCCAGGATCAAAACTAGGGGGGCAGAACCTCATACTGTTCCGCAAAATCTCATACTGCACACCTCAGCTGCTGCAGAACCTTATAGTGCACACCCCTACACTTGAAAATAAAGCCTGCACCTTAAGATGTGGTGAATGCAGTCTATTTATTCCAGCTATCAACTGATGTTGATGTGTTACTGAAGACGAGCAATGCCTGTCCTGGGCGTCCTTTTGGGCAGCTATGAGGTGTACCTGACTGGTGCAAAAAAAAAAAAAAAAAGAGAGTGTTAGTCTGTGTGCTACCCGGCTTTTATTCTTTTTGGTACAGATAAGATATGGATAGACAGATATGGATAAATGGAATGATAGAGCAGATTTCTAATCTGCTTTTGCTATTGAAAACATTATCTATGAGTTCAAAAACCTTTCAGGTGATGCGGTTTTTTAAAAAAACTGATCTGCTTTTGCAGCTGAAAAACGCATCCTCAAAAAATGCAGCAAAAACGCTGTGTGTGAATGTAGCCTCAGATCAGGAATAGAACAGCCATTTATAGGACATTTCATAACTTTCCCAAATTCCTATGACAAAATATTCAGCACATTCTGCATAGAACTACTGTACCCAATTTATTATATATTTTAGGAGTCGGATCATTTTATACCGACTCCGGCTCCACAGCCCTGATAGATACAAGGCTCAGCAGACAGTATCACACAGGATAGGATTAGATACGCAGCTAAGCACACAGTATCTCACAGAATAGTATTAGATACACGGCTCAGCAGTCAGTATCACACAGGATAGGATTAGATGCACGGTTTTTATGTGCAATATAATCATTATAATTTGTTATAACTAACCACAGTTGGTTACTATGCTCAGGCAACGCCGGGCTCTTCAGGTATTTAATAAAATGGATATTTTATGAGGCTACTTCGCACAATTTATTGAGTTGGTACATATGCTTTTATGATGCGTCTCTGTATATGTATTGTTACATAGCTGACCATTTTCTCAGTATTAATACCACTTACACGTCAACAATTACCTTGTCGGGTACCTTACTTTCCCACAAGAAATTCAACATCAAGTAGGCAGTGAAACAATCAAAGAACTTGTATTTCTTGTACCAATGTCTCCATAATTGCCTACATCACTTTTTATGCAGCAGCTAATCATTGATGCATTTGCTATTTGTGTGCACACACAATCATTAATTCTTCACATGTCCATTAAAAAAGAAATTATATCTTAAAAAGTATCATTTTTAAAAATAGAAAGCATTTTTTGCCAAATGTCATTTTAACCCCTTTACCCCCAAGGGTGGTTTGCACGTTAATGACCGGACCAATTTTTACAATTCTGACCACTGTCCCTTTATGAGGTAATAACTCTGGAAAACTTCCATGGATCCCAGTGATTCTGAGAATGTTTTATCGTGACATATTGTACTTCATGTTAGTGGTGAAAATTATTTGCTATGACTAACGTTTATTTTTAAAAAAACTGAAATTTGGCTAAAAATTGGAAAATTTCGCAATTTTCCAACTTTGAATGTTCATGCCCTTAAATCACAGAAATACGTCACATAAAATAAATAAGTAACATTTCCAACATAATTACTTTACATCAGCACAATTTTGGAACCAAAATTTTTTGTTGTTAGGAAGTTATAAGGGTTAAAAGTTAAACATCGACTTCTCATTTTTACATTTTATTTTTTTTTAAGGACCACATCACATTTGAAGTCACTTTGAGGGGTCTAAATGATAGAAAATACCCAAAACTGACACCATCCTAAAAACTGCACCCCTGAAGGTGCTCAAAACCACATTCAAGAAGTTTATTAACCTTTCAGGTGCTTCACAGGAATATTTGGTATATTTAAAAAAAAAAAAATGAACATTTAACTTTTTTTCACAAAAAATTTAATTCAGATCCAATTTTTTTTTATTTTCCCAAAGGAAACAGGATAAATTGTACCCCACATGTCGTTGTACAATTTGTTCTAAGAATGCCGATACCCCATATATGCAGGTAAACCACTGTTTGGGCGCATGGCAGAGCTTGGAAGGGAAGGAGCGCATTTTAACGTTCAATGCAAAATTGGCTGGAATTGAGATCAGACGCCATGTCACATTTGGAGAGCCCTAGATGTGCCTAAACAGTGGAAATCTCCCACAAGTGACACCATTTAGGAAAGTAGACCCCCTAAGGAACTTATCTAGATGTGTGATTAGCACTCTGAACCCCTAAGTTCTTCACAGAAGTTTATAACGTAGAGCCGTAAATATAAAAAGACATCCTTTTCACTAAAATGATCTTTCGCCCCCAATTTTTCATTTTCCCAAGGGTAACAGGAGAATTGGACCCCAAATTTGTTGTGCAATTTGTCCTGAGTATGATGATATGCCATATGTGGGGATAAACCACTGTTTGGGAGCATGGCAGAGCTCTAAAGGGAAGGGGCACCGTTTGACTTTTTCAACGCAGAATGGGCTGGAATTAAGATCAGATGCCATATCACGTTTCTAGAGTCCCTGATGTGCATAAACAGTGGAAACCCCCCAATTCTAACTCCAACACACCCCTAACCCTAACCACAAACCTAACCCAAATCCCAACTTTAGCACCAACCCTATCTTTAGTCCAACTCACTTTAGCCCAACCCTAACAGTAATGGAAATAAATACTAAAATAAATACCTTTTTTTTATTTTATTTTTCCCTATCTAAGGGGTGATAAAGGGGGGTTTGAATTTCTATATTTTTTTATTCTGATCACTGTGATAGGGTGTATCACATTGATCAAAATGAAACAATAGGAAAAAAATCTATTGTTGCCGGGAGGCAGCCGTCAAATCTCAGCGGGCGCACTGCGCATGCACCTGCCATTTTCTCCCAGAAGAAGCCGACGGCTCAGGGGACTTCAGGGACAACAGAGGTAACGGGGGGAGGGTAATCAGGGGCCCTATTTCTCTCTCCTCTGATGTGCGATCACATCAGAGGAGAGAGAAATTAAATGGAAAATCTGACTTTTTTTGCGGTCGCCGTTTTACAGTTAATAACGGCGATCGCAACTCTGGGATTGGTAAACACCAACCCAAATCATGTTATCTGGGGTCTCAGCTACCCCCGTAGCCAAGACCCCAGAGTAATTTTGACGCTGGGGGGGGGCGCTATAACCTTAAACCTCTGCGCCGTTAAAAAGCGGTGCTGTGGTTTAAGTACCATTAACTGCCGCCATTAAAAGGAGTATCGGTGGTCTTTAAGGGGTTAAATGTAACATCTTCCTCCCCTGCTTGCGCCGATCACCGGCACCCGGTGTCGGGGAACAGCGCTGAAGCCACACGTGTGCTGCAAGAATTTCACACACTGACGCTGACATCTCCAGTACCGGAAATATCAGGAAGTGTGAGAGAAGTGTTATAGCAGGTTTTTACGTTTGGCAACTGTCACACGCTAAAAGACACTTTTTATTGTAAAAATAGTTTTTGCATCACCACATTTTGAGAGCTATAATTTTTCCATATTTTGGCCTATTAGGTCATGTGAGGTCTTGTTTTTTGCGGGATGAGTTGACGTTTTTATTGGTACCATTGTCGGGCACGTGACATTTTTTGATCACTTTCTATTCTGATTTTTGGGAGACAAAATGAGCAAACACCAGCAATTCATGAATTTATTTTTATTTTTTTTCTTAGGAGGGTGTTTATACCAATCCGCGAATGGTAAAATTGATAAGGCAGATTTATTCTTCGGGTCAGTACGACTACAGCAATACCTACTTTATATCTTTATCACGTTTTGGCGCTTTTATATAATAAAAACTGTTTTTGTAGAAAAAATAATTGTTTTTGCATTACTTTATTCTGACAGCTGTACATTTTTTATATTTTTTCGCTGATGACGCTGTATGGCAGCTCGTTTTTTGAGGGACAAGATGACTTTCGTTCGGCGCTAAGATAAAGCATAGTTTTTTGCCTTTTTTATTGAGTTCACTAAAGGGGTTAGTTAGTGAGATAGTTTTATAGGTTGGGTTGTTGCGGACGTGGCGATATCAAATATGTGTACTTTTATTGTTTAGATTTTTTTTCAATTAAAATATTTAGTGATAGAATATGGATTTATTATTATTATTTTTACTATGATTTAAACATTCTTTTTTTTACTTCATTCTAATTTTTACACTTAGTCCCACAATGGGACACATTTTTTGCAAGCTTATCGCTTCTATAGCGTGCAGATGAAGAAGCATCTGCATGCTATAGAAGCTGTCAGTGCTGCATTCTATGTACACTGACCTGAGTGAATTTCTGACATGTACTGTGCATGACAGGAAGTTTCTCAGCTCTGGTAACTCTGATGTCGTGATGACAACATCGGGTTACCATAGCAGCGATCGGGACCCCGTGTCACGCCACAGGGTCTCCGATCCAAAAGCAGAGGGGCTGTCAGCCATCTGCCTGCTCTCGGAATGCTGCGATTGTGTTCGATTGCAGTATTTCAGGGTTAAAGTGTCGGGAGCAGTCCGTGACAGCTCCTGGCACTTAGTGCCGGGTGACAGCTGTGAGAATCTGCTGACACCCATACGCGATCAGGTGCACACCCCTCGTATGTGAGGCCGATCCCTGAAACACACTATACCGTCCATGGTCATACCGGCTCAGGGCACATGGACGGTATAGTATGACTCATGTCAGAAAGGTTTTTAGAGGCATAAAATATAAAAAATGATTTAAAAAGTTTTCACTTTTAAACACCAGAGAGCAGCTGCTGACATGAAAACCAAGTGTACTGCTAACTCGCATTACGGCTGCAGTAAATGTGGGCGGGATCTGCTTCCATGTGTGTGATGTCATCCCTCTCCTCCCTTTCTGGACGTTTGCAAAGGGATAATGTTGAATCAAGTCTTTTTTGGCAACCACAATGTGATACTGATATATGGACAGTGTCACCAAACATGGTTGGCAGCGGCAATTTTGGCTTTTCCTGTTGCTGGAGGTCAAAATTGAAATGTCGCCCGTTCCTGCAGTGCAATATAAACATGCAGTGAATAAATGCCATTCCTTCATTGTTTTTGGGTCTTGTTTACAGCATTCACCTGACCTGGTAACATGATTCTAAAGGGCAAATCACGGGTATCAATCCATGTGTGGTCTCTGATTTTCCGTTATCATTTGATCCACGACTTGGAATAAAACCAAACATGTCTCTTTGATTTGTCGCAGAAAGTGTGTACTCAAAAAAAATCTCACTGACATGTGAATAGCACAACAGACGGGCATGTTTGTGATTCACTAAGGTCTGAATAAGGCCTGATTCATAGGTGTTTTTGCCAGAACACTGGGGTAAAATACTTTTAAAAGCTGCAACATTTTTCACAAAGGTGTGGAATTTTTTTTTTTACTTTTTACGCAAGTTTTAGCTAGCTCAAACCAAAGTTGGATGAGTTGGGGCGGAACAGAGCTATAAATTCATCAAAAGTTGCGGCGTGACTGGAGTAAAATTTTGAGATTGTAAAGGAGAAAGTTTATGGATTAAACGTGCGCTGCTCGACAGATCACTCCTTCCAGATTATGTTAATTGTACTTTTATTTCCCAACGCGTTTCGAAGTTTACACTTCTTCTTCAGGGGATGACATGTACCAGGTACATGTCATCCCCTGAAGAAGTGTAAACTTCGAAACGCGTTGGGAAATAAAAGTACAATTAACATAATCTGGAAGGAGTGACCTGTCGAGCAGCGCACGTTTAATCCATAAACTTTCTCCTTTACAATCTGATGATTCGTGGTCACGGAGTGGCCCTTTGGATGTGCAGCAGCCTGACCTTCCGTTCCTATATGTCTGAAACTCTCCTACATAAGGTGAGTATAATGATTTGACTTTATATCAATCTTTACTCGGGTAAGACCCTATTGCGCTTTTTTCCTTTCAGCTGTCTGACTGGAGTAAAATTTTGGCAAGGCTCATCAGTGATATGTGCCAAATTCATTATGTGATGCGCACCTCTTACTTTTCTGCATGTTATTAATTAAATCTGGTGTAGGAAAGTTAGTCGTAATCAATCAATAAAACACTTCAAAATTGCATGCACCCTATTCTTAGCAGGTGTTTATGCAACAGGAGCATCAGTTCCTTGAAATTTGGGCAAAGCACGCTTTATAACTCCCCAAAAGGGGTGTATTAGGTTATGTGAGAATCATGTGGGAATAGTGGATGAGGGCAGGTATATCTCGCCCAGATTCCTTTCCTATGTGGCCTAGTCTGGTCAGTATCGCACCTGCTTGCTAATGAATAATGGGAGGTGGATATAAAAGGATGCCAGGTGGTTGTATGAGTGTCTCAGCCTGGGAACACAGAGAGCCTGTCTGTGTGAGAGACACACGTGAGTGGAAGCAGTGCCCACTGCAACTGTGGTTTGGCTGGACGGGAGAAGCCCGCCAGTTGGTAGTTAGGTTGTTCATTGTTTAGTTAGTGCCGGACAGGCAAGGATTTGTTTCATGTTTTATTTCCTTTTGCATTGCTTTCACCGTTAATAAACCTGACCCAGTGTCAGTTATACCCGAATCCCAGCTCTGCGCCTGAGTTTCATGCTGAACGCACGTGACCTTTGACCCCAGCAAAGCCGATCCCGGAGTGTTTTATCACATTGTGGTGGAGAACGCGGGCATCACGTTGCAAGCATGAGCATGGAGGACGTGGTGAAAGCGCTGGTACAGTCCACCGCCGTCCAGCAAGAAGCTAATCGGGTGAGGATGGCCCAGCTGAAGGAGTTGGTGGACATGACAGTTACCGATCGTTCGCTTCTCCAGCAGGTGGCGCAGCGCTTGGCAAGCTTACCTGAGCTTAACCTGGAAGCTGAGTCGAGAGTGATTCACGTGAGTCGGTACTGGCAGAAAATGACGACCGAGGATGACGTCGAGGCATACCTGACCACGTTTGAACGGACGGCGGTGCGAGAAAAATGGCCGAAGGCACGATGGGCCGGCCTGATTGCCCTGTTTCTTTCCGGTGAGGCCCAAAAGGCATATTATGACTTAGAGCCTGAAGCCGCGCAGGACTTTGACAAATTGAAAGCCGAGATCTTGGCCCGGCTGGGAGTGACGACCGCTGTCCGTGCACAGAGAGTGCATCAATGGACTTATCAACCGGATAAACCACCGCGGTCACAGATGTTCGACCTGATCCACGTGACGAAGAAGTGGCTACAACCCGAGGTGTTGACAGCGCCAGAGATAATCCAGAGAGTCGTCATGGACAAGTACCTGAGAGCTCTACCGCCAGCCCTGAGGAAGTGGGTAAGCCATGGAAATCCTACGACGGCAGATCAACTGGTGGATCTGGTTGAACGTTACTCCGTGGCGGAAGGACTCCGAGACGACGCTACCCCACCTCGTTCTTCATCATCTCCACGGGGAACCGGTAAGACTGTTCCAGGGAGTAGGGGAGATGGAAAAATCCCTAAGACAGTGGGGGAGGAAAACGGGACTGCCCGCACTGCGAGGCCAAGAGTAACGAACTATGGTCTAAGCAAGGGGCCCGTTAGGTGTTTACGCTGCCAAGGGACATATTGCTGCGAACTGTCCGTTCACTACTGATCCCATGCAGTGCGACCTCACCGACTCTAAAAAACGCATGTCTATGGTTGCACGGGTAGTGAGTGTGAATGCCGGTCAAAAGGATGTGGAAAAACACTTGTGTGATTTAACTGTTGATGGCAAAAAGGTGGTGGCATTGTTAGACTCGGGAAGTGTGGTGACTCTGGTGAAGGCCAGTCTGGTGTCAGCCCCGACTGGACCATCAGACAAATTTTCTGTAACGTGTGTGCATGGAGACACCTGTTCGTACCTCACCACGGTCATATGCATTACTACTTCCTATGGGTCTGTGCAACATAAAGTTGGACTCGTCCCGGCGTTATTACATAATGTTATCCTGGGCCGGGATTTTCCCCACTTCTGGCAATTGTGGGAGAATCAGTTGATACCCCAGGGTAATAGTGTACATGATTCTTCTCCCAGGGCGCGTGTGGGTCCCGAACCCCTGGAAGAGGTCTCCCCGGAAGTCTCTGGGGAAGAGTCTGCGGGAAATGACCTGCAGTTCCCGTTTTCAGTCATGGCGGGTGATACGGAGGAGACCGGGGAAGAGGAGGAGGCCGACAGCCGTCCACCTCCCCGTTTGCCGGATTTAGAAGTTCAGAAAGATGACTTCCAAAGCGAGCAAATAAAGGATCCTACCCTTTCTCAGGCTAGGACAAATGTAAAAGTGATAATGGGGTACCCGTAGAACCTGGCTCTAGGTTGGCATATCCTTACATGGTTCTCGAGAATGATTTACTCTATCAGATAGAGAAAAAGGGGGAAGATACGGTGCAACTATTAGTCGTGCCAAAACCCTACCGGCGGCAGGTGCTGGACCTGGCCCACGGACATGTGATGGGAGGTCACCTGGGAGTCCAGAGAAAAACCACCGAAAGGATCTTACACTGTTTTGTTTGGCCAGGCATGCATCACGATATTCGAGTATAGTGTGAGTCTTGTCCTGACTGCCAAGCCTCTGCACCTAAGCCCCGGTTCTGTAGCCCTTTGGTACCCCTACCTATTATTGAAGTCCCGTTTGAGAGGATTGGGATGGATTTAGTTGGGTCCCTTCCACGGTCTGCACGTGGACACCAACATATCCTGGTCATCTTGGATTATGCCACTCGTTACCCGGAGGCCATCCCTTTGCGTAACACGGCCACCAAGACGATTGCCAAGGAACTGGTGCATGTGTTTAGTCGGGTCGGTATACCAAAACAGATACTCACCGACCAGGGGACCCCCTTTATGTCCAGGGTAATGAAGGAGCTCTGCCGATTGTTACAAATCGAACCGTTACGCACATCCGTGTATCACCCTCAAACAGACGGGTTGGTGGAACGGTTCAATAAAACTCTGAAGGAGATGCTGAGAAAGGTGATAGACAAGGATGGGAAGAACTGGGACTATTTACTTCCGTATTTGCTTTTTGCCATCAGGGAAGTACCCCAGTCTTCCACGGGATTCTCGCCTTTCGAGTTATTGTACGCCCGACGTCCTCGCGGACTGTTAGACGTTGCAAAAGAAACCTGGGAGGGTCAGGTCACTCCGTTTAAAACAGTGATAGATCACGTCACACAAATGCAGGACCGTATTGCGGCTGTTATGCCTATCGTCAAAGAACACATGATACAGGCTCAAGGAGCCCAAAAAAGAATCTATGATAGGGGCGCCAAGATCCGTACGTTTACACCCAGAGATAGGGTGTTGATCCTGGTCCCCACGGTGGACAGTAAGTTCCTGGCAAAGTGGCAGGGCCCCTTTGAGATTAAGGAAAGAGTTGGTGAAGTAAACTACAAAGTATACCAGGCAGGTAAACGGAAACCTGAACAGATTTATCATGTAAATCTGATAAAACCCTGGAAAGATCGGTCTGCCTTGTCAGCGGAGCTGGCCCGTCCCGTCTGCTCGCATACCGTACCGGAGGTACGGATTGCAGAGACTCTCTCGGAGCGGCAAAAGACTGAGGTCAGGCAGTTTCTACTTCACAACCAAAAGTTTCTCTCAGAAAAACCCGGGCAGACTATGCTAATGAAACATGACATCGTAACGGAACCTGGTGTCACAGTTCACGTAAAGCCCTACCGAATCCCGGAAGCGCGCCATGAAGCCGTTTCCCGAGAAGTGAAGGCAATGTTAGAGTTAGGTGTCATTGAGGAATCGCACAGTGCGTGGTCCAGCCCGATTGTGCTAATTCCTAAACCGGACGGCACCATCCGGTTCTGCAATGACTTCAGGAAACTGACTGCGGTCTCAAAATTTGATGCCTATCCTATGCCCCGGGTCGACGAGTTAATAGATCGGTTAGGAAAAGCCCGGTATATTACGACCCTAGATCTAACAAAGGTGTATTGGCAGATCCCTCTGGCTGAGGCTGCCAGAGAAAAGACGGCATTTGCTACGCCGGAAGGATTATTTCAGTATGTGTATATGCCGTTTGGACTGCACGGGGCACCGGCGACCTTCCAGAGACTGATGGATCGAGTCCTGAGGCCACATAGGCGGTACGCTTCGGCCTATTTGGATGACATTGTCATTTACAGCTTGGACTGGGAGACTCATCTCCAGAAAGTACAAGCTGTGATTGACGACCTGTGGGAGGCAGGTCTAACTGCGAACCCCAAGAAATGTCACATCGGGCTAGAAGAAGCCCGGTATTTGGGGTATGTAATTGGGAGAGGTGTTGTTAAACCCCAGGTTGCTAAGATTCAGGCGGTTCAGGACTGGCCACAACCTGTCAACAAGAAGCAGGTGCAAGACTTCCTGGGGATCGCCGGCTATTATCGCCGGTTTATACCCAATTTTGCAGCCATCACTACCCCCCTGACGGATCTTACAAAAGGGAAAGACTCCGTCATGATTAAATGGAGTTTAGCGGCTGAAGAAGCCTTCCATAGCCTAAAACGGGCACTTTGCTCTCAGCCCGTACTGGTGACTCCGGACTTCCGCAGCGAGTTTGTGGTACCAACGGATGCCTCTGATACCGGTATCGGTGCCGTACTCTCACAAGTGAGGGACGGAGTGTAACACCCAGTCCTCTATCTCAGCAGGAAGCTGAATAAACACGAGCAAAGGTATGCAGTCGTAGAAAAAGAGTGCCTCGCCATTAAGTGGGCTCTAGAGGTCCTCAAATATTACCTGGTGGGCCGAAAGTTCAGGCTGATCACTGACCATGCCCCTCTCAAGTGAATGCACTTGAACAAGGAACGGAATAGCCGGGTGACCCGGTGGTTCCTTGCCCTGCAGGCCTACACTTTTACGGTGGAGCACCGCCCAGGGGTACAGATGGGAAATGCAGATGCCCTCTCCCGAGTGCACTGTTTGGCGGGTGTCATTGCTCGACCGGAGTGGTCTGAGCAGAGGGGGGGATATGTGAGAATCATGTGGGAATAGTGGATGAGGGCAGGTATATCTCGCCCAGATTCCTTTCCTATGTGGCCTAGTCTGGTCAGTATCGCACCTGCTTGCTAATGAATAATGGGAGGTGGATATAAAAGGATGCCAGGTGGTTGTGTGAGTGTCTCAGCCTGGGAACACAGAGAGCCTGTCTGTGTGAGAGACACACGTGAGTGAAAGCAGTGCCCACTGCAACTGTGGTTTGGCTGGACGGGAGAAGCCCTCCAGTTGGTAGTTAGGTTGTTCATTGTTTAGTTAGTGCCGGACAGGCAAGGATTTGTTTTATGTTTTATTTCCTTTTGCATTGCTTTCACCGGTAATAAACCTGACCCAGTGTCAGTTATACCCGAATCCCAGCTCTGCGCCTGAGTTTCATGCTGAACGTACGTGACCTTTGACCCCAGCAAAGCCGATCCCGGAGTGTTTTATCACAGTTATCAAAAAAAAAAATAAGAGGATTCCAGCTTCCATATAAAAATTCAGGCTATGTACCCACGTTGCGAGTTAAAACGCACACCAAAAACCGGACTCCTTCCAGGAAATCGCTCGTTTTTTTCCCGCGCGATTTCACCGCGATTTTCTCAAGCACTTTCCAAGCGATTTGAAGCATCGCTTGGAAAATGCTTGACAGGTTGGTCACACTCGTCAAACATAGTGTTTGACAAGTGTGACCAGCTTTTTACTACTAAGGCCGCCTATGCGGCATCAATAGTAAAAGATAAAATGTTAAAAATGATTAAAAAAAAATAAAAAATCGGGGTATATTTACCTTCCGACGTCCCGCGCTGCCATTCCGGGCCACAGCGTTCCCAGTAATGCCTTGCGAGACCTCTGATGACGTTGGTCTCGCTTTACTATAGCGATCTCGTGAGACCGCTAGAGTCACGCGAGACTACGTCATCACAGGACCTTGCCGCAAGGCATTACTGGGAACGCTTAGGCCGGGAATGCAGCGCGGAAAGTCGGAAGGTAAATATACCCCGATTTTTTATTCTTTTTTTTACAGGGGTATGGTACCCAGGGCCTGGAGGACAGTCTCCTCTCCTCCACACCGTGAGTACCAACCGCACATGAGACGCTTATCTTCCCGCATAGTGGGCATAGCCACATGCGGGAAGTAAGTGATTCTCATGCATTCCTATGGGTGCAGAATCGCGGCAATTCTTTGCGATTCCGCACAAAAGAATGACCATGCTGCGTTTTTTTCCGCGGTGCGATTCCGCAGCGGAAAAAAGCGCAGCATTAGCACAGCATGTGCGGAATGCCAAAGGAATGCATGGGGGGGCGTTGTGTACACGATTTTTAAAATGTTTTCGCAGCGTTTTCGCGCAGAAAATCGCGGCAAAAACGCTTAAAAATTGCATCGTGGGCACACAGCCTCAATTTATTCAAGCATAAAAATGGAAGCACCAGACAAACCGCATCTGTGCACAGTGAAGAGGCAGAAGCAACGTGTTTCGGACAGACAGCTGTTCTTTTTCCAAGCTTGATATTTTTATCTTTTTTTGATATTTCTACGTGGGACTACACAGTGTCCATGCTTCCCTTTCACCACCAGCCAAGACAGGTGAGCTGGTTAAATTTTGTATTGTATTAGGGTATGTTCCCAGTCAGTAAACGCTGCGGGTTGGACGCTGCGTACCTTCAAAGCGTCTAACCCACAACAGCCAGATGTTACGGCATAGTGGATGGGATTTCATGAAATCCCATCTCCACTATGCATCCCGTGGGAGACACACATGTGGCGCCCGTCTTTCCAGACCGCAGCACATCAATTTATTTTGTGGAGAAGCTTCGTCTTCGCTGCATAAAATTACCCATTCACTATCATTAGATGCGGTAAAACCACATTATCTTCTTAGTTACATGCGCATTAAGTGTGGGAACGCAGCTTACTACGCATGTGTACTAATTTAAATAATGTTTCAGCCGTTAGTTAGTGTACATTGCAGTTCTCGCGATGAGCTAAGCCGATAGCTAGAACTGCCGTGCACGTGACTGCCGTGCATGTGACGGGGTTCTCTCGGGTCACTAGCCAAGTTCTCACGGTCAGCTGACAGCAAGATGTGCAGTGTATGTTACCACCAGAGAAAGAGTTATCTCCGGTCATCATCTTCAAGCTCCGCTTGTCTGGATGTCAGGCTTAGGGGTGGAATAATGCCACCGTTCAGCCAAAGGCATCCAGATTTAGCAGAGCTGAACTAGTCATGGGACAGTATGTATAACTTCTCGGCGGACAAGTATGGTATACTGTTAATTTTTTATTTTCTCTCACAGAAGAAGAATGAGGGCTTCGGTAGCATTAGGCAAAGCATTAAGTATGGTTTAATTAAAATCTATTAAAGGAGTCGGTGTCATTATGTTATTATTTCAATTAAAAGACTATTCTGGCTGTGTCTTTATTTACCATGTAACTATAGGGGATTAGTAATGGATAGGTGTCTTATAGACACTTCTCCATTACGAAGCTGTGGGCTTGATGTCACCAGACAACAGAAAGGTGACATCAACCCCACAAAAATGACCCCACTTGCCACCGCTACAGGTCAAGAGGGAAGAGCCGGGTAAAGTGAAACAATTAGCACATCTTTGGATACGCCAATTGTGGGGCGGCTGTGGGCTGCTATATTTAGGCTGGTGAGGGCCAAAATCCATGGGCTTTGCCAGCCTGAGAATACCAGGCCGGAGCTGTCTTTTTCCTTGGCTGGTTAACAAAACTAGGGGGACCCCACGCTATTTTTTTTTGGAGGGGGATCCCACAATTTATGCTAATCAGACTTCTGCGGCCTGGTATTACCAGGCTCATAAGACTCATGGATATTAGATCCCTCGCTATTTGTTTAAAAAAAAATTATTAAAAAGGAGGGGACCTCTCTGCTTTCCTCCACATCCTGTTTTGTGTACTTCTGGCTGTCACAAGATTCACCATTATTTAAATTAGTATACATGCATAGTAAGCTGCATTACTGCACTTAATACGCATGTGGCTAGGAAGATAATGCGGTTTTACCACATCTAATGATAGTGAATGGGTAATTTACACAGCTACATAAATTGACATGCTGCGGTCTGGAAAGACGAACCACATGTCAGTCTCTGCAGGTGAGCCGCGGGCATCGGTGCAAGCATAGTGGGCATGGGATTTCTTGAAATCCCATCCACTATGCTGTAATAGCAGGATGCTGTAGGTTGGACAATGCAGATGTACACAGCATCCAACCCACAGCTTTTACTGACCATGGGAATATACCTCAATATATCTGCAAACAGGAAATCACTTTTTTTTTTTCAATTCCCAGAAGCCATCTTTCAATTAGCTTTATTTCAAGTGACAAAAAAAAAAAAAAGAATACAGTGAAAAAATGCATAAAAAATGCATGTAAAAAACGCATCAAAAATGCAGGTTACCTGCTATTGACCTCAAATGATGATTTGTTGCAGATTTCACCTGCATCAAAATCTGAGCAAACACTGAGCTATTCCTGATCATGTGCACATACCCTTAGACTAATCATGTGACCATTACCATCTAATTGCCAGGAATCACTTGGTTTAACCCTGTCATGACAGCCAATACGTATATATACTGACCTGAGATATACGGGAATATCATCCCCATACAGGTGACAATCCAGCAGCTGTCGGCTGTCCACTATATCTGACAACTTGCTGTATCACAAATGATCTGTGTTGGCACCATCCATATCTGTTCAACCCCTTAATTGCTGCTGTCAAAAGTGACTACATCAAATAAATGGTTAATAGATTGTGGGGGCTTGAACTTTAATCTAATTGACACACCGAGATCATGATTGTGTGGTCCTGATGTTTACCATAGCAGTTCATGGCCAAATAGCGGCCTTAGAGTCTCCTGGCTACAGAGGCCAGTTCAGAAGTTAGTGACATTAAGGCCATGTGCACACGCTGCGGTTTTTGCTGCGGTTCTGCTGCGGTTTTGGCCCTGCAGAACTGCAGCAGTTCCGCAGACATGGTACTTTACCATGTTAGCCTATGGGTTTTCAAAACCGCAGTGCTCACGCTGCGGTTTTTTACCTGCGGAAAAGCTGCGGGTTTTTTTCCGCAGCATGTCAATTGTTTCTGCGGATTCTGCTGCGGTTTCACACCTTTAACATAGTAGAGGTGTGAAACCGCAGGGCAAAACCGCAGGCCAAACCGAAGCAAAACCGCAGGTCACTTTACCTGCGGTTTTACCTGCGGTTCCGTGGGAAAAAACCTGCAAGTGAATCTGCAGTGTGTGCACATAGCCTTAGGTGGTAAACAAATACTTTTTCATTCCGGCTATACCACTTTGCATTGATTCCTGAAAATCACCTGAAGGGTTAATAAACTACCTGACAGCAGTTTTCAATATGTCAGGGGGTGCAGTTTTTAAAATGGTATCATGTTTGGGGTTTTCCAATATATAGCACCCTCAAAGTCACTTCAAACGAATAGGTCCCTCAAAAAAATAAATTTTGTAAATTTCCTTGAATAAATGAAAAATTATTGCTACATTTTTAAACCTCCTAAAAAGCTAACAAAATAAATTAGCGCTTTAAAAATGGTGCTGATGTAAGGCAGACATGTGGGAAATGTTATTTATTTATGTTTTTCTGTGGTATGACTATCTGGATTAAAGGGATAATCATTCAAAGTTTGAAAATTGAAATTTTTTTACATTTTTGTCAAGTTTCTGATATGTTTTATAAATGAATACAAAATATATCAATCTAAATTTAACACTGTCATAAATTAAAATGTGCCACGAAAAAACAGTCTCAAAATCACTGGGATTTGTAAGCGTTCCAGTGTTATGATAACATAAAGTGACATTGGTCAGAATTTAAAAAATTGGCCAGGTCACGAAAGGGTTAAACTGCTTTTATTATTCTGCACGTACATTTTATTGCACTATCTTTCAAGTATTATACTGCATATGTGATTCTAGACTGTTTTAATGTATTACAGGACCACTCAGGGGACTTTTTATTTCTCCATGTGGAAGCAGCTTACAAAAATATATACAAAAAGGGTTGAGCATAAACCCACTTACTGAAAAAAAAAAAACTTTTTTTTGAAATGCAAGCACCTTTAAAAAAAATCTTAATCCTAATTTTTGATACAAACATCCCCTAATCCATGGGCTAACTGGGCTTCTAGCAGTACTAAAGAAAAATGGATGAAAACTTGCAGATGAAACTGATCTACCCAGTCAAAAACCCAGTTAAATTTATCTGGCCAGATATAACAAACTGCAATAGGAAAAAATTCCTGCAAAAACAGCCCATAAGAGCCTCAAAAAGAATGAAAAAGGGAAGGGAAAAAAACAATATGTACAAAATTTATGTATAGTGCTGCACACTAAAGGGCCTGTCACACTAAGCGATATCGCTAGCAATATCGCTATAACTTGTGACATTATAGCGATATTGCTAGCGATATCGCTGTGTCTGATACTTACCTCTGACCCGCTCCCCCGCTGGTTATCGCTGATCGCGCGAGAACGTCCTGGACCGTTTCTCGCCGTCAGCTTCCTGCGGCGCTTCCTGTGGAGAGACGAGCGTGGAGCCGGGCGGGAGGACGTCAGGATCGCCTAGTGTGACAGGTAAGTCGATGTCGCTGGTGAGATCTGCCTGTGTGGCAGCTCACTAGCGACCACTTAGCGATGCACCAGCGATCCTGACCGCGTCATGTCGCTGGTGCATCGCTAACTGTGACAGTACCTTAATTACAATTACACAAAGCTGGGGTGTGGAAAAGAGTTATCTGGCCCTATAGATAGCTTGACCTAACTGAACACCTACCTAGGTACGGAGGTTGGCACCCTAAGAAATACGAGAATGGCGCCCCCGCTCGTGCGTCGGCTGTCCCGATTCTCCTATATCTCCCTATAAAACTTAAGATCAGAAAAAGAGAGCCAGGTGGCCTGTATCCACTTGTTAAATAAGATCTTCATGGATGCAATAGAATGTTTTTATACAATCAGATATAGATGTTCAGAAAGAGTAAAGGGTCCATGCAGCCCAAGTTACTTCACATCACTCAAATACATATTAGATTAATTGTATTATACAACCTAAAAAGTCCCTACCCAAAAAGAAAAATCCACTAAAATAGATATGCAAGTCACAGCAAATATGTCTACTGATCCATCATGTTGCTACAGTGATACCATTTTTGTGTGCAAGGGTAATGATATCAACATATCTGCTGACATACACACATAGATGAACTAAAGCCTCGATCCTGGACTCTAGACAACAGCAGTATACCCTCAAAACAAATCTGTAGACACCAAAGATGGATCACATAGGGTAACAGAGGTTCACATACTAATGAATATATACAAACAATCAGTGGCTGAAAACCACTACTGATATCTTAGGCAGATATACAGATGCCCATCTATGCATAAGTGTGAACCCTTATGTCAAAACAACCAAACTTTGTACTTACCTGTGACCATCAGTTGCTGCATAGTAATCACCCATAAGTACATGATAGTGTGATCACTCAGATGGAGTCCACCCCCTCTCAATGCATTTCCCCCTCTGTGGGTTCATCAGGAGAGACTCATTGCGGTCAAAGCGGTCTAGCAGTGGAACGTTGTCTAATTCATAAGGCTGCACAGATTTCACCTGCATCAAAGGCTGAGCAAACACTGAGCCATTCCTGATCATGTGCACATACCCTTAGACTGATCATGTGACCTTTACCATGTAATCGCCAGGAATCACTTGGTTTTAAACTGCTTTTATTATTCTGCACGTACATTTTATTGCACTCTCTTTCAAGTATTATACTGCTTATGTGATTCTAGACCGCTTTAATGTATTACAGGACCACTCAGGGGACTTTTTATTTCTCCATGTGGTAGCAATGATGTGTGTATGCGTAGTTAGTCTTTTGCAGTTTCCACCTGCTCAACTTCATTGAATTTGTAACCTGTGGGATCACAGTGTCTGCTGTGTGGAGCATCGTCTTTTTCTCACAATGAATGTCTACAAAAATTAAAATGTGAACTCTGCTCCACACAGCAGACACTATGTGATTGGGCAGGACACAAATGCAGTCACAAGAAAGAAAAAAATCACTGGGGTGGTCCTTTAAGTACCTGCCTGATCTGTTAAACGCATCCTCCTTTAACCCCTTAGTGACAGAGCCAATTTGGTACTTAATGACCAAGCCAATCGTTACAATTCTGACCAGTGTCACTTTATGAGGTTATAGCTCTAGAACACTTTAATGGGTCCCACAGATTCTGTGACTGTTTTTTCGTGTCATATTGTACTTCATGATAGTAGTAAAATTTCTTTGATATAACTTACGTTTATGAAAAAACACAGGTATTACTTACCGGCAATGTGATTTTACGAAGCCCATGACAGCACCCTAACGAGAGAGGGGATCCGTCCCACGAGGACAGGGAACCTTTAAGATAAAAAGGGCGGCTCCTTTCTCCGCATCTGGTTTACAGAGCTTAAGAGGACCTCCGGTTAGTGTACACACACATACAGTGCCTACAAGTAGTATTCAACCCCCTGCAGATTTAGCAGGTTTACACATTCGGAATTAACTTGGCATTGTGACATTTGGACTGTAGATCAGCCTGGAAGTGTGAAATGCACTGCAGCAAAAAAGAATGTTATTTCTTTGTTTAATTTTTTTTTAAATTGTGAAAAGTTTATTCAGAGGGTCATTTATTATTCAACCCCTCAAACCACCAGAATTCTGTTTGGTTCCCCTAAAGTATTAAGAAGTATTTCAGGCACAAAGAACAATGAGCTTCACATGTTTGGATTAATTATCTCTTTTTCCAGCCTTTTCTGACTATTTAAGACCCTCCCCAAACTTGTGAACAGCACTCATACATGGTCATCATGGGAAAGACAAAGGAGCATTCCAAGGCCATCAGAGACAAGATCGTGGAGGGTCACAAGGCTGGCAAGGGGTACAAAACCCTTTCCAAGGGAGTTGGGCCTACCTGTCTCCACTGTTGGGAGCATCATCCGGAAGTGGAAGGCTTATGGAACTACTGTTAGCCTTCCACGGCCTGGACAGCCTTTGAAAGTTTCCTCCCGTGCCGAGGCCAGGCTTGTCCGAAGAGTCAAGGCTAACCCAAGGACAACAAGGAAGGAGCTCCGGGAAGATCTCATGGCAGTGGGGACATTGGTTTCAGTCAATACCATAAGTAACGTACTCCACCGCAATGGTCTCCGTTCCAGATGAGCCCGTAAGGTACCTTTACTTTCAAAGCGTCATGTCAAGGCTCATCTACAGTTTGCTCATGATCACTTGGAAGACTCTGAGACAGACTGGTTCAAGGTTCTCTGGTCTGATGAGACCAAGATCGAGATCTTTGGTGCCAACCACACACGTGACGTTTGGAGACTGGATGGCACTGCATACGACCCCAAGAACACCATCCCTACAGTCAAGCATGGTGGTGGCAGCATCATGCTGTGGGGCTGTTTCTCAGCCAAGGGGCCTGGCCATCTGGTCCGCATCCATGGGAAGATGGATAGCACGGCCTACCTGGAAATTTTGGCCAAGAACCTCCGCTCCTCCATCAAGGATCTTAAGATGGGTCGTCATTTCATCTTCCAACAAGACAACGACCCAAAGCACACAGCCAACAAAACCAAGGCCTGGTTCAAGAGGCAAAAAATCAAGGTGTTGGAGTGGCCTAGTCAGTCTCCTGACCTTAACCCAATTGAAAACTTGTGGAAGGAGCTCAAGATTAAAGTCCACATGAGACACCCAAAGAACCTAGATAACTTGGAGAAGATCTGCATGGAGGAGTGGGCCAAGATAACTCCAGAGACCTGTGCCGGCCTGATCAGGTCTTATAAAAGACGATTATTAGCTGTAATTGCAAACAAGGGTTATTCCACAAAATATTAAACCTAGGGGTTGAATAATAATTGACCCACACTTTTATGTTTAAAATTTATTAAAATTTAACTGAGCAACATAACTTTTTGGTTTGTAAGATTTATGCATCTGTTAATAAACCCTGCTCTTGTGTGAAGTTTGAAGGCTCTAACTTATTTGCATCTTATCAAACCTGCTAAATCTGCAGGGGGTTGAATACTACTTGTAGGCACTGTATGTACATTTATGCAATTTTGCTAACTACTGTATTTTTCGCTTTGTAAGACACACTTTTTTTCCCCAAAAATTTGGGGAGAAAATGGGGGTGCGCCGTACAAAGCGTACATGCCTTACCATAGGCCGTGATCAGGGGGTGTCCGGCGGTTGCTGGCCGATTCTCTGCCGACATTGTGCGACAGGCCAGAGCCCCGAAATTTCCACGGTTTCCGTGGTTCCGATAAAAAAAAAAAATGGCCTCCGGCGCTTGCGCAGATGGGATCTCGGGACCCAGCTCTCGAGAGATGAGATCTCAGCACTGAAATATCATCTCTCGAGAGCTGGGTCCCGAGATCCCATCTGTGCATGCGGCCATTTTTTACCAGAACCACCGCGCACACAGGGGAACCATGGAAATGCCGGGGCTCTGGCCTGTCGCACAATGTCGGGAGAGCCCCGAGCAGCGCCGGACACACACGCAGCACCGCTGGGCACCGGAAACACCCGCAGCACCGGCCAGCAACCGCCAGACACCTGGAGAAACCCGGCAGCAGCGGCACACATCGGTGGGTTATTCATACACCACTTTGGCTACATGACTGCTTCCCATATGACGGGGCGACTGCGTCTTTTCCCTGACTGACTGATCTATGGTGATGTATTACTCCACCATATTTTATTTAGGCCAGCAGCATCTCCATCTGGTTGTTTTTTCATTCAGGGTATAGGAGTCAGTGAACTAGCAGGAACTCATTGGTGGTTATAACTACATGCTTTGCCGTTTCCCTGACAATATGGTGTAAGACCTATCTATATTCTGTGGCGTTATATTAGCAGCATTTTTATTGATATATGGCTTGTGCAATAATTATTAGCGGCGGTTGTATAATATTGATTACCTTATATTGATTCTTGGGGATCATGTTTGTCCCAATCTACTGTATTTTATAAGTGTTTTTAAATTGTGTGCTGTCTTCTGGTTTTGTAAACAATAAAATATATTTTGATATATCTATTTGTATTTTGTGTGGTGATCCTAAATATATGCATGCTCTTTTTTTTATATTGCTCTGATACAGGTTACATGCATTTAAACTGTGTTCCAAATTATTATGCAAAAAGAGTTTAGGAGTGATAAGGTTAGAATTTTTTGGTGTGTCCAAATAAAGGCAAGACTACTTAAGAAGGCTGTTCCACATTATTAAGCAGCCTACATTTTTTGCCAAAATGGGAGAGAAAAAGGATGTGTCGGCTGCTGAGAAGCAACAAATTGTGGAGTATTTAGGTCAAGGCATGACTACAATCAACATTGCCAAGACACTTCATCGTGATCATCGCACAATCAAGAAGTATGTAGCTGATTCCCAGCACACACGTGTGCGTGCTGAAAAGGAAAAATTGAGGACTCTTTCCAACAGGCAATTGTGTCAGGTTAAAAGAGCAGCTGCAAAAATGCCTTGTCATAGCAGCAGACAAGTTTTTGAAGCTGCTGGTGCCTCCAACGTCCCCCGAACAACATCATGCAGGGTCCTTAAGAGGTTTGCAGCTGTGCGTAAGCAATCCTGTCGACCACCTCTATCCACTGCTCACAAGCAGAAACGGCTCCAGTGGGCCAAACGATACATGAAGACTGACTTCCAAACTGTTTTGTTTACCGATGAGTGCCGTGCAACGCTCGATGGTCCAGATGGATGGAGTGGAGGATGGCTGGTTGATGGACACCCCATGAAAACACGGCTAAGGCGCCAACAAGGAGGAGATGGTGTAATGTTTTGGGCTGGAACCATGGGGAGAGAGATTGTTGGCCCCTTTAGGATCCCTGAAGGGGTAAAGATGAACTCCATAATCTATGTGGAGTTTCTAAAACAGCACTTCCTGCATGGTTCAAGAGGAAGAACCGTGCTTTCCGCAGCAAGATCATTTTCATGCATGATAATGCACCGTCTCATGCTGCAAATAGCACATCTGCATCTCTGGCTGCTATGGGCATAAAAGAGGACAAACTTATGGTGTGGGCACCATCTTCCCCTGACCTCAACCCCATTGAGAACCTCTGGAGCATCATCTAAAGGAGTGGCTATGATGGCGGGAGGCAGTTCACATCTAAACAACAGCTAGGGGAGGGTATTCTGTCCACATGCAAAACAATAGAAGCACAAACCATCCAAAAACTGACAAATTCAATGGACGAGAGAGTTCAGATGCTTCTTTCGAACAAGGGGTCCTATGTGCAAATGTAACATAACCTAGAATAAAGTTTTGACTTGAAAACTGTTTGATTTCATTTTGTAATAAGCTGATAATGCTTATAATTTCTCAATTGACCATTTTTTGTTCAAAATAAAAATAAAAAGGTTGAAAACTCTGCTGTGCATAATAATTTGGAACATGCATTTTGAGTGTTTCTTATTTTTAAAAATATACTGTTTTCATAGGCAGTTTGTTCAAAAACATTGCAATTATACTAGAATATTAGATGACTGGAAAATAACAATGACTGCAATTCATATAGGTAATTTAGAGAAGATAGGAGGAAATATTTTTTGCATAATAATTTGGAACACAGTGTAGTGATCCCTGTAATATTACTCTTTCTGGTATTATAATGATGGTGCCCACTTGATTTATTTCTCACAAGACCCCCGCAGCAACGACACATCGGAGCCCCCCCTCATCCCTGAATGCGGCCTGCAGCATCACTCCACCCCTGCCTCCTCCAGCAGCGAGCCTGGGACCCCGCTACACCGCAGTCACCAACCCCGGTAAGCAATAAGATGCAAGGATTATAAGCACCACCATTTTATTAAAAAATATATGTTTCTTATTTTTCTCCTCAAAATTTTTGGTGTGTCTTATAATCCGGAGGGTCTTATAAAGCGAAAAATACGGTATATTAATTTAAAATGAACATAAATTATTACTAAACTCACTTTAAGTGAAACTATATACAATAACCCACCAACCAAAGGGTGAAAAAATTAGCAACGGGAGGGAATATACGGGTGCTGTCATGGGTTTCGTAAAAACACATTACCGGTAAGTAATACCTGTGTCTGCCTAGCACCCATGACAGCACCCTAGCAAGAGAATTACAGAGAATTACTGTATCAGGGAGAAACCACAGCTTGTAGAACCCTTCTCCCAAATGTCAAATCAGAAGCAGCAGACAGATCTAGTCTATAGTGGCTACAGAAGGTGGAGGGTGATGACCACTTAGCCGCCTTACAGATTTGCTCGATAGACACGTCTGCCCTCTCTGCCCAGAAGGCTGCCATTGCTCTTGTAGAATGGGCCATCAAATCATCCGGGATCACTCTTCCCGCATACACATAGGCCAACTTTTTTGCTTCCCTTATCCATCTGGACAGGGTACCCTTTCGAGGCTCCCATCACCTTTCTAGAACCCTGGAAGGAGATAAACCGAGCCCTATCCTTCCAACAAGATTCCGTTGCCTGTAAATAATGAAGAATGCACCTCCTGACATCTAGGGTATGAAATTTCTTTTCCCTATCATTTTTAGGGTCAGGGCAGCAGAAAGGTAGGGATGTGTCTTGCGATCTATGGAACCTCGAAACTACTTTTGTCAAATAGGCTGGGTCAGGCTTTAGCCCCTTAAGGACCGGGGTTATTTTCGATTTTGCGTTTTGTTTTTCGCTCCCTTTCTTCCCAGAGCCATAACTTTTACATTTTTCCATCAATACGGCCATATGAGGGCTTATTTTTTGCGGGACGAGTTGTACTTTTGAACACTACCATTGCTTTTACCATGTTATGCACTACAAAATGAGAAAAAAATTCCAAGTGCGGTGAAATTGCAAAAAAAGTGCAATCCCACACGTTTTTTGCTTGGCTTTTTTGCTAGGTTCACTAAATGCTACAACTGACCCACCATTATGATTTGCCAGGTCATTACGAGTTCATAGACACCAAACATGTCTAGGTTCTTTTTTATCTAAGTGGTGAAAAAAAATCCAAAGTTTGCTAAAAAAAAAAAACAAAAAAAAAACAAAACACCATTTTCCGAGACCCGTAGCGTCTTCATTTTTCGTGATCTGGGGTCGGGTGAGGGCTTATTTTTTGCGTGCCGAGCTGACATTTTTAATACCACTTTTATGCAGACACGTTCTTTTGATCGCCCGTTATTGCATTTTAATGCATTGTCACAGAGATAAAAAAAACCCTTAATTCTGGGGTTTTGATTTTTTCTTCTCGTTACGCCGTTTAGCGATCGGGTTAATGCTTTTTTTTGTTAGATCGGGCGATTCTGAACGCGGCGATACTAAATATGTGTATGTGTAATTTTTTTTATTGTTTTATTTTGAATAGGGCGAAAGGGGGGTGATTTGAACTTTTATATTTTTTTTCATATTTTTTAAAGTACTTTTTTTCTTTTAATTTTGTCATGCTTCAATAGCCTCCATGGGAGGCTAGAAGCATGCCGTACTTGATCGGCTCTGCTACATATAGGCGACGAGCAGATCGCCAATATGTAGCAGAATTACTGCATAGCTATGAGCGCCGACCACCAGGTGGCGCTCATAGCAAAGCGGCATCAACAATCATAGCGGTCTCTAAGAGACCTCTGGTTGTTATGCCAATGCATCACTGACCCCCGATCACGTGACAGGGGTCAGCGATGACCTCATTCCCGGCCCTTCGGCCGGAAGCGCCGATTAAACGCCGTTGTCAGCGTTTGACAGCGGCGTTTTCCAGGTTAATAGGTGCAGGTGGATCGCGATTCCACCTGCGCCTATTGCGGGCACATGTTAGCTGTTCAAAACAGCTGACATGTCCCGGCTTTGATACGGGCTCAGCGCCGGAGCCCTCATCAAAGCAGGGGAGAAGTCCAATGACGAACTGTGTCAGTCATTGGACATTAAGGGGTTAAGACTATCCTATCATCCATTATGACTGTAAAGGGAGGATCTGCTGATCTGCTGAGAGGGCCTGTGTGTCTCTAATCCTGCATGCTGACGTAAGGGCCACCAAGAGTATGGTCTTAAAAGTTACTATCTTTATGGATGTCTCTTCAAGTGGCTCGAACGGAGGTTCGGTCAAAACATTTAGCACCAAATACAAGTTCCATGGAGGGACTCTGGCTATCGGGGCTGGTCTGGATCTAGTGCAGGCCTTGATGCATCTAACTACCCACTGGTTACCCGTTAAGCTGTAGTTATAGAGTGCCCCCAATGCCGATACTTGAACCTTCAATGTGCTTAATGCTAGTCCCTGATCTCATCCTCTCTGAAGGAACTCCAGGATCTCCTTCAGGGGCACCTTCCCTTCTGGAGAAAATACCCCATGGAAGATAAAAATCTCTTCCAAGTTCTACCGTAAATCCTCGTAGTGACTGGTTCCCTACAAGCAACCAAGGTGGAAACCAGGTTTTTTTAAAACCCTCTACCACCCACCTCTCAAGTTCCAGGCTGTCAAGTGCGAAAAAAAAAAATCTGCTGTCACACTGTCCTTCTCTTTGATATGGAGGGCTGATAGTGATAGAATGTTGGCCTCTGCTAATTCAAAAATCCATCTGGCTATCTGCAGTAGGGTTTGGGATTGTGTACTCCCTTGATGGTTCACATATGCTACTGTGATCTGATTGACAATATTTTTACATGACGGCCTTGCATGAACAGTAAGAGTCTCTAGCGCGTTTCCTAGTGCCAGAATAGCCAACATATTCGAAGAGGCCCCCCCTCTTCTAAGCGTGACCAAGTTGTCATGATCCAAGGTGGATCTGACAAGTAAATGGACAAAGTGAACTTTTTTCCTTTGGCTTGGTGCCAAAGTGGGTTGATTGCCCCCGGTGGCCATTAGAATTATTGCACGTGGTGTCATTTGTTCTAAGTTGCCCCGGTGGTGGTGAGTGGTATTACACTTTAGTTTTAATGTGCACATATTACAAATCAGGTGTGATGCTCTGCAAGGAGTGCTGGCATGGATTGGTGGAGTCCAACGATGTGGTCTGCAGGAAGGGCTGGCATGGCGTGGTGGAGTCGCAGTTTATGGTATTAGCAGGAAGTGCTTGCATGGCTTGGTGGAGTGGCGACTATGGTGAGAGTTGCACTCAGCATGCTGGACTTGGTTGCTGAAAACTGGACTCAAGCATGCTGGACTTTTTGGCAGAAGCAGGACTTATCTTTGGGACTCTTTACTGGGCAGCTGCAACTGTTGATGGACTCTGATCCAAGGCTTCACTATGGTGATGGATCCAGGTGGAGAAGATGCACGCAGGTGGTGGGCTCTGTTGCTAGGAGCGTACGCAACAGAGAAAAGCTAAGTGGTGTCCCCCTGTATGGTCATTTTCCCTTATGTGTGTTTAGTGCAGTGGTGGGATTAGTTTCCGCACCGACCAATTCCCTAGTGAGGGTTTAGGTGCAGGGCTAGTCAGGGTTTGAGGTAAGCGTGCGTCGCCTGGTGCAGAACCGGCATAGGGAACGTTAGGAGTGCAGGGACACTGGCTCAGGGGAGTACAGGAGGTCTCCACATCCCTATTCCATATCGCAGGGCCCACCATTGCTATTGTTACCCAGGTTTCCCCTTTATTATTTAAATTCGCCTTACTGGAAGCAGGGTTTCCAGACTACTGTATATATAACGTGTATTACCTAAATTCGCCAGTTGGAGGCGGTGTATCCAGCTGCACGTTTTATTATTTAAATTCGCCATACTGGAGGCGGTGTATCCAGGGTCACGCGTGTCATGGGTTCGCCTTGCGGTGCTCGCTGCGTCCAGACACACGTGACAGTGACACAAGTCCCTTGAACCTGGTGGCTTCCCTGATGAGCCCCCCACCCCGAGGCTGTCATCTGTGGAGACGTGGGGAAACCAACGGACTCCCTCCTGAATGGTTTTTATCCTCAACCACCAGTGGAGAGAATACAAGACTTGTTGTGGTAGAATTAGTGTATAGTCTAGCTGCCCCTGCAACCGACGCTGACTCTCCAGGACGAACTCCTGCAAGTCCCTAAAATGGATCTGGGCCCATTTTACAGCTGGAATACATGAGGTTAGGGAGCCCAGGAGCGACACAGCACTTCTGAGAGTCAACAATGGATTTTTTATTGTCATGGAGAGGAGACCGAACAGATTCTCTTTTTTCTCCTCTGTGTGACAACATTCCTGCCTGCGGGAGTCGAGCATGAGCTCCACAAAGATTTGTGTCGTCTGTGGTTGCAGCCTTGATTTTTCCAGGTTTAAACACCATCCTCTCTTAAGATGGTGACTATGTTAGTCACTTGACTTTGGCAGTGAAGGAACACCCCACTATCAAGAAATCGTCCAGGTAGGGGATCAATAGCCTGTCCCTTTCTCTCCAGTGAGCAGTGACCTCCACTACTAGCTTTGTAAACACCCGAGGGGCCACTGCCAACCCGAAGCTAAGCGCTCTGTACTGAAAATGTCTCACTGCGCCGCCCACCGGTACCGCCACCCTGAGAAATTTCCTGACCGCTGAATGAATTGGAATGTGATAATACACGTCCTTTAAGTCCAGGACGGCCATATAGCAGCCGGGAAGAGTAACTGAATGGCCGACCTTATCGATTCCATCTTGAATTTTGAAACCTTTAAGTATCTGTTCAGGCCTCTGAGGGTACCGTTAGACATAGCGATGCACCAGCGATCCCAACAACAATATGGATCGCTGGTGCATCGCTAAGTGGTCACTAGTGAGCTGCCACATAGGCAGATCTCACCAGCGACATCGCAGGGGTCGGGGGTCGCTACTTACCTGTCAGACGCGGCGATCCTGACGTCCTCCCACCCGGCTCCACGCGTCGCTCGTCGTCACAGCAGGAAGCGCTGCAGGAAGCTGACGACGAAATGATCCAGGACCTTCTCGCCCAACCAGCGATAACCAGCGGGGGAGCCGGTCGGAGGCAAGTATCACATGTAGCGATATCGCTAGTAATATCGCTGCTACGTCAAAAAATCGGTGACTTTACAGCGATATTGCTAGCGATATCGCAATGTGTAACGGGGGCTTTAAATTGAAGATGGTCGTGTAAGAGCCATCCGGCGTTTTCATAAGGAACAGAGAATAAAATTCTTTCCTCTGTTCCTCTGCTGGTACATATTGGAGGACTTATTTCTCCAAGAGGACTAGAACCTTTGTTTCTAGGACTCTCTGTTCTGAGACGGATGCCCATGTAGCCGTGACAAACTTGTCTGGGGGATACCTTTCGAAATCCAGCTTTAACCCTATGCCTACTAGATTGAGAATCCAGGGGCTCCATGATATTCTTTCCCAGGCTGGAAGGAAGTGGGAGAGCCTTCCTCCCACCTGGGAGACTGAGTCACTTGGAGAACTTCCACTCTCTTTGGGAGCAAAAAAACCCGTTTGGGAGAGAAAACAGACAATTCGCGGCACCCTAAGTGCGTAAACACAATATTGTAGTCTTTAAAGGGTGCACAATTTTATGCACTCACCTGATAGAAGACTAATATAGCTTTGGATTATGTATCCTCAAAAATCCTTCCTTTTGGGATACTTCGCAGAAGACAGGGCTTGCAGCTTGCCTCGGGTGGATCCAAGTGAAAGAGCCAGGTTCAGGCTCACACAGGATGAGTAAATCAAGAAAGGCACATCCAGCCCATAAACGGCAGCGCTTCCCAGGACTCACATCCAAAGATGATATTCCATATTTTTTTATTTCATAGGTTAAAAAAGAGATACAACGCGTTTCGGATACAGTGTATATCCTTCATCAGGTATCATAAAAACACAGTACAAATCCTAATAGTATAAAATTCAGTTACACATATATAGTAGCAACCTTTTATCCCAGTCTCAGAAACTTGATTTAGGGTGTGGACCAAGTTCAGGAACACAGTTCAGGAACACACCCACTGATTGATCCAACCTTGACAACATGGATGCAAGACAGAAGAGAAAAAAAAAAAAAAACCCAAAAGGAAAAAAAACCCAGAGAGGAAAAAAAAAAAAAAAAAGCAACGTTCAAACTCTCTCTATGATATCATTCAATCCATTTGGATATAATGTTCCCAGACAATATATCCAAAACGTTTCTTTCCGGTTTAAAAGAACATTCCTATTTGCAGCACCAGAGGGTATCTGCTCCACCGGAGTTACTTTTATGTTAAAAATTTTGTTATGTTTAATTAGTAGATGCCTTGAGAGACTATGTTTTAAAAAGCCGTTTTTTGCTCTATTGCTTTGACCATTAATGCGTGACCGCAGTGTCTGCACAGTGCGTCCCACATATTGCAAACCGCAACTGCATGTGATTACATATACAACAAAATCACTGTTACAGCTGAGTCTTTGTGTGATCTCAAAGACCTCACCAGTACTATTACATTTGACGGTTTTAGCCCCGTGATCTAAGATCCCACAGGTACAACATTTTTTAGAGGTGCATTTAAAAACTCCAGTTCCTTGAGAAACACCACATAAGTATGGATCAAATTTTATTTTATTTTTTTTTATAGTTTTTTCCTTTTGAATCCAACTGTTTTTTTAATTTACTGGGGGCCACCAAATTTTTCAAAGTTTTCCCCCTTCTATATGTAATCCCTGGTTTATCAGGGAGATGTTTTCCCAAAACAGGGTCACGCTTCAAGATATACCAATATTTTGAAAGCACAGTTCTTATTACTTTATTTCCTCTATTGAATGTGGTCAAAAAAATTCAATTTCCAGCGATCATCACTTTTTTCTTTACAAATGGTCAGATTATCCCCCTTCCTATTTTTTCCTTTTAAACATTCCTCCTGTGTTTTTACTTTGTTATCCCTATATGCACTAATTATCAAGTTTTTTGGGTATCTTTTTTCCTTAAATTTTCTTTTTAGAATTTTAGACTGAGCTACATAATCAGATTCTCTCGTACAATTCTTTTTTATACAAAAAAATTGGCTGTGGGGTATATTAACCTTCCACTTCTTGTAATGTGCACTGTTAAAATCTAAAAAGCCGTTTGAATCCACCTTTTTGAAGTGGGTTTATGTAATATTTTTTTTCCCACTATGGCTGATCTCTAGATCAAGAAACACCATTTTTTCTTTATTGATTTGTGATTTAAAGGTAATCCCCCAGGTGTTATTGTTGAGCTCCTTTATTAACTGTACCGCTTCCTCCTCTGTCCCCTTCCATATAATAATCAGATCATCAATGAAGCGCTTATAAAGCCTTATTTTGTCATTGAAAACAGGCTTAGAGGGTGACGATGAGGACTCGAATCGCCCCATGAATAAGTTTGCGAAACTTGGCGCGACCCGAGTTCCCATCGCGGTGCCGAGCAACTGTAGATACAGTATGCCTTCAAAAATGAACACATTGTGTTCAAGAATGAATTTGAGACCCTTTAACAGAAAATCTCTTTGTTCATGGAGCATCTCTGTCTTTGCTAAATAAAAACCCACCGCATTTACCCCCATTTCGTGATCTATGTTGGAATATAATGAATTTACATCCAGCGAGATAAAGGAATAGTTTTCTTCCCATTCAATATCCCTCAGTTCCTCGATTAATTGTGTGGAATCTCTCAAATATGAAGGAAGAGACTTTACCAGATCTTGTAAAAACAAGTCAATATAATGAGAAAGGTGACAAGTCAAAGACCCAATTCCTGATATAATCGGTCTGCCAGGTGGTTTTTCAGGGTTCTTATGCAGTTTTGGTAAATGATAAAATAACGCCATGGTTGGCGCAGAATTTGTTAAAAACTTTTTTTCTGTTTTATTAAGAATATTTCTCTCATAGGCTTCCTTGATCATATGGTGATAGTCCCGGACAAAGCATTGTGGGGGATCTTCTTTTAAAATTTTGTAATATCTCATATAAGACAATATGTTCAAAGCTTCCTCAATATAGTCAGATCTGTTTTGCACAACTACTCCCCCCCCTTTATCAGCTTGTCTTATTACTATATCTGTGTTTTTTGTCAAATTCTCCAATGCCACTTTTTCTCTTTTAGAGATATTGTTCTCCTTTTTACCTTGTTTTTTTTTCCCAATTCCATGCTTTTCAATTTTTATTTTTATTACTATTTTCCCACTTCCTAAATTCTTCAGATACTAATGAAAAAAAAGTGTTTATATTTGGTCCTCTGTGTTGATGAGGATTAACCCCTTAATGTCCAATGACGGACACAGTCCGTCATCAGACATTTCCCCTGCTTTGATGAGGGCTCCGGCGCTGAGCCCGCATCAAAGCCGGGACATGTCAGCTGTTATGAACAGCTGACATGTGCCCGCAATAGGCGCGAGCGGAATCGCCGTCCGCCCACGCCTATTAACTAGTTAAATGCCGCTGTCAAAGCTGACAGCGGGCATTTAAATAGAATTTCCGGCCGCCGGGCAGGAAATGACGTCATCGCCGACCCCCGTCACGTGATCGGGGGTCGGCGTCACGTTGCCTGGACAACCAGAGGTCTCTATGAGACCTCTATGGTTGTTCCAGGCATAAGGCTTTCAGCGCCACCCAGTGGTCGGCGCTGAAAGCACAGCAGTAAATCTGCTATATGGGGGATCTGCTCATCGCCCATATGTAGCAGAGCCAATCGGGTTGCGCATGCTTCTAGCCTCCTATGGAGGCTATTGAAGCATGCCAAAAGTAAAAAAAAAAAATGTTTAAAAATAAAAAAAAATTAAAAAAACCTAAAAGTTCAAATCACCCCCCTTTCGCCCCAATCAAAATAAAACAGTAAAAAAAAAATCCCACATACACATATTAGGTATCGCCGCGTTCAGAATCGCCCGATCAATAAAAAAAAAAGCATTAACCCGATCGCTAAACGGCGTAGCGAGAAAAAAAATTCAAAACGCCAGAATTACGTTTTTTTGGTCACCAAGACATTGCATTAAAATGCAATAACGGGCGATCAAAAGAACGTATCTGCACAAAAGTGGTGTCATTAAAAACGTCAGTCCGGCACGGAAAAAATAAGCCCTCACCCGACCCCAGATCATAAAAAATGGAGACGCTACGGGTCTCGGAAAATTGCGCAAATTTTTTAGCAAACTTTGGAATTTTTTTTCACCACTTAGATAAAAGAGGACATAGACATGTTTGGTGTCTATGAACTCGTAATGACCTGGAGAATCATAATGGTAGGTCAGATTTAGCATCTAGTGAACCTAACGAAAAAGCCAAGCAAAAAACAAGTGTGGGATTGCACTTTTTTTGCAATTTCACCGCACTTGAAAATTTTTTTCCCGTTTTCAAGTACACGATATGGTAAAACCAATGATGTCATTTAAAAGTACAACTCGTCCCGCAAAAAAAAAAATTCCTCACATGGCCATATAAACGGAAAATTAAAAAAGTTATGGCTCTGGAAAGAAGGGGAGGGAAAAATGAAAATGTAAAACCAAAAATACCCCTGGTCGTTAAGGGGTTAAATAGAGATTTTGGGTGTACCTCCTTGTGGATATATTCACTTTCTTTGTTTGTCTCTGTTGGGATCAGTATTTTTTTTTGAGATCCCCAATGTCCCATTTTTTTCAGTCAACAAGAAATGCCTTTTAAGAGTAAGTTTGCGAGTGTATGCATTTAAATCGAGAAAAAGATCAAATGCATTCATATCTTGAGCAGGGCAGAAATTTAGTCCCCTACTTAATATTTCCATTTCTGAAAAGGATAAAATGTGGGATGATAAATTAAATATTTTAACCAGAGGCAGATTTGATTGTTTATTAGTTTCTGGGTTCCTTGTTTTTTTATACAGGAAAGATGTATATCTTTGTACCGTGTTAGCCAGTGGAGAGAAAAATATTCAGGATTGAGAGTCCTCAGTAGTTGATACCTTTTAATGGCTAACTGAAAAGATGGTAATACATTGCAAGCTTTCTAGACTACTCAGGTCTCTTCATCAGGCTAGACTAATACAAAATCTGAAGTCACATATTTATGCACAATACAGCCTAGAAAAAATGCAATAGATAAGACAAGTGACGTGAAGCAGAACTATCAATATGGGAGAGGGAGAAACATAAATATAAACATTGGACCAGTTCATAGATAAGGAGTCTGGATGTTTTATGGTCCTCTGATTGGGGTCTAGTTCTGTGTTGCCCCCCAAGGTTTTAAAAGGAAATTCCTTAATTGATGTAAAAAGACATAAATCCATGCGACACATTCATTCCAGCACTGAGAGTGTCAAAGTTCGTCATAAATTTGTACTCCCAAACTCGTCTCTCTCTCTGAGATGTGAAGTTACCTTTCAATACCAGTAATTTCATTACATCTGCATTACATCTAATGTGGTGTACTTCATTATTTGTACTAAATGTCCAACTGGGGGTCTGTATGTGGGGGAGACAGGGCAAAAGCTTAGAACAAGGATGAATGCTCATCGTCACACAATAAGAGAAAAAAGAATGGATGTACCTGTGGCAAAACATTTCTGTATCCCTGATCACAGCAGCATGGATATGAAATCCTAATAGTATAAAATTCAGTTACACATATATAGTAGCAACCTTTTATCCCAGTCTCAGAAACTTGATTTAGGGTGTGGACCAAGTTCAGGAACACAGTTCAGGAACACACCCACTGATTGATCCAACCTTGACAACATGGATGCAAGACAGAAAAGAAAAAAAAAAAACCCAAAAGGAAAAAAAACCCAGAGAGGAAAAAAAAAAAAAAAAAAAAAAGCAACGTTCAAACTCTCTCTCTATGATATCATTCAATCCATTTGGATATAATGTTCCCAGACAATATATCCAAAACGTTTCTTTCCGGTTTAAAAGAACATTCCTATTTGCAACACCAGAGGGTATCTGCTCCACCGGAGTTACTTTTATGTTAAAAATTTTGTTATGTTTAATTAGTAGATGCCTTGAGAGACTATGTTTTAAAAAGCCATTTTTTGCTCTATTTCTGTGACCATTAATGCGGGACCGCAGTGTCTGCATAGTACGTCCCACATATTGCAAACCGCAACTGCATGTGATTACATATACAACAAAATCACTGTTACAGCTGAGTCTTTGTGTGATCTCAAAGACCTCACCAGTACTATTACATTTGATGGTTTTAGCCCCGTGATCTAGGATCCCACAGGTACATTTTTTTTTTTTTTTTTTGGAGGTGCATTTAAAAACTCCGGTTCCTTGAGAAACACCACATAAAATTTGATCCATACTTTTTTTTTTTTTTTTATAGTTTTTTCCTTTTGAATCCAACTGTTTTTTTAAATTTACCCCACAGCCAAATTTTTCGTATAAGAAAGAATTGTACGAGAGAATCTGATTACGTAGCTCAGTCTAAAATTCTAAAAAGAAAATTTAAGGAAAAAAGATACCCAAAAAACTTGATAATTAGTGCATATAGGGATAACAAAGTAAAAACACAGGAGGAATGTTTAAAAGGAAAAAATAGGAAGGGGGAAAATCTGACCATTGGTAAAGAAAAAAGTGATGATCGCTGGAAATTGAATTTTGTGACCACATTCAATAGAGGAAATAAAGTAATAAGAACTGTGCTTTCAAAATATTGGTATATCTTGAAGCGTGACCCAGTTTTAGGAAAACATCTCCCTGATAAACCAGGGATTACATATAGAAGGGGGAAAACTTTGAAAAATTTGGTGGCCCCCAGTAAATTAAAAAAACAGTTGGATTCAAAAGGAAAAAACTATAAAAAAAAAAAAAGTATGGATCAAATTTTATGTGGTGTTTCTCAAGGAACCGGAGTTTTTAAATGCACCTCTAAAAAAATGTTGTACCTGTGGGATCCTAGATCACGGGGCTAAAACCATCAAATGTAATAGTACTGGTGAGGTCTTTGAGATCTCACAAAGACTCAGCTGTAACAGTGATTTTGTTGTATATGTAATCACATGCAGTTGCGGTTTGCAATATGTGGGACGCACTGTGCAGACACTGCGGTCACGCATTAATGGTCAAAGCAATAGAGCAAAAAACGGCTTTTTAAAACATAGTCTCTCAAGGCATCTACTAATTAAACATAACAAAATTTTTAACATAAAAGTAACTCCGGTGGAGCAGATACCCTCTGGTGTTGCAAATAGGAATGCTCTTTTAAACTGGAAAGAAATGTTTTGGATATATCGTCTGGGAACATTATATCCAAATGGATTGAATGATATCATAGAGAGAGTTTGAACGTTGCTTTTTTTTTTTCCCTCTGGGTTTTTTTTCCTTTTGGGTTTTTTTTTTTCTTTTTTCTTTTCTGTCTTGCATCCATGTTGTCAAGGTTGGATCAATCAGTGGGTGTGTTCCTGAACTGTGTTCCTGAACTTGGTCCACACCCTAAATCAAGTTTCTGAGACTGGGATAAAAGGTTGCTACTATATATGTGTAACTGAATTTTATACTATTAGGATTTGTACTGTGTTTTTATGATACCTGATGAAGGATATACACTGTATCCAAAACGCGTTGTATCTCTTTTTTAACCTATGAAATAAAAAAATATGGAATATCATCTTTGGATGTGAGTCCTGGGAAGCGCTGCCGTTTATGGGCTGGATGTGCCTTTCTTGAATTAATCTCTTTGGGAGGAGGAACCTCTTGGATCTTTTCCAACTATTCTCACTTTTTCTTTGATCTATGAACCCACTTTTTTGTCATATTTTCTCCTCAGAAAGGACTGTTTACAGGAAGAGAGGGAAGGTTTAGGGAATACCTTTTTTTTGTCAGCCGCCTTCTCCAAAAGGTCATCCAGATCTGGTCCAAACAAATACGGTTCTTCGCAGGGAAGGGAACATAATCTCCATCTAGCCTGAGCATCCCCGGGGCACCTTTTAACCAAACTGCTCTGCGGCCTGCGTTAGAAAGCGCCGCTGATCTTGTGGCCAACCTGACTGAATCGGCAGATGCAACTGCCAGAAAAGCTGTTGCCCCCTTAATCATTGGCAGCGTGGTTTTAACAGCCTCCGCAAATGGATCTTCCTCCAGCTGGTCTTCTAACGTGCACATCATAAGAGATCTGGCTGTGCAAGTTGCTGCAATAGCCAGTCTTATTGCGCGTGCTGATGATTCCCACGTAGCTTTGAGGAAAGTGTCCACCTTTCTATCAAGGGGGTCTTTCAGCAATCCCGAGTCCTCAAAAGGAAGAGACAAACCCTTTGAGGCTTTCGATATGGCGACATCTAACCTGGGTGCCTTGCTCCAGGAAGAGGACGCTTCCTCTTCAAATGGATATTTCCTCTTAAAGGAGGATGGCAGGGGACCTCTTTGGTCTGGTTTTTCCCATTCCTTGGTAATGAGACTCTGGAGCTGTTCATTTATGGGAAAGGTTATATGCTTTATCCTTTCCAAGGTACCAAACAATGTCCTGAACAGATTTTTTAGGCTTCTGGTCCACCAATCCCATCGTGAACCTTACTGCTTTAACTAATTTATCCACGTCTTCCAGCGGAAAGCAATACCTCGATCTCGAGTCGCTCTATGAGGAAGAACTTGCAGTGTCTTGTAACATTCCCTCATCTGAGGATTCAGGTGGTGAAAGGGACGTCTCGGCCCTATCCCTCCTCGATGGCTCCCCTGTACGGAACCAGGAACTAAGGGAACTTTCCACCTCGGCTCCGATAAGTCCTTAGGGAGCTGGAAAACTCCAGGGTCTCGTTAGCTACAGTGTCATTAATGCACGGCTAACTTTTCGGCCATGTACTGTCCAGACCCTACCCACATAAGGCAAACTCCCTATGCTTTGTTTTCCCCGTATATTTCTTAAGGGACCCGTACCATAAGGCCACAAAGAAACAAGAGGAAAGGAGAGGGGGAGAGAAAAGAGAGGCCTGCATTAATAAATGGAATTCTCGAAGCTCACTCACCACTCCCCACAAAAAAGTGTACCAGAACAGAAGGCTGGATGCGGTCCAAAAGGTCTCCTTTAGGGGCCCTGGAACGTATCATCCTGGAGTAGCTGCGTCACCTGGAATCCTCTGCTGGGAGCTCTGCTGACGCTGCTGTGGAGAGGGATCTTGTGCTTCCATGTTGCGTGTATGCCCCTTATTGGTCAGGTGATCCCCTTTTAAATATTCCCATGCACGGGGGATCAACTGGCCGGGGTCCCTCGCACTTCCGATACCACGCACCCCGACTTCTGGGTGCAAAAGAGGTCCCGACCGTGTCATCAGATTGCGACTTCTGGTTTCTGGCTGCGCTCTGACCACGCGCCAGGACGCAGGGCTGCTGGACACCAAGCAGTGCTGGCGCTGCGGACACCTGCCTGCTCACGGCCAGAGCCCCATCGCGCCCCCCGGGGCGCTTCTGGGACACCGGTGCCGGCCGAAGCAGTTGGTGCCCTGCTACTGCCGACCAGCCCAGGCCAGGGATCCATATCTTCTGTCTTCCGCAGCACCTGCTGCCGCTAGGAAAGAGGTTCCGCTCTACAAGGACAGGAAACCACTGATGCGGAGAGGAGCCGCCATTTTTATCTTAAAGGTTCCCTGACTTTGTGGGGCGGATCCTCCCTCTTGTTAGGGTGCTGTCATGGTTGCTAGGAAAAACAGAAATTTGGCAAAAATTTTGAAAATTTTGCAATAATTTTTTACTCTTAAATCAGAGAGTGGTGTCACACAAAATAGTTAATAAATAGCATTTTCCAAATGTCATCTTTATATCAGCACAATTTTGGAAACATGTTTTTTTTTTGCTAGGATGTTATAAGGGTTAAGAGTTGACCAGCGATTTCTCATTTTTCCATCAAAATTTACAAAACCATTATTTTAGGGACCACCTCATATTTGGAGTGAGTTTGGGTGGTCAATATGACAGAAAATACACAAAAGTGACATCATTCTAAAAACTTCACCCTTCGAGGTGCACAAAACCACATTGAAGTTTATTAACCCTTCAGGTGCTTCACAAGAACTTCCCAGCCCCACCACTTTCAGAAAAATGGAAAAATGGAAATACTTATTATTTTATTATTTTTTTATTTTTTATTATTTTTACCTAAGGGAGTGATAAAAGGGGGTTTGATTTAATATTTTTTTTTATTTTGATCACTGTGATAGGGTCTATCACAGTGATCAAAATGAACAAATAGGAAATATTTCCTATTGTTGAAGGATGCCGGCTGGCAGTTCTCGGCAGGCACACTGCGCATGCAATTTTCTTCCCGGAAGATGACGGCGGCAGGGGGAATTGAAAGGGGGCCCCATTTCTCTCTCCTCTGATGTGCAATCACATCAGAGGAGAAATTAAATGGGAAATCAGACTTAATTGCAGTCACACTTATTCCGTTTATAACAGCGATCGCAACACCGGGGTCTGTGAAAACCGACCCGAATCATGTTCTCTGATGTCTCGGCTACTCCTGGTAGACAAGACCCTGGAGAAATTCCGGTTCTTGGGCACTAAACACTTATTTCTCATCGCCGTTAAGTGGCACTGAGGCACTGCCTCCATTAAAAGGCGTAAAGGCGGTCGTTAAGGGGTTAAATGGACGTTCCTGGCTCTGCTCTCAGTGCATCTTACGCCTTTATATACTATTAACATTTACTGTTCCTACCTTATAGTTCACAGCGTGTTTTATCTAATGCTATAATGTACATTAAGTCCCCCCAAAAAGTTGCTAACACAAAGTGACATGTAAAATCTGAAAAAAATGGGGCTTTGCCATGTAGGCCAAAGCTGATGGGGTCACTAAATCTTACTTGCATAAAAAGATCTCCCTCCTTATAGCCCCCCACAGGACTGTGACAATGTCCAACAAGCATTAAAATTTCTGCAGTCAACAGGACCAGTAGTTGAAGAAGCACTCCCAACAAAAATGTCATCCCCTAAACTTTTCTAAATATGTATACAAGGTAGTGTAGTTATTTTTGAACACTTTCTGTTCTCTGTCTTTGCCGGATTCCAGCACGGCTTCGCCCCTTTTCTGGGTCACATGACTGCTCCATTCCTTTGCCGACTCACTCAAACCACGGTATGCGGCACACCGCATGCCAACATAGGCGGAGCTGACCGGAGGTGTGGCCGTGGGCGGAACTTCACAGAGGAAGTCCGCATCCCTCCGCAGCTCGGCCATACGCTAGTGTGAAACTAACCTTAGAAAGGTTTAGGGGATAACACTTCTATTGGAAGTGCTGTGGACAGCTCTGAGCTGAAGCACGTGACAACCCATTTTGTATTTACTTCTGAAAAATCATGGCATAAAAAAAGCAAAAAAATGACTGCAACATGTAACTAAATCCATACAGACACAAGCTTGGCTGCGGATTTTTCCACGTAGATTTTGCTTAATCCGCAGGTAAAATGACCTGAGTTTTACCTGCGGATTTCGCCTACGTTTTTACACCTGCGGATTTCTATAATGGAGCAGGTGTAAAAACGCTGCGGATTCCGCACAAAGTATTGATATGCTGTGGAAAATAAACCGCAGAAAATCTGCACAAAATTTTCTGCAGCATGTGCACAGCGGATTAGGGTTTCCATAGGTTTACATGGTATTGTAGACCGCATGGAAAACTGCTGGGGATCCACAAGGCCAAATCCGCAACGTGTGCAGATACTCTTAGGGGTCCAGAAAGTGGAACCTGCACTAATGGGAATTATGGGCGCTCTCTTTTACCCCCAATTAGCACTTGAGTGGGGAACGCAATGAGTCAATGTTGCTCTAATCATTGTGAGCTTAAATGGCATAAACTACAATATAGATCGTCACAAGGCCTAGACAGCCACCTGCAAATTACATACAGCGGGCACGAAAGTATTCAGACCTCTTTAAATTCTTGAGTAAGACTGTTTAAATTTGAAACATGTTGATCGCCTCCACTGGTGTGTATAGTAATCTGCTGCTAATTTTATGGATTTTTGTAGTTGTCCAATAAAGTTCAGTTTTAGCTGCTTCACCAGGAGCTGGAAACTTTCTTCCTTTAAATGTTTCACGCTTTGTTCCATTGCAGACATTTGGTAAATTCAAAAAAGTTAATTTTTTTTCTCATTAATGTACACTCTGCACCCAATCTTGACTTAAAAAAAAAGAAAATGTAGACATTTTTGCAAATTAAAAAAGAAAAACTGAAATTTCACATGGTCATAAGTATTCAGTCCCTTTGCTCAGTATTGAGCAGAAGCACCATTTTGAGCTAGTACAGCCATGAGTCTTCTTGGGAATGATGCAAAAAGTTTTTCACACATGGATTTGGGGATTGTCTGCGATTCTTCCTTGCAGATCTTCTCCAGTTCCGTCAGGCTGGATGGTGAACAGCCATTTTCAGGTGTCTCCAGAGAGTTGTTCTGAAGCCACTCCTTTATTTTAGCTGTGTGCTTAGGGTCATTGTCTTGATGGAAGGTGAACCTTCGGCCAAGTCCGAGTTCCAGAGTACTCTGGAGGAGGCTTCCATCCAGGATATCTCTGTACTTGGCCACATTCATGTTTCCTTCAATTGCAACCAGTTGTCCTGCCCCTGCAGCTGAAAAACACCCCCATAGCATGATGCTGCCACCACCATGTTTCACTGTTGGGATTGTATTGGGCAGGTGATAGGCAGTGCCTGGTTTTCTCCACACATCCCGCTTAGAATTATCACCAAAATGTTCTACATCTCATCAGACCAGAGCATCTAGTCTGGGAGTCATTCATGTGTTTTTTCGCAAACTCTATGCGGGCTTTCATGTTTTGCACTGAGGAGAGGCTTCCATCGGGCCACTCTCCATAAAGGCCCAACTGTTGTTGTTCCTACTGCATCTATGGAGCTCAGCCACAGTGATCTTGGTGTTCTTCTTTACCTGTCACCAAGGCTCTTCTCCCACGATTGCTTAGTTTGGCTGGACGGCCAGGTCTAGGAAGACTTCTGGTGGTCCCAAACACCTTCCATTTAAGGATTATGGAAGCCACTGTGCTCTTAGGAACCTTAAGTACTGTAGAAATTATTTTATAACCTTGGCCAGATATGTGCCTTGCAACAATTCTGTCTCTGGGCAGGTCCATGCTAAGAAGGAATATTTTCAAAATTTTCAAATATTTTGGAAATAGTTAATTTTTTGTAAGTTGGTACTTCATTACACATTGCATAAGGTGGCAACACTTTCTTTCAAATTCCATATACAGTGCCTTGTGAAAGTATTCATCCCCCTGGAACTTTTCAACCTTTTCTCACATATCATGCTTCAAACAAAGATACCAAATGTAAATTTTTGGTGAAGAATCAACAAGTGGGACACAATTGTGAAGTTGAACAAAATTTATTGGTTATTTTACATTTTTGGGGAAAATCAAAAAACTGAAAAGTGGGGCTTGCAATATTATTCAGCCCCTTTAACGTAATACTTTGTTGCACCACCTTTTGCTGCGATTACAGCTGCAAGTCGCTTGGGCTATGTCTCCATCAGTTTTGTACATCGAGAGACTGAAATTCTTGCCCATTCTTCCTTGGCAAACAGCTCAAGCTTAGTGAGGTTTGATGGAGATCGTTTGTTTACAGCAGTTTTCAGCTCTTTCCACAGATTCTCAATTGGATTCAGGTCTGGACTTTGACTTGGCCATTCTAACACCTGGATACATTTATTTGTGAACCATTCCATTGCAGATTTTACTTTATGTTTGGGATCATTGTCTTGTAGGAAGACAAATCTCCATCCCAGTCTCCGGTCTTTTGCAGACTCCAACAGGTTTTCTTCAAGAATGGTTCTGTATTTGGCTCCATCCATCTTCCCATCGATTTTAACCATCTTCCCTGTCCCTGCTGAAGAGCAGGCCCAAACCATGATGCTGCCACCACCATGTTTGACAGTGGGGATGGTGTGTTCAGGGTGATGAGCTGTGTTGCCTTTACGCCAAACATATCGTTTGGCATTGTTGCCAAAAAGTTCGATTTTGGATTTATTTGACCAGAGCACCTTCTTCCACATGTTTGGTGTGTCTCTCAGGTGGTTTTTTGCAAACTTTAAAAGACTTTTTTTATGGATATCTTTGAGAAATGGCTGTCTTCTTGCCACTCTTCCTAAAGGCCAGTTTTATGCACTGTACGACAGACTGTTGTCATATGGATAGACTCTCCCACCTCAGCTGTAGATCTCTGCACTTCATCCAGAGTGATCATTGGCCTCTTGGCTGCATCTCTCATCAGTCTTCTCCTTGTTTGAGATTAAAGTTGAGAGGGACAGCCGGGTCTTGGTAGATTTGCAGTGGTATGATACTCCTTCCATTTCAATATGATCGCTTGCACAGTACTCCTTGGGATGTTTAAAGTTTTGGAAATCCTTTTGTATCCAAATCCGGCTTTAAACTTCTCCACAAGAGTATCACGGACCTGCCTGTTGTATTCCTTGGTCTTCATGATGCTCTCTGTGCTTCAAACAGAACCCTGAGACTATCACAGAGCAGGTGCATTTATACGGAGACTTGTTTACACACAGGTGGATTATATTTATCATTAGTAATTTAGGACAACATTGGATCATTCAGAGATCCACAATGAACTTCTGATGGAAGTCTAAGCTGTGAGCTCCCGCATGAATAACCACAAAAGCGACTACAACGCAAATTAACAGCAGCTATTTTATTAATATTTCTTACTAAAATCTATTATTGGCTTCCCAAGACTTCATTTCTACTCATTTCACAAGATTTGGTGCCTCAGTTTCCCTGTCCGACTAGTCTGTGACAAGCGACGGCTGCGGCCGCCATAATGGCGGGAACCGCTGATTCATAATTGCTAAAAAGTCCGGGAGTCCCTTCACTTAACTGTTACACCGCTGATATTGCTCCGGGACTGCTCTCTATTGAAGTCGGAGGGATGGAAGAATCACTGTATAACGTCGCTTGGAGGAGCTGTAAAGACCGTGAGGCCTGTAACTGTAGTGAAGCTGAGTCTCAGCGCTGAGGTAATTCAAGCGCAGAAAACAGCTGTGAGGCGGCGCCATTGCTGTGCGGTGAAGGCAAGGCTGACAGGCTGAGGAGAAAAGGCGGGAAGAAGGCGCCGACATCATAGCTGGAGCACAGACAAAGATAAGAGGCGCAGAAGAGACGGCTGGAGAACAGAGCGGTGTTATCGGTAAGCTGCTGAAGACTACGGGGCGTCCATTAATCCTGCAGGAAAAGCCAATGGAGAAGAGAGAGTGACTGGATGAGGTGAGGACCAGGCGATGCCACAGGATACCGAGGACTTACAGCTGTGAGGTGACAAGACATTCCTGTGAGTGGGAGAAGCAAAAGATGCTATTCTAACATAATACAAAAGACCTGCTGGGGCTGTGGTCAGCAAAGGAGCTTTAATCTCTTTGCTATAATAGTTTAGTTCTGCTGCCAATTATTATATTTTGGAGGTGACTGTGCATTTGGTGGATCCTAGGGTGCCTTGATTTATGCTATATACATTATTCCAGGACCGAGTGTGTGGAATGTAGCAGAGGAGATATTTGTGTGTGCGGATTTCTTTTTCTGAGACATACTTACTTTTTCAGGCAGCACATAACTGCACATTCTTTATGGCTGCTGCAGTACTATAGGTGTACATCTTTTTTTATTATTTTTTTTTTTATTAGTGGACCAGATACTGTTTTCAAGCTTCATATGATCCTACTTGTCTTTTGACTTTATAAGGTAGAGAATCTTCTACAGACGGGGGTGCGGACAACTGCCCCTTGCAAGCTACAGAAACGGAGCTTGGTTTCAAGTTTTGGTTAACAATCCTTATTATATCAAAGGATATACCAGTGAACTATAGATAGTTCCTTCGTGGTAAAGTGGATTACATTAATTTATCTCTGTTTTACTTTTATATTTGAGGAGCATATTTTCTGTCTTATAATCTATTAATTCTATAGGGTATAGTACGCTACCTTAGAATACTGAAGATATACTGTTTGCTACTAACACTTATATTGTAATTTACTCATTCATGGGTGAACATTCAATGCTTAATGCTTGAGAGGTTATCTCATTCTTACATAATAGTCCTGCTGGATTGAGGGACATTCATTAGTTTTAAATCTCAAGTCATCACATTGCCGAAGGGTGAGGTGATCTGCAGGGTGTCTAAAGAGCCAACTGATGGCTGCTGATTATTAGATATCAATCTACTGTGGTTTTCGCTGTATAGATTTCGGAGATCTGGATTGGGATTGCTCCATACATTTTGTTCAGATGGCATTCAGCAATATAAAATATAAGGGACAACTTCGTAGAAATCAAACCGCTTGGGATGTTCCCAAATCCAGACGGTTTCATGACACACCCAATTTAAGTAGTCCGACTAAATCCAGATCTCCCATTAGGAATAAAACGGATGACAAAAACAAATCTAAAGTAAAATCCTCAACTGCCTGCCATGGTAAAATGTCACGCGGACAGGTGTCTCAGTGGGATTTGTCTCCTGAGTTTCATGATGTTGCGCATACGTCTAATGGGTCCACTGATAGGGGTGCTGAACCGGCGGCAAATCAAATACATGAAGACAAAATGGATATGTCTCTATCCAACAAACGTAAAAATCAGGAGAGGGGGGACAAGAATAGAGATGCCTCTGCCTTAGACTCAGATAGTGCATCAGGAGATTCCTCTTTTACTGACAGTCGAAATAAGCCTCTCCAAAAAAAAGGTTGCTCTGTGATATCGCGTTCTGTGACCCCTACACTAGACACGATTAACTATGAAAACTTTTTTAAATCAGATAGCAAGAATCCCTTCAGATACCTGCTTAACTTTTGTAAAGCATTAAGGGACTCAATAGTGCAGGGTTTCGAATCGCAAAAAGCCCTTCTGCAGTAAGTTAGTGACAATTTCACTCACAGGTTCGAGGTTAATGAAAGTAAAATTTCAGAGTTGGAAAACAAGACCGAGATTCTCACTAAACAGAACTTAGACTTGAGGGATGAAGTATTTGAAAACTAAAGTCATGGACCTGGAAGATAGGAGCCATCGAAACAATCTTAAACTTAGAGGGGTCCCGGAGAACGTTTCACAAGATGGTCTTTCGGATTATGCTAAATCTCTCTTTAAAAAGGCTATCCCCTCTATATCGGACACTCAAATGACAAACAGGCTTCCTCGTCAGACAAACCTAGGGACACCATTTTAGGATTGTTTTTTTTTTAAACAAAAGAAAAAATTCTAAAATACTTGAGAAAGGCATACTTTCCCGACACCTTATGACAGAATCAAAGTCTATTCTGATTTTTCAAAAAACACAATAGACGCCAGAAAATCGTTCAGGGAAATCACCTCTAAGTTGAGGGACATGGAAATTGTCTACAGGTGGGGGTTTCCCACCAAACTCAGTCTGGCACAAGGGTAAGAATGTTCCATTGTTATCTGTGGAGGAAGAGAGGGACTCTCTCGCCTTTCTACAAAGAGACATAAAAGATAAGGGTTGACCTGTTTCTTTGCAGTTCAATTGAGGTTTCTTTCGACATTTTATCTCTTATTGTTACTGCGCTATTGATTTTCATGGTTCAACAGTGGTTGGTCATGTGAGAGCTTAGCCATTTTATTTTTTTTACCCCCCGACTTCAGGAGATAGCCACTACAGGTGGTTTCCTCCAGGGGATCTCCGTTTAGTTGTATTTACCTTTTTCTTTTGTTTCTTCTGTTTAGTTTAGTTCTTTCTTTACATTTCCAGACTTTTTAGAGAGTTGCTTTCTGGAGTGAGTATTAATGGATATCAACATCCTTTCATATAACGTTAGAGGTCTTAACAGTCCCTATAAGAGGTATATTACATGGAAGGAGATCAGGATGTACCAGGCAGACATAATTTGCTTGCAAGAAGTGAAGCTGGCCAAAAATAACCATCCTCCCTTTCAACATAAAAATTACTCTAATATGTTTAAGTCACTAAAATTGAACAAGAAAGCGGGAGTAATTACTATTATTAGTAATAAAATCCCATTTCAATTGATTGAGGAAGAGATAGACCCAGAAGGAAGATTCCATATATTAATCTGTAATCTTAACGGCAAACCTTTCACGATTGTTAATATTTATGCCCCGAACACACGACAATTTCCCTTTTTCAATAAATTGATCAAAAAAATTAAGATTAAACGGGGCGAGTTGCTGCTGGCGGGGGATTTTAATATAGTGCCTAATACTAGTATGGACTCCTCATCCAATGCTCGTTTGAAATGTCCATCCCTAGATAACTGGATTTCTGCCAATGAACTGTATGATGTTTTTCGGTGTCACAATACCTCTTCTAGAGAGTGCTTTCATTACTCTACGGTTCACAAATCCTCTTCAAGAAAAGACCTATTTCTTGCTAATATTTTTTCATTGTCTAAATCCATTGAAATTTTGTATAAATCATTCTCAGACCATTCACCAATCAGTGCAAAGTTTGCATTAGGCCCTCCGTCCAACAATACTTTCTTATGGAAGACCAATTTAACGATTCTTATAACACAAAAGTATAGGGGCATCATAGAAGAGTCATTGAATAATTATTTTAAAGAAAATGCTACAGAAAATGTAGACCCATTTATATTGTGGAAAGCACACAAGGCAGTCATTATTGGTTGTATTATACAGTTGTCCTCTCGGTTTAAGCGAGAAAAAAAGGGACAAAATAAGGAATCTACAATCCCTAATTAACTCAAAGGAGGATCAGCAAAATAGGTTACCTATCCCATCGCATGATATTCACATGGAAATTCTAGAATTACGGCAACAATTAAAAACACAACTAATGTCCGACTATGATGCTGCCATACGAGCTTCTAAATTTAATTATTATGCGTCTGAAAATAAGCCTACCCATTATATGATGAAAAAATTAAAAAGAGATAGACTTACCAGAAGAATAAATAGGATTAAAAGTTCGACAGGATGTCTCCATTCGCATCCACAGGACATTGCGAATGTCTTTGCTACATTTTTTGAAACATTGTACAACTTACAACAAGATCCTACGATTCAGTCTCCAGATCAAAATACAATCAACTCATTTTTAGCAGGCCTAAATCTTCCTCAAATAGATAAATTAGATTTGGAACAATTAAATAAACCCATTTTCATAGAAGAAATCAATAATATTCACAAATTTAAATCGTTGAAGTCTCCTGGTCCCGACGGGTTTGCTAACGAATACTATCAAATATTTTCTAAAACTCTCTCCCCTCAGCTATTCTTATTCGATCACGTAGCGAATCTAGGTTCATTTCCGGCCGACATATTGGAGGCTACTATAATATTAATTCCTAAAGAGAAGGGAGAATCAGAGTGTGTAAAGGATTATAGGCCTATTTCTCTGATCAATGGAGACATAAAAATATACTCAAAGATCTTAGCGGAAAGACTTAAGCATATTTTGCCTCACCTGATCAGAGAGGATCAGTTGGGTTTTATTACTGGGAGGCAAGCGTCTGACAGTACCAGACGCGTTCTTAATCTACTTCATTTGGCCCAATCCACTAATGTTCCCTCTCTCTTTTTAACATTAGATGCGAAGAAAGCATTCGATACATCCAATTGATTCTATCTCAAGAATGTCCTGTTTAAATTTGGCTTTGACGGCCATATTTGTCTCTTCCACCCTTTCATTATATTCTAATCCCAATGCCAAAATTTATATAAACAATCATTTATCCAAATCCTTTAACATTACTAATGGTACTAGGCAGGGATGTCCCGTCTCCCCTTCTTTTTGCATTGGCTATAGAGCCATTAGCCAAAAAAAATAAGAACAAATCCTTCAATTTCAGGATTCCATACTAATAATCGTTCACACAAATTGACAGCTGATTAATGAATAGTCATTCAATGGTGTGAATTGTGTGTTAGATTCTATTCACAATAAAGCAGTAAATTTCATTCACATCTATACAGGTTTTTCGCATGCAGTTTTCTGCAGCCATTTGTAAGGCTATGGTGGTGTAGCAGCAGCAACATCTGATTAATGAATTGTCATTCAATGGTGTGAATTGTGTGTTAGATTCTATTCACATTAAGGCAGTAAATTTTATTCACACCTATGCAGGTTTTTTGCATGCAATTTTCTATAGTTTTATTAAAAATGTATCTAATCAATAAATACTAAGTATATTGTTGGGCATATTATATTATTCAGGATACTGTAGTCATTTTCTTTAAATTTTGACTCATTATATAATTGAATTTGTATCCTTTTGCTGTTTCTCCTTCCTATAAGTGTTGGTTTGAGGCAATGGTTTTATGGTTGTATGTCAATTAATGTTTAATAAAACATGTATTTTATGAAATGAGTGACACTCTTGGTTATTGGGTCACCTGACAGTGACATAACCTTTGTGATATATTTGTGCATTGAGAGTGTAGCCCGCTCCTTTGAAGGATAATGGGCTTGGGTATTGTGCTTCCCAAGGGTAACAGGATAAATTAGTCCCCAAAAGTTGTTGTGCAAATTTTCCTGAGTACGCTGATACCCCATATGTTGGGGTAAACCACTGTTTGGGCACACGTCGGGGCTTGGAAGGGAGGGAGCACGTTTGAATTTTTGAACGCAAAATTGGCTGGAATCAATGGTTGCACCATGTCGCGTTTGGAGACCCCCTGATGTGCCTAAACAGTGGAAACCCCTCAATTCTAGCTCCAACCCTAACCAAAACACACCCCTAACCACAGCCCTAACCCCAACACATCCCTAACCACAAGCCTAACCCTAATCCTCTTTCCAACCCTAACCCTCTTTCCAACCCTAACCCTCTTTCCAACCCTAACCCTCTTTCCAACCCTAACCCTCTTTCCAACCCTAACCCTCTTTCCAACCCTAACCCTCTTTCCAACCCTAACCCTCTTTCCAACCCTAATGGAAAAATAAAAATATTTTCTTTGTTTTATTAGTTGTGCCTACCTATGGGGGTGATAATCATAGTAACATAGTAACATAGTTATTAAGGTTGAAGGGAGACTAAGTCCATCTAGTCCAACCCATATCCTATCCTAACTGGCCCTAACATGTTGATCCAGAGGAAGGCAAAAAAAACCCCATGTGGCAACAGTAAGCTTCACATTGGGGAAAAAAATTCCTTCCTGACTCCACATACGGCAATCAGACTAGCTCCCTGGATCAACGCAATATTAAGGAAACTAGTGTATATACCCTGTAATATTATACTTTTCAAGAAAGGCATCCAGTCCCTTCTTAAATTTTAGTAGGGAATCACTCATTACAACATCATATGGCAGAGAGTTCCATAGTCTCACTGCTCTTACAGTAAAGAATCCGCGTCTGTGAGTATGCTTAAAACTTCTTTCCTCCAAACGTAGAGGATGCCCCCTTGTCCCCGTCACAGGTCTAAGAGAAAAAAGATCATTAAAAAGGTATTGGTATTGTCCCCGCATATATTTATACATTGTAATAAGATCACCCCTAAGCCTTCGATTCTCCAAACTAAATAACCCCAAGTGCAATAACCTGTCTTGGTATTGTAGACCCCCCCTAGTTCCCTAATAACCTTGGTCGCTCTTCTCTGCACCCGCTCCAGTTCAGCTATGTCTTTCTTATACACCAGAGACCAGAACTGTACACAGTATTCTAAGTGTGGTCGCACTAGTGACTTATATAGAGGTAGAATGATGTTCTCCTCATGAGCATCTATGCCTCTTTTAATGCATCCCATTATTTTATTTGCCTTTGCAGCAGCTGCCTGACACTGGCCGCTAAATGTGAGTTTGTCGTCCACCCATACACCCAGGTATTTTTCAGTGACTGTTTTGCCCAGTGTTTTACAATTAAGCACATAATTATACATCTTGTTCGTTCTACCCAAGTGCATGACCATACATTTATCCCCATTAAAGCTCATTTGCCATTTATCAGCCCAAGCTTCTAGTTTACATAAATCCTCCTGTAATAAAATTGTCCTCCTCTGTATTGATTACCCTGCAGAGTTTAGTGTCATCTGCAAATATTGAAATTCTACTCTCTATGCCCCCTACAAGGTCATTAATAAATATGTTAAAAAGAAGCGGGCCCAAAACTGACCCCTGTGGTACCCCACTGCTAACCGTGACCCAGTCCGAGTGTGCTCCATTAATAACCACCCTTTGTTTCCTATCCCTGAGCCAGCTCTTAACCCACCTACACATATTTTCCCCTATCCCCATTGTTCTCATTTTATGTATCAACCTTTTGTGTGGTACCGTATCAAAAGCTTTTGAAAAGTCCATGTACACCACGTCCACTGCATTCCCTTGGTCCAGTCCGGAACTTACCTCTTCATAAAAGCTTATCAGATTAGTCTGACAGGAACGGTCCCTTGTAAAACCATGTTGATATTGGGTCATAAGGTTATTCTTCTCCAGATACTCTAGTATAGTATCTCTTAGAAAACCCTCCAGGATTTTACCAACAGTTGAGGTTAAACTTACTGACCTATAATTTCCAAGTTCAGTTTTTGTCCCATTTTTGAATATTGGCACCACATTTGCTATACGCCAGTCCTGTGGTACAGACCCTGTTATTATGGAATCTTTAAAGATTAAAAATAATGGTCTATCTATGACTGTACTTAATTCCTGCTGTACTCAGGGGTGTATCCCATCCGGGCCCGGGGATTTGTCAATTTTAGTGATTTTTAGACGCCGCCGTACTTCCTGCTGGGTTAAGCAGGTGACATTTAACGGAGAATTTTTATCCCTGATCACGTTATCCGTCATGGGATTTTCTTGTGTAAATACTGTTGAAAAAAAGTCATTTAGCATATTGGCTTTTTCCTCATCCTCATCCACCATTTCACCCAGACTATTTTTAAGGGGACCAACGCTATCATTTTTTAGCTTCTTACTATTTATGTAGTTAAAGAATATTTTGGGATTATTTTTACTTTCTCTGGCAATGAGTCTCTCTGTCTCAATCTTTGCTGTCTTGATTTGCTTTTTACAGAATTTATTTAATTTTCTGTATTTATTTAATGCCTCATCACTACCTACTTGCTTTAATTCTCTAAATGCTTTATTTTTATCTCTTATTGCGCCCCTTACAGCTCTATTTAGCCATAGTGGTTTCCTCCTATTTCTAGCATGTTTATTCCCATATGGTATATACTGTGCACAGGTCCTATTCAGGATGCTAATAAACGTCTCCCATTTTCTTTGTGTATTTTTATGCCTCAGGATATTGTCCCAGTTAATTGCACCAAGATCATCTCTCATCCGTTGGAAATTTGCCTTCCTGAAGTTTAGTGTCCTTGTAACCCCTCTACTACACATCTTAGTGTTTATTTACTTTTTCTTTCATTTTGATCACTGTGAGAGTGATCAAAATGAAAGAATGGAATCTGCAGCCGGCAGATTCGGGCGGGGGCACTGCGCATGCGCCCGCCATTTTCCAAGATGGCGGCGCCCATCATCCGGACCCGAGGGACACCAGGAGGGACTCAGGAGGTACCGGGGGGGTGAGGGGGGGAATCGGAGGCTGGCGGGGAGCAGAGGGAATGGGAGCGGGCAGATGATGACAGCGGCGGCAGATCGCCGCTGTCATTCAGTTGCGGGGGGGCGATCGCCGGTGGGGGGGTGGAATCGGTGTCTCCAGCCATGTCCGATGCTACAGCAGCATCGGCCATGGCTGAATTGTAATATTTCATCAATTTTCAATGATGAAATATTACTATCGCTCGGATTGGCTGTTTCACTTTTAACAGCCAATCAGCGATCGTAGCCACGTGGGGGCGAAGCCACGCCAAGTGGCGAAGAACAAAGCCCCCTGTATCTGCGGGTCGGGTGACCTTTCAGTGACCTAGGTCACCCGACCCGCAGGGGGGCTTTAAAGTCATGACGCCACATAGGCGTCATGGGTCGTTCTGGCACGACTTTTCATGACGCCTACGTGGTGTCAAAGGTCGTGAAGGGGTTAAAAATAGTGTGCATTGGTTCACGAAATGGGGTTTGTCCTATGTGGTTAGATCAGGAGCTTGCAGGTAATAATTATAAGCCTCTGCAGGATACTTTCTTTAGTTACCTTTTAGAGACTAAGAACAGAAATCATACGCACCCGATTCTGGATGCCATCTTACGAATATAGTTGAAATTCTCTAAATTAAAAAGAAAAGATAGAACTTCCTCCTTCAAAAATTTTCCTTTTAAATTGCTGACATATGCCAATTCTCTCTGCCCAGTGTCTGGTCTGATCGGAAAGTAACAAAAATAGGGGATATATGGGATGGTTCTCTGGTTGTTTCATTTTCTGAGATAAAGGAAAAAAGTTTCATATACCCTCTGACGAGTTTATGTCTTATCAGATTTTAAAAGATATTCTCCATAAATTATTACGCAAAAAGTCTTTCAATCTAGATGTCGTAGTCTCTTTGCTTGGTAACATTAACTCTAGGACTAAATGGTCTCTTAGAAACATTTACTCTCAACTCAATGGAGACATTACTTTCGCCAAACATACCTATATGGAACGGTGGGAGGCGGACTTAAGAATGACTTTTAGTCTAGAGCAATGGGAATATGCTATAGATCATTCATATAGATCTACTGCATCTATGGCCTTGATGGAAACTTATTACAAGGTATTAGTCAGATGGTACTATACCCCAGCGAGATTAGCCCATATAAGTCAGGATGCTTCTTTATGTTGGAGGGATTGCCATTTACCAGGGAACCTTAATCATATTTTTTGGACTTGTCCTAAGATAAAATTGTTATGGTTAGAGGTTAAGGCTCATGTGGCCAAGCTATCACCAGTTAATATTAATGTTAGACCCCAGATGGTACTGTTATTAATGGACATGGAACAGGTGGATGCTTCAATAAAGTATGTGTTGTTACACTTGTTTATTAAGGTTAAAAACATAATAGCTCTTTGGTGGAGGAAACCTGATGCACCACCTTTTTCCACCGCTGTTGACAATTCACGATTGCATAGCCAGATGGAGGAAAGAATTGCTCTCAATAACAATTGGCTTGTCTAAATACCATCTCAAATGGGCTGTCTGGAATTCTATTGTTATGTAAACTTGTTCTCTCTCTGGAAACAGTATGCATTCAGTCTGGACTGTATATTGTATCTATTTCTGTATCAATGTGGAGTTCTCTATTCTTTATTTCATTTCCTTTCCCTTACCCCTTGTTACCCCTTCTTTCCCTTATGAATTAAAGTTTAATAAAATATTATTTGAAAAGAAAAGTTCCAGGGAGCCGAATACTTTCGCAAGGTACTGTATTTCCAAGATGGCAGAGGGTTGAATGTGAACACCTACTGGTCTTACTAGAATCATACACTAACAGGCTATATTGGTAAGTGGATTACTATTAACTAGCAACATCCATAACTTAAGTTCAGTAAATATAAAACGTACTGTTAGGAAACCAAAATACTAGAATATCTTTGGTTCTGTAAGATTATTGTTTACCAGAAATTATGCACATATCCATTGTAGACATTTTCTCAGTAACATAAGTTGTCAAAAAGATAAAAAGTTTTTGTAGGATTGAGAACTAAGCATACATTACGTTGTAACTTGCAGAGTTCTTATATTACATAATGTATTAACTATTCACTAAGTTTCATGTTGCTGCTAAAAGTTTCAGTTTCTGTATGAAGTAAACTTTTTGTAACGTAAGTTACCATCAGCTTTGTAACGTAAGTTACTTCAGCTTTTCAATGCAAGTTACCTACCTGCCTTTCAGTTTTTGGACAACACTAAGCTTTTTGAAATAATTAAATACTATCATACAGTAGTTTTGATGTTCCTTTTACTTTATATTATAAGGTCATTATATTATATTATAAGGTCATATAAGGAAATTGTCCAAAATGCAACTCAGTTTGTCAAAGCTGCAAACAAGCTGAAGAATGTAGAGGTCCTACACATACGCAACACAGATTGATTACAGAAAATTGGCTCTCGATTTAAAGCAGTCAGTAAGCAATGCAAAGCCTGTTGAAGGAATTTCCAAATTTCATGCCATAGGGTACTTTGCAGGCTAATTTATTGGCTTTAGAACCACTAAAAGCATGGTCTATTACAATGCTAATAGCTGCAATTACCCTGAAATTGAATACAAAGTTGATTACTGGGTTGAAGTAATGTATGATGGCAGAAAGTATCGTGGAGTAGTTACTGAGGCTGCACGCAATGAGATTAAAGTGAAAACCATGGAACTTTATGGCAAGAATATAAATACCTGGAAATGTGGCCATCTAAAGATGATGAAATTTATTATGATGTCTGTCAAATTTTAAGAAAGGTTGATCCTCCCTTGAAAATGGGTTCTAGGGACATTTGGGAATTTTTTGATTATCCAGGAAGTTAAATGAGCAGTGAGCATAAATTTACAGCCTTGTTGAAGTTCTTCATTAGCGGTGTCTGAATTCATTGGACTGGACCACATTATGTCACTGATCAACGGTCATATTTTGCAATCAAAATTTCCACTCTGCAAAAATGTTGACAACTGAAGTATGAATATTGATTACATTTTTATAGTAACTTTTAGTCTACATATGTAGTTCACACCAATGAATTCACATGCAGGCTATGTTTTGCTTAAATAAAATCAGTTTGCCTTCTCAAATATTAACACTGACAAAGTTGAACACATTCTTTGTTTTGTAATGTAAGTTACTATATTGTGTTGTAACGTAAGTTACCGACATTTCTTGTGATAAAAAGTGTTGAATTTAACTTGAGAGGTTAAAATAAATTTATTAAATGTTTCTCTTGGACTATGGTGTTTTAATACAACAAAAATAGTGCTTCTCCTCTGTTTACCAGAACAGAAAATTTGGCAGGCTCATGCTATGGACAATTGCCTTTCCTTTTTGTGCAAACTAAGTTACCAAGTAATAACACTGTATTTTGTATTTAATTTGCATTGTTGAAAAATCAAACTGTGTTGAAATCTATTGAGAATAGTTTAACGTACAATATACATTCATTTTTGTGCCTGCCTTCAAAGAACAGTCTGTAGCCATTATTGGCTTGTGAATGTAACGTAAGTTACCATAGAATGACCAAATTGAGCTCCTTGGTCAGTTCCTTTGACCTCATGATTCTCATTTGGTCTGACATGCACTGTGAGCTGTGAGGTCTTACATAGACAGGTGTGTGCCTGTACAAATGAAGTCCTATCAGTTTATTTAAACACAGCTGGACTCCAATGAAAGAGTAGAACCATCTAAAGGAGGATCACAAGGAAATGGACAGCATGTGACTTAAATATGAGTGTCTGAGTAAGGCCTCTTTCACACATCAGGTTTTCGCCGTCAGGCGCGATCCGGCGCTTTTGACAAAAACCGGATCCGGCGAAATGCAATGCCGGATCCGGTTCCCCCCCATTGACTTGCATTTGCGCCGGATCGCGCCGGATGGCCATGCGTTTCATCCGGTTTTCGCCGGATCCGGCAATGTGTCGCGATCCGGCATCTGGAAAAAACGGCTACTGTAACGTTTTTTGTCTCCGGCGAAAAAGCCGGACACGCCGGATCCGGCTTTTTCAAACAATAAAAGCCTATGAGAGCCGCAATGCGCCGGATCCGGTTTTTTTGGTCTGAGCATGCTCAGTAGCTCTGCCCACAAGACATATATAAAAGCATGACAGTGGGACCCTCAGCCACACCCAACATGCCACCCAAGACAGCAACCAGGCGCAGGAGAAGGCAGGAGACCACTGCAGCAGCACCATCAGCACCACCACCACCCCAAATGGAGCAGCATGCTGAACAACGGGAGGGGAGTCCAGCAGCAGATGAGAGATGGTAATTATCAAATCCCCCATTCCTCCAAACTAGGGCCATGGAATATCAAGATATTCATTGCCCCTTTGTTTCTCTTTATTCAACATCCGCCCAAGAGATGCAGCAGCAGCAACAGTGGCAACACTGGAAGCACTGGCAGCAGCAGTAACACCACCCACAGGCATGGAGTCTGGCCAGCAGGAAGACAGCACATCTTCTTCTGGGAGCCCTCCCTCGCATCGTCAGCGTTTGACAGTAAGTTTTTATTTCCAAAATCCATCATCTCTGTAATATATGTCTATTCATTGCCTTTTATTTCAAAACAGGATTCACAAGGTGAAGCGGAGCTCCCAGAAGAAGAAGGAAGGGGTGGACAGACACCTGTAGTGGGCTCACAATTGGTAAGTTTTTTGCATCAAACGCAGAAACACAACATCACACTACACACAACACATAGAAAACAATGTTCTGCAGACCACACACAGCAAACAAATGCCTACATCCAAAGACATAACATTTTTTGTTTTCTTCTCTAGTCTTCCCAATCTGGTGCTCGGCCAAGAGGTCCTCGCAGTGCCTCCCAGGGTCGTCGGCGACAGCAACGCGGCAGTCACCAGCGTGTAAGTATAAATATTTTTGCTTTGTTTTTTTGCACTTTTTATTTCATTTCTTTTGTGGAGGCTAATTATGTTATTTTTGTCTTTTTCTTTAACAGCCTTCCAGCGTGAGGATGGAGTGATTGCTGTGGACCACCTCATCGATGTCGTCAGAGAAAGGGAGCCGCTATGGAATATGGCTGACCGCCGCCATGCTGACCTGATCGTTACCCGACGACTCTGGGAGAAAATCTGTTCGCTCCTTGTGGACCGCTGGGAGGACCTCGATGCTCGGGCCCAGATTAAAGAGCGTAAGTATATACAGTACCGGTTGCTTGATGTAAACCAGTGTTTCCCGAACTCCAGTCCTCGTGGTCCCCACGGATCACGTGTTAAGGATTTCCATTTACTATGGAAATCCTGAAAACATGACCCCTGGGGACCATCAGGACTGGAGGTTTGGGAAACACTGATGTTTTATACTAACCACTCCTTTCTCGTTTCAGGGGACAGAATTGTGAAGCGGTGGCGGTCTGTGAGGGATCGTTTCAAGAAGGAGTTCAATAAAGAGATGCGGGCCCCGAGTGGATCTGGAGGACGCAGGAGCAAGTACAAGTACGCACAAGCCCTGTCGTTCCTCCGGGAAACAATGCTCACCAGAAGGTAAATATTACACACCACATGTGAAAAAAAATGTTTAGATGTAACTTTTTTTTTTCAGCCAGGGCCATACCATGTCACTATTTTAATTGTTTTTTTTTCTCTTTATTCCACAGCACGGTGAGCAGCACTCGGGAGCCTGCACGATTGGACCCTTCTGAGGCGATCCCTGAGGAGACCGGCACCGAGGGACACTTCGACCGCCCCGGTACATCTGCACCTTCCCAGCCTTGCCACACATTCGACCCATCTGTCCCATCCACCAGCACAGAAGCATCGTGGCCGCCTACATTACATGAAGCTGCTGGTGAGGAGATCGATTTCCCTTTACCCCACCCTTCTGCCCCTGCCACCTCTAGTACACCTGCGGGTACTGGGCGGCAGCGGCAGAGGGGTCAGGAAAAGACTTATGCGCCAGAGTTCTTGCATCTGAATGCATCTTCCAAAAACTGTCTAAAAGTCTTGTCAGAGCAAATCTCCGCAGGCTTTCAGCAGATCAACTCCAGCATTCTGGAGGTGAAGACACTTCTGCAAACCATGCATTCAGAAGCAAGATCTTCGCCAAACCACACCTTTTTCAGGTCTGTTGTGTAGCGCATGGAAACGCTCTCTCCTGCCCAGCAGATGCATGTAATGCATTCATGCCACGGTGCTCTCCAGCACGTTACCTCCCAACCTCCTCCTCCCACCACAGTAGTTCCTCCACCTGCACCCCCTCCAGCCACTTTCCATCCTCCCCCTCCTATTACATACCATCCACCTCCCCAGCACCAGCCACCTCCCCAGTACCAGCCACCTCCCCAGTACCAGCCACCTCCCCAGTACCAGCAACCTCCCCAGTACCAGCAACCTCCCCAGTACCAGCAACCTCCCCAGTACCAGCAACCTCCCCAGTACCAGCAACCTCCCCAGTACCAGCAACCTCCCCAGTACCAGCAACCTCCCCAGTACCAGCAACCTCCCCAGTACCAGCAACCTCCCCAGTACCAGCAACCTCCCCAGTACCAGCAACCTCCCCAGTACCAGCAACCTCCCCAGTACCAGCAACCTCCCCAGTACCAGCAACCTCCCCAGTACCAGCAACCTCCCCACTTCCAGCAACCTGCCCCGTACCAAACTCCTTCCCCGTACCAAACTCCTTCCCCATACAACTTGCCATCAACATCATCTGCTCCTACAGTCCCTGCACAACCCTCCACTCCACCGCCCACCACCTCTTCTGCCTCCCACATGTCCACCCATTCTGTAGCTTTTTCCACACCTTCACCTCTAACTGTTCCTTCCCCACCACGATCCCAGTCCTCTCTCCACACTCCCAGTGTCGAAGTGTCCCGCAGCCCCTCCAGCAGTATTTCCACCCCACACTACACCGAGTTATGTTTTTTGCCGTAATAAAAATGCCCATTTGGTTGGTTTCAAACATTTATTAAAAAACTTTTTTAAACTTTAAAAACATTTTACAAAAAAAAAAAAAAAATTTAAATAAAAGTTAAATTATCGTATTACAATGGTTGTCTGTCATTTCTTTCTGCGGCGAACTATGTTTAAAAAAAAGGTTAAATACAGGGTATTTCAAAGGTAAAAAGGTATTCAAAACCAGGTATATAACTGTGGGTAAATTTTACCTTTTAGCCACAGCTGTGTTCCTGGTTGTGTTTGAAGCAAAGTATTTCACCTAAAAAGTTGTGTTTATTGTTGGTGATTTCCTAACAATGTACACAACTTTTGTTACAAGGTGAAATACTTTGCATAAAACACAACCAGGTACACACCTGTGGCCTAAAGGTAAAAATAGTAAGACCATGACAAGATAGCCAACTTTGGTTGGCAAAGGTATATACTGTTGGTACAGAAGGTACACAAGTTTGGTTAAGGGCACAAATCTTTCACACTCTGTCATCCTGCCAGTGTACTCTGCCTTGAGGTGACAAAGTATAGTGCAAAATTGTCCCTCATTACTGAAATCGTCACAGAACTTCTAGTGGTAATGTCATGGTAATCTTGCAAGGTGGTTTCTTCAGAGGTGTCCTCAATGGAAATGGGTTCCTTGCAGCTAACAAAATTGTGGAGTACCACGCAAGCTTTGATCACCTCGTCCACAGTTTCTGTCTTGAGGTTGATCGCAGTCAATAGGACCCGCCATTTGGCTGTCAGAATACCAAAGGTACATTCAACCATTCTTCTTGCTCTTGTGAGGCGGTAATTAAAAATGCGTTTTGTTCTTGTCAATCCTCTGCTAGAGTACGGTTTCAAAAGGTGTTCTGACAGCTGGAAGGCTTCATCCCCTACACAGACAAATGGCATAGGTGGACCAGATGTTTGCGGCAGCGGTCTAGGGGGTGGGAACTGGAAGGTGTTTCCATACAGTTTACGCCCCATGGCAGACAGTTTGAAAACTTGAGAGTCATTGGAGCGGCCATAGGCCCCAATATCAACAGCAATAAATTTGTATTCCGCGTCAGCGATGGCCACGAGGACAACTGAAAAATATTTCTTGTAATTGAATTATTCCGATCCGGCTGGCTTTACAATGCGGTTATGTTTCCCGTCCACAGCGCCCAAGCAGTTCGGAAACTGACATATCTGTAGAAACTTTTCTGAAATTTCAATCCACCTCTCTGTTGTGGGCTCTGGTAAAAACTCTTCAGCTAAGGAGTCCCACAGTGCACGGCATGTGTACTTCACTATTCCAGATATGGTGGAAATCCCGAGTCTGTACTGGAAATGCAGTGACGAAAGGGATTCTCCAGTTGCAAGAAATCTGTGGGGAATTAAAAAACAATTAGTTTTAAATCGCAGCATTACATACCAAAACTCAGCTATAACACTTGGAGATACAAACTACCACCAACAAGATTGCAGTGAAAGTGTGCTCTGATGCGAGCACATCCAATAAATGTGGCTTACCTTAAAGTCACCATCAGACGCTCTGCGGGTGAAACAGAGAAGCGGCAATAGGTGTCCGCTTTTCTCATGAGGTGTGCAATGCGCTCCACCAAGTAATCAAAATTCTCCATTTTCATCCGAACATATCCAAAAAATGTATCCGGGTTTCGTCTAAGGTCCATGCAGAGTGTAGAATAGACCCCACGCGTCATTCTCTTGGCTGTGATGGGGTGGATCCACAAACGTCGTCTACGATGACTGATGCGCTGCTGTCTCGCTCTCTCCTTCTCCAGAATAATCACCCTCAAACGATTCGCCTCCGCTGTAAAATCCGCCAAATTCTTCAAAATATTTCCAATCACAACATCCATCTTCGCCAGTAACTTGCTCTTCTCTCCAACCTGCACTTTCTCCTCTACAACCTGTCAAAGAAGGGCTGTAGGAACACGCTATATATAGTTTTTCAGTAGCCAATCCCGTTCGGAAGGCCACAAGGGTCAATTTTAAAAACCGGATCCGGCGTAATCCGTCAAAAAACGGAACAAAAACCGGATGAACCGGATGAGACGGATCCGGTTTTGTCGGTCAAGAACAAGACGGATCCGGCAGAAAAACGGATCCGTCACATCCGGTTTTACGAAATATTTGCCGGATGCGGCGCGACACCAGATCGCGCCTGACGCCGAAAACCTGATGTGTGAAAGTAGCCTAAATGGTCTTTATACTTATGACCATGTGATATTTCAGTTTTCCTTTTTTTTTTTAAATTTGCTCCCCCTCTGCTCTCCCCCCGCTTTCCATTGCCTTCCGATCCCACCAACAGCCCACCGTTACCTCCCGGTGTCCCGCCACCTCCCGGTGTACTGCCGTCTTCTTTCCATGGGCGCCGCCATCTTACAAAATGGCGGCGAATCTGCCAGCCGGCGGATTCATTCATTTTACAGGTACATTTTGATCACTGTGATAAACTATCACAGTTGATCAAAATACAAAAAAAAAAGTAAATAAAGCCCCCCTTCATCACCCAGATGGGTAGGGACAAAGTAAAATAAAGAAATTTATTTTTATTTTTCCTTTATAGTTAGGGTTAGAATTAGGGTTAGAATCAAGGTTAGGGTTAGAATCAGGGTTAGGGTTGCAATTAGGGTTAGTGTTACAATTAGGGTTGGAATTAGGGTTAAGATTAGGGTTAGGGTTGTGTTGGGGTTGGGATTAGGGTTAGGCTTGAGGTTAGGGTTAAAACAACACAAGGCACACGAAGACTACCACAAGTCACAGATTAAAATATAATATTTATTATTACAAATCAGATAAAAATCAAAATTTTAAAACAGGTATCAATATATGGAATGAGACACGTTATTATACCCCAATAGGACATACAGTTCACATAATAGTGCAAAATTAATTATGTGAAAAAAATGTGCATACCATTAACAAAATTATAATTCTGTGTATAAACTTTGTAAAGTGCATCAAAAATAAAGTGCTGTGCAATTTTACAATACAACAGTAAGTGCTAATATGTCCATAAAATCCATATAAGTGCAGTGCAATATTGCAATTAGATGATAGGTGTCAGTATGCCTATGCAGACCATACAAATGGTAGTAAGAGACACCGAAGGTGTCACAGAATTATCCGCATGTCTGCTGACCAGGAAAGCAGTGTGACAAACAAAATAAAGATAAAAAAATTGGTAACTTACAATATGTCTTGTATATATTATTCCTGGTCACCTGGGATAGATGCCCAGCCCCAACGCGCGTTTCAGTGCTAAGCCTTCATCAGGGGGTTTGTGGTTAGGGTTATGGTTGGAATTAGGAGTGTGTTGGGGTTAGGGTTGAGTTAGAATTGAGGGGGTTTCCACTATTTAAGCACAACAGGGGGTCTCCAAACACGACATGGCGTGTTATGAGTTCATTTTCCCCTTCACCATTGAGGTCTGATGAACTCCCTCTTCTGGTGAAGGAAGGTAGTGAGGCTGATTACCAAGCACCTGAGCTGGGAGAGGATGACTGGGCGACGGGGATCTCTGACTGGATATAAGGCAGCTCACGCCCTTCTGCCTCGCTGGTGACTTCTCTGTGGAATTCTAGGAGACCAGTCTGATTCCTGCTCCTCAAAAGCTAAGTTTTCTGCTTTGCCTTTTTGCATTTGTGTTTTAGTTTTAGTTTGCCTTGCTTTTCTGGATTCTGCCATTCCCTGCTGGGGTGAGCTGAATTCCTTTTTGTCGGTTTGCTCTGTCTTCAGAAAATACCTGAGTACTCACATAGTCTTTTTGAAGCCTAGCATCTTCAGGGCCTTTTTCCCTGTCAGTCTGTTGGCTCTTATTTTGATAGGAAGGCTGCTGTCTGCAATCCGTGAAAAACGCTATCCTGTCCTATCTAGTTAGCTTGGGCCCCATCATTTGCTCAGTATATCTTTCTGTGTTAGTGTTTTTTCTTCTTGCTTCACCGTCATTATATGTTGGGGGCTGCTCTGGGGCAGTTTATATTTCCATTTCTGTCTTTAGGCTAGGCAGTTCTCCGGCTGTGTTCGAGGGGTCTAGGGCACCGTAGGAACCCCCCACGGCTACTTCTAGTTGTTGATAGGTTCAGGGGTCTGCAATCCGATAGCTGCCAACTTCTCTGGTTTTCTGGACTTAGCTAGCATTTCTGTTTTTGCCTCCTACGGTGACTCATTCATAACAGAATCACCAGCCTTACGCAGATCCTAGGGTACTCAATAGCAGGAAAGACTTAAAAAAAAAAAAAAATGTATATTTTTTCCTCTATATCTCTGAGGCCGTAGGGGGAATTTTTTTTTCTCAATGGAGATAAAGCAATTGTCTGATCGTGTGGAGCAGCTCGCTGCGGAAGTGCGGGGAATTTCCGCCTACCTTGCTCATTCACATGCTGCTGAACCAAAGATCCCTACTCCTGATGTGTTTTTTGGGGATCGGTCTAAATTTTTGAATTTCAAAAATAATTGTAAATTATTTTTTGCCTTGAAGCCTAACTCGTCAGGGAGCACCGCGCAGCAGGTTAAAATTGTCATCTCTTTGCTGCGTGGCGATCCCCAGGATTGGGCGTTTTCTTTGAAACCTGATGATCCTAGTCTGACTAATGTGAACGCATTTTTTCAAGCCTTGGGGTTGTTGTATGACGAACCTAATGCTATTGATCAGGCTGAAAAAACCCTGTTGGCATTGAGCCAGGGTCGAGATTCTGCAGCATTGTACTGTCAAAAATTCCGAAAGTGGGCGGTCCTTACTGCCTGGAATGATAATGCCTTGGCAGCTCTCTTTCGGAAGGGTTTGTCAGAAGCCGTAAAAAGATACTATGGTGGGATTTCCTGTTCACTCAGGTCTGGACGATTCTATGTCATTAGCCATTCAGGCTGATCAGCGTTTACGTGAACGCAGGACTGCACGAGAGGTGTGGCCACCTGTTGAACAAGTGTCTGAACCTATGCAATGTGATAGTTTTGTCCAGGGAGCAACGTCAGGAGTTCAGAAAGCGTAATAAGCTGTGATTTTTTTTGTTGAGATGCCTCGCATCTTATTTCTGTCTGTCCTAAACGAGAGAAACGTTTTGCACACACGTTTTCTGTGGGTGGTGTTCAACCTAAGTTTCTTCTGGCAATTACTCTGATCTGCTCCCTGTTCACATTTTCCGCCAAGGCTTTTGTGGATTCAGGAGCAGCCCTGAACCTAATGGACTTGGATTTTGCTAAACGTTGTGGATTTCCTATGACACCTCTGTGGACGCCTATCCCTTTGAGGGGGATTGATGCTACTCCTTTGGCGAAAAATAAACCTCAGTTTTGGACCCAGGTGGTAATGCGGGTCGCCCCAAACCATCAAGAAAATTGCAGATTTTTGGTGTTGCATAATTTGCATGATACCATTGTTCTGGGGTTTCCCTGGTTGCAAATTCATAATCCAGTTTTGGACTGGAAATCTGTGTCTGTGGTGAGTTGGGGTTGTCGGTGTCCCCTTAGTGAGGCTCCGTTTTTTTCCACCTCTTCTCAGTCGCATGATGTTCCTGACTATTTGGCGGACTTTTATGATGTATTTAGTGAGAATGAGTCTGCGTCTTTGCCTCCTCAAAGGAGTTATGACTGTGCAATTGAACTGAGCCCGGGGTGTAAATTTCCCAAGGGTCGGCTCTTCAATTTATCTGTACCCGAGCACGAGGCTATGCGATCCTATATTAAGGAGGCGTTGGAGAAGGGTCATATTAGACCATCCTCTTCACCATTAGGTGCTGGGTTTTTTTCGTGGCCAAAAAGGATAGTTCATTAAGGCCGTGTATTGATTATCATGCCCTCAACAAAATTACTATTAAATATCAGTATCCGTTACCCCTGATTTCGGATCTATTCTCCAGAGTTAAAGGCGCTTGCTGGTTTACCAAGATTGACCTCAGGGGGGCGTATAATCTTATCCGCATTAAGCATGGGGATGAATGGAAGACGGCGTTTAATACTCCAGAGGGACATTTTGAGTACCTGGTGATGCCTTTTGGGCTCACTAATGCCCCTTCTGTCTTCCAGTGCTTCATGAACGACATTTTCCGAGACTTTGTGGATACATTTTTGATTATCTATCTGGATGATATTTTGATCTTCTCCGAGGATTGGGATTCTCATGTGGAACATGTTCGGACGGTGTTCCGGATCTTGAGGGAGAATTCCCTGTATGTCAAAGGATCGAAATGCCTTTTTGGGGTACAGAGGAATTCATTTTTGGGATTTATTTTGTCTCCGTCAACTATTGAAATGGATCCGGCCAAGGTACAGGCCATTTATGATTGGGTTCAGCCCACTTCTTTGAAGGCCCTTCAGAAGTTTTTGGGTTTTGCTAATTTTTATCGGAAATTTATAGCAACATTTTCTAGTATTGCCAAGCCATTGACTGATCTGACTAAGAAGGGTGCTGATGTGTTGAATTGGTCTCCGGAGGCTGTTGCTTCCTTTCAGGAGCTGAAGCGAAGATTCACTTCTGCCCCTGTTTTGCGGCAACCTGATGTCTCACTCCCGTTCCAGGTAGAGGTGGACGCTTCTGAAATTGGTGCAGGAGCTGTTTTATCCCAAAAGGATCCTGTACCATCTAAAATGAATCCCTGTGCTTTCTTTTCCCGAAAGTTCTCCCCATCTGAACGTAACTATGATGTGGGGAATTGGGAACTGTTGGCCATGAAATGGGCATTTGAGGAGTGGAGACATTGGTTGGAGGGAGCTAAACATCAAGTTGTGGTCCTCACTGACCACAAGAATTTGATTTACCTGGAGTCGGCCAAACGCTTGAACCCTAGACAGGCTAGATGGGCCTTGTTTTTTTACACGTTTTGATTTTGTGGTCTCTTTTCTTCCTGGCACTAAGAATGTCAAGGCTGACGCTCTTTCTAGGAGCTTCTTTGCTGATTCTCCTGTGGTGACCAAGTCTGCTACCATCTTAGGCGAAGGGGTAGTTCTTTCTGCCATCTCACCCAATTTGAGACGTGCTCTGGAAGAGTTCCAGGAGGACAAACCTGAGTGTTGTCCCAGTGGAAAGTTGTATGTTCCTGACCAGTGGAAGAAGAGAGTGATGTCTTAAGTTCATTGCTCTGCATTGGCTGGTCATCCAGATATTTTTGGTACTAGAGATCTGGTGAGTCGGTCTTTTTGGTGGCCCGCCTTGTCTCATGATGTCAGGAATTTTGTGCAGTCCTGTGGGACTTGCTCCCGGTCTAAAGCTTGTTCTCGCTCTAGTTGTTGATGCCTTTGCCGGTCCCCAGGAGGCCATGGACCCATATTTCAATGGATTTCATGTCTGATATGCCTGTCTCTCAGAGAATGACTGTTATTTGTGATAGGTTCTCTAAGATGGTTCATCTTGTACCACTCCCTAAGTTGCCATCTTCCTCTGAGTTGGTGCCCCTGTTTTTGCAACAGGTGGTTCGCTTGCACGGGATTCCTGAGAACATTGTATCTGACAGAGGAGTTCAGTTTGTGTCTAGATTTTGGAGGACGTTCTGTTCCAAGCTGTGAATTCAGTTGTCCTTCTCCTCTGTGTTTCACCCTCAGACCAATGGGCAGACGGAGAGAGCAAACCAGACCTTGGAGTCGTATTTGAGATGTTTTATTTCCGCTGATCAGCATGATTGGGTTTCATTTTTTGCCCTTGGCCGAAATTGCTTTAAATAATAGAGCTAGTTCTGCCACTTTGATGTCACCTTTTTTTTTTGTAACTTTGGGTTTCATCCTCGATTCTCTTCAGGGCAGGTGGAGCCTTCTGCCTGCCCAGGTGTTGACACTGTGGTTGAGAGAATGCACCAGATCTGGGACCAAGTGGTGGATAAGTTCTCTCTCTCCCAGGAAAAGGCCCAGCGGTTTTCCAACTGACATAGGACCGTTGGTCCCCAGTTTAAGGTGGGTGATATGGTTTGGCTATCATCAAAAAATATCGCTATGAAGGTAGCTTCTCCTGTTTAAGCCTAGATTTATTGGGCCTTACAAGATTTTGGAGATCATTAATCCGGTCTCCTTTCGGTTGGCTCTTCCTGTCACATTTAAAATCCATAATGTGTTTCATAAGTCCATGTTGAAGAGGTTTGTTGAACCAGTAGTTCCTGGGGTGGCACCTCCGGACCCTGTATTGGTTGAAGGTAACATGGAATATGAGGTAGAGAAGATACTGGATTCCCGTCTGGCTAGACGGAGACTCCAGTATTTGGTTAAGTGGAAGGGTTATGGTCAGGAGGATAATTCCTGGGTCTCTGCCTCTGATATTCATGCCAAAAGATTGGTGCGTGCCTTTCATCGGGCTCACCCTGATCGCCCTGGTGGCCTGGATGAGGGTTCGGTGACCACTCCTCAAGGGGGAGGTACTGTTGTGAGTTCATTTTCCCCTTCACCATTGAGGTCTGATGAACTCCCTCTTCTGGTGAAGGAAGGTAGTGAGGCTGATAACCAAGCACCTGAGCTGGGAGAGGATGACTGGGTGACGGGGATCTCTGATTGGATATAAGGCAGCCAACGCCCTTCTGCCTCGCTGGTGACTTCTCTGTGGAATTCTAGGAGACCAGTCTGATTCCTGCTCCTCAAAAGCTAAGTTTTCTGCTTTGCCTTTTTGCATTTGTGTTTTGGTTTTAGTTTGCCTTGCTTTTCTGGATTTTGCCATTCCCTGCTGGGGTGAGCTGAATTCCTTTTTGTCGGTTTGCTCTGTCTTCAGAAAATACCTTAGTACTCACATAGTCTTTTTGAAGCCTAGCATCTTCAGGGCCTTTTTCCCTGTCAGTCTGTTGGCTCTTATTTTGATAGGGTTTTTCACGGATTGCAGACAGCAGCCTTCCTATCCTGTCCTATCTAGTTAGCTTGGGCCCCATCATTTGCTCAGTATATCTTTCTATCTGTGTTAGTGTTTTTTCTTCTTGCTTCACCGTCATTATATGTTGGGGGCTGCCTATTGCTTTGGGGTCTGCTCTGGGGCAGTTTATATTTCCATTTCTGTCTTTAGGCTAGGCAGTTCTCCGGCTGTGTTCGAGGGGTCTAGGGCACCGTAGGAACCCCCCACGGCTACTTCTAGTTGTTGATAGGTTCAGGGGTCTGCAATCCGATAGCTGCCAACTTCTCTGGTTTTCTGGACTTAGCTAGCATCTCTGTTTTTGCCTGCTACGGTGACTCATAACAACGGCGCCACCATTGATTCCAGCCAATTTTGCATCCAAAAAGTCGAACAGTGCTCCCTCCCTTCTGAGCCCCGACACGTGTCCAAACAGTGGTTTACCCCAACTTATGGGGTATCAGCGTACTCAGGAAAAATTGCACAACTTGGGGGTCTAATTTCTCCTGTTACCCTTGGGAAAATAAAAAATTGGGGGCTAAAAAATGATATTTGTGGAAACAAAATGACTATTTTCACGGCTCTGCGTTATAAACGTCTGTGAAGCACTTGGGGGTTCAAAGAGCTCACCACACATCTAGATAAGCTCCTTAGGGGGTCTAGTTTCCAAAATGGTGTCACTTGTGAGGGGTTTCCACTGTTTAGGCACATCAGGGGCTCTGCAAACGCAACATGGTGACCTATCTTAATTCCAGCCAATTCTGCATTGAAAAAGTCAAACAGAGCTCTTTCCCTTTCCGAGCTCTACCGTGTACCCAAACAGAGACTTACCCCCACATATGGGGTATCAGCCTACTCAGGACAAATTTCACAACTTTTAGGGTCCAATTCCTTTTGCTACCCTTGGTAAAATAAAAAATTGGGGGCAAACAGATCATTTTAATTTTTATTTTTACGGCTCTACGTTATAAACTTCTGTGAAGCACTTTGGGGTTCAAAGAGCTCACCTCATATCTAGATAAGTTCCTTAGTGGGGTCTAGTTTTCAAAATGGTGTCACTTGTGGGGGGTTTCCACTGTTTAGGCACATCAGAGGCTCTGCAAATGTAACATGACGCATTCAGACCATTCCATCAAGTCGGCATTTCAAAACATCATTACTTCTCTTACGAGCCCCGACGTGTGCCCAAACAGTGGTTCCCCCCCCACATATGAGGTACCAGCGTACTCAGGACAAACTGGACAACAATTTTTAGGGTCTAGTTTTTCCTCTTACCCTTGTGAAAATAAAAAATTGCGGGCCAAAAAATCATTTTTTGAGGAAAAAAATGATTTTTTTATTTTCGCGGCTCTGCGTTATAAACTTGGGGGTTCAAAGTTCTCACCACACATCTAGATAAGTTCCTTGGGGGGGGTCGTGTTTCCAAAATGGGGTCACTTGTGGGTATACTCCAATGTTTAGGCACACAGGGGCTCTCCAAACACAACATGGTGTCTGCTAACGATTGGAGCTAATTTTCCATTCAAAAGTCAAATGGCGCTCCTTCCCTTCTGGGCACTGCCGTGTGCCCAAATAGTGGTTTATGGCCACATATGAGGTATCCTTTTACTCAGGAGAAATTGCCCAACAAATTTTAGAATCCATTTTATCCTGTTGCCCATGTGAAAATGAAAAAATTGATGCTAAAAAAAAAAAAATTTTTGTTGGAAAATTAAAATGTCCATTTTTTTCTTCCACGTTGCTTTAGTTCCTGTGAAGCACCCGAAGGTTTAATAACCTTCTTGAATGTAGTTTTGAGTAGCTTGAGGGGTGCAGTTTTTAGAATGGTGTCAATTTGGGGTATTTTCTGCCATATAGACCCCTCAAAGTGACCTCAAATGTGAGGTGGTTCCTAAAAAAATGGTTTTGTAAGTTTTGTTGTAAAAAATGAGAAATCGCTGGTCAAATTTTAACCCTTATAACTTCCTAACAAAAATAAATGTTGATTCCAAATTGTGCTGATGTAAAGTAGACATGTGGGAAATGTTATTTAATAACTTTTTTGTGTCACATAACTCTCTGGTTTAACAGAATGAAAATTCAAAATTTTCGCCAAATTTGTTTTTTTTCTCTAATAAACGCAAAAATTATCGACCTAAATTTACCACTAACATGAAGCCCAATATGTCACGAAAAAACAATCTCAGAATCGCTACGATCCGTTGAAGCCTTCTAGATTACCTCATAAAGGGACACTGGTCAGAATTGCAAAAAATGGCCTGGTCATTAAGGTCAAAATAGGCTTGGTCATGAAGGGGTTAATCAGAAAAAAATGAACTTTTTTGAATTTACCAAATCGCTGCAAAGTGAAAAATTTAAAGGGGCCTGAATACTTTCTGCACCCACTGTACATGTCTAGAGTGATAGAGACCAAGGGGACCTTATTCTCAAAAATTGTGGGGGAGACAGAGGTGACTGCATGCTACTCTCTTGTCTTTGAAGCTATATACAAACAGCCACACACAGGCAAGTATTTCTGTGACAAATGGCGATGGTTGGGGGGGCAGTCTCCATGTGCCCTGGGCCACAGGTTGTGTATCCCTATTGTACAATCATGTTCACTTCTGAGCGCCATTGTACAATTTAGAAATACATTTTTGTTCTAATCCAAGTAGCAAGCAAGGTTGGGTAAAAAGCTCCACGACAGGCCAGTTACACACACCTGATTTTCATATTCAGTTTGCAATGCCACAAATTGGCGGTGGGTCTCCTAACCTGATCTGAGAGGTCTTGTATATGCATACGAGGAAGTTTCCTTCAGATCAGGAGTCTGGCTGCTGGTCCAAAACATTGTGGTACATACAAGAACTGTGAAAGTAGGATGTGTAAAAATGGCCTATTGTTGAAAGTACATGAAAAGTAGAGAGTTGGTATGGGAAAGATGGTCAAATGCCCTAGAAGACAGGTAACCACTAGAGCAGGGTTCCTCAACTCCAGTCCTCAAGGCCCACCAACAGGTCATGTTTTCAGGATTTCTTTTGTATTGCACAGGTGATGCAATTATCAACTGGGCAATACTAAGGAAATCATGAAAACATGACCTGTTGGTGGGCCTTGAGGACTGGAGTTGCGGGAACCCTGCACTAGAGAATAATAGCAAGTCAAATAATGCATATGAATCACTATTACACGTTCATGATTCATTGTCATAAAGTAATAATTTAGGGTCAAACTACAAATTATTTAAGTGTTATTTCATCACAGGATGACATTACTAGGCTTTGCTACATAATGATGAAAATGATTGGCGTTCCATCAGCACAGTGATGCTCCCAGCCATCACCATTTAGGAAATCTGTAACACAGCTGTACTTAAGCGTGTAGGAAGGTGGCTCAGCTTGGGGTGTGGTCCCCTGTTTACCGCGAACAGACGACACAGACACGAGACTGAGGCAGATTTTGGGTACAACAGGTCCGAGTTTATTGGCCGTCCTCTTGACGACCGCAGCAATACACCACAGTACTTCCACAGCTCTCCGTATTCAGGCCCGGGTACCTGCACCTTCCTTTTGTCGTAGTTACGTACCTCGTGGCTCTTTCCATGGGGCCGCCCTAGGCCTATCTACCACCAGCGTTTCACCGGTCCGAGATCGTCGTCAATTTGGTACCCCCGGGGCCTCGTCTGTTCTGCGGTTCTTCGTGTTGGGGCCACCCCCCTGACTCCTTTTCTCCTCAGTCCCTTAGTTGAGCTCTCCACTACTGTCCATACTCTTTCACTGTCTCCTCTCCTGTCGAGCTCCTCCCGGAATTGGAACTTTCTGGAACCCTTCCCTGTCCTATTTATAACCTTCCTCAGCTCGTGTCTCCCCACCACACATGACTAACGGTTTCTAAAGCCATAAGCTGCTGTCAAATCCGGTACTCACGCTCCACCCTGACATCTTCTGGTCAAACTAAGGTATTGCACTCATTCTACACTTTTCCCCAACTGTTTCCCTATTGGCAAGTCTGTCCGTCAGGTCACATTCACCACACTCCCCCTTCCTTTGTCTATTGTCGTCCCCGACAATCATTCCCTACCTTCGTCGTCCTGAAGCTTTTCCAGTCTGTTGTCGGACCGGTTGTTGGGCCAAACCTGCCATATGAGGGGCCGAACCAAACCGGGAGCACCATGTTCCGAGCAGCCTACAGCTACTCGCCGGCGCGCATGCCACATGACAACTTCTTTCATGTTGGTTAGGTCCACCTGGATTACTCTACGGGCGTGTACCTTCCACTACTCGCTCCTTCTGTCACCCTCAACTGTCTGGAACGCCATGACCAAGGCCTTACGCCTACCAGGTCATCGTCAGCGTTCCGCCTATTCTTCTGGGGTGTCCGTGGTGTCAGGGACCTAGCTTGGGACCACTGCCTGATTCCATATCTTTCATCTCTTTGTCCTTCAATTTAAAAAGTCATGGTCGGCGTCTTCGTCACACATACCTCGTACCCAGGACCTGTTGTATATTTCTTATGCGTATTATAGATTAAACCAATTTTTGTATAACCAGATTTTACTAATTGCATAAGTAACCTTTTTTTTTTTCTTTAAACCAACATTTCAAAAACAAAACAGGTATACTCCCCCTTCCTTTAACATGAGCACTTTCCGTATGCATCCCCGCTGTGTCAGGAGAAAAACAAAAAAAAAACAAAAACATTTCTCTTATCGTGGATGTAAAACTGTCCTGTAGGCTACACAACGGTGCACGACAATCCCAGTAGTCCGGGCCATCTCCTGACGGCCGATGTTCCGCCAATTCAGCAGGGGACTCCACAGTCGTGAAATCCCCGGGATACTTGAGGTGTCTCTGAGTCCTTTTACGGGGGCTCGCAGTCTTCGGGGTAGGCGACCACTGCAACAGCGTAGTAGCCGCGGGGGCAGTACTCCTTATAGTAGGAGACCAAGTCTCCCTCCTGCAGAGCCCGGCCGTGACGGATGGAAGTCACATTCAGGTACACTTTTTGACCAGTGGTGAGTTCACGGATGAACCCATAGCCCTTCTCCACATTTGTAAATACCAGCCGCCCAGTGGACCGTGAAGCCGCCATGCCAGCCTCTCTCTTCTCATGGAGCAGCCCCCAGATCTCCAGCTCTCTGGCCTTTTTCTCAATGACCTCCGCAACCAAAGCGGAGGGTCCGGTGTAAGCCGCAGTCCGGTGGGCGGGTCGCGGTCGTGAGTGGAGCAGAGGCGGCCACAGATTCCAATGAGTAGGCCGCAGCCGACTCCGGGAGTGAAGTCTGAGTGGCCGCAGCTGGAATCAAGATGGCTGCGGGCACCGGCAAGTCGACCACAGATGAAACAGCGACCACAGATGCCGGTGAGTCAACCGCGGCGGCTGGCAGCCTGAATACAGCAGTGACCGGGAGTGGGGCCGACTTGGCGACAGGCCCTCGTGGATAGGCCGCTGCCGGAAGATGGAGCGAGGCAGGGGCGGCCACGGGTTGGTTCCGCACCGGCAACACAGTACGAGGTGCCGCTGGGTGGGGTGGCTCAGTGTCGTAAGTGTCGTCGGTTGGCCTGGCAGGGGCCATGTAGTCGTCCAGAGCCGAGGTCACCGAAGAGTGAGAAGTCGGGCGGGGAAGCCGAGGGCCGGTGTCAGGGCCCCGAGGCCTGTCCGGAGCACAGAGCGTGGGGACAGGATCTGCCTGGGGTGCCGCAAGTGGAGCCGGAGGGACACTCACCTTCCCAGGTGCCGCGGTTCCCAGCAGGTTTTCCCACCGCTCCTTCCCGAGCCATTGGTCTTCACCCCGCCGTCCGGCAGGGCCAGCCTCCAGGCTCGATGGTTCTGCGGGGAGGCTCACTGGGCAGGTCTCCCAACGAGACTCGATCTCCTGGCGCCACCACCATTCCAAGTGTCCGAGGCCACGACAGCTGCAGCGTCTCATTCCGTCCGGTGTCCAGTAGCTGAATGGCGCCAAACAGCCGCAGCAGGTCTCTCCACCCGGGCCACTCCCGTTCTTGGGTGGGACGGTGGTCGGCTTCTCCACCCATCTTCCAGGGTCTAGCATGAGGGGGCGGTTGTCTCCAGATGTACACCGCTCCCCCGAGGGGCGGATTTGATATAACCCCGGATCATCCAGCCCAATTAGAATTAGAAAGGTCTGTGCCTCATTTTGGCGCCAAATCGCCAAACCGCTCCGGTTCTTCTGGTGACAGAAACAAGTCCCAAATTTGTAATCCACAAGTAAAGCGATTCAAGTCCTTTTGATTTCTTCTGTCGCAGGCTTGCCGCTGAAGTTGAAGTATTGGCGGCAGCGATCCTGCCGACTACGCCAAATGTAGGAAGGAGACCCAGCTTGGGGGGTGGTCCCCTGTTTACCGCAAACAGACAACAGACACGAGACAGGCAGATTTCGGGTACAACAGGTCCGAGTTTACTGGCCGTCCTCTTGACAACCACAGCAATACACCACAGCACTTCCACAGCTCTCCGTATTCAGGCCCAGGTATCTGCACCTTCCTTTTGTCGTAGCGACGTACCTCGTGGCTCTTTCCCTGGGACCGCCCTAGGCCTATCGCCAGCATTTCACCGGTCCGAGATAGTCTTTAAATTGGTACCCCCGGGGCCTCGTCTGTTCTGCGGTTCTTCGTGTTGGGGCCACCCTCCTGACTCCTTTTCTCCTCAGTCCCTTAGTTGAGCTCTCCACTACTGTCCGTACTCTTTCACTGTCTCTTCTCCTGTCGAGCTCCTCCCAGGATTGGAACTTTCTGGAACCCTTCCCTGTCCTATTTATAACCTTCCTCAGCTCCTGTCTACCCGCCCCACATGACTATCGGTTTCTAAAGCCATAAGCTGCTGTCAAGTCCTGTACTCACGCTCCCCCCTGACATCTTAAGGTCAAACTAAGGTACTGCACTCATTCTACACTTTTCCCCAACTGTTTCCCTACTGGCAAGTCCATCCGTCAAGTCACCTTCCCCACAAGTGACTGGGAGAAACAACCAGCTCATCGTAGAGGTGTCAAGTATTGGACCCCCACCAATCTCATTTTGATCAACTAACCTTAATTGATTTGTAAGTCCAGGACAATCCCTTTATATGTCCCCACACACACATTTATGGTTCAATTGATTGCACCTGAAAAGTCTTTCTACCATTTTATAATCAGATTTTTATGTCATGCTTAGGAGTTTCAATAGTGTGGACCACAGTTGATAGAGCAGCAGCCTGAATCTGATTAGATGAGAGGTGTAGTTCAACTCTGACCTTTTTCACACAACTATATCGCAGCAACTTTTCAGAGTTTCAGACCACCAAACAAAATTAAATATTAACCAAACATAACACAATTAACCCCTTAAACGTAAAAATGACGGACACAGTCCGTCATTGGACGTCTCCCCTGCTTTGATGAGGGCTCCGGCGCTTAGCCCACATCAAAGCCGGGACATGTCAGCTGTTTTGAACAGCTGACATGTGAACGCAATAGGCGCAGGTGGAATCGCGATCCACCTGCGCCTATTAACCCATTAAATGCAGCTGTCAAACACTGACAACGGCGTTGAACCGGCGCTTCCGGCCGCCGGGCCGGAAATTAGGTCATCGCCGACCCCAGTCACAAGATCTGGGGTCAGTGATGCGCTGCCATAACAACCAGAGGTCCGGTGGTCGACGCTCATAGCAATGCAGTAATTCTGCTACATATAGGCAATCTGCTCATCGCCTATATGTAGCATGCTTCTAGCCTTCTATGGAGGCTACTGAAGAATGACAAAATTAAAAAAAATGTTTTAAAAAATAAAAAAAATATAAAAGTTCAAATCATCCCCCTTTCACCCTATTCAAAATAAAACAATTATAAAAAAATTGCACATACACATATTAGGTATCGCCGCGTTCAGAATTGCCCTATCAATAAAAAAAAGAATTAACCCGATCGCTAAACGGCATAGAGAGAAAAAAAAAATCAAAACCCCAGAATTACTTTTTCTGATCTCTGTGACAATGCATTAAAATGCAATAACGGGCCATCAAAAGAACGTATCATTAAACAGGTTAGCTTGGCCCGCAAAAAATAAGCCCTCACCAAACCCCAGATAAAAAAAAATGGAGACGCTACAGGTCTCGGAAAATGGTGTTTTTTTTTTTGTTTTTTTTTAATAAACTTTGGAATTTTTTTTCACCACTTAGATAAAAAAAAAAACCTAGACATGTTTGGTGTCTATGAACTCGTAATGACCTGGAGAATCATAAAGGTGGGTTTTAGCATTTAGTGAACCTAGCAAAAAAGCCAAGCAAGAAACAAGTGTGGGATTGCACTTTTTTTGCAATTTAACCGCTCTTGGAATTTTTTCCCATTTTGTAGTACACGACATAGTAAAATCAATGATGTTGTTCAAAAGTACAACTCGTCCTGCAAAAAACAAGCCCTCACATGGTGTTGTTCAAAAGTACAACTCGTCCTGCAAAAAACAAGCCCTCACATGGTCATATTGACAGAAAAATAAAGTTTTGGGCTCTGGAAAGAAAGGGAGTGAAAAACGATAACGCAAAAACTAAAATAACCCTGGTCCTTAAGGGGTTAAACACAAAATGCAGTTTCTAAGGTCTTTATTATTAAGGGAAAAATTAATTGAAACCTACAGGGCACTTTTTGAAAATGCGATTGCCACCCCACCTCCTCCCCTTAAAACGTAAATTAGCTGTGATTTTTCACATCTTTGAGAAACGGAGTTCAAATTCCCCAGCCACACGGAGGCCTGTTTTCTTGCTTGAGAACAGGTGTGGCAGTAATCACTTACCGTTTATACTCGTGTATAAGCCAAGATTTTCAGCACTTTTTCTGGTGCTGAAAACGCCCCTCTCGGCTTACACACGTGTCATTGCCGGGGGGGGGAGCGGAAGACACCATACCCTCCTGGTGTCATCGCTGCATATCAGTCCCTGCATCTCAGGCGCCGGCTCTCTTCCTGTCTTCCTTCCAGTGATGAGCGGTCAGTGATACCGCTCATTAAAGTAATGAATATGCACTCCACGCCTATGGGAGTGGAGATGCTTGAATATTCATTACTTTAATGAGCGGTACCACGTGACCGTTCAGCACAGGAAGGAAGACAGGAAGAGAGATGCTGGTGCCCGAGATGCAGGGACTGATATGCAGCACCAGGAGGGTGAGCCATGCGATATTGACCTGTCCCCATTCCACCGCCACGCAGGGTCTTCCGTGTCCTCTGACTGTGACGTTTAGGTCAGAGGGCGCAAAGATGTCGCTAGTGCGCGCCCTCTGCCTAAACAGTCACTGTAGAGAATCGGCGATGCTGAGGAGCAGCAGGCAGCAATGAGAGGCATGTATTTTTTTTTTTTTTTAAATCGCAGTAGCAGCATTATATGGGGAATATTTTAAAATGGAGCATCTTATGGGACCATCATTAACCTTTATGCAGCATTATAAGGGGCGTATTTTGTATGGAGCATCTTATGGGGCTCCTGATTCAATATGGATGTTCAAAAACATTTAACCTACTGATGTCTCAATTAATTTTACTTTTATTGGTATCTTTATTTTTGAAATTTATCAGTAGCTGCTGCATTTCCCACCCTAGGCTTATACTTGAGTCAATAAATTTTCACAGTTTTTTGTGGCAAAATTAGGTGCCTCGGCTTATACTCGAGTACATACGGTAAATAGGATCTGTCTGACAAAGTAAAATAGACCAAACGTTAGACATGCCACGATCCAAAAAAATTCTGGAACAAATGAGAAACAAAGTAATTGAGAGCTACCAGTCTGGAAAACATTAGAATGCCATTTCTAAAGCTTTGGGACTCCAGCGCAGTGAGCCATTATACACAGATAGCAAAAACATGAAACAGTTGTGAGCCTTCTCCGGAGTGGCTGGCCGACCAAAATTACCCCAAGAGCGCAACAACGATTCATCCAAGAGGTCAGAAAGGACCCCACAACAATATCCAAAGAACCTGCCTCAGTTAAGGTCATTGTTCATGATTCCACCATAAGAAAGATGGGGAAAAATGGCCTGCATGGCAGAGTTACAATACGAAAACCAGTACTGAGCAATAAGAACACAAAGGCTCATCTCAGCTTTGCCAGAAAACATCATGATGATCTCCAAGACTTTTGGGAGAATACTCTGTGGACTTACAGGACAAAAGTTGAGCGTTCCATTTCATCTATCAAAGAAGTAACACCACATTTCAGAAAAGGTACATCATGCCGACAGTAAAATATGATGGTGGTGGTAGTGTCATGGTCTGGGGCTGTTTTTCTGCTTTAGGACCTGGAAGACTGGCGGTGGTAAATGGAACCATGAATACTACGGTCTAACAAAAAATCCTGTCCAGCCATCTGTTTGTGACCTCAAGCTGAAGCGTGCTTGGGTTATGCAGGAGGACAATGATCCAAAACACACCAGCACGTCCACCTCTGAATAGCTTAAGAAAAACAAAATTAAAACTTTGGAGTGGCCTACTCAATGTCCTGACCTTAATTCAATTGAAATGCTGTGGCATGACCTCAATAAGGTGGTTCATGCTCTTAAACCATCAAATGTGGCTGAATTACAACAATCCTGCAAAGATGAGTGGGCGAAAATTCCTCCATAGAGTTGTAAAAGACTCATTGCCAGTTATCACAAACGCTTGATTGCACTTGTTGCTTGCCAAGGATGGCCCAACCAATTTTCAGGTTTAAGGGCAATAGCTTTTTCACAGAAGGCCCTGTAGGATTGGATTTCTTTTTCCGTTAATAATAAAGACCTTCATTTAAAAACTGCATTTTGTGCTTACCTGTGTTATCTTTGTCTAATATTTAAAATTGGTGATCTGAAATATTTAAGTGTGACAAACACGCAAAAGAATAGGAAATCAGGAAGGGGGTAAACACTTTTTCACACAACTGTATCATCCCAGAGAACTAAAGGGTGGCCAAGCTGTCAGGGTTGTGGAGTCGGTAAGCCAAACCTCCGACTCCTCAATATGCCCGACTCCCCCGGTTCGGCTTCATTACTGACCATCTACATAAAGTGATTCACAGATTCATGTCAAGTAAAAGCAGGGATCCTTAGATCAGGAACTGAACAGACATTTATAGAACATTTCATAACTTTCCCAGATGCTTATGAAAAAATTTACACTAAATCCTGCATTGTACAACTGTACCCAATTTATTATATATTTTGGGAGTGAGTGTTCATTTTATAGAGACTCCAAAACCCTGCAAGCATTAGGTAGTATCTTGACATTTTTTGTAACTGGATACCATAGGGAAGAAATGAAAATGTATTAATCTTATTTATCACAACTGAACACTGGTCCTTTATTTAATATAATTTTGTGGATTTCCTTTCTTTTTTTAGAAAAGAAATAAAAACTTAAAAAAAAAAAAAAAAAAAAAAAAATTGATTGCTAGAAAAATCTACAATTCCTACTCTTCCACCATTGCACAGAGTGGCCGGCTTCTCAAAATTTCACTAAGAAAAATGCAGTTGTGTGTCAGTTGCGTTTTGTTGATAGCACACCCATTTCAACAAGCTTCTAAGAAGCCAAAAAGACATGAGAGCAGGACTTGTAGAAGCGTTATCACTTCTGTGCATGTACTGTCACCTAGACAAGTCATTAACGAATCTACAAACAACTTTCCGCTACATTTGGGTTTCAATGAAATGGACATTGTGACAAGTTTTGGAAAGTACTGACATTTGTTATACTTGTAAATACAGAAGTGCATCATTGTTTATTTTAAAATCAGATTTTTTTTTTAAAAAAAAGGCTGGTTTGAGAAGAATGTTGTAATTCTCAGGCCTGTGCAGCTCTACGTGTTCATCCGATATGTGGAGGAGCAATATGCCATCTCCTGAGGAAATTGGACAGGATTAGTGCATTTCTGCAATTTGAAAAATAACATGCGCGCACTAGCATATATGCTAACCCCCTATAGGGTTAGATTTAGCAATACTAATTCTTAGAGGAAAAAAAAAAATATTTACACACCTTCTATATAAACCCATTGCTTCTAGTCATATGGATGGCGATAGATAAGCTCAGTCAATCTTACCTTCCCAGAAATGACACCCAATGCAATCTTAGGGTATGTGCACACGGTGCGGATTCTGCTGCGGTTCAGCAGCGTTTCTGCAGCTGCGGGTCCGCAGCAGATTCTGCTGCTTTGTACAGTACCTTTATTTCCTATGGAAAATAAAAAACGCTGTGCACATGCTGCGGATTTTTCTGTGCGGTTTTGCTGCAGTTTACAATCCGCAGCATGTCAATTGTTTGGTGCAGAAACGCTGCAGTTTTACACCTCATCCATTATGAGGTGTAAAACCGCAGGACTTTTGTCCTGCGGATTTACCTGCGCTTTTCTCTCCAAAATCCGCACACCCAAAAAACTACGTGTGCACATACCCTTACAGCCTGGACTACCTTGACATTACACTGCTCTCCGAGGAGATACTGTGCCCTGACAGGAACATTTACAGGTACATCCCCAGCTGCATATCCGATCTGTGCATGTTCCAGAAGCCCTACAATGAGCTTTAATGCAAATGCCCAGGAAGCTGGCCTCTAGGGTGCGGTATGAGCCTTCCTCAGCGCAATGTGACATCGGGGCAGACCAGGCCACCAAATTGCAGTGGGCATCACCACTGGGCAGAGATGCTAGCCTGAGATGATTATATCCAGTGCTACCCACATAACTTGTAGCCAGTGATTTACATATGTGACTAAAGAGTAAAAAAAAAAAATGTTGTGTTACTTATATACTGGGGCATTAAGATTTACAGAAACAAGTTAGGTCATGTAAAGTGCTTTCCTATGTTGTAACGAGGAGCAGTGTAGCAGGGCAAAATGACATGACAGAATCCCTTTAACCCCTTCACCCCCAAGGGTGGTTTGCACGTTCATGACAGGGCCAATTTTAACAATTCTGACCACTGTACCTTTATGAGGTCATAACTCTGGAACGCTTCCATGGATCCCGGTGATTCTGATATTGTTTTCCCGTGACATATTGTACTTCATGTTAGTGGTAAAATTTCATTCAAATAACTTGCGTTTGTGAAAAAAACGGAAATTTGGCAAAAATTTTGAAAATTTCGCAATTTTCCAACTTTGAATTTTTATGCCCTTAAATCACAGAGATATGGCACACAAAAAACTTGATAACTAACATTTCCCACATGTTTACTTTACATCAGCACAATTTTGGAACCAATTTTTTTTTGTTAGGAAGTTATAAGGGTTAAAAGTTGACCAGCGATTTCTCATTTTTACAACACCATTTTATTTTTAGGACCACATCACATTTGAAGCCACTTTGAGGGGTCTATATGATAGAAAATACCCAAAAGTGACACCATTCTAAAAACTGCACCCCTTAAGGTGCTCAAAACCACATTCAAGAAGTTTATTAACCCTTTAGGTGCGTCACAGGAATTTTTTTGAATATTTTAAAAAAAAATGAACATCTAACTTTTTTTCACAAAAAAAATTCTTCAGGTTCATTTTTTTTTATTTTACCAAGGGTAACAGGAGAAATTGGACTGCAAAAGTTATTGTGCAATTTGTCCTGAGTACGCTGATACCTGATTTGTGGGGGGGAACAACTGTTTCGGCGCATGGCAGAGTTCAGAATGGAAGGAGCGCGTTTGACTTTTTCAATGCAAAATTGGCTGGAATTCAGTTCGGACGCCATGTCACGTTTGGAGAGTCTCTGATGTACCTAAACAGTGGAAACCCCCTACAAGTGACCCCATTTTGGAAACTAGACCCCCCAAGGAACTTATCTAGATATGTGGTGAGAACTTTGAACCCACAAGGGCTTTACAGAAGTTTATAATGTACAGCGGTACAATTAAAAAATCATATTTTTTCCACAAAAATGATCTTTTCACCCTCAATTCTTATTTTTCCAAGGGCAACAGCACCCTAAAAGTTATTGTGCAATTTGTCCTGAGTACGCTGATAGCCCACATGTGGGGGTAAACCACTATTTGGGCGCATGGCAGAGCTCGGAAGGGAAGCAGCGCCATTTGACGTTTTTGGCTGGAATTGAGATGGGACACCATGTCGCGATTGGAAAACCCCTGATGTACCTAAACAGTGGAAACCCCCACAAATGACACCATTTTGTAAACTAGACCCCACAAGGAACTTATCTAGATGTGTGGTGAGCACTTTGAACCCCCCAGTGCTTCACAGAAGTTTATAACGCCCGGGCGTGAAAATAAAAAATTCGTATTTTTTCCACAAACATGATCTTTTAGTCACCAATTTTTTTTATTTTCCCAAGGGTAACAGGAGAAATTGGACCCCAAAAGTTGTTGTCCAATTTGTCCTGAGTAAGCTGACACCCCATATGTGGGAGAAAACTACTGTATGGACACACGTCAGGGCTCGGAAGGGAAGTAGTGACATTTTGGAATGCAGACATTGATGGAATGGTCTGCGGGTGTAACGTTGCCTTTGGAGAGCCCCTAATGTACCTAAACAGTGGAAACCCCCCCACAAATGACCCCATTTTGGAAACGAGAACCCCTAAGGAACTTATCTAGATGTGTGGTGAGCACTTTGAACCCCCAAGGGCTTCACAGAAGTTTATAATGCCCGGGCATGAAAATAAAAAAATCGTATTTTTTCCACAAACATGATCAATTAGTCCCCAATTTTTTCATTTTCCCAAGTGTAACAGGAGAAATTGGACCGCAAAAGTCATTGTCCAATTTGTCATGAGTACGCTGACGCCCCATATGTGGGAGAAAACTACTGTATGGACACACGTCGGGGCTCGGAAGGGAATTAGTGACGTTTTGGAATGCAGACTTTGATGGAATGGTCTGCGGGAGTCATGTGCGTTTGGAGAGCCCCTGATGTACCTAAACTATTGAAACTCCCCACAAGTGACCCCATTATGGACATTAGACCCCCCCACGGAACTTATCTAGATGTATGGTGAGCACTTTGAACCCCCAAGTGCTTCACAGAAGTTTATAACGCTCGGACGTGAAAATAAAAAAATCATTTTTTTCCACAAAAATGATATTTTTGCCCCCAATTTTTTATTTTCCTAAGGGTAAAAGGAGAAATTGGACCCCAAAAATTGTTTTGCAATTTGTCCTGAGTAGGCTGATACCCTACTTGTGGGGGTAAAACACTGTTTGGGCGCATGGCAGAGCTTGGAAGGAAAGGAGTACCATATGACTTTTTCAACTCAGAATTGGCTGGAATTGAGATCAGACGCAATGTTGCATTTGGAGAGCACTTGATGTGCCAAAACAGTGGAATCCCCCAATTCTAACTCCAACCCGAACCCCAACACACCCCTAACCCTAATCTCAGCCCTAACCCAAGCCCTAACCCTAGCCCTAACCCTAATGGGAAAATGGAAATAAATACATTTTCTTTTAATTTTATTATTTTTCCCTAACTAAGGGGGTGATAACGGGGGGTTTGATTTACTATTTATGGTGGTTTTTAGGTTTGGCGGCTGTCACACGCTAAAAGACGCTTTTTATTGTAAAAATAGTTTTTGTATCACCACATATTGAGAGCTATAATTTTTCCGTATTTTGACCCACCAAGTCATGTGACGTCTTATTTTTTGCGGGACGAGTTGACGTTTTTATTGGTACCATTTTCGGGCACGTGACATTTTTTGATCGCTTTTTATTCCGATTTTTGGGACGCAGAATGAACAAAAACCAGCGTTTCATGAATTTCTTTTGGGGGAGTGCGTTTACACCGTTCCGCGTGCGGTAAAATTGATAAAGCGGTTTTATTCTTCGGGTCAGTACGGTTACAGCGATACCTCATTTAGGTCTTTTATTATGTTTTGTCGGTTTTATGCAATGAAAACTATTTTATATAAAAAATAATTACTTTTGCATCGCTTTATTCTGCGAGCTATAACTTTTTTATTTTTTCGCTGATGATGCTGTGTGGCGGCTCGTTTTTTGCGGGACAAGATGACGTTTTCAGCGGTACCATGGGTATTTATATGCGTCTTTTTGATCGCGCGTTATTGCACTTTTTGTTTGGCAGTATGATAATCATTTTTTGCTTCGTTTTTATTTTTTAAGGGGTTCGCTAAAGGGGTTAACTAATGGGACAGTTTTAAAGGGCGGGTCGTTACGGACGCGGCGATACCTAATGTGTACTTTTATTGTTTTGTTTTTTTTTATTTTCAAAAAATGAATTTATTGGGGAATATTTTTTTTTTTTTTTACTAATTTGGCGATTTTTTTTAAATTTTTTTACACTTTTTTTAATTTTTTTTTTACTTTATTACATAGTCCCAGGTGGGACATCACTGTCCTGTGACAGATCGCTGATCTGTCACATCACAGATCACTGTGACAGATCAGCAATCTGTCACAGGCATTGAAGAAGACTTCCTCTTGCCTGCGCTTTGTAGGCACTGAGGAAGCCAGCTTCCTGCAGGCCCCCGAAGGCCCCCGTCGCCATCTTGGATTCGGGGGCCTGGAGGAAAGGAGCCCCCCGCAGCAGCGCTGCACATTGGGCTGCCTTGGGGGGCTCAGGGAAGCACGGAGGGAGCCCCCTCCCTGCCGATGCTTCCCTTTAACTCCCGGTACACCGCGATCATGTTTGATCGCGGTGTGCAAGGGGTTAACGTGTCGGGGGCGGTCCGTGACCGCCCCTGACACATTGTGCTGGGTGTCAGCTGTGATAATCAGCTGACACCCTGCCGCGATCAGCGGCGCTCACCACGTGGGCGCCGCTGATAGCGGTAGACGTACTATCCCGTCCATGGGCATAGGGGCCCGGGTCCCATGGACGGGATAGTACGTCGGATGTCAGGAAGGGGTTAAAGAAGCACTCGCTTCACAAGTATTAATCCTCTTAAAGCACCACTCTCGCATTGCTGAGGTTCGAAACTAAAATTTACATGAATCCTAAATGTTTAACTATTTATCCCCTTAACACCCGAAGCTTTTCTCGGTTTTGCGTTTTCATTTTTCACTTCCCTTTTTTCCAGAGCCATAACTTTTTTTATTTTTCGGTCAATATGGCCATGTGAGGGCTTGTTTTTTGCGGGACGATTTGTACTTTTGAACGACACCATTGCATTTACCATGGTGTGTACTAGAAAACGGGAAAAACATTCCAAGTGCGATGAAATTGCAAAAAAAAAAAAGTGCAATCTCACACTTTTCTTGTTTGACTTTTTTTTTTTTTTTTTTTTTTTTACTAGGTTCACTAAATGCTAAAACTGACCGGCCATTATGATTCGCGAGGACATTGCGAGTTCATAGACACCAAACATGTCTAGGATCTTTTTTATCTAAGTGGTGAAAAAAAATTCCAAACTTTGTTAAAAAAAAAAAAAATTGCGCCATATTCTGATACCCGTAGTGTCTCCATTTTTCGTGATCTCTGGTTCGGTGAGGGCTTATTTTTTTGAGCGCCGAGGCCGAGCTGATGTTTTTAATGATACCATTATGGTGCAGATACGATCTTTTGATCGCCCATTATTGCATTTTAATACAATGTTACGGCAACCAAAATACGTAATTCTGGCGTTTTGACTTTTATCTCGCTACGCCGTTTAGTGATCAGGTTAATCCTTTTTTTATTGATAGATCAGGCGATTCTGAACGCGGTGATATATGTGTATGTTTGTCTTTTATTGTTTTATTTTGAATGGGGCGAAAAGGTGTGATTTGAACCTTTAGATTTTTTTAATATTTTTAAAAAGCTTTTTTTTTTTTTTTTTTTTTTTTTTTACTTTTGGCATGCTTCAATAGTCGCCATGGGAAACTAGAAGCTGCTATCGGCTCTGCTACATAGAGGCAGTTCGCCTCTATGTAGTAGAATTACCGACCACTGGGTGGCACTCACAGCAAGCCGGCACTGACAACCATAGAGGTTTCCAGGAGACCTCCGGTTGTCATGCCAACACACCAGTGACCAGCGATCATGTGATGTGGGTCACCCATGGGTGGATTTCCGCCGAAAGCGCTTATTAAATAGGCGCGGGTGGATTGCGATTCCACCAGCACCTATTGCGGGCACATGTCAGCTGTTCAAAACAGCTGCCACGTCCCGGGAAAGACGTGGGCTCACCGCCGGAGCCCATATCAAAGGGAGGGAGTCAGACATCGGCGCAACTGTACGCCCTATGTCAGAAAGGGGTTAAAGTATATTTCATCAGGTCCTTTCATGCTGTATTAGTTCTAGAACTGGATGCAGGTGAACAAAAGCACATTTATGATCAGCATTAATCAGATTAACAGGAGAGGTGTAGGCCTGTTCACATACTACTTACAAAACTGTACGATACGTGTAGGTTATGTGCATACTTCATAGGGAGGAGAGGAGGGAGGAGATACAGATTATATATTAGAAAAAAAGCTGCCACGAAAGAGTTCCCCTTCAATGGAAGTTTTCAAACAAAGGCTGGACAGACATCTGTCCGGGATGATTTAGTGAATCCTGCTTTGAGCAGGGGGTTGGACAAGATGACTCCCTTCCAACTCTAAGGCCTCTTTCACACTTCAGTTTTTTGTGTCAGTTAAAATCCGCCAAAAAAGGCGGATCCGTCCCTAACTGATGTGAACGGATGCAACAGGATCCGATTTTTGACGGATCCGCAAAATGAAGAATTTTAAAGGAACCGCTGGAGAGAGAGAGAGAGAGAGAGAGAGAGAGAGAGAGAGAGAGAGAGAGAGAGAGAGAGAGAGAGAGAGAGAGAGAGAGAGAGAGAGATTTTATCGTCCGCCAGAAAGGATTTCAGGGTTAATTTTCTCCCCGACTTCCTTTCTCCGGGCATGCGCAATGGAAAATGCGGATCCATCAACAAAAAAAAACCTTGCATGGTCCGTCCAGGCATGCCGGCAGATGCACAAAATGTGGCGGATCCTCACGAAAACGGATCCAACGGATGGCCATCCGTCAAGATCCGCCAGTAATGCAACTCAATGGGGAAAAAAACGGATCCTCAAAAAAAAAAAAAAAAATGGCGCATCCGTTTTTTTCAAAACCTGGCGGATTTTGACTGATGGTCAAAAACGGAAGTGTGAAAGAGGCCTAACATTCTAGGATTATACAATTCACTTTCAGGAGAATTCCGCCTGCAATCTGCCTGAAAAAGCGCAGCAAAAAATTAACACAAAGCACAACAATATAAAAACCGACATTGTTATGCAGGTTTGGTCTTTTGTTAGTTCTTTTAACCTCTTTAGAACTCCAAAACCTTGAAGTGGTTAAAAATAACATGTTCTTCCTTTGGGCAGCTTCCACTGTTTAAATCACAGAAAAAACCGCCAACAGAATAACTGCCAGTGAAATCACTCCTTGAAAAAGACTGTCAGCTTCACTTAAAGACATCTTCAGTGGGCTCTATGGTGATTAACCCCTTTCTGACATCAGACATACTATCCCGTCCATGGGACCCGGGCCCCTATGCCCATGGACTGGATAGTACGTCTAGCGCGATCAGCGGCGCCCACGTGGTGAGCGCTGCTGATCGCGGCCGGGTGTCAGCTGATTATCACAGCTGACACCAGGCACAATGTGTCAGGGGCAGTCACGGACCGCCACCGACACGTTATCCCCTTGCACACCGCGATCAAACATGATCGCGGTGTACCGGGGGTTAAAGGGAAGCATCGGCAGGGAGGGGGCTCCCTCCGTACTTCCCTGAGCCCCCCACAGCAGCGCAATGTGCAGCGCTGCTGTGGGGGTCTCTTTCCCTACAGGCCTCTGAATCCAAGAAGGCCATGGGGGCCTGAAGGAAGCCGGCTTCCTCAGTGCCTGCAAAGCGCAGGCATGAAGAAGTCTGCAGTAGTGCCTGTGACAGACCGCTGATCTGTCACAGTGATCTGTGATGTGACAGATCAGCAATCTGTCACAGGACAGTGAAGTCCCACCTGGGACTATGTAATAAAGTTAAAAAAAAAATTAAAAAAAAGTGTTAAAATAATTTTAAAAAAATCGCCAAATAAATTAGAAAAAAAAAAAATATTCCCCCAATAAATACATTTTTTGGAAAAAAAAAACAACAACAATAAAAGTACACATATTAGGTATCGCAGCATCCGTAACGACCCGCCCTATAAAACTGTCCCATTAGTTAACCCCTTTAGCAAACCCCTTAAAAAATAAAAACAAAAAATAATGATTTATTATCATACCGCCAAACAAAGAGTGTAATAACGCGCGATCAAAAAGACGCATATAAAATATGCATGGTACAACTGAAAGCGTCATCTTGTCCCGCAAAAAACAAGCCGCCATACAGCATCGTCAGCGAAAAAATAAAAAAGTTATAGCTCGCAGAATAAAGCGATGCAAAAATAATTATTTTTTTATATAAAATAGTTTTCATTGCATAAAACCAACAAAACATAAAAAATGACCTAAATGAGGTATCGCTGTAACCGTACTGACCCGAAGAATAAAACCGCCTTATCAATTTTACCGCACGCGGAACGGTGTAAACGCACCCCCCCAAAAGAAATTCATGAAACGCTGGTTTTTGTTCATTCTGCGTCCCAAAAATCGGAATAAAAAGCGATCAAAAAATGTCACATGCCCGAAAATGGTACCAATAAAAACGTCAACTCGACCCGCAAAAAGTAAGACCTCACATGACTCGGTGGGTCAAAATATGGAAAAATTATAGCTCTCATTATGTGGTGATGCAAAAACTATTTTTACAATAAAAATCGTCTTTTAGCGTGCGACAGCCGCCAAACATAAAAACCGCCATAAATAGTAAATCAAACCCCCCATTATCACCCCCTTAGTTAGGGAAAAATAATAAAATTAAAAGAAAATGTATTTATTTCCATTTTCTCATTAGGGTTAGGTCCAGGGCTGGGGCTGAGATTAGGGTTAGGGGTGTGCTGGCGTTAGGGTTGGAGTTAGAATTGGGGGGTTTCCACTGTTTGGGCACATCAGGAGCTCTCCAAATGCAACATGGCGTCTGATCTCAATTCCAGACAATTCTGAGATGAAAAAGTCAAATGGTGCTCCTTCCCTTCGAAGCTCTGCCATGCGCCCAAACAGTGTTTTACCCCCACAAGTAGGGTATCAGCCTACTCAGGACAAATTGCAAAACAACTTTTGGGGTCCAATTTCTCCTGTTACCCTTAGGAAAATAAAAAATTGGGGGCAAAAATATCATTTTTGTGGAAAAAAATGATTTTTTTATTTTCACGTCCGAGCGTTATAAACTTCTATGAAGCACTTGGGGGTTCAAAGTGCTCACCACACATCTAGATAAGTTCCGTGGGGGTTCTAGTGTCCAAAATGAGGTCACTTGTGGGGAGTTTCAATAGTTTAGGTACATCAGGGGCTCTCCAAACGCACATGACACTCGCAGACCATTCCATCAAAGTCTGCATTACAAAACGTCACTACTTCCCTTCCGAGCCCCGACATGTGTCCATACAGTAGTTTTCTCCCACATATGGGGCGTCAGCGTACTCAGGACAAATTGGACAACAACTTTTGCGGTTCAATTTCTCCTGTTACCCTTGGGAAAATAAAAAAAATTGGGGACTAATTGATCATGTTTGTGGAAAAAATACGATTTTTTTATTTTCATGCCCTGGCATTATAAACTTCTGTGAAGCCCTTGGGGGTTCAAAGTGCTCACCTCACATCTAGATAAGTTCCTTAGGGGGTCTAGGAAAGATGTATATCTTTGTACCGTGTTAGCCAGTGGATAGAAAAATATTCAGGATTGAGAGTCCTCAGTAGTTGATACCTTTTAATGGCTAACTGAAAAGATGGTAATAGATTGCAAGCTTTCTAGACTACTCAGGTCTCTTCATCAGGCTAGACTAATACAAAATCTGAAGTCACATATTTATGCAAAATACAGCCTAGAAAAAATGCAATAGATAAGACAAGTGACGTGAAGCAGAACTATCAATATGGGAGAGGGAGAAACATAAATATAAACATTGGACCAGTTCATAGATAAGGAGTCCGGATGTTTTATGGTCCTCGGATTGGAGTCTAGTTCTGTGTTGTGATGCCCCCACAAAGTGTTAAAAAGGAAATTCCTTAATTGATGTAAAAAGACATAAATCCATGCGACACATTCATTCCAGCACAGAGAGTGTCAAAGTTCGTCATAAATTTGTACTCCCAAACTCGTCTCTCTCTCTGAGATGTGAAGTTACCTTTCAATACCAGTAATTTCATATCCACGTTGCTGTGATCAGGGATACAGAAATGTTTTGCCACAGGTAGATCCATTCTTTTTTCTCTTATTGTGTGACGATGAGCATTCATCCTTGTTCTAAGCTTTTGCCCTGTCTCCCCCACATACAGACCCCCAGTTGGACATTTAGTACAAATAATTAAGTACACCACATTAGATGTAATGCAGGTGAAAGTACCTGGGATCTTGTAGTCTAGTTTCCAAAATGGGGTCATGTGTGGGGGGGTTTCCACTGTTTAGGTACATTAGGGGCTCTCCAAAGGCAACATGACACCCGCAGACCATTCCATCAAAGTCTGCATTCCAAAACATCACTACTTCCCTTCCGAGCCCCGACGTGTGCCCATACAGTAGTTTTCTCCCACATATGGGGTGTCAGCATACTCAGGACAAATTGGACAACAACTTTTGGGGTTCAATTTCTCCTGGTACCCTTGGGAAAATAAAAAAAATGGTGACTAAAAGATCATGTTTGTGGAAAAAATACTAAATTTTTATTTTCACGCCCAGGCGTTATAAACTTCTGTGAAGCACTGGGGGGTTCAAAGTGCTCACCACACATCTAGATAAGTTCCTTGGGGGGGTCTAGTTTACAAAATGGTGTCATTTGTGGGGGGTTTCCACTGTTTTGGTACATCAGGGGTTTTCCAATCGCGACATGGTGTCCGATCTCAATTCCAGCCAAAAACGTCAAATGGCGCTGCTTCCCTTCCGAGCTCTGCTATGCGCCCAAATAGTGGTTTACCCCCACATGTGGGCTATCAGCGTACTCAGGACAAATTGCACAATAACTATTAGGGTCCTGTTACCCTTGGGAAAATAAAAATTGGGGGTGAAAAGATCATTTTTGTGGAAAAAATATGATTTTTTAATTGTACCGCTGTACGTTATAAACTTCTGTGAAGCCCTTGTGGGTTCAAAGTTCTCACCACATATCTAGATAAGTTCCTTAGGGGGTCTAGTTTCCAAAATGGTGTCATTTGTGGGGGGGTTTCCACTGTTTTGGTACATCAGGGGTTTTCCAATCGCGACATGGTGTCCGATCTGAATTCCAGCCAATTTTGCATTGAAAAAGTCAAACGCGCTCCTTCCATTCTGAGCTCTGCCATGCGCCGAAACAGTCGTTACCCCCCACATATCAGGTATCAGCGTACTCACGACAAATTGCACAATAACTTTTGCAGTCCAATTTCTCCTGTTACCCTTGGTAAAATAAAAAAAATTGAACCTGCAGAATTTTTTTTGTGAAAAAAAGTTAGATGTTCATTTTTTTTTTAAATATTCAAAAAAAATTCCTGTGACGCACCTAAAGGGTTAATAAACTTCTTGAATGTGGTTTTGAGCACCTTGAGGGGTGCAGATTTTAGAATGGTGTCATTTTGGGTATTTCTATCATATAGACCCCTCAAAGTGGCTTCAAATGTGATGTGGTCCGTAAAAATAAAATAGTGTTGCAAAAATGAGAAATCGCTGGTCAATTTTTAACCCTTATAACTTCCTATCAAAAAAAACATTTTGGTTCCAAAATTGTGCTGATGTAAAGTAAACATGTGGGAAATGTTAGTTATCAAGTTTTTTGTGTGCCGTATCTCTGTGATTTAAGGGCAGAAAAATTCAAAGTTGGAAAATTGCGAAATTTTCAAAATTTTAGCCAAATTTCCATTTTTTTCACAAATAAACGCAAGTTATTTGAATGAAATTTTACCACTATCATGAAGTACAATATGTCACGAGAAAACAATGTCAGAATCACCGGGATCCATGGAAGCGTTCCAGAGTTATAACCTCATAAAGGGACAGTGGTCAGAATTGTAAAAATTGGCCCAGTCATGAACGTGCAAACCACCCTTGGGGGTTAAGGGGTTTAAGATGCCTTGTGCACAAACCAGAATCAATTAAATTTTATTTCGCCAAATGCTTTCTGGGAATTTTTCAAGGTTAAAGTGCTCAGTATGTATTTAAAGTCTTAAGTTACCATATAACCCAGACCACTTCATGTGCACACAATGTGCCAGATTCATCAGACTTTTACACCAGAATTCTGGTATACAAAAGTTGCAAGTTTTTGGTGCAAGTTTTTGGTGCAACTCAAAACTGTGCTAAAATGTTGAAACTGGAGTTCTCATGCCATCTCAGCTACAACAAACTGAGCGGAGCTGGGTAGTGGTAAAGTCATGACAAGCAGCATTCAGTACACCAAAAATCTTCAGCAGGAATTGGGGTAAGATTTTTGGCAAGCCGCATGCCACATCTCAGATGTTCCTGATATATTAAGACGCGTACGCCCCCTCATCAATACCAGGGTGAAGATTGCCAGTCTTGATGAATGAATGCAAATTTTTTTTTTTTTTTTTTAAACCTCGAGTGGACCTGCTGATTTTTTTTTTTTTTTTTTTTTTTTTTTTATAAACAGAACCCGATTCAGGAAATTACAGTGTTTTATTTTTGCAAAACTTAAAACACTACAAAAGACGTGAAGCATGTTCGGTCTGTCTTTAGGACTCCACAGACTTTTTAAAATAAACAATTCAAAGACTGAATATATGAACAGCAATGTTGTTTTGATAATGAACATTTTTTATCTTTTGAGTGTTTTTAGGGCACTTCTTCCAGGAGAGTTTTAGAGTAAACCCAGCTGAAAAAGATGTGTGTACATTCCCTTAGGCTGGTTTCACACTTGCGTTTTTTTTCGCGGGATTTTAGCGCTAAAAAACGCATGCGTTTTTTTTTCCTATACTTTGCATGGGATGCGCTTATGTGCGCATACACATGCGTTTGTATGCGTTTTTCCGCGCATGCGTTTTTTTGCGGTATGCTCTCGGGCGCACAAAATGCATCCTGTTGCATTTTTTGGGCGTCCGACTTGACTCAAAAAAACGCATGCGCGCAATGCGTTTTTTTACAGCAAGACACCCATTATAAGTCTATGGGTGCGCATTGGCATGCTTATGTATGCGTTTTTTTGTGCATGCGTTTTTTTTTTTTACCATTAGTTGGACAATGGAATTTAGGGGTTTGGGTTAGAGTTAGGGTTAGTTAAGGGGGTTTAGGGCTAGGGTTAGGGTTAGCTAGGGTTTAGAATCAGGGCTAGGGTTAGTATGGTTTGGTTAAGGGTTAGGGTTAGTATGGTTTGGTTAAGGGTCAGGGTTAGGGTTAGTATGGTTTGGTTAAGGGTTAGGGTTAGGGTCAGGGTTAGGGTCAGGGTTACTAAAGTCATGGTTTGGGTTAGTGTGAGGGGCCACCTAATGTTGGAAAAAACGCAAACGCGGTAAAAACGCACTAAAAACGCATAAAAACGCATAAAAACGCATAAAAACGCATAAAAACGCATAAAAACGCTGCGTTTTTTTCATGCATGCTCATAAAAATGCTTGAAAAAAACGCAGCATTTGTATGCGTTTTTTTGCGGGAAAAACGTGCTGCAAAAAAAAGCAACTGTGAATTTAGCCTGAGAAATTGACTTTGGCATGTGCTGGAATAAAAATTCATTTTTAACATGTATGGCTTCTAGATGAGTAAGGCCTTATTCACGTCAGTATTTTGCATCAGTGTTGTATGCCAAAGCCAGAAGTGGAACTTGAGAAAATCTAAAATTGAAAAATTTGAAAGAATACTCTTATCTCTGGATGGAATTGTTCAGTCTGAAAATTGTGTGTGTTTTTCTGCTCCTCTAATCAGCCCAAACAAGATTTTAAAAGGTTGAGTTTGAAACTCTTAATTCAGGAGAAAAGTCAAAACATTCATAACTCAATTAGGCACTCTGTAGTGCTATAACATGTAAATGTGAAATATATGAAAATTGAATTGCATTACTGCTTTAGAAAATAGGAAAAAGATTATTTGCATTTTATTTGACCAATTCATGCATACCCAGCAGCCAATGACAAGTTTATCTTTTGCTGGGAACCTCTTATGTGACTCATCTCTTAGGCTGACAGCCTACATTAATATGGGTAGGTAGGATTCTGCTGTAATTGACACCGCCTCAGGCTGATGAATGTAGTGTTCCGTCAGCACTGTTTGAAAGTGACGGTAAGTCTTTTGATATTTGTAAACCTAGCCTCTCTCTCATAGAGCACTCCACCCATCAGACCGTGGCAGTTTTAATTAAAGCAGGATCCTACCTACCCATATAAATGTAGGCTATCAGCCCAAGAGAGGAATCACAAGGGGAAAGGTTCCCAGCAAAAAAGAAAAAAGATTGCCTCGACGTTGGCTGCTGGGCATGCATGAATTGGCCGAATTTAGTGCTAAGTATCTTCCTTTTTTTCTAGAGCAGTAATGCAATCCAAATGTCTTATTTCATGTTTATGTTATAGCACTACAGACTGCAATTTTGTTTGTTAGTTATGTAAGGTGAAGGCTACTCTTAATATGCACACTCAAATCTGTATTCCATTTTGGAAGTGACAGCCAGTCGACGCCTATTCTGTGTTTTGGAGACATCCTCTGCTTTTGGCATATAAATACTGATGCAAAAATGAATAAGACCTGAAAAGGGAACCTGTCGGCAGATTTTCACTACCTAATCTAGGAGCAGCATAATATAGATGCAGAAACCCAGATTTCAGCAATTAAGAAGCAAAGGAATATAGTGATGCCACGATTAAGGCAGCGTTGACATCTGAAATGCATAGATGCCAGCGCTAATCCACTGGCTATAATCTCACTATATGTCCTCTGCATGAATTTTATCTGAATTAAGAACCTGTTCATTGAGCTGGATTCCTTTCCTTATTTATTATTGGCACATTTTGGTTGTGGCAGACACATGGTCCAAGCGTCAAATAGATGGCGTGAATATGAACAGTAAGCTAGAATTGCCATTACAGTGTGTGCAATTACTGGGCTGCTGGCTGTAGGTGTGATAAAATTGCTGTTTAAACCCCATCACGACTGGAGCTTTTTTCGATTTTTCATTTTTGTTTTTCGCTCCCTTCCTTCCCAGAGCCATAACTTTTTTATTTTTCCGTCAATATGGCCATGTGAGAGCTTATTTTGACCATTGAGGTCTCTCGTATCAGAGATCTCATTTCGGAGAGGGGTGATGGCTGTTCTTCCCTTATGACCTTGGATGTGCAGGGCCGGCAGAGTATTTTGCCATGGATGTCAGCAAGCTTCACATGACATATGGGCATCTGTTGGACTTTGCGGAAGCTTTGCCGGACTTTTTGGCCATAGGCGAAGGGTGAAGCTGAGGTTCACTTATCCTGAATGGTACAAGATGGGGAATAGTCCGGCTAGGAGCTCTGACGCTGTGTGGGTGCTCGGGAGTGAGTACTGGGGGTGGCTAGCGGTGGTGAGAGTGCTCTGTGCGTAGTGCACTTACCCCTTCATCCTCTGCCATGTCTGCCTCCAGTGATAACAAAAATTCTCCATTAAACGTCACCTTCTTGACCAAGCAAGAAGTAAGGTGGCGTCTAAAAATCACTACGATTGACAAATTCCTGGGCCCGGATGGGATACACCCCTGAGTACAGCAGGAATTAAGTACAGTCATAGATAGACCATTATTTTTAATCTTTAAAGATTCCATAATAACAGGGTCTGTACCACAGGACTGGCGTATAGCAAATGTGGTGCCAATATTCAAAAAGGGGACAAAAACTGAACTTGGAAATTATAGGCCTGTGAGCTGAACCTCTACTGTGGGTAAAAACCTGGAGGGTTTTCTAAGAGATACTATACTGGAGTATCTGGAGACAAATAACCTCATGACCCAATATCAACATGGGATTACGAGGGACCGTTCCTGTCAGACTAATCTGATAAGCTTTTATGAAGAGGTAAGTTCCGGACTGGACCAAGGAAATGCAGTGGACATGGTGTACATGGACTTTTCAAAAGCTTTTGATATGGAGACACAGAAAAGTTGATACATAAAATGAGAACAATGGGGATAGAGGAAAATGTGTGTAAGTGGGTTAAGAGCTGGCTCAGGGATAGGAAACAAAGGGTGGTTATTAATGGAGCACACTCGGACAGGGTCATGGTTAGCAGTGGGGTACCACAGGGGTCAGTTTTGGGCCCGCTTCTTTTTAACATTTATTAATGACCTTGTATGGGGTATAGAGTAGAATTTCAATATTTGCAGATGACACTAAACTCTGCAGGGTAATCAATACAGAGGACAATTTTATATTACAGGAGGATTTATGTAAACTAGAAGCTTGGGCTGATAAATGGCAAATGAGCTTTAATGGGGATAAATGTAAGGTCATGCACTTGGGTAGAACGAACAAGATGTATAATTATGTGCTTAATTGTAAAACACTGGGCAAAACTGTCGCTGAAAAAGACCTGGGTGGACAACAAACTCACATTTAATGGCCAGTGTCAGGCAGCGGCTGCAAAGGCAAATAAAATAATGGGATGCATTAAAAGAGGCATAGATGTTCATGAGGAGAACATAATTTTACCTCTATACAAGTCACTAGTGCGACCACACTTAGAATACTGTGTACAGTTCTGGTCTCTGGTGTATAAGAAAGACATAGCTGAACTGGAGCGGGTGCAGAGAAGAGTGACCAAGGTTATTAGGGAACTGGGGGGTCTGCAATACCAAGACAGGTTATTACACCTGGGGTTATTCAGTTTGGAAAAACGAAGGCTAAAGGGTGATCTTACAATGTATAAAGGTATGCGGGGACAGTACAAAGACCTTTCTAATGATCTTTTTACTCAGACCTGTTACAGGGACAAGGGGGCATCCTCTACGTCTGGAAGAAGGTTTAAGCATAAGCACAGACGCAGATTCTTTACTCTAAGAGCAGTGAGACTATGGAACTCTGCCATATGATGTTGTAATGAGTGATTCCCTACTAAGATTTAAGAAAGGCCTGGATGCCTTTCTTGAAAAGAATATTACAGGTTATATACACTAGTTTCCTTGATAGGGCGTCAATCCAGGGAACTAGTCTAATTGCCGTATGTGGAGTCGGGAAGGAATTTTTACCCAAATGTAAAGCTTTTTGTTTGCTACATGAGTTTTTTTTTGCCTTCCACTGGATCATGTTAGGGCAGGTTAGGATAGGATAAGGGTTGAATTAGATGGGCTTAAAGTCTCCCTTCAACTTTAACAACTATGTTACTATGTTACTACAGTGGTGACCCCTCTAGTGTCCTGCGAGCTCCAGTAAGCTGTCTGCTGCTTGTCTCGCGCGCCTTCCGCTTTCCATGCCTGGAACGCACACCGCTGTGTTACTCCAGCACTCGTGACATCACTGTAAGTGTGACGCCTGTTCACCATGAGGCCCAGAAATCCACGGCACACCTCACTTCCGTGTTCCACGGCTTGGAACACACGCTGATTTCTGGCGCTTCTAACGTCACCGGAAATGCAGCATCTTCTCTCCTCTGCCACTTCCGGTCCATGATCCGGCGTCCGAGCCGAGAGCTTCCCACTGGGAGGAGCGGCTCAACTCAGGAGCCCGTCCGCTCTCTGGTCTTTGGGGCAGAGGGACTCCCCACTGGGGAGTTTCGGCCCTGGGCCGCATGACATGGTGAAAGATATTGGCCCAGCCACACGATCCCCGAGCCCTCCGGTAAGCTGCGCTGCCTCTCGTGCGTCCCTCCATGTAGGGACAGGAAAAAACACTGAGGGAAAGGGGGCGGGGTGGGACCTTTTAACCTGTCCCCGTAAGGAGGAGGATGACAACGACCTCCCGGGGTGCTGTCAGGAGGAACGTCCTGGAAAAATAGTTTTCGCATCACCACATTTTGAGAGCTATAATTTTTCCATATTTTGACCCACAGAATCATGTGAGGTCTTAATTTTTGCGGGACGAGTTGACGTTTTTATTGGTACCATTTTCGGGCACATGACTTTTTTTAATCACTTTTTATTCGAATTTTTGGGACGCAGAATGAACAAAAACCAGCAATTCATGAATTTCTTTTTTTTTTTTGGGGGGGGGGGGGAGGGGGGCGTTTACACTGTTCCGCGTGTGGTAAACTTGATAAAGCAGTTTTATTATTCGGGTCAGTATGATTACAGCAATACCTCATTTATACTTTTTTTGTGTTTTGGCACTTTTATACAATAAACACTTATATAAAAACTAATTATTTTTGCATTGCTTTATTAAGCGAGCTATAATTTTTATTTTTTCGCTGATGATGCTGTATGGCAGCTTGTTTTTTGTGGGACAAGATGACGTTTTTAGCGGTACCATATTTATTTCCGTCTGTTTGATCGCGCATTATTGCACTTTTTGTTCGGCGGTATGACAAAGCAGTTTTTTGCCTTTTTTGAAGGGGTTCACTAAAGGGTTTAACTAGCGGGACAGTTTTATAGGGCGGGTCGTTATATACACAGCGATACTAAATATGTATACTTATTGTTTTATTTAGAAAAAAATAGTGAATTTTTTTAATTTAAGATTTTTTAAATTATTTCTACATGTGTTTTTTTTTTTTTTTACTTTAATATATTGTCCCAGGGGGGACCTTACTACATAGTGTCAGATCGCTGATCTGACACTTAGCAGTGCACTGTGTCAGATCAGCGATCTGAAGGCACTGCAGGGCTTCTCAGCGGCGGCTTCTCAGCGCCTGCTCCCAGCAGGCACTGAGAAAGACGCCTCCCTGCAGGACCCCGAGGGCCCCCGCGGCCATCTTGGAAGCGGCGGCCTGCAAGGAGGCGGCGGCTATCGGAGCAACACAAGCACATCGCGTTGCTCAGAGAGTCTCAGGGAAGCATGCAGGGAGCCCCCTGCGCGATTCTTCCCTATGCCCATGGTACACTGCGATCATGTTTGATCGCAGCATTCCGGGGGTTAATGTGTCGGGAGTGACTGCTCCTGGCACATAGTGCTGGATGTCAGCTGTTATAATCAGCTGACACCTGGCCACAATCAGCACGACACTTCAGTTGCAGCAGGACACTTTCAGTGTCATAATACCGCACCCCATGGTCATTGGAGATAAGACTGACCCTATTATAATGGGGATGTCACTGCTTTGAACTGGGCATGCCTGTGTGGGCTGCACAATTCACAGTAGAGGGAGTGTTCTGCTGCCATTTTCATGGATCCCTCTGATCTGTTAACATAAGCAGTACTGCTTCCAGCAGAACAGATCCTAGATTGAAAGGAGTAAAATGCATGAGAAAAGTGCAGGCAGAGTATCAGAAACTGCAAAGATATCAAAGAGGAACAGTGTACCATCAGCATTATTGGAGCAGGAGCTGTGATTCATCCCTCAGTAATAAGGAGCTGCAGGTCTGCAGTGAATGGCCAGGCATTATAGAGGGGGGGTGAGAGATACATGTAATCTGGGTGAGAAATACATGTAATCTGGGTGAGAAAGACATATGAAGACTGATGGGAGAGAGTTAAACAGTAAAGGCCCTTTTACATTTAGCGATGCACCAGCGATCCGACCAGCGATACGACCCGGTCAGGATCGCTGGTGCATCGCTAAATGATCGCTAGTGAGCTTCCACACAGGAAGATCTCACAGCGATGCAGAGGCAACGCAGCGCACGATACCTTTCACACACAGCGATCCAGACGCCCTCCCGCCCGCGTCCAGCGTCGCTCGTCTCACACTGCAGGAAGCCCAGCAGGAAGCAGACGATGAGAAATGGAGCTGCGTGATCAACGATGGACAGCGGGGGAGCCGGTAGGAGGTATCACACATACCGATATCGCTAGCGATATCGCTATAACGTCACAAAATCAGTGACGTTTTAGCGATATCGCTATGTGTAAAACCCCCTTAGCTGCTGGTGATAGCAGATCACAGGGCAGTCACCCACAAAATGGTGCTGCCCTGTGATGCTACTCTTCATTCTGCCCCAGGGATACTAGAACACCCAAAAGGGGAGGGAAATGGTGATGTCAGTAGCTACTGCCCCAATTTTCCAGCTAACAGTAAAGCTGTTAAATCTTACTATAGCGGCTTGAGATCTAAAATGGAAAATGCTCCCCCTAGTGGTAATTTTATAGATTTGTAAAAAATATATATTTTTCATATACAAATGTTTGCAAACAGTGCAAACATTGCATTAATACATTTTAATTACTATTTTAAGCTTAAATTCACAAAAAACCTACAAGAAAACTGGTGGCACCTTCCCTTTAATTGAATCTTTAGCTCCTTCATGACATATGGCATATAGGTGCGTCATAGGTTGTGTATCGGCAATTGATTCGCTGAGCCAGCATCTTTTCCGGCACATGACAACTAATTTGATCATCTGTCATGTGCCCCTAACAGCCGCAGGTGGAAGAGATCCACCCATAGCTGTTAGCATGTTAAATGCCACTGTCAATCTCTGACAGCGGTATTTAACTTATGCTAAAAGGAAGCATGTCACAAACCACATCCATTGGTACCCCTCTTACAGGATTGCGGGGCGTCAATGGGTTGTCATGACAGCCGGGGGTCTGCAAAAGACCCCCAACCGTGCTTATTGCAGATTTCCTAAGAACACTGGCCCTGGCATTCATAGGAGATAATCAATTCTTTAACACATAGCAGGGCCGAAGCCGTAAACATTAAAAAAAGAAAAATTTTGAATCAGTGTTTAGAAACACAAGAACTATAAGAAAAAAAAAATTAATCCGATCAGCAAACATAACGGAGGAAAAAAAAAAAACAGCTAGTTACTTTTTTTGGGCAACATTGCAATAAAATTAATGATGGGCAAGCACTAAAATGGTCGGGTGCTCGTTGCTCGGGTCGAACAAATTGGAATGCTCAGGTGCTCGCCCCGAGCAACAAGCCCAATCCAAGTCTATGGAAAACTCGAGAATTTTTCCGGCTCTCCCCCCGGGGGGTCTGCAGAGGGACTAGATATTGCGGAAACCGATGGGAACAGTGCTCAAATGACATGGGAACCGCATGGGGGAGACCCCTGGAAGCATTTCCAAATCCCAGGTCACTGCTGTGAACAGTGTTTTCAGAGTCTTACACCACTTTTACAGACACAACGAAACATATGAAAAAGAGACGAAAATGGATTTTCCTGTGAAATACAGTTAGGTCAATATATATTTGGACAGAGACAACATTTTTCTAATTTTGGATCTAGACATTACCACAATGAATTTTAAACAAAACAATTCAGATGCACTTGAAGTTCAGACTTTCAGATTTCTTTTCCAAAAATTTTTATTGCTGAAAACATTAAACAGAAGGGGGGGGGGGGGGGGGAGGAGGGGGGAGGAGGGAAGAGATAAGGAATTAGGGAACAAGTATCAGTTGACAAGGGATGCAACCCTTGAGTCGTAAACAAAGTCAATATTATAATCTGAAATATAATACAAGGGTATTAACTAAGGCAATGCAGAATAAACCACATAAACAGAGAAACGGTATTACAAAAATACACAATAGCGAGTCTGTGTAGCAATATAGAGATTGGATTGTGTAAGGATGAAGTAATAAAGATATTGCAATATAACACTGATGTGTCTTTGGAGAGAAGTAAATCAAGTAGGTAGATAGGACTGGAGTCTAGCATGGTAATGTTTAAGTGATAGGAGATGGGAAGATTTGGTCCCATTTTTGCCATTTACTAAAAAATGATTTGAACTGGTTGTTAGACAAAGCGAACTTTAGTTCATGGGAGCGATGGCGAAAAACTAATTGTATAATGTCATTAGAGTTAGGAAGTGTAGGCCCTTTCCAGTGGTATGCAATGGAGTTTTTTGCTACCATGCAAAAATAATGGTTTTAAAGAGGGTTAACATTCTGCTATGTCTAAGGAAAGAAGTGCAGATTATGGACTTACAGTCCTAGTAGAGCCGACAAGTCCAAAAGGAGTGTGCTATTGGGCTATTGGGCAGCTCCAAAATATGTGAAATGTGTCTCCTTTTTGCCCACAGTTTCTCCAACATTGAGCTGAGTGTGACGAGCCAAAGTGGGCCGTTCTGGCCGGAGTATAATACCAGCGGGAGGAAACTTTGTAATGCGCCTCCTGCAAAGGCATGGATAAAGTGGAATTATAGGTTAGAGAAAGGGAGTCTTCCCAATCTTCTATGGAGAATGTGCGATTGAGTTTTTTCCCAGTTAATCATGTAAGGGGTTTTTTTTTTTAACCCCTTTCTGCCATTAGACGTACTAACCCGTCCATGTGCCCTGGGACTAAATTCCCAAGGACGGGATAGTACGTCTAATGAGATCAGCAGCGCCCACGTTGTGAGCGCTGCTGATTGCGGCTGGGTGTCAGCCGATCACAGCTGACACCCGGCACAATGTGTCAGGGGCGGTCACGGACCGCCCCCAACACGTTAACCCTTTGTACACCGCGATCAAACGCGATCGCGGTGTACCGGGGGTTAAAGGGAAGCATCGGCAGGGTGGGGGCTCCATCCGTGCTTCCCTGAGCCCCCCACGGCAGCGCAATGTGCAGCGCTGCTGCGGGGGTCTCTCTCCCTACAGGTCCCCGGAATCAAGATGGCGACAGGGACCTTCGGGGGCCTGTAGGGAGCTGACTTCCTCACTGCCTGCAAAGCGCAGGCATGAGGAAGTCTGCAGCACTGCCTGTGACAGATCGCTGATCTGTCACAGTGATCTGTGATGTGACAGATCAGCGATCTGTCACAGGACAGTGATGTCCCTCCTGGGACAAGGTAATAAAGTAAAAAAAAATTTAAAAAAAAAAATTTAAAAAAAAAAATAATCGCTAAATACATTAGTAAAAAAAAAAAAAAAAAAAAAAAAAAAAAACACATTCCCCAATAAATCCATTTTTTCAAAATAAAAAAAAAAAAACAATAAAAGTACGCATATTTGGTATCACCGCGTCCGTAGTGACCCGCCCTATAAAACTGTCCCATTAGTTAACCCCTTTAGCGAACCCCTTAAAAAATAAAAAACGAAGCAAAAAAATAATGATTTATTATCATACCACCGAACAAAAAGTGCAATAACACGCAATCAAAAATACGCATATAAATATCCATGGTACCGTTGAAAACGTCATCTCGTCCCGCATAAAACGAGCCGCCATATAGCATCATCCGCAAAAAAATAAAGTTAAAGCTCGCAGAATAAAGCAATGCAAAAATAATTATTTTTTATATAAAATTGTTTTCATTGCAAAAAACCGACAAAACATAAAAAAACGACCTAAATGAGGTATTGCTGTAACCGTACTGACCCGAAGAATAAAAACGCTTTATCAATTTTACCGCACGCGGAACGGTGTAAACGCACCCGCCCAAAAGAAATTCATGAAACGCTGGTTTTTGTTCATTCTACGTCCCAAAAATCGGAATAAAAAGCGACCAAAAAATTTCACGTGCCCGAAAATGGTACCAATAAAAGCGTCAACTCGTCCCGCAAAAAATAAGACCTCACATGACTCGGTGGGTCAAAATACGGAAAAATTATAGCTCTCAATATGTGGTGATGCAAAAACTATTTTTACAATAAAAAGCATCTTTTAGTGTGCGACAGCCGCCAAACATAAAAACCGCCATAAATAGTAAATCAAACCCCCCGTTATCACTCCCTTAGTTAGGGAAAAATAATTAAATAAAAAAAAAGTATTTATTTCCATTTTCCCATTAGGGCTAGGGTTAGGGCTAGGGCTAGGGCTATAATTGGGGGGTTTCCACTGTTTGGGCACATCAGGTGCTCTCCAAATGCAACATGGCGTCTGATCTCAATTCCAGCCAATTCTGTGTTGAAAAAGTCAAATGGTGCTCCTTCCCTTCCAAGCTCTGCCATGCGCCCAAACAGTGTTTTACCCCCACATATGGGGTATCAGCCTACTCAGGACAAATTACAAAACAACTTTTGGGGTCCAATTTCTCCTGTTACCCTTAGGAAAATAAAAAATTGGGGGCAAAAATAATATTTTTGCGTAAAAAAATGATTTTTTTATTTTCACCCCCAGGCGTTATAAACTTCTGTGAAGCACTTGGGGGTTCAAAGTGCTCACCACACATCTAGATAAGTTTCGTGGGGGGGTCTAGTTTCCAAAATGGGGTCGCTTGTGGGGAGTTTCAATAGTTTAGGTACATCAGGGCCTCTCCAAACGCAGATGACACCCGCAGACCATGCCATCAAAGTCTGCATTCCAAAACATCACTACTTCCCTTCCGAGCCACGACGTGTGCCCATACAGTAGTTTTCTCCCACATATGAGGTGTCAGCCAACTCAGGACAAATTGTACAACTTTTGGGGTCCAATTTCTCTTGGTACCCTTGGGAAAATGAAAAAATTGGTGACTAAAAGATCATGTTTGTGGAAAAAATACGATTTTTTTATTTTAACGCCCGGGCGTTATAAACTTCTGTGAAGCACTGGGGGGTTCAAAGTTCTCACCACTTATCTAGATAAGTTCCTTGGGGGGGTCTAGTTTCCAAAATGGGGTCACTTGGGGGGGTTTCCACTGTTTAGTTACATCAGGGGCTCTCCAAACGCGACATGGCGTCCGATCTGAATTCCAGCCAATTTTGCATTGAAAAAGTCAAACGGCGCTCCTTCCCTACTGAGGTCTGCCATGCACCCAAACAGTGGTTCCCCCCCACATATCAGGTATCAGCGTACTCAGGACAAATTGCACATTAACTTTTGCAGTCCAATTTCTCCTGTTACCCTTGGTAAAATAAAAAAAAATTGAACCTGAAGTATTTTTGTGAAAAAAAGTTAAATGTTCATTTTTTTTTAAATATTCAAAAAATTCCTGTGACGCACCTAAAGGGTTAATAAACTTCTTGAATGTGGTTTTGAGCACCTTAAGGGGTGCAGTTTTTAGAATGGTGTCACTTTTGGATATTTTCTATCATATAGACCCCTCAAAGTGGCTTCAAATGTGATGTGGTCCCTAAAAATAAAATGGTGTTGCAAAAATGAGAAATCACTGGTCAATTTTTAACCCTTATAACTTACTAACAAAAAAAAATTTTGGTTCCAAAATTGTGCTGATGTAAAGTAAACATGTGGGAAATGTTATTTATTAAGTTTTTTGTGTGCCATATCTCTGTGATTTAAGGGCATAAAAATTCAAAGTTGGAAAATGGGGAAATTTTCAGAATTTTCGCCAAATTTCCGTTTTTTTCACAAATAAACGTAAGTTATTTTAAAGAAATTTTACCACTAACATGAAGTACAATATGTCACGAGAAAACAAGGTCAGAATCACCGGGATCCATGGAAGCGTTTCAGAGTTATGACCTCATGAAGGGACAGTGGTCAGAATTGTAAAAATTGGCCTGGTCATTATCGTGCAAACCACCCTTGGGGCTTAAGAGGTTAAAGTTGAATCACCATTGAAACTGTCATATAAGAAGCTATGACTCCAAAATCTTGAATGTCCGCAGTTACATAGCAGCTTCAAAGAGGTCTCAGAGAGGGTAGGTTTCTTATTCAAGAACAGCCTTAAGTTGTTTTTTAGAATCAGGAAATCCATAAATAGTGACGGGGGGGATATTGTACTTATTCTTGAGGGAGCTAAAGCTTAGAAAGTCTTTACCGTTAAAGATATCTCCTAATTTTTTGATATTCAAATCTGCCCAAGTAGGAGGAATAGTATGACCAATTATTGTATAAGATAAAGATAGAGGGATTTCTTGCAATATTTTTGTCTTTGGAGTTTTATTATCAGATTTTTAGCCAGGCAGTAGTTATTGCTTGGATGACGGGATATTTTTGTTGAGTCTGATGCCTACGGATTATTTTATCCAGTATTAAAAGTTTAAGGGGTTTGGTATTATTAATAGCAGTTTCAAGATCAAGCCAAGCTGGGTCGAGTGAATTAGAAAGCCAAGACAAAGTGTGTTTGAGTAGGAGGGTGAGGTAATGTGCGTTGAGGTTGGGAAAGCTAATTCCTCCGTGAGATTTTTTCTTATACAGGGATCTGGTGTCAGTCCTAGATCTTTTATTGGCCCAAATAATTGAGTTTATTAGTGCATGAATGTTCGTAAGACATATAGTGGGGATGGGCAGGGGTAAGCATCTCAGGATGTACAGAATTTTTGGCAGAGTAAATAATTTTACCGCGAGATTCCTCCCCCACCAGGTCAAGTCTTTGTCCTTGAAAGATCTACTGTCTTTAAGAATTGATTCCTCTATTTTTTTAACGTTGGATTTGACTGTTTCCGATAGATCCTTATTAATGATTACGCCTAAATAAGTGTACTCCTTTTTGCACCAGTTCAATGTGGTTACAGCTTTGATGATTGTGATTTGTTCTTTTAGAACATGAAGTGGAAGAATGTTTGATTTTTGGTGATTTATTTTGATGTTGGAGAGAGTTGAGAATCTATTTCTCTGAGGGCTTTAGGGGTGGAGAGTTCAGGCCTTGTGAGAGTGAGTATTAAGTCATCGGCAAATAGACTCAACTTATGCTGACGAGTATGGGTGGTAAGACCCGTTATATTAGGATTTTGCCGTAGGTGTTCTGCTAATAGTTCCATGGCCATGTTGAATAGTAAGGGGGAAAGGGGACAGCCTTGTCGGGTACCATTGGAGATCGCAAAAGTCTCAGAAATATGGTTATTGCATATAATTTTTGCCTTGGGGCACGAATAAAAAGCCATGAAGGTAGTGGTTAGTGCTTCATTGAAGCCAAATTTGTTTAGAGTATATTTTAGATAACACCAGTTTAAGCGGTCAAACGCTTTCTCAGCGTCTACTGATATCAGAACTGTCGGTGTTTTTGACATATTTGCTAATTTGATAGATCCAATTAGCCTCCTGGTAGCATCGGCCGGCTGTCTCCCCTTCGTAAACCCCATTTGGTCGTTTTTTATTAATTTTGGCAGTAGGGGACTAAGTCTGTTGGCTAGAATCTTAGAGAATAATTTAACGTCTGTATTTAGTAATGATATAGGGCGGAAATTATCTAAAGAATCAGGATCTCCCTTTTGTTTTGGAATAAGCGTAATTGCGGCTTCTAACATCTCCGGGGGGAAGTGGCCTTTTTTTGAAATGTAGTTGAATGTCTCAGCCAAATGTTGAGAAAATGAGGATGAGTGACCTCATGGAGATCAACATCCGACACTGCGGAGACACCTTCACATGTTTCTCAACGCAGTGATTCTAGAGCAATGCCCCCATCCCTTAAGGGAAATATGCAAAAACATGTAAATCAACAGCCGCGGAGACACCATCACATGTTTCGCAACGCAAGCAATGACAAGCCAGGTCTTTCACCGGGAAGGAACAACCACGGGAAGGGCAGTCTCCAATGAAGGAAACCACCTATGCCAAAACATGGTATCCATCCACAGACAGCTGTTTCGGGGTATTGCCCCTCATCAGTGTGGAGTAGGAAACTGGCTAGTAGGAGCAATGCCTAGTAAAAGACCTGGCTAGTCATTGCTTGCGTTGAGAAACATGTGATGGTGTCTCCACGGCTGTTGATTTACATGTTTTTGCATATTTCCCATAAGGGATGGAGGCATTGCTCTAGAATCACTGCGTTGAGAAACATGTGATGGTGTCTCCGCAGTGTCGGATGTTGATCTCCATGAGGTCACTCATCCTCATTTTCGCAGTCTTTTACTAGGCATTGCTCCTACTAGCCAGTTTCCTACTCCACACTGATGAGGGGCAATACCCCGAAACAGCTGTCTGTGGATGGATACCATGTTTTGGCATAGGTGGTTTCCTTCATTGGAGACTGCCCTTCCCGTGGTTGTTCCTTCCCGGTGAAAGACCTGGCTAGTCATTGCTTGCGTTGAGAAACATATGATGGTGTCTCCGCGGCTGTTAATTTACATGTTTCAGCCAAAAGTTGTGACAGGGTGTCATCAAAAGCTTTGTAGTAGGCGTTGGTGAACCCGTCTGGACCCAGGGATTTGTGCATTTTTAATTCCTGTATTGTTCCAGCTATTTCTAAGGGGGTGAATGGTGCTGACAGACTTATAAGGTCTTCATCACTCAGAAGGGGTAGGTTTATTTCTGAGAGATATTTGTTAACATCATTAGGATTAAGCTGTAGGTGAGGGGGGGGGCAGATTTCAAGTTGTATAGTTTGTTGTAGTATTTGGCAAACTCATTTGCTATCTCCTGCGGATGGGAGAGTTTGGAGGCTCCGTTAAGAGTTTTAATTCTGTTTATTTTATTATAAATTCTTTTGTGTTTGATACGATTTGCCATGTACCGTGTCGGATTGTTAATAGAAGCGTATAGCTTATATTTCGAGGAACTCAATGCTGCTTCATACGGGGAATAGAGAATAGATCTCAGCTCTTGTCTTAGTTGAGTTAGCTCTGACTGCATTTGGAGGGAAGGGAGTGCCATGCCTAACAGGGAGTTCTCTAGTTTGCATATGGAAGATTGGATTTTAGCTATTTTTTCTCTTTTTTTCCTTTTTCAGTTAAGAGGATATGCCAATGAGAACTCCCATGATGACTGCTTTATGGGCACACCAATTCAAGGCTGGATTTGTGGCTTCCGATTTGTTTTCAGCAAAAAAGTTGTCGATAGCAGTTTTCAAGGTGGCTTTATTGATGGGGTCGTGTAGTACATAGGAACTGCATTTCCACAGACCGGCTCTATTCAAGGGGAGACCTAGGGACAAATCTACGAAGACGGGAGAATGGTCCGAAATTGATCTGTGCCCAACAGAAACTTTTGTGATCTTAGTGAGGGAAAAAATATCAGCTATGATTAGGTCGATCCTTGAAGCAGATTGGTGAACAGTGGAGAAATGTGTATTCTTTAGAATTTGAATTTAAACACCTTAAGGAGTTGAACAATTCATTTTTATCCAACCAGAGATTCAAGTTATCAGAGGGAGGTCTTTTATTGGAAAAGGAGTCTAAGGAGCTGTTTGGGGTGATATTAAAGTCTCCTAGCAGTAGAAGAACCCCTCTTTTTTTTTTTTTTTACTTCTGATACTTTCCTCAGGAGTTTGGACAAAAATCTGATTTGGTTTCTGTTTGGGGCATAGACATTTACTAAAGTGCAATCTATACCATTGATTTTACACACTAATATGTGGACTCTACCTGTAACGGCGGCGGTCGTGTCCACGGCCGTTCCCCCAGCACCGGGTCCCCCCGCAGCTGCTACTTACCCGGTCCGTCGCGTGCCGCCGCCTCCTTCTCTTCAGCTCACGTGCGCCTCCCCTCTCCTGCTCACGCGCGCCTCACCTCCCTGGTCTCCCGACGGCTGCTGGCCCGCACATGCGCACTAGGTCGCGGGCGCGCGGCCGTCGGGTTGTTGAACCCTGCGGTGGGCGGCGACCGATTAGCGGTCAGCCAATCGCCCGCCAGCAGGGGATATATCAGGCGTCTCCCGTAAGGGGAGGACGCCTGATTATTGTGTGCCTACCTGCACTAAATTGGCCACCTATAGGTCTTCCTTATCTCGTGCACTTCCTAGTCTCAGTCTTGCCGTCCCTGCCACTGTCGCTGTCCTGTCTCCCTGCCCGTCCTCTGTCCGGGTGCCTCTGCCTACTTTCCCAGGTACCCTGTCTCTGTTCCGTCCTCCCGTGTCTGCTCAGTTCCCTGTCCTGTACTCCTTCCACAGTCTGTCTGTCGTCCGTGCCTTCTCCTCTCTCCTCCTGTACGGAGTTCCGTCCCTTTGTCAACCTCTGAAGCCTGTAGTCATCCCAGTCCTTTGAGCCGCCCCTCTTGGTTCCAGCTGTCACGGTGTCTGATGCCCCGCGGGCCTACCCCCAACGGTCCTTGTATAGGGGTCGGCTTCACCTGGTGCGCTCGACCCAGGGGCCTCAGTTCCGCGACCCAGAGGGTCCACTCTCGGACGCAGTCCATACCCCTGAAGCGTCACACTACCACCTTCGTCCCCGTATTCCTCCAAAGCTTCAAAAGGGGTAGATCCACTGATGATGGTCGCTACTCCTGCTTTTTTTTGGGACCACAAGCTTCAAATACATGAGAGAAATTCTGGTGTGTGAAGTAGGGATGATTGCCTGCCAGGAATTTTGTCTCCTGTATACAAGCTATATCGGCTTTAGCATTTAAAAGTTCTCTCCAAAGGGTATGTCTTTTTTGTGGGCTGTTCAAACCCCTAATGTTATAAGAAACAAGTGTAAGACTCATGTTAGCAGGTTAATATGGACAATGAGTTAACCAGTGAAAATGTGTTGCTATAATAGAGATATAACTTGCCAATGCCTACAGAAGGCTTAGAACCTTTAGTGTGAGCCTAGAAAGACAAACAGTTATGCAGAAATATCGACTATAGAACAAAGAAAATGTCAACTTTCAACAAATGGGTATAGAGTTCAGCATTAACGCTACAAGAAGAGAAACTGTTCAGGAAGTCCACTTTAAGAGGACTGCCTCTTATTACTGGGGGTAATCCGTGCCAAAGGGAATACGAGGAAAAACCTCAGAACTGTGTTGGTGTTCGAAGAGCCAGCCAACAGAGTAGAGGAGCAAGATTAAGTTTAGAATCATTTGCCATTATGAGACGAAACTCCCCCAAGTGATCTAATGAAATCAATTCCATCTTCCGGATTGAATATTGGGATTATTCTCCCTTTATGAAGGACCAACAATTTTGTGGGGTAACCCCACTTATAGGAGATGTTTCTGTTGCGAAGAGCTGCAGTAATTTTGCCGAAGGACTTCCTTGTTTCAAGAGTGTCCTTGGAGAAATCTGGGAACACTTAATTCTTTATGAGGTTCTGGAAAGGTTCCATGGGTTTTTAGGAAAGTCATGATCTTCTCCTTTGTTTTGAAAAAAAATGTATCCTGAGGATGGTGTCTCTTGGAAAATCTGATGAAATCTTCGGTGGTCTCGGTAGTCTGTGGGCCCTGTCAATGGCTAGATCCGGTTCACTCAGTTCTGGTAAGGCTGGTCGGAAGATGTCTTGAATGTGACTTGCCAAATCTTCTTGAGCAATGCTCTCGGGGATTCCCCGGATTTTTATATTGTTGTGGCGTCCTCTATCCTCGAGATCCGCTAATTTCACTCTGAGCTTATGAACATCTGATGATAGGCGATCAAGTTCGTCGTATGTAATCTAAGATCTACGCTCTAGCTTGTTGATCCTTTCTTCATGGTTGGTTAGTGGTTTATCTATTTTGTCAAAATATTTTTGGAAAGACATATCAATGTCGGCTTTGATCATTCTACTGTTTTTCCAGTTTGGCATCCATCTCGATGCTGTGTTTTTTTAGCAGGTTAGTCATAATGGCTTCAAAGTCAGGGCTGTTATCTTTTGCCTTAACGGATGTTTGTGGAAGGCTTGAGGTGACTGATTTCTTAGCGGATCCGGATGTATCCGTTTTCATTTTGTTTTAGGCAGGGCTTAGATTTGGGGAAGTGTCAGTGGAAGCATCATCATTGTCTTTAGCTTCAGAATTTTCCCTAGAAGAGTCGAATTTTTCGCCCCATGACCATGGTGTTCTTTTATTGTTTGTAGAGGAGTCCATTTTATCAGGGGAAGAAGTCTTTCCTGGCATTCTTGTTCATGCGTTGTAGTTAGGAGAATGTTGTGGATCCTTATGTGAATCTAGTGAGCGAGGACTGTTTCTCAGGGGAGAACGTGACTTAACCGGACTAACGGCCTCTAACTGATCCCTAGATTGCCGATGAAATCCAAATGATCTCTCAGAACCTCTGGAATTCTGTGGCTTAGATGAGGCATTTTTCCCTTTTATTTTTTGATTGCTCATTTTGAAAGAGATTTTATCTCCTATAGTCTGCCAATTTTGAAAAGATTATTACAATGAAATGAACCTATGAAAGTAGAAAAGAGTGGGGAGTTCTTGTCCACTGATAGGGTTAATGTATTTTTAATAGCAGAGGGAGAGACTGAGGGGAGTTAAAACAGTCCAGCACAGCAAGTCTCTCTGTGCTCCTGTTTTGATTGATAGGGACGGCCAGAGGTAATAAATTTACGTTATCACCAGGGACCCACCAGAGATACTGTATGTAATGCCTGAGACCACTAAAAGCAACTATTGCAGAGGGGAGCTGCGGTTCTTTGGCCTTAATGATGACTGAGCGTTACAGGCTTTTTATTGCAGATATCCTCAGTTACTGTCCTCAGCTTATCTCCAGCTAAGCAAACAAGATGGAGAGAAGCGTTCTTAGATGCAGTGAGGGGGAGGGGAATGGGCAGCAAGTTAAGGGATCACAGGAGCAGTGAAGCAGATTTAGCTATTTAGCTCTGTCTAGCAGAGAGCTATCTGCAGTTACTGGGTCACAACTGATAGCTCTTGGGTCTCTGCAGCTATCATAGTCTGTGTAGCAACTATGAGCTTGGCCGTGGGTCTGACGTCCCTCTCTCTGTCCCCAGGCACCAGAAGCCACGAAGAGCCTCGGGTAAGTTAGAAGGGGGGGAGGGAGGAGCGATGAAGCGGTAAATCACGGGGATACCACAGGAGTCCACTCACGGTTTTAGCTGTCCGGTCTCCCCGCTGCCTGCGTCACTAATTCTTGCCGCTTGGAAGGCTGCCGCAGTCCAAATCAGTTTAGGCCGTCGGCCTCTAAGGCCTGACAGGCTGCGAAGATCACCGATCAGACTACCTGGCTGTCAGATAAACACCGAAAGGTTATCCAGGGCGGCTCTACACGAGCAGGTCTCAGGTATTCCCCGAGCTGGAATGGGGCTCCAGAGAGTGGGGTGTCCAGCTCCCGCAGACCGAACCACTGGTCTAGGAGAGTCCCAGGCTGTGAGGTGAGGCTAAATGAGGTAGGCCTCAAAGTGTGATCCCCTTTCTAGTGGGATTAGCTGGCTTGTTTTGGTGTCAAAATGCTCTCCCAGCGGAGAGGAGCACATCTCATCAGGTTTAGAGGCTGGATGGCCGGTATTTGTTAGTTTGTGAGTCGGATTGGGAGGTTTTTCCTCAGAGCTCCCAGAACTTGTGTCTTACATGCTCCAGACAAGCCACGCCCCCCAGGCTTTCATATTTCATTAGAGGGTATCCACATTAAAATTGGATGAAGGGTTTAGGAGTTTCAGCTCCTTAACATGTGCCACCCTGTTTTTAAAGGGACCAAAAGTAATTGGACAATTGACTCCAAGGCTATTTCATGGACAGGTGTGGGCAATCCCTTCGTTATGTCATTCTCAATTAAGCAGATAAAAGGCCTGGAGTTGATTTGAGTATGGTGCTTGCATTTGGAATGTTTTGCTGTGAAGGAAACAGGAGCTCTCCATGCAGGTGAAACAAGCCATCCTTAAGCTGCAAAAACAGAAAAAACCCATCCGAGAAATTGCTACAACATTAGGAGTGGCAAAATCTACAGTTTGGTACATCCTGAGAAAGAAAGCACTGGTGAACTCATCATTGCAAAAAGACCTGGGCGCCCACAGAAAACAACAGTGGTGGATGATCGCAGAATAATCTCCATGGTGAAGAGAAACCCCTTCACAACAGCCAACCAAGTGAACAACACTCTCCAGGAGGTAGGCGTATCAATATCAAAATCTACCATAAAGAGAAGAAGACTACATGAAAGTAAATACAGAGGGTTCACTGCACGGTGCAAGCCACTCATATGCATCAATAATCAAAAGGCTAGACTAGACTTTGCTAAACATCTAAAAAAGCCATCTCAGTTCTGGAAGAACATTCTTTGGACAGATGAAACCAAGATCAACCTCCACAATGATGGAAAGAGAAAAGTATGGCGAAGGTGTGGTACAGTTCATGATCCAAAGCATACCACATCTGTAAAACACGGCGGAGGCAGTGTGATGGCTTGAGCATGCATGGCTGCCAGTGGCACTGGGTCACTAGTGTTTATTGATTTTGTGACACAGGACAGAAGCAGCCGAATGAATTCTTAGGTATTCAGAGCCATACTGTGTGCTCAGATCCAGCCAAATGCAGCCAAACTGATTGGTCGTCGTTTCATACTACAGATGGACAATGACCCAAAACATAAAGCCAAAGCAACCCAGGAGTTTATTAAAGCAAGGAAGTGGAATATTCTTGAATGGCCAAGTCAGTCACCTGATCTCAACCCAATGGAGCATACATTTCACTTGTTACAGACTAACCTTTAGACAGAAAGGCCCACAAACAGCAACTGAAAACCACCGCAGTGAAGGCCTGGCCGAGCATCAAAAAGGAGGAAACACAGCGTCTGGTGATGTCCATGAGTTCAAGACTTCAGGCAGTCATTGCCAACAAAGGGTTTTCAATCAAGTACTAGAAATGAACATTTTATTTACAATTAATCTGTCCAATTACTTTTGGTCCCTTTAAAAACAGGGTGGCACATGTTAAGGAGCTGAAACTCCTAAACCCTTCATCCAATTTTAATGTGGATACCCTCAAATGAAAGCAGAAAGTCTGAACTTCAAGTGCATCTGAATTGTTTTGTTTAAAATACATTGTGGTAATGTCCAGAACCAAAATTAGAAAAATGTCTCAGGTCCATGTATATTTGGACAAACTGTATATTAAGGAACATCCTTTCGGGGCGTGGCCTGAATGCAGACCAGAGAGGCCACATAACTCACAGGCTCCTGCTTCTCCGGACTTAAACCGGCTAATAACAGCACTGTATATTACCTCTCCTATTCCCTGTGCACAGTAATGGCTCCTGGAAGGTCCTGGGCACATGATGACCCGAGGGAGAGCGCAGAAACGCAGTTCCCCGCCGAAGCTCCCGGACTTCTTCCCCCGAGGACAAACTGCACATGCTGCAGGTAAAATGGCTGCAGCTTCCCCTTCAGCTTCCTCACACTCATCTGGTGGCTCTGGGGGGGAGGGGGGCCTCTGAGACTCACAGCAACCTGTCTCCTATTACTAAAGGAGACATGAGAAACTTTTTGGCCTCCATTCGTGCTTCCCTAAAGGAAAACATGCAGTCCATGCTGCAGGAGATAAGAGGGGAAGTCTCGTCCCTGGGGGAGAGAACTGCTCATGTCGAGAGCAAGATAGCTGAATATGCCAAGACTATAAATGCACTAGTGGATGAGAACGAAGCTTTTAGACATGATATGGCTGTGGTCCAGGATAAGATGTATGATATGGAAGATAGATCACGGAGGAATAATGTGCGTGTCAGGGTCATACCGGAGGACATTCCAGATAAGGATCTGGCTGACTTTTTGCTTAAATTCATGCAAACTGTACTCCCAACCTTGCTCCCCAGGGATTTCCTGATTGACAGGATACATAGACTCCCCAAACCCCGGCATGTGGACCCAGCCTTGCCCAGAGACACTTTGGCGCGCGTCCACTTCTATACTACCAAAGACGCCTTCATGCAGGGGATGAGGAAACCCCCTGAGCTCCCTGCTGAATACCAAGGCTTACAGGTGTTCCCAGATTTATCAGCATCCACGCTGGCAAGGAGGCGAGAATTCGCTCATGTTTGTAAAGCACTACGTGATGTTCATATCCGATACAAATGGGGATTCAATCCTGTTAGGCTGATAATATCTTATAAAGGTCGTGGTGTGGTCTGCCAATCTCCCAAACAGGCTGAGAACAAGCTAACCGATTGGAAGATTTCCTTTGCTCCCCGCCAGAACCCGATGGGAAAGAAAATTGTTCAGGACTGGATTCAAACTTGATGAGGATGAGAAGCTGTCCGGATGCAGGACTCTGCTATGAGGGTGCTACGGATTTTGTCACCGTTTTTTTTTTTTTTTCTTTTTGCTCCAGCACCCCGTCCAAGATAACTCTCGGTTATTTTCCATCTTTTTGGGAGTGAACCTTGGAACTGCCCTGAGCTGGCATTTACCTGCGGTCTAGGAATGACCATTCATGCATTTCACTGCCTGACTAGCCTGGCCTTTGGCCTAGTGGCTACATGACTTTGTGTTTAGAATTTTTTTACTTTTCTCTGTGTTTTGTTTCCCTTGTCTCCTGTTTTTTAGGTGCACCTCCGAGATGGGTCTTTTTAATGTGGTTACTGTGGTTCTCTATGTTGCCAACACACGAGCCCAGATGCGGATGATGTGGGTTCATGAAGATGTATGTGTGATAGCAAGTTTTATAATGTATAATTATGAGTGTTACCATTATGTCTTTAAATGTTAGGGGGTTGAATTCCCCCTGTAAGAGGTCCATCCTATGGAAAGAGGTGAAAAAAAATCAGGTGCAGAGATTATCTGCCTGCAGGAGACGCATCTGATAGAAGCTGATAATTTTAGGCTGCGTCACCCACAGTTCTCTAATATTTACTTTGCTAATAATAACACTAAAAAGGCTGGGGTGTGCATCATCTTTAACCCCTTCACCCCCAAGGGTGGTTTGCACGTTCATGACCGGGCCAATTTTTACAATTCTGACCACTGTACCTTTATGAGGTCATAACTCTGGAACGCTTCCATGGATCCCGGTGATTCTGACATTGTTTTCTCGTGCCATATTGTACTTCATGTTAGTGGTAAAATTTCATTCAAATAACTTGTGTTTGTGAGAAAAATGGAAATTTGGCGAAAATTTTGAAAATTTCTCAATTTTCCAACTTTGAATTTTTATGCCCTTAAATCACAGAGATACGGCACACAAAAAACTTGATAAGTAACATTTCCCACATGTTTACTTTACATCAGCACAATTTTGGAACCAAAATTTTTTTTGTTAGGAAGTTATAAGGGTTAAAAATTGACCAGCGACTTCTCATTTTTACAACACCATTTTATTTTTAGGACCACATCACATTTGAAGCCACTTTGAGGGGTCTATATGATAGAAAATACCCAAAAGTGACACCATTCTAAAAACTGCAACCCTTAAGGTGCTCAAAACCACATTCAAGAAGTTTATTAACCCTTTAGGTGCGTCACAGGAATTTTTTTGAATATTTAAAAAAAAAAAAAAAATGAACATCTAACTTTTTTTCACAAAAAAAATACTTCAGGTTCAATTTTTTTATTTTACCAAGGGTAACAGGAGAAATTGGACTGCAAAAGTTATTGTGCAATTTGTCCTGAGTACGCTGATACCTGATATGTGGGGGGGAACGACTGTTTCGGCGCATGGCAGAGCTCAGAATGGAAGGAGCGCCGTTTGACTTTTTCAATGCAAAATTGGCTGGAATTCAGATCGGACGCCATGTCACGTTTGGAGAGTCCCTGATGTACCTAAACAGTGGAAACCCCCTACAAGTGACCCCATTTTGGAAACTAGACTACCCAAGGAACTTATCTAGATATGTGGTGAGAACTTTGAACCCACAAGGGCTTTACAGAAGTTTATAACGTACAGCCGTACAATTAAAAAATAATATTTTTTCCACAAAAATGATCTTTTCACCCTCAATTCTTATTTTTCCAAGGGTAACAGGACCCAAAAAGTTATTGTGCAATTTGTCCTGAGTACGCCGATACCCCACATGTGGGGGTAAACCACTATTTGGGTGCATGGCAGAGCTCGGAAGGGAAGCAGCGCCATTTGACGTTTTTGGCTGGATTTGAGATCGGACACCATGTCGCGATTGGAAAACCCCTGTACCAAAACAGTGGAAACCCCCCACAAATGACACCATTTTGGAAACTAGACCCCCTAAGGAACTTATCTAGATGTGTGGTGAGCACTTTGAACCCCCCAGTGCTTGACAGAAGTTTATAACGCCCTGGCGTGAAAATAAAAAATTTGTATTTTTTCCACAAACATGATCTTTTAGTCACCATTTTTTTATTTTCCCAAGGGTACCAGAAGAAATTGGACTCCAAAAGTTGTTGTCCAATTTGTCCTGAGTATGCTGATACCCCATATGTGGGAGAAAACTACTGTATGGGCACACGTCGGGGCTCGGAAGGGAAGTAGTGACGTTTTGGAATGCAGACTTTAATGGAAAGGTCTGCGGGTGTCATGTTGCCTTTGGAGAGCTCCTAAAGTACCTAAACAGTGGAAACCCCCCACAAATGAACCCATTTTGAAAACTAGACCCCCGAAGGAACTTATCTAGATGTGTGGTGAGCACTTTGAACCCCCGAGGGTTTCACAGAAGTTTAACATGCTCGGACGTGAAAATAAAAAAAATATTTTTTTCCACAAAAAAGATATTTTTGCCCCCAATTTTTTATTTTCCTAAATGTAACAGGAGAAATTGGACCCCAAAAATTGTTTTGCAATTTGTCCTGAGTAGGCTGATACCCTACATGTGGGGGTAAAACACTGTTTGGATGCATGGTAGAGCTTGGAAGGGAAAGAGCACCATTTGACTTTTTCAACTCAGAATTGGCTGGAATTGAGATCAGACGCCATGTTGCATTTGGAGAGCCCCTGATGTGCCCAAACAGTGGAAACCTCCAATTCTAACTCCAACCCGAACCCCAACACACCCCTAACCCTAGCCCTAACCCTAATGGAAAAATGGAAATAAATACATTTTCTTTTAATTTTATTATTTTTCCCTAACTAAGGGGGTGATAACGGGGGGTTTGATTTACTATTTATGGCGGTTTTTATGTTTGGCAGCTGTCGCACGCTAAAAGACGCTTTTTATTGTAAAAATAGTTTTTGCATCCCCACATATTGAGAGCTATAATTTTTCCGTATTTTGACCCACCGAGTCATGAGAGGTCTTATTTTTTGCAGGACGAGTTGACGTTTTTATTGGTACCATTTTCGGGCATGTGACATTTTTTGATCGATTTTTATTCCGATTTTTGGGACGCAGAATGAACAAAAACCAGCGTTTCATGAATTTCTTTTGGGGGGGTGCGTTTACACCGTTCCGCGTGCGGTAAAAATGATAAAGCGGTTTTATTCTTCGGGTCAGTACGGTTACAGCGATACCTCATTTAGGTCTTTTTTTATGTTTTGTTGGTTTTATGCAATGAAAACTATTTTATATAAAAAATTATTTTTGCATTGCTTTATTCTGCGAGCTATAACTTTTTTATTTTTTTGCTGATGATTCTGTGTGGCGGCTCGTTTTTTTATGGGACAAGATGACGTTTTCAGCGGTACCATGGATATTTATATGCGTCTTTTTGATCGCGTGTTATTACACTTTTTGTTTGGCGGTATGATAAAAAAAAAAAAAAAAAAGCAAAAAATGATTTTTTATTTTTTTTTTAAGGGGTTCGCTAAAGGGGTTAACTAATGGGAGTTTCATAGGGCGAGCCGTTACGGACGCGGCGATACCAAATATGTGTACTTTTATTGTTTGTTTTTTTTTATTTCCAAAAAATGGATTTATTTGGGGGAATATTTTTTTTTTTCTAATTTGGCGATTTTTTTTTTAAATTATTTTAACACTTTTTTTTTTTTTCAACTCTGTTAAATAGTCCCAGGTGGGACATCACTGTCCTGTGACAGATCGCTGATCTGTCACATCACAGATCACTGTGACAGATCAGCGATCTGTCACAGGCAGTGCATAAGGCTTCCTCATGCCTGCGCTTTGCAGGCACTGAGGGCACTGAGGCCCCCGAAGGCCCCCGTCGCCATCTTGGATTCGGGGGCCTGCAGGAAAGGAGCCCCCCGCAGCAGCGCTGCACATTGCGCTGCCGTGGGGGGCTCAGGGAAGCACGGAGGGAGCCCCCTCCCTGCCGATGCTTCCCTTTAACCCCCAGTACACCGCAATCATGTTTGATCACGGTGTGCAAGGGGTTAACGTGTCGGCGCCGGTCCGTGACCGCCCCTGACACATTGTGCCGGGTGTCAGCTGTGATAATCAGCTGACACCCGGCCGCGATCAGCGGCGCTCACCACGTGGGCGCCGCTGATCGCGGTAGACGTACTATCCCGTCCATGGGCATAGGGGCCCAGGTCACATGGACGGGATAGTACGTCGGATGTCAGGAAGGGGTTAAAAATACATTAGCCATCAATTGTATTCGGAAGGTAGCGGATCCTGCGGGCAGATTTCTGTCCCTCATATGCACATTGAATGGCGAGTTGTACACTATCACAGTCATCTACGCCCCAAATCATTCGCAACAGACATTTATCCACAAAGTACTACATAGAGTGGATGGTCTGGCGCAGGGTGAAAAGATATACTGTGGAGACTTTAATCTTCCCATGGACAGGGATCTAGACTGCTCACGAGGTGGCATTCGGCCTAGGGGGGAGTTGAAAGGCATAGCCAAAGAATATCATCTACACGATTTCAGGAGGTACTCCCACGTGAGTGAAAAAGATTATACCTTTTATTCCTTCCGACACCGTACATTTACTCGGATAGACCATATTCTGGTGGATACTTCAGTTCTTCCTAGGTGCGTCTCCTCCAGCATAGGATTAATTACCTGGTCTGACCATGCTCCCATTGTGTTAGTTAGCGTTAAAACATCATGCGAACCCTGCTTTTCGGTGGCGTCTGAACCCGTCTCTTTTACTAAATGAGAAGGTGACGTGTGGTATCTCTACTGAGTTGACTCACTACTTCCATTTTAACGATAATGGGGAAGTTTCAGATGAAACGCTATGGGCTGCGCATAAAGTGGTTATACGGGGATATATCATACAACAAGCCTCCATACTGAAGCGTAATAGAGGGATTCGGGATGACCTCTTATCTAGACTTGACCAGTTGGAATCACTGAATAAAACTTCACCTTCGCAGGCGGTGTCGGATGATATATACAGGGTTCGCTTTCAGTTGCGGTAGGTTTTGCTTTCTGCCTATGCCCGTAATTTACGTAAGCTTAAAACTCACTTTTAAGCCACTGGAGATAGGGTACGTAAACGAGAGGCAAAATCCAGAGTAGATGGTTTACAAGATCAGAATGGGTGTCTGGTTAGGAATCCGATTGACATCGCGGAGACATTTGTAAAGTATTACTCCTATTTATATAACTTACATCCTGACCCGCAGACCCGTCAACCTACTCAGGTAGCAATCGATTCATATCTGCAATCAGTTAATTTACCAAGTGAATCCCAAGAAGAATTATTATTGTTAAACGCCCCATTTACAGAAGAGGAGATCAAAAAAACTATTAAGAGCAGTAAGCTACCCCACCGCGCCTGGTCCGGATGGACTTTCAAATGAATATTATCGCACTTTTCAGGAACTTCTGGCCCCATATCTATTGAGGTTGTTTTCAAGTTGGCGGGATTCAGGTAAAGTTGCTGCCCATAATTTGGAAGCTACTATTACCACTCTCCCTAAGCCAGGTAAGACCCCTGATAGTCCTGGGAATTTTAGACCCATTTCTTTATTGAATTGTGATTTAAAGATGTATACCAAATTGCTAGCCTCCCGCCTTCATTTGATAATCCATTCTCTTGTCTCTCCTGACCAGGTCGGTTTTGTGGCTGTCCGGGAAACCAAGGATGGTACCCGCCGAATGCTGAATCTCATTAGGGTGGCGGAACTATCGGGCCTTCCCAGTGCATTCCTGTCATTGGACGCTGAGAAGGCCTTTGATAGGGTGCACTGGGGATATTTGGGAAGTGTTCTTGGGAAGTTTGGTTTGGAGGGCCCCATTCTTTCGGCAATTTTAGCCATATATTCCACCCCATCTGCCAGAGTCCTAGCCTCTGGGTTTGTATCTACCCCCTTTTTGATCACTAACGGGACGCGACAGGGATGCCCACTATCCCCCATTATATTTGCATTATGCATGGAGCCACTGGTGGAGAAAATCCGTCTTAACTCTGATATCTCAGGTTTGATGGTGGGCCCGGCTGCTCACAAGATCGGTCTTTACCCGGACGTCATCATAGCCTGTGTGGACCTGGAGCGGTCGTTTTCGGCCGTCATGGTTGAACTAGAGGAGTTTGCGTCAGTATCCTATTACAAATTGAATGCATCCAAATCACTGGTATTCCCTGTCGCGGTCCCTTGGGTCACCAAAGCTGAATTAGAGAATAAGTTTCCCTTTCGTTGGACTGATCAGGGTATCCCTTTACCTTGGTATAAAGCTTACACACTCAACATATCATAGAGGCAAACTATACTGCTTTATTCAGACAGATAAAGACTGAGCTGGACACCTTACATCTGTTTATGACCTCCTGGGTGGCTAGAATTAATATTTTCAAGATGAAAATTCTCCCCAAGATATTATATTATTTCAGATGTCTCCCTTTGAGGGTCCCAAGCAAAATTATAACAAACCTTCAGCGCTTAAACAAATACATATGGGCCCACAAAACTCCTCGAGTGGCCAAGTCCCTTTTGTATTACCCTTATGATCTGGGGGGGAATGGGATTGCCAAATTTGATGGCGTATTATAAGGCCTCAGTGGTAGCGAGGCTGCGGGATTGGTGGCAGCTAGATAAGGATCATAGATGGTTGCAAATCGAAAATTTCTATGCGACTAGAGGCTCCACCCGATTTATGTTAGAGGTTGAAGCCTTTGGGCCGCGGCCTTGTAATCTCCCTCTACCAACCATGTCTACTGCACTGCATTTTTGGAGACAGACGGTCCCGACTCTTATTAAAATCCCGCTAACTGAAGTGTCACTGAAGGCGCTAGAATTACATATCCCGTATATAGATTTAAGCCGTTTGACCGCCTAGTTGCAAAACACCCAGATATTCGACATAGATTTTATCAGTTTTTGCAACTAAGACATCTTATACACACTACACAACCGTCGTACTTCTTTAATTCTAACCTAGACCGTACAGTAAATGGCCTCTTCCTGGTGCCCGGACCTAGTACTCACAATGTATCTATCTTGTATAGAGCCCTGAATGATCCTGACCCAGAGGTTAAACTGCAATTCATGAGACAATGGGAGGATGACTTGCAGGTCACCCTAGCGCCTGATGGGTGGCGGGAGGCGGTGTTAGAGGTTCGGAGAGTTTCCTCTTGTTTAAACCATCTGGAACAATTGAAAAAAGTCCACTTACGCTGGTACTATTACCCAGTTAAAGTTGCTCACTTTGGCCCTCAGTGCTCCCCATTGTGTTGGAGAGGCTGCGGTATGTTGGGGACACTTAGCCACATGTGGTGGTCGTGCCTGAAATTACTAAATTTTTGGGCTAGCCTAGAGGACGTGACAGCTGAGCTAACTGGGATCCGGATGGCCTTACAACCCAGTATGGTTTTACTGCATATCGGTTTGGATGAGATCCCGTATGTGTTGAGAGGAGTGTTCTCACACTTGTTAATAGCCGCTAGACTGGCAGTGGCATCCAAATGGAGAGTGGCCAGCGCTCTGACCATACAATTTGTGATTGACAGGATGAACCTTCATTGCCAATACGAAAGGGCTCTGGTATTATCTGCGTCATCTAAAAAGAAAAAGTCCCAGATTTGGGAACCATGGCTTGGTAGCCGGCTCTCCTTCAATCCACCGTGATGATGCTTGTGCTACTTCGATTCAGGGTCTGATATTCCCTGCCCGCGATGAACCCTGCTATGTGTCTAGCTTATATGCCACTTTGATATTCAGGAACCTGCACTTTAGCAGATCAGTTTCTGCTAAGACCTTTGATCTCAGTAATTTACAGTCGTATACTTAGGTGTACCTACCCCCTTTTCCCCCCTTATTCCTTGCCTCCTACGTTTGTATGTCTGTTTTCTTGATGTATTATTAATCTACTCTGCACTGTTTGCGGAATTGATGTGTTTTCATGTTTAACTATGTAAAATTTCAATAAATATGATTTTGGAAAAAAAAAAAAAAGGAACACCCTTTCCAGGGTAATGACTTGTATATAAGGCTAAATAAATAACCAACATAAAAAATGCTCCACCACAACTTGGGCTATGTTCAAAAGTAGCGTTTTTGCTAAGTTTTTGAACGTTAGCATTACTTTCAACCAAGACAAATACACTCACTGGGAAATGTAATTAAGATTTTACAATTTTATCTGGCCATGTGGTGTGATACATCATCAGACACATCCTGTTTAATTTAAAGTCACATCCTGTTTCTGAAAGTCACAAAGCCTATTTTTACAGGGCCATCAGGCGGCCTTTACTATTCTTAGATAGCTATCAGCCGGCTATGCTTTGTTGTTCCATGAAACCAGAGGACTCAAACACGCGGCCCCTGAGGCAGGCATCTGCGGCCCGCGGTGCACCACATGTCTCACTCTATCTAGAGAGGAGTTCACCGCTCCATAGTCACTAGACTAGAACAACCTCTTAACAAAAACATCCCATCTCGTGACTCCTCCCTCCCATGTGACTGATCACATGACTGTCATCACTGAAGGTCATGTGGGAGCAGTTTGCAGCTTTCTCCCAGCACGTACGTGTGTGTGTGTGTGCTGGCGACAGCCGTGGACTGCTCCATGTTATACAGCGTCGGCGGCTATGGAGGGGTTATTAACTGCGCGCTTGTGTTACCCGCGCTGCACTGTGTCACGTGTGCTGCTCCTGCAGAGCTGTGCTGACACTCACTGTCGGGATTATTGACTGGGTGTAAAGTTCTGCCTGTGGACTGAGTAGGAACAAATCAGACTCATCACAGCAGGCTCACTGCTGACCGCCGCCTGCAGGGGTTGTTATACCGCTCTATAGGCGACGACTGTACGATCGGTGGGGTTTGTCGGCATTGTGTATGCGTGCGCTGTGGTCATAAAGGTACAGAGGCCCCATACCTGTACTGTAACTGCCCCTACATATAGGTGCACAGCCCGCAAACCTGTGCTGTAACTGCCCCTATATATAGGTGCACAGCCCGCAAACCTGTGCTGTATCTGCCCCTACATACAGGTGCACAGCCCCCATACCTGTGCTGTAACTGATCCTACATACAGGTGAACATCTCCCATACCTGTACTGTAACTGCCTCTACATACAGGTGCACATCTCTAATACCTGTGTTGGAACTGCCCCTACATATAGGTGCACATCTCCCATACCTGTACTGTAACTTCCCCTACATACAGGTGCACATCTCCCATACCTGTGCTGTATCTGCCCCTACATACATGATGGCAACGTCATCAAAAAAAGCACAAGATTAAATAATGTTAAACAATAATTTTGTAAATCAACAGCCGCGGAGACACCATCACATGTTTCTCAACGCAAGCAATAACTAGCCAGGTCTTTCACCGGGAAGGAACATTTTTGCGTTTGTCTTTTACTAGGCATTGCTCCTACTAGCCAGTTTCCTACTCCACACTGATGAGGGGCAATACCCCGAAACAGCTGTCTGTGGATGGATACCATGTTTTGGCATAGGTGGTTTCCTTCATTGGAGACTGCCCTTCCCGTGGTTGTTCCTTCCCGGTGAAAGACCTGGCTAGTCATTGCTTGCGTTGAGAAACATGTGATGGTGTCTCCGCGGCTGTTGATTTACATGTTTTTGCATATTTCCCATAAGGGATGGGGGCATTGCTCTAGCATCACTGCATTGAGAAACATGTGATGGTGTCTCCGCAGTGTTGGATGTTGAGCTCCATGAGGTCACTCATCTTCATTTTAACAATAATTTTGCACTGTATTAAGTTTGAAAGGAATGCGGCCCGCCAGCTAAAAATTTTTTTTTATATGCGGCCCATTTACTCTGCCGAGTTTGAGACCCCTGCATTAAATAGTGAGTCTCCCATACTGTTATTGCATATGCAGTGAAGTGGAAGGGCTGCCCAAAATTTGAACGCACACCAATTCCCATTTGAAGAGATGTGCAGGAGGGCCTCCTGAAAACAATGTTCCCATTATTAGGAAGTGGGTCTCCCATACTGTTTCCCTATGCAGTGAATGCAAAGGCTGCCAAATATTTGGAGGCACTCCAATGCCCCTTTGAAGAGACGTAGAGGAGGGCATCACGAAAAAAACATTTCCATTAGAAAGGAGCAGATCTCCTACACTTGTAATGCCCATACACTAAGCGTATGGCCTGCCAAACATTTACCTCTGGGGAGTATATATGAACATACTGTATACTTTTTCCTCAAGAATCGCTATATATACACATTAGCAAAAGTACATGCAATGGGGTTACCCATCACGGTTCCCACCCGCTGCAAGTACAAAGAATCCCAAAACCTGAAAGCATTATGTTCCAAGATACATTTCATACCATCAACGATGAAATTAGTAAATGCTCACTTGCAGACCTCATGGGTATCATATACCAAAAATCCACAAATCCATTTTACGTCCTCCCGGACTTCCTATCGTATCGGGGATTGGTTCACCTTCAGAACCATTATTAAAATATACTGATTAGCTTCTTCATGCTCTATTGAAGTCAGTGCCTACTTATATTAAGGATACAGGGGAATTTCTTGCGGCGAGAATTTTACCAATTTCATTTTTGATGGTATGAAATTTATCTTGGAACATAATGCCTCCAGGTTTTTGGATTCTTGGTACTTGCAGCGGGTGGGAACCACGATGGGTACCCCCGTTGCATGTAATTTTGCTAATTTATATCTAGTGATTTTTTAGGAAAAATGTGTATTCAATAAATAACCAGTTCCTGAAGCACATCAGGCTTTTTGTAAGATTTGTGGACAACATATTCATGGTCTGGGATGGTTCTCGAGATTCATTCTTTGATTTTATAAAATACTAGCTGAACAGCCCGGCGTTACCTGGGCATAGTAACCAACTGTGGTTAGTTATAACAAAATTATAATGATTATATTGCATATAAAATCTGTGCATCTAATTCTATCCGATAACACCTTTATCCCAAAGGCAAGATTCGAGAGACCTAGATCTAGCCTATAGTGATGGAAGAAAGTGGAGGGTGAAGACCATACCGCTACTCTGCAAACCTGTTCTACAGATGCATTCACCCCTTCAGCCCAGGATGTCCTTGGGCGTTTCGACCCCCATAGTAGACCTGACAAGCTTGAGTAATTTTCCGATATCTTCGGATAAAAAAAATAAAGGCCCCGTCATACACCATGAGATTGCTGATTTTGTGACGTCACAGCGATCTCGCTGTGTGTGACACGCATTAGCAACCGGCCCCCCGCCGGGTATCGCTGATCGTGCAGGAGTGTCCTGGGCCATTTTTTGATCGTTGGTCTCGGACTGGCCAGCGCGCATCGCTGCGTGTGGCAGCGGGAGACCAACGAGCTCTTAGCGCTGTAAGCAGACGCTGGAAGTTGGTATCCAAGCTAAATATCAGGTAACTAAGCGCGCGTCGCTAAGTTACCCGCTATGTACCTTGGATACCAGCATGCTCACGCTGATATCCAAGGTACACAGCGGGTAACTAAGCGACGCGCGCGCTTAGTCACCCGATATTTACCTTGGATACCAGCGTTCTCGCTGGTGAGTCTGCCTGTTTGACAGGTTACCAGCAATCATGTAGCGAGGCACCAGCAATCCTGACCAGGTCATATTGTTGTCGGGAACGCTGGTGCATCGTTTAGTGTGACGGGACCCTAAGGGTGGCCATATTCCTTGTCTGAGGAGTCCAGGTCTGAGTCATCAGAGGGGGCCAATTCTCCCGGCTCTTCCTCCGAATCTACATCAGGACTTTGGATTTCTGTAGGGGGGAGGGGTGGGTTTTCCAGAGCTGAATGCAGTATGCTGCTTTAACTGCTCCTTTACTGTTGTCTTTACTTCAGCTCGAATAATGGTTTTTATGCTCTAGAGTAGGGACGGTGACTCCTCAGCTGTTTTATTAATACATGAGCGATCGATTCGCTTGTCATATGTTCTAGGGAGGGCTTTCCTGCATAATGCAGTTTTTCTGTTTTGACATGGCCTTTTTCCCCTAAAGAAAAACATGACACAGAGGCCATCATTACTAACATTTTGCCTTACAAAGGCACTCACACACCGAAACCCCTGGGTACCACGGTAGCCTGTGGGTTCGTTTCAGCGTCCGATGCGCATATTTCCATTGCAGGGTCCGCCATGCTTACATGTGAAGCTGTTGCCGCCGTATCTATCGCACACCGCTTCTTTTATGCGGCAGGAGCGGTGTGCACGACCCTGAAACAACTCCCGGAAGCGTCCAGCACACCGTCTCCCCCGACGTGTGACATCACTTCCTGCGAGACCGAAAGCTGTCCCATTCACTCAGCGCCAGCGTCGTGATGGACACGCCCCCTCCCGGTCCAGCCTCCTGACAGGAGCGACTGTCGGGGAGACGAGGCGCGGCACATGACAGCCACCAGGACGCGGGGTTACAGGCACGCGCCACCACGCCCAGCTGCCCCCCCAGACCGCGGACCTCGGTCTCCGGACCAGACTTCATCAGAGGGGGATCCCCCTGAAGGTATGTAGCCTGCCACAGGCATCCACCTGCAGGAACAGGAAACCAAACTGAGGAGAGAGGTGCCGCCCCCTTCTTTGATCTGTTACAGGTTTTCTGTTCGGGCGGATGCCATCTCATGTACGGTGCTGTCATGGGGAAGGGAAAAAAATTGCTCCTTTATTATTTCATCATTATTGCATTGTTAGTAGCTACTCTACTACATCTATTTAGTACATTGAGCCTTCAGTATTCTATCAACTTGGGGTGATAAATCAAAAGACTGCAATTCTGCTCCGATGACAATCCTAATTACAGTTGCATCACCTGCTTTTATAAATGCTTTGTGTAAGCTATACTCTTTTAGGATTTCTTAGCATACTGACAAGTTTTCTATAGGTTTTTTCAGATATGCCTCGTTATTGCATTAAAGCGTTTAGCGTTTGCTACATATGAAGTCACTTTTGCCTCACAAAGGGAAAACTCGTCTACCATGATTAGGAAAAATTACAACCTGTATTTTGGCTGCAGAATAAGATCAGGACAAGAGTTGGGCGCCACGCATATGCTACAATAGATGTGCCTCACACCACACCCAGTGGTTGCATAGGAAGAGGCAAACCATGTCTCTCAGCTTGAATGATCTGGAGAGTCAACTGATCACACTACCAGTTACTATTTTTGCATGGTGCTCCCCTCCCCCCCACACACACACACACTAGGAAAGGAGCTTCAAGGAGGAAGAAGTGCCCAAAACATTCTATCTGCAACACACCCAGTACCACATGCTTTTGGAACCAACAGTTCTAATGTATCAGAAATATTTTCAGTTGAGTCAAGTGAGGAAGAGGGCGCTTAGTGTCATGAAGTCTTCCTCTCATGACCCAGACTTTCTGTCAGCAACCTCAACTGAACCACACCTTATAACACAAAGTAAAGTGAATGATCTTGTTAGAGATTTGGCCAATAATAAGGGCCCCGTCACACATCGCGATGTCGCTAGCGAGATCGCTGCTGAGTCACAAGTTTTGTGACAACCGCGATCTCACCAGCGAGATCGCTGTGTGTGACAGCGATCAGCGACCGACCCCCCTGCTGGTATCGCTGATCGCTGTAGGAAACAGCTGGACATTCCTTTAGTTGCTGGTCTCCCGCTGGCCAGCACGCATCGCTGCGTGTGACAGGCGGGAGACCAGTGATCTGCTGGTAACTAACGTACACATCGGGTATCCGAGGGACGTGCGTCCCTTACATATCCGATGTGTACGTTAGTTACCAGCTCCCTGCATCAGCACGCTGGTAACTAACGAACACAGCGACGCCGCGCGCTCGGCGTCGCTGTGATCGCTGGTGAAGCTGTCTGACAGCTCACCAGCGATCACATAGCGACTCACCAGTGATCCTGACACGTTGATATCGTTGTCGGGATCGCTGGAGAGTCGCTATGTGTGACTCCAGCTTAAGGCTGAGCTACAGCTGAGGAATCCCCTAGCAGGGGATCTTCAGATTTCTTTGTTCTGCAACCGTAATAAAGTTCTTGTCCAATACTTCTTCATGGAGGGCGATTTTGTGGAATGCAACATCAAACGTTTAATGGAAGCTCTGAACTTAAGTCATAATCCAGAGGTTTAGAGACTCTTCATCGATTTGCCCAAAAGCCATCTTGTGCATAACGGCCATGCACTATCTTCAATTCCAGTTGGTTATGCAGTTCACATGAAAAAAATCAAAAAGAAACAGCTGTTGAGGTGCCTTAACTATGACCAACATTTGTGGCCCCTATGTGGTGACTTAATTTTGAATGCTCTCTTACTTGCGTCTCCAGGGTGGATGCACACAGTACTGCAGCTTTCTGTGTGAATGGGAGAGAAAGTCACTACAATAAAAAAGACTAGCCTCTTTTACATACACTTCAGCCACCAGGGAGTAGCAATGTCCTGCATACAGAACTTGTTGAGCCACATAAGATTGTTACCACCATTGTATATCAGGTTTGGTCTAATGAGGAACTTTCCAAAAGCAATCAATATAAATGCAAAAGCATCCAAGTATCTCATTGATAAATGTCCAAGTTTTGAACAAACCAAAGATAAAGGAAGGAGCCTTTACTGGACCTCAGATTCTTAAGCTTGAGAAGTTTCACCGTTTTTTGTAGAGGAAGGAAAAGGATACATGGGTAGCATTTGCATTAGTGGTAACATTTTTTAGGAAACTCAAAAAGCAGATAACTAAGATTTGGTGGAAAATCTCCTCAAAACATATGGTTCTTGGCTATAATATCTATTAAAAAGTCATTTAGTACATTGGCATCCAGACTCTTTCCCATCAAACTGCAGAGCAGTAAGCGCAGCAAGAGGTTTCACCAAGATGTTGCAGTTTTGGAGAAAAGAGATGAACGAAAGTGGAATCCATCAATACTTGCAGATTACTTTTGGACAATTGTAAGATGATCCGATGCAGGAGTACAAGAGAAAAAAAAAAAAAAAAAAAGGTGTTGGGAGGACCAAATTTTATAATGCAGTTTCGGTAACTATCATTCGCAATAATGTTGACAGGTTTTAGTTACCGTATATACTTGTGTATAAGCCGAGATTTTCAGCCCTTTTTTGGGCTGAAAGTCATTTCCCCCCCCCTCTCTCGGCTTATACACAAGTCTTATACGGGGGTCGGCAGGGGAGTGGGGGGTGTCAGAGACCATACTCCCCCCCCCCCCCCCCGGCACGGTTATTGCAGCCCCCCTGCTTCCCCCATGATCTGTGTACCAGCTGTTCCTGCATTCAGCGATCATGTGGCACCGCTCATTAAACTCATGAATATGCGCATATTTAATGAGCAGCTACGGTACCATGTGACCTCTGAATGCAGGAAGCAGGGGCTGAAGAGACCGGCGCCAGGAGGGTGGTGGTGAGTATGACGGGGGAGCAGAGCAATACTTACCGCTGCCCGTTTAGCGGAGGGCACGATGATGTAGTCAGTGTGCGCCCTCTGCTAACGTCACTGCACTGGACCCAGAAAACAGCAATGGAACCGGGAACTGTAAATAGATTATACACGAGTATATACGGTATTTGGATTGTTGCTAAGTTTCCTCTAAATAAATAACAGAATATTTTCATAAAATATTTTGTATCTATAAATTTGGAAAAATGTTTCAAACTTTTATGCCTTAATTATATGTAGCAGTAAAAGAAAACCTAATAAAGAAACAAGAGCCAACTTAAAATCTTAATTGTCAGATTCGAAATAGGGAGGCCAAAATCATTAAGAAATAGCAGCTTTCATAACTGAACCTAACATCTTTGGGAAATAGATTGTAAGCGGGGCCCTGATTCCTCTTAGTATCCGTTTTGATACGTAGGTATTGTTATGCTGTAATGTCTATTGTCTGTACAAGTCCACTCTATAACGTAAAGTGCTGCGGAATATGTTAGAGCTATATAAATATTTACGTAGAACAGTAACATGATGTTCCGTTAATGTGCACAGAGAACGAGCATCGCTCACTGTACATAGACGGTTCGTCGGCCTGTATAAAGCTAGGGTCACAAGACAGTACAAAAAAAAAAGTCTGATTTTCATAAGGAAAAATGGCACACTATTTTTCTCACTTGTCATCCATGTGTAATCTGTTTTCCTACCTCAGCAACTATTATTTATATGACTATAGACTTGAATGGGTGACAGTCTTCAGAGTCTGCCTCATTGAATAACATGGGACAGTGGTAGTGATGAGAGAGTTTGCCATTCACTTCCATTATGCTCAATACTCTAATACACCAGACGTTCTCGATTTGAGCATTTCAGTGCCTGATCAACACTAGTCATTAGCCTATCCTTTAAAACAAAAACATAGTCAGAAAGCACTCGTCCAATTTATACACTCGTGTGCACAAGCCCTAATAGGTTCTTAACAATCAGAGATGAGTTTCAATGTAAATCGGTGGCCATCTAATTGCCTAGATGAGTTCGTCTAGGTTCACGCAATGTGACAATGCACAATTTTGCTATGGTTTCCTGGAAACACTAAAGGCCCGTCACACATAGCGATCTCGCTAGCGAGATCGCTGCTGAGTCACAAGTTTTGTGACACAACAGTGATCTCACCAGCGAGATCGCTGTGTGTGACAGCGATCAGCCCCCCTGCCGGTATCGCTGATCGCTCTTGGAAACCTCTGGACATTTCTTCAATCGCTGATCTCCCGCTGGCCAGCACGCATCGCTTGAGTGTGACAGGCAGGAGACCAGCGATTAGCTGGTAACTAAGGTACACATCGGGTATCCAAGGGACGTGCGTCCCTTAGAAACCCGATGTGTACGTTAGTTACCAGCGCGCTGTTGCAGGGAGCTGGTAACTAAGGTACACATCGCTGGTGAAGCTGTCTTTTTGACATCGTTGTCGGGAACGCTGGTGAGTCGGTGTGTGTGACTCCAGCTTTAGACTGCTGAACGATGTTTTCAGAAAATCATGACAAAAAAGATGTGAACATGGTCTAAAGAGTGTAGAAACAAAGTGGAAGGGTTTCAGCTTGTTGCTAGACCTGACATCTCTTCTCTCACCCACTCTTGATAAATGGGGATGCCATCATATACCGCAAGGGACAGTTAGTACTCTACAACATTTCTGAAAACTTCTACCATTCTATTAAAACTTGTAGGCACTTGGGACATGGCCAAGGATTGCACTCTTCGGATCTACCAGCCACATCGCACAGCTCCCACCCCCAAGTGATGGGACACAAGAATCGCACATGACAACAGAAACTACAACACATTTATTGATGTCTACAGGGAAATAGGAGCGAAGGTCACTGTCACCACAGCTATGGGGGGCGCTGCCATCACTGCACAGTAGAGCACCAGGGGCAGATTAAGGGGAGTCCTGATCTTGCCATTTCACAGAGAAAACAAGGAAAACCAGAGCTGCATAAACCTTGCCCTGGCAATTTGCGGAGAGGACGCACATGGCACTGCCTGCAGCACGGAGGTAAAGGCGGGAGAACAGGGAGCCCGCTCCATTCTGGAAGGTGCAATGTGGGGGCAGCCGGAGCCGGGGGAGGGAGACGGAAAACGAGCCCGCTCCTCCGCTGCCAGTGACCCCCATGTCTGCCCTGTGCACCCCAGGCTCAGGCGCCGCCGCCATTATCCTTTGTTTCGCGGCTCTCTGGCCGTCCTCCCGCACTAAAGCAGCGGGGCCTCCATGGCCGCACTCCGCACACACAGCGGTCGCATGTGAAGCATCGGGGCAGGACCAGAACAAATGTGGGGAAAAGGCTCCGGAGCGTTCTCGAGCCCCGTGTGTGTGCGCCTGAGTGTGAGGGAGAGCCCGCGGCTGCGGCCTGCCTGCTCCACGTCTCTCCTCCAGCCTCTCCCTCTCCTCCTCCTTCCTCTTACCGGGTTACACTGCCTCTCCTCCGTCACTGCTTTCGTTCGCGGCTGGGATCTCGCTGGGCTTTTTTCTCTTCCCCACCACGTAACACACCGCGTCAAACTACACCTCCGCCGCGTCACTGTGCTGCTCGCTCCTTTCGGCTTCCTCTGCTGCTGGGCCGGCGGGCGGGCTGCTGCTTTTTTTTTTTTTTCTTTTTTTTTCCACAGACTACGTCGAGCGCGACATTGTGCGGCCAGCCCTACTCTGGCAAGGCGTTGGCCCCGCCCCATTAGGCAGACAGCCATCCAGCAGAGAGGGGGCGGGTTCTAGATTGCTGTTGCCCCTCCCAATTTCTACTCGCCTCTGCACCTACGCTTGTGTGGCATGTGCTGAGGGAGGAGAGGGCTCCGGAATGAGCAGCGTTCCCTTTCGTTGTGTGTCGGGTGTTGGCGCTGTGGGATTTTGGTGAAGGGCTGGGTCCCCCTTTACATGAGGGAGGTGATTGCGTGCGTGGCCATCCTGCAGGTACCGAGACCCTTCAGGGTGGGATATAACCACTGGTGCAGCAGTGGAGCCCCGAAGGATGAAGCTGTGATGGTCTCCTAAGGCCTGTTTCGCACTTCCATTTTTGACCATCAGTCAAAATCCGCCGTTTTTTTAAAAAAACGGATCTGCCATTTTTTTTTACGGATCCTTTTTTTCCCCATTGAGTTGCATTACCGGCGGATCTTGACGGATGGCCATCCGTTTGATCCGTTTTTTTGCGGATCCGCCAAATTTTGTGCGTCCGCCGACATGCCTAGACGGACCATGCAACGTTTTTTTTGCTGCAGGATCCGCATTTTACAGTGCGCATGCCCGGAGGAAGGAAGTCAGCTGGGAATTTAACCCTGAAATCCTTTCTGGCGGATGAAAATATTCTCTCTCTCTCCTCCAGGAAAGCCTCATGGAAACGCTTCTGCACAATTGGTGTCCGTGCACATTGTATTTGCAGCAAAAAGCTCTGCTCCAAAAATGCTGTGGAAAGGATGAATGGCTATTTGCTTTTCTATTCATTAGAATTGTTGAAAATCTCAAAGAACTATCACAACCGCTGTGTCCTCGTCTCACACCTGCATGGAGTGTGTGCCACTGCCTGCAGCAATCGCTCACTTTGCTGAGTCAGCGTTTTGGTGCTGGAGTTACTGCAGCAAATATTCAATGTGTGTTATGGAAATTTGGTTGGGATAAATCTATCCCTGTGTGTGCTGCAGCTGCTCCCAATTAAACTGAGTAGTTTGAGCGCTCAACGAAATGAAACTCTGTACACGCTTGGTTACAGCATCGCATTCCCTCAGTATTCTGAAGGTTTATTACACATACATGGTTTTATAATTACGTATAGAAGGGAGTGGTTAGTTAACATAAGGTTGAGCTTCAATGCTATAGGCTGTCTGAGTACATGGAAAATATCGTGATCAATGCATCACAAAAAGGCTGGATAAAGCTACTTTCACATTTGCGCCGTTTTGCACAGTTTCATGCACACATAAAACAAGCAAAAAGCGCATGTAAACGCAGCGTTTTGTTTTTTTTACGCATCAGCGTGTGCATGACAACAAAAAACGCAGCGTTTGTATGCGTTTTCATGCGTGTTGGCATGCATTTGCATTTTTTATGCGCATGCGTTGTCTATGTGTCACATTTCACAGGAGGAAAATCCTTGAAAAATTCTTGAAACAGACTCCACCCATGGGACACCAGTGGGCGTGTGTCATGGGAATTCTTTATATATACCCTGTTTACAGTCATGGCCAAAAGTTTTGAGAATGACACAAATATTAATTTTTACAAAATCTACTGCTTAATTTTTTCTAATGGCAATTTGCATATACTCCAGAATGTTATAAAGAGTGATCAGCTTAACAGCAATTACTTGCAAAGTCAATATTTGCCTAGAAAATGAACTTTATCTTCCAAAACACATTTCAACATCATTGCAGCCCTGCCTTAAAAGGACCAGCTAACATCGTTTCAGTGATTGCTCCATTAACACAGGTGTGGGTGTTGATGAGGACAGGGCTGGAGATCAATCTGTCATGATTAAGTAAGAATGACACCACTGGACACTTTAAAAGGAGGCTGGTGCTTGGCATCATTGTTTCTCTTCTGTTAACCATGGTTATCTCTAAAGAAACACGTGCAGTCATCATTGCACTGCACAAAAATGGCCTAACAGGGAAGAGTATCGCAGCTAGAAAGATTGCACCTCAGTCAACAATCTATGGCATCATCAAGAACTTCAAGGAGAGAGGTTCCCTTGTTGCCAAAAAGGCTCCAGGGCGCCCAAGAAAGACCAGCAGGCACCAGGACCGTCTCTTAAAAGTGTTTCAGCTGCGTGGTCGGGCTACCAGCAGTGCAGAGCTTGCTCAGGAATGGCAGCAGGCAGGTGTGAGTGCATCTGCACGCACTGTGAGGCGGAGACTCGGAGCAAGGCCTGGTCTCAAGGAGGGCAGCAAAGAAGCCACTTCTCTCCAGGAAAAACATCATGGACAGACTGATATTCTGCAAGAGGTACAGGGAGTGGACTGCTGAGGACTGGGGTAAAGTCATTTTCTCTGATGAATCCCCTTTTCAATTGTTTGGGACATCTGGAAAACGTCTTATTTGGAGACCAGGTGAGCGCTACCACCAGTCTTGTCTCATGCCAACTGTCAAGCATCCTGAAATTATTCATGTGTGGGGTTGCTTCTCAGCCAAGGGAATGGGCTCTCTCTCAGTCTTGCCTAAAAACACAGCCATGAATAAAGAATGGTACCAGAATGTCCTCCGAGAGCAACTTCTCCCAACCGTCCAAGAGCAGTTTGGCGATCAACAATGCCTTTTTCAACATGATGGAGCACCTTGCCATAAAGCAAAGGTGATAACTAAATGGCTCAGGGAACAAAACAGAGATTTTGGGACCATGGCCTGGAAACTCCCCAGAACTTAATCCCATTGAGAACTTGTGGTCAATCATCAAGAGACGGGTGGACAAACAAAAACCTTCAAATTCAGACAAAATAAAAGCATTGATTTTGCAAGAATGGACTGCTATCAGTCAGGATTTGATCCAGAAGTTGATTGAGAGCATGCCAGGGAGAATTGCTGAGGTCCTGAAGAAGAAGGGTCAACACTGCAAATATTGACTTGCTGCATTAACTCATTCTAACTGTCAATATAACCTTTTGCTACTCATAATATGATTGCAATTATATTTATGTGATAAAAACATCTGACAAACACACATAAAAACCAGAGGTCAGCAGATCGTGTGAAAATATAATATTTGTGTCATTCTCAAAACTTTTGGCCATGACTGTACAGCTGAATTCTTCAGATTTGCTTGCTTTTTCCTTTGTCAACATGGATCTGCGTTGGAAGAGTTTTCACTTTAACCCCTTCATGACCAAGCCTATTTTGACCTTATTGACCAGGCCATTTTTTACAATTCTGACCAGTGTCCCTTTATGAGGTAATAACTCAGGAATGCTTCAATGGATCCTAGCGATTCTGAGATTGTTTTTTCGTGACATTTTGGGCTTCATATTAGTGGTAAATTTAGGTCGAAAATTTTTGCGTTTATTTGTGAAAAAATCAGAAATTTGGCGAAAATTTCGCAATTTTGAATTTTTATTCTGTTAAACCAGAGAGTTATGTGACCCAAAATAGTTACTAAATAACATTTCCCACATGTCTACTTTACATCAGCACAATTTTGGAAACAAAATATTTTTTTGTTAGGAAGTTATAAGGGTTAAAAGTTGACCAGCGATTTCTAATTTTTACAATAAAATTTACAAAACCATTTTTTTAGGGACCACCTCACATTTGAAGTCACTTTGAGGGGTCTATATGGCAGAAAAAACCCAAAAGTGACACCATTCTAAAAACTGCACCCCTCAAGCTACTCAAAACTACATTCAAGAAGATTATTAACCCTTCAGGTGTTTCACAGGAACTAAAGCAACGTGGAAAGAAAAAATGGACATTTTAATTTTTCCAACAAAAATTTTCTTTTAGCATCAATTTTTGCATTTTCACATGGGCAACAGGATAAAATGGATCCTAAAATTTGTTGGGCAATTTCTCCTGAGTACACCGATACCTCATGTGTGGTCATAAACCACAGTTTGGTCGCACGGCAGGGCTCAGAAGGGAAGGAGCACCATTTGACTTTTTGAATGGAAAATATGATGGAATATTTAGCGGTTGCCATGTCACGTTTGGAGAGCCCCTGTGTGCATAAACATTGGAGCTCCTCCACAAGTGACCCCATTTTGGAAACTAGACCCCCAATGGAACTTATCTAGGTGCATAGTGATCACTTTGAACCCCGAGGTACTTCACAAATTGATCTGTAAAAAAAAAAGTACTTTTTTTTCACAAAAATTTTCTTTTAGCCTCAGTTTTTTTCATTTTCACATGGGCAACAGGATAAAATGGATCCTAAAATTTGTTGAACAATTTCTCCTGAGTACAGCGATACCTCATGTGTGGTCATAAACCACTGTTTGAGCGCACGGCAGGTTCCGGAAGGGAAGGAGCACCATTTGACTTTTTGAATGGAAAATTAGCTCCAATCGTTTTCGGACACCATGTCGCGTTTGGAGAGCCCCTGTGTACCTAAACATTGGAGCTCCCACACAAGTGACCCCATTTTGGAAACTAGACCCCCTAAGGAACTTATCTAGATGTGTAGTGAGCACTTTGAACCCCCAAATGCTTCACAAAAGTTTATAACACAGAGCAGTGAAAATAAAAATTATTTTTTTCCTCAAAAATGATTTTTAGCACACTATTTTTAATTTTCTAACAGGAGAAATTGGACCACAAAAGTTGTTGTCCAGTTTGTCCTGAGTATGCTGGTACCCCATATGTGGGGGGAACCTCTGTTTGGGAACACGGCAGGGCTCAGAAGGGAAGGAGCGCCATTTGACTTTTTGAAATGCAATTTACTTCTAATCATTAGCAGACACCATGTCGTGTTTGGAGAGCCCCTTTGTGCCTAAACATTGGAGCTCCCCACAAATGACCCCATTTTGGAAACTAGACCCCCCTAAGGAACTTATCTAGATGCATAATGAGCACTTTGAACCCCCAAGTGCTTCACAAAAGTTTATAACGCAGAGCCGTGAAAATAAAAAATATATTTTTTCCTCAAATTATTTTTTAGTGCGCAATTTTTTATTTTCACAAGGGTACCAGGATAAATTAGACCCCAAAAGTTGTCCAGTTTGTCCTGAGTACGCTCGTTCCCCATATGTGGGGGTGAACCACTGTTTGGGCACACGTTGGGGCTCGGAAGGGAAGTAGTGACATTTTGAGATGCTGACTTTGATGGAATGGTCTGCGGGCATCATGTTACATTTGCAGAGCCCCTGATGTACCTAAACTGTGGAACCCCCCACAAGTGACCCCATTTTGGAAACTAGACCCCCCAAGGAACTTATCTAGATGTGTGGTGAGCACCTTGAACCCCCAAGCGCATCATAGAAGTTTATAACGCAGAGCCGTGAAAATAAAAAATATTTTTTTTTCCTCAAAAAAATTATTTTCAGCCAGCAATTTTTTATTTTCACAAGGGTAGCAGGATAAATTGGACCCCAAAAGTTGTTGTACAGTTTGTCCTGAGTATGCTGGTGCCCCATATATGGGGGGGAACCATTGTTTGGGCACACGTAAGGGCTCGGAATGGAAGTAGTGACGTTTTGAAATGCAGAATTTGATGGAATGGTCTGCGGTCATCGTTACGTTTGCAGAGCCCCTGATGTGCCTAAACAATAGAAACCCCCCCACAAGTGACCCCATTTTGGAAACTAGACCTCCCAAGGAACTTATCTAAATGAGCACTTTGAACCCCCAAGTGCTTCACAGAAGTTTATAACGCAGAGACGTGAAAATTTAAAAAAAAAATTTTTACACCAAAATATTTTTTTAGCCCGCAATTTTTTTTTTTACCAAGGGTACCAGGATGAATTAGACCCCCAAAGTTGTTGTGCAATTTTTCCTGAGTACGCAGATACCCCATATGTTGGGGTAAACCACTGTTTGGGCACACGTCGGGGCTTGTAAGGGAGGGAGCACCGTTTAACTTTTTGAACCCAAAATTGGCTGGAATCAATGGTTGCACCATGTCGCGTTTGGAGACCCCCTGATGTGCCTAAACAGTGGAAACCCCACAATTCTAACTTCAACCCTAACCACAGCCCTAACCCCAACACATCCCTAACCCTAATCCCAACCATAACCATAACCCCAACACACCCCTAACCACAAGCCTAACCCTCTTTTCAACCCTAACCCTCTTTCCAACCCTAACCCTCTTTCCAACCCTTACCCTAACCCTCTTTCCAACCCTAATGGAAAAATAAAAATAATTTCTTTATTTTATTAGTTGATCCTGCCTATAGGGGTGATAAACGGGGGGTTTATTTACTTTTCATTCTATTTTGATCACTGTGAGAATTTATCAAAGTGATCAAAATGAATGAATGGAAATTGCAGCCGGCGGGCGCATTGCGCATGCGCCCGCCATTTTCCAATATGGCGGCGCCCATGGTCCGAGACCGCGGGACACCGGGAGCCATAACGGCACTCGGTGAGTACCGGGGGTGGGAGGAGGGGCGATTGGAAGACGGGGGGGAGCGGAGGGAAGGCCGGGGGAGATGATGACCGCGGTGGCACATCGCCGCTGTCATTCAGTGGCGGGGGGCAGATCGCCCCGTTAACGGGTGGGGGGGTCAGAACGCTGTCACCAGCCATGTCCGATGCTACAGCAGCGTCGGACATGGCTGGATTGTAATATTTCATCACTTTTCATTGATGAAATATTACTATCGCTTTGATTGGCTGTTTGACTTTCAACAGCCAATCAGAGCGATCGTAGTCACGTGGGGGCGAAGTCACGCCCCCTATGGTGAAGAACAAAGCCCCCTGTATAGTCAGGTGACCTTTCAGTGACCTAGGTCACCCGACCCGCAGGGGGGCTTTAAAGTCATGACGCCACATAGGTGTCACTGGTCAGATTGGCACCAGTTTTCATGACGCCTATGTGGCGTCATTGATCGTGAAGGGGTTAACTTGGATTTGGACATTGCGCTGGCTCAGGCTTTTGCATTTGCTTGCCAGCAACAAAGGGAGAGAGGCAGCGGGGGCGATTGTGGATACATCCGATTATTGAACTCCGGGAGAGCGAGCTCCAGGGAAACCAGAAGAGATTTAGTGACTATACCCGGATGTCCCAAGAAAGCTTCATGGATTTGCTTGATCGTGTTCAAGAAGTCATCCGGAGATAGGACACACAGCTCCGTCATGCAATTCTCCTGAGGAACGACTCCTGGTCACATTACGGTACGTAATCTTTAGAAACCAACTAGCTGAAGAACCCAGCGTTGCCCGGGCATAGTACCTAACTGTGGGTTCCGCTGTCTTCCTTAACATCCCCGCTCTCCACCCGCCGTCTCGTTTTATCCCTCCGCAGCCGCTCTCTACATCCATGTCTTGGTGTCCCTCCACAGCCCCGCTCTCTTCTTCCACAGCCCTGCTCTCCCACTCTCTCCCTCCACAGCCCCGTTCTCTTCCTTCACAGCCCTGCTCTGCCCCTCGACAGCCCCGTTCTCTTCCTTCTCAGCCCTGCTCTCCCGCTCTCTCCATCCACAGCCTCGTTCTCTTCCTTCACAGCCCTGCTCTCCCCGTCCACAGCCCCGTTCTCTTCCTTCACAGCCCTGCTCTCCCACTCTCTCCGTCCACAGCCCCGTTCTCTTCCTTCACAGCCCTGCTCTTCCACTCTCTCCCTCTACAGCAGGGGTCTCAAACTCACCAGAATAAATGGGCCGCAAATAAAAAAAAATTGAGCTGGGGGGCCGCATTCCTTTCAAACTTAATACACCCCGTACACGCGTGGCTCTGCACACCTCGTACACAGGTGGCTCCGCTCTGCACACCTCGTACACAGGTGGCTCCGCTCCGTACACCTCGTACACATGCGGCTCCGCTCCTTACACCTCATACACACGCGGCTCCGCTCCGTACACCTTGTACACACAGCCCCGTTCTTTTCCTTCACAGCCCTGCTCTCCTGCTCTCTCCGTCCACAGCCCCGTTCTCTTCCTTCACAGCCCTGCTCTCCCGCTCTCTCCCTCTACAGCAGGGGTCTCAAACTCAGCAGAGTAAATGGGCCGCAAATAAAAAAAAATTTGAGCTGGGGGGCCACGTTCCTTTCAAACGTAATACACCCCATACACGCGTGGCTCCGCACACCTCGTACACACAGGGCTCCGCTCCGTACGCCTCGTACACACAGGGCTCCGCTCCGTACACCTCGTACACACAGGGCTCCGCTCCGTACACCTCGTACACACAGGGCTCCGCTCCGTACACCTCGTACACACAGGGCCCCGCTCCGTACACCTCGTACACACAGGGCCCCGCTCCATACACCTCGTACACACAGGGCCCCGCTCGGTACACCTCGTACACACAGGGCCCCGCTCGGTACACCTCGTATACACAAGGCCCCGATCGGTACACCTCGTACACACAGGGCTCCGCTACGTACACCTCGTACACACAGGGCTCCGCTACGTGCACCTCGTACACATGTAGGGAAGGTGACCTGACAGATGGACGGACTTGTCAGAATAGAGAAAGGAAGGTTTGCACAGTTTAGACAGGTGTCAGTTAGTACAGTGGGGAAACAGCTAGGAAAGTGTAGTGGACGTGCAGTACCTTGGTTTGACCATTAGAGGGCAGGCAGGAGTGTGAGCATAGGACTTGACATCAGCTTAGGGCTTAAGAAACCGTTGGTCATGGGGGGCGGAGTTAGAGGGAACCGGGAAAGATATAAATTTGACAGGAGGGTTCCAGTCCCCAGGGGGAGCTCAAGTGACGAGGAGACTGTGACAGTTGCCGCACTGTGAGGAAAACCCAACCAGGGGAACTGAGGAGAAAGGAAGTCAGGGGGGTGGTCCTGACACAAAGTACCGCAGTACAGACGAGGCCCCGGGGAAACATACTGAGTTGAAGACGATATCTGACCAGAAAAATTGCTGTTGGTGTACGGGCCTAAGGCGGCCACAGTGACCGAGCTGACAAGAACGTTGTTAAGTAGAAAGGGACGGTATGTGTATTTACGTCCATGGTGATAAGTACGGTGTGTGTGTAACGGGGCCTGGACACGGAGGGCCGTGAAGATAATTAGCGGTGTATTGTGAGGGCCGTCAGTCGGACGGCGGGAAATAAACTTGGACCTGTTGCACTCGAAAACTGCCTCCATCTTGTGTCTGTACGTTACTGCGCGGTATACAGAGGGAACACCCTCCAGCCCGGCCCACCTACCCTACACAAACAGGGTTCCATACACCTCGTACACACAGGGCTTGGCTCCGTACACCTCGTACACACAGGGCTCGGCTCTGTACACCTCGTACACACAGGGCTCGGCTCCGTACACCTTGTAAACCCCTTCTGACCCCACGCATAAATTTACCTTCATCCAGTACCATGACAACCAGCACACAGACAGCAGGGTCCGTCCTGCACACAATGAGGCCCCTGATCATATGACCCTGGACTCCTCCCCCTCCTGTGACCTCATCACAGGTCCTGTGCAGTGTGTGCACACAGCAGCCAGTGCCATCACCACTCCTGAATGCGTGCCTTCCCCCTGCCTCAGGGAGTGAAACATGCCTCAGGTGCCGCATGTGGCCCGCGGGCCGCGTGTTGGAGACCCCTGCTCTACAGCCCCGCTGTCTTCCTCCACATCCCTGCTCTCCATTCACCACACGTGACGCCGGGACCAGGAGAGACAGGTGCGCAGATTGTTCGTTCGGCCGGAGTGGGCGGAGCTGCAGCGCATGTGATTGGGCGGCCTGTGGGGGGCGTGGCCTAGTGCGACCGGCCATAGTGGGCGGAGCATGCCAGAGTGTGCGGAGTTGCAGCATGTGTGATTGGGCGGCCTGTGGGGGCGTGGCCTAGCGCTGTAGTAGGCCGCAGTAGAAGCTGGGGACTAAATTTAGGCCGGGAAGCTGCAGGGGAGAGGGGGGATAGCGCAGTTGGCGACGGGGAGCGCCGACTGACCCAGGACAGGGCTGGGAGGAGTCCAGCACTATTCGGCCCCTGTCCTGAAGACTGTCTTCCTCACAGCCCCGCTCTCCATGCACTGTACTACTGTATCCGTCCTTTATTAACCCGCCGGAAGAAGCCAACAGGTAATGCAATCCCCTGTCAGCATGGACGGTTCTTCCTGCCCTGCGTCTGCAGAGCCCAGTGCTGACCCAGCCACAGTAAGTGTTACCTGGGGTGGGTCCCTAGTGGTGCGATCCAGGTATAGAGGTCCTCAAAATACTTCTCTTTAATAGGGAGAAAAGTCTTCCCACAAAAGCACCAATACCACGAGCAAGCCAGCTAAATGTCCTATATGTAGCTCAAAACTTCCCTCAAATTGGAGGAAAAAATTGTGTCAGACTTGCACGGATGGGGTAGTCAGGTCTGAGCACCCGTCATTGATTGACAAAATCTGCAGCCTGGTCACTCAACAGGTTCAGACCTCTCTAGCCACCCTGCCCCCCCCTCCAACTCCTCCACTCCCTCCGACTGTGGGCTCACCTTCCCCAAAGAAGCGGAAAGTTAAGATAGAGGACTCGGAGTCTGAGTCAGAACATTCCTACAACTCAGGTTCTGAAAATTGTGAACAACCAGGGACCTCTAAATCAGCTGAAAATAGGAGATACCTCTTTTCCGCGGAATATGTGAAGGAGTTGGTCAGTGCGGTACGTGCCACCATGGGACTAGAGGATGAACCAGACCCTCAATCAGCACAGGACCGAATGTTCGGGGGTTTTGAGGGACCCAAACAAACAGGTTTCCCAGTACATGAGAGCATAGTAGATATGATCTCCCAGGAATGGGAGTACCCAGAAAAGCGCTATTCAGCTCCTTTGGAACTTAGGCATAGATTCCCCCTGGAGGGAGAGGTGTTTAAATGGGATATCCCGAAGGTCGATGTTCAGGTGGCAAGGGTAGTGAAAAAAACAGTCCTTCCATTTGATGATGTATCCCAGCTTAGAGACGCGATGGACCGCAAAGCAGAGAGTCTCCTAAGGAAAGCCTGGGAAACCTCTACCTCTGCCTTAAAATCAGGAATTGCTTCCACGTGTGTCTAGGTGTCTCTTCCAATGGATAGAGAAGCTAGAGAATCATATTTCTCGAGGGACCTCAAGGGGCGACCTCCTTAACTCCCTTCCCATATTACAGAGAGCCACAAGCTTCTTGGCGGATGCATCAATGGAGATGATCCGTACTCCTGCCAGAGCTATGGTACAGTCTAATTCTGCCAGACGAGTCCTGTGGCTTAAAACATGGAGCGGGCATATTACCTCCAAGGTTAAACTCTGCTCTTTACCCTTCAAGGGTGAACATGACTTCGGCCTGGCCTTGGATGAAATCCTTGAAAAGGCCACAGACAAAAAGAAGGTGCCTCCGGAGCAGAGGATCCCAAGGAAGCGTCTTTTTCGAACCCCCCCCAGAACCAGTCATCCCAGCCGAGAGGGAAGGGAAAGACGGGAATATAGAGTTATGCTAAGGGGAGAGGCAGGAATATCCTGGTCCCCCAGCAGCAGCAGCAACAGCAGCAAGAAAAACAATTACTCGGCCCCAGTGGGGGGAAGGCTTTTGAAGTTTTTTCACTCTTGGTAGTTGATTTCCAACAGCCCATGGGTCCTTAATGTGATCAAGGAGGGCCTTCTTCTAGAATTCGAATCCTTCCCCCCGCGGGGCATAAGAGTCACCTCCCTACCACCTTGGGAGGCTTAAGTACTAGAATCAGGCATTCAGCTCCTCCAATCAAGCGCCATCTCTCAGGTCCCTGTGAGCGAGCAGGGAAAAGGGCATTATTCCAGACTGTTTTTAGTAAAAAAAAAACCACTGGAGAAGCGAGAATAATAATAAACCTGAAAGGCCTCAACCGACACATCGCATACCGCAGATTCAAAATGAAATCGATAAAGACCGTCATTCCCCTGATAGGGCCGTCTTATTTCATGGCAACCATAGACCTGAAGGATGCCTATTTCCACATTCCCATACATCCTTCTCACAGAAAGTATCTAAGGTTTGCGATCCGTCAGGGTCCAGAGATCAGGCACTATCAGTATAACGTACTTCCCGTTGGGATATCCTCTGCCCCTCGAGTATTTTCCAAAATTATGGCGGAAGCTATGTTCCACATCAGAAGTCAAGGTATATGCATCGTACCCTACCTGGACGACCTATTGATAATAGGAGCCTCCTACCAGATCCTGGAACACCAGGTGACTCAAACTCTGGACATTCTCCGATCTCTGGGATGGATCCTGAATATAAAAAAATCACAGATCCAACCCTCTCAGAGAATAAAAGTCTTAGGAGTCCTCTAAGGCCGGTTTCACATTTGCGCTTCAGGGCGCAGCGATGGCCTGCGCACAGCCGCCGCTAAGCCCCGCCCCCTGCCGCACCTCTGCCGGTATGACGCTGCATGCGTCATGCGTCCCCTATCTTTATCACTGAGGACGCAGGCCGTGCGCAGTATGCGTTTGGCGGCGCCTGCGTCCTTTTGACGGTGCACCGAGCGCAACCAAATTGCAACAGGTTGCGTTTGGCGCTGGTCGGCACACCGTCAAAAGGACGCAGGCGCCGCAAAAACGCATACTGCGCACGGCCTGCGTCCTCAGTGATAAAGATAGGGGATGCATGACCCATGCAGCGTCATGCGCCCGGAGGCGGAGCTACCGGCGGAGGCGCGGCAGGGGGCAGGGCTTAGCGGCGGCCGTGCAAAGGCCGTCGCTGTGCCCTGAAGCGCAAATGTGAAACCGGCCTTAGACTCGAAAACAAATGTCCTTTCTTTCGGAGGAACATCAGAGGTCTATAATATCAAAGATCTCAGTTTTCAAAAAAACAGAGGTCACCGACCCTCACGTCAGCTATGCCCATACTAGGGTCAACGACCTCCTGCATCCAGTCGGTGCCTTGGGCGCAGGCCCCTTCCAGGATTCTCCAGTCCCATATCTTAGGAAATTGGAACAGAGACCACACCTGCCTGAACAGAAGACTCCAGACCCCAGGGAAAGTGAAAGCTTCACTAGCATGGTGGCTGGACCACAAAAATCTGCACAGAGGAGTCAGCTGGTCCCAGATCCCCTTGGTCACGGTAACATCAGATGTCAGCAGGAAGGGCTGGGAGCAGTAGTGTCCCGGCAGCCATTCCAGGGGTTGTGGAACTGGGAAGTGAGTACAAAATCTTCAAACTTCAGAGAGCTGAAAGCAGTGGAAGAAGCTCTGCTGGCTGCGAGACACCTAGTCCAGGGCCATCATGTCAAGGTCTACTCTGACAACGTGACGACAGTGGCTCACCTCAGGCACCAGGGTGGCACAAGATTCAGCAGCCTAGAGGGCCTTTCAGGCCGAATATTTTTCTGGGCCGAAAGACACCTTTCAATATCAGCAGTCCACCTAAAAGGTACCTACAATCTTCAGGCAGACTTCCTGAGCAGAAGATGTATCCAGCCTGGCGAGTGGAGTCTGAATGGAAGAATCTTTCAGAAGCTGGTGAACAGGTGGGGTCTTCCGGAGGTGGATCTTCTAGCATTGAGCAAAAATGCTCAAGTAGGAAATTACTTCTATCTGAACCCCAGGGACAAATCCTTGGGCGTAGACGCCTTTGCCCACAGGTGGGGGTTTCGTCTAGCATATGCCTTCCCGCCAATTACAATCCTTGCCATAACCCTGAGGAAGATCCGAGAAGATCAAACTCAAACCATCCTGGTAGCTCCGCTATGGCCGAAAAGGAGCAGGTATTCTCTAATTACAGAACTCCAGGTAGACGGGCCGTTCCTCTTACCCCTGGAGGACGACCTCCTGCAGGGCCCTCTACATCACCCAAACCTTCGGGAAATGAAGCTAGCGGCCTGGTTACTGAGACCCAGATCTTGAGGGCCAGGGGTCTATCAGAAGCCATAATAGAAACCCTTCAGAAATCCCGGAAACCGGGCACCAATACTATATACAACAAAATATGGAAAAAATTTTCCTCATGGTGTCTGTCAAATTTGCCTGACCCAGAAAACCCTAACATCTCCCGTATCCTGGATTTCTTACAGAGGGGGCTTGAGTTAGGTCTAAAGCGTAGCACACTGAAGGTACAGGTATCGGCCTTAAGCTCTATGTTTGACTGTGACTTGGCCAGCCACAGATGAATAAAAAGATTCATGACATCAGCCACTAGGTTACATCCAATAAAACAAGTAGTCATTCCACCATGGGACTTGAATGTGGTGCTTAAGGGGCTCACTCAACCACCCTTTGAGCCCTTAGCATCTTGTACTTCTCAGCTCCTCACCTGTAAAGCAGCCTTATAGCAGTAACCTCAGCAAGGCGTGTAGGAGAGCTCCAGGCTCTTTCTATTAGGGAGCCCTACCTAACCATTAGGGACGATTCCATAGTTCTCTCCTTCGATCCATCTTTTCTACCAAATGTCTGACTTCCATAGGTTGCAGAATATAATTCTTCCCTCGTTTTGTCAAAACCCAGCGAACCCTAAAGAAGAGGTGTTTCATACGCTGGACGTAAGATGCATAATTCTTCACTATTTAGAGTATACCAAACCCTACAGAATCGACCACAACCTATTCATCCACGTGTCTGGTCCAAACAAAGGGAAGAAAGTGGCAAAGAATACTATTGCCAATTGGATTAAAAAAAGCCATCTCTGAGGCATACCTAGCCCAGAACATCACACCCCCTTCAGGGATCAAGGCGCATTCAACACGGTCTACCTCATGGGCTGAGAGGGCAGGCGCATCATCAAAACAGATCTGTAGGGCAGCAACTTGGTCCTCCTTGCATACCTTTGCTTAACATTACAGGTTGGACCTTGTGTCCAACAGGGATTTAGTCTTTGGCCGAAAGGTTCTACAGGCCGTTGTCCTCCCATAGTGCAGTATAGGTTGTTATGCCTTCTATGCTGTCGTGGAAGGTTGCTAGAGAAAATAGAATTAGACTTGCCGGTAATTCAGTTGTTAGAAACCTTCCACGACAGCACTATTTCCCTCCCTGTATTCTTGGACAAATTCTGAGAATCTTAAGGTAACCAGTGCTACGGTGGTCCGTTATAAGTCACTGGTGAGAGGGAGGTGGGAGGGACCTTTTAACCTCTTGTGCTTCCTGTCCCCAATTAGGGCATGGAGACAACCTCCTATGCTGTCGTGGAAGGTTTATAGAAACCGAATTACTGGTAAGTCTAATTCTATTTTTTCCTCCCTCCAATCTGCCCATATACCCGTCATACATATCCTCCATCCCATAGTCCCGTGCCCATATACCCATCATACATATCCGCCATCCCATAGTCCCGTGCCCATATACCCATCATACATATCTGCCATCCCATAGTCCCGTGCCTATAAACCCATTATACATATCCTCCATCCCATAGTCCAGTGCCCATATACCCATCACACATCCTCCATCCCATAGTCCCATGCCCATATACCCATCATACATATCCTCCATCCCATAGTCCCGTGCCCATATACCCATCATACATATCCTCCATCCTATAGTCCAGTGCCCATATACCCATCATACATATCCTCCATCCTATAGTCCAGTGCCCATATACCCATCACACATCCTCCATTCCATAGTCCCATGCCCATATACATATCCGCCATCCCATAGTCCCGTGTCCATATACCCATCATACATATTCTCCATCCCATAGTCCCATGCCCATATACCCATCATACATATTCGCCATCCCATAGTCGAGTGTCCATATACCCATCATACATATCCGCCATCTCATAGTCCCGTGCCCATATACCCATCATACATATCCTCCATCCTATAGTCCAGTGCCCATATACCATCACACATCCTCCACCCCATAGTCCCATGCCCATATGCATATCCGCCATCCCATAGTCCTGTGCCCATATATCCCTCAAACGTATCCTCCATCCCATAGTCCAGTGCCCATATTCCCATCACACATCCTCCATCCCATAGTCGAGTGTCCATATACCCATCATACATATCCGCCATCCCATAGTCCCGTGCCCATATACCTGTCATACATATCCTCCATCCCATAGTCCAGTGCCCGTATACCCATCACACATCCTCCATCCCATAGTCCCGTTCCCATATACCCATCATACATATCCTCCATCCCATAGTCCCGTGCCCATATACTCATCACACATCCTCCATTCCATAGTCAACCAAAACCAATATGACATCATAATGAGCGGCGGCAGGGCTTGCAACCTATGATGAAATCAGCGTCGCCATGGCAACCATTGTGACATCAAAATGAGGGGCGTGGCTTGATACGCACACACTTCTTCCCCAGTATGCAAATAGGGGCATTGTGACATCACAATGAGGGGTGGGGCTTGACGCGCACACACTTTTTCCCCCAGTATGTAGATAGGGGCAAAATTGTTTGGTGAATTGGAACACGCGGGGTTAAAATTTCGCCTCACAACATAGCTTAGGACACTCTCGGGGTCCAGACGTGTGACTGTGCCAAATTTTGTGGCTGTAGCTGCGACGGTGCGGATGCCTATCCCGGACATACACACACACACACACACACACACACATACATACATACACACATACATACACACTTTGAGCTTTATATATTAGATAGCCCGGATATTGTGTCTTTTTACATATTAGGATACATGACTAGAATTTTGTCTACTATATGTACAAGAAATATGTGCAGTTATTAAAATAAACATAAATATCTACGTAGTAACATAGTAATTAAGGTTGAAGGGAGACTTTAAGTCCATCTAGTTCAACCCATATCCTATCCTAACTTGCCCTAACATGTTGATCCAGAGGAAGGCAAAAAAAACCCATGTGGCAAACAGTAAGCTTCACATTGGGGAAAAAAATTCCTTCCCGACTCCACATACGGCTATCAGACTAGCTCCCTGGATCAACGCAACACTAAGGAAGCTAGTGTATATACCCTGTAATATTATTACATTACATTAGAACTTTTATATTTATTTCTATTGGCATAAGAGATGTTGTGCATAGTGTGCCCAGAGACATTTTTTCTGTCTGGCATCATATTTGTCAACCACTTATTAACCCCTTCACCCCCAAGGGTGGTTTGCACGTTCATGACCGGGCCAATTTTTACAATTCTGACCACTGTACCTTTATGAGGTCATAACTCTCGAACGCTTCCATGGATCCCGGTGATTCTGACATTGTTTTCTCGTGACATATTGTACTTCATGTTAGTGGTAAAATTTCATTCAAATAACTTGCGTTTATTTGTGAGAAAAACGGAAATTTGGCGAAAATTTTGAAAATTTTGCAATTTTCCAACTTTGAATTTTTATGCCCTTAAATCACAGAGATAAGGCACACAAAAAACTTGATAACTAACATTTCCCACATGTTTACTTTACATCAGCACAATTTTGGAACCAAAATTTTTTTTTGTTAGGAAGTTATAAGGGTTAAAAGTTGACCAGCGATTTCTCATTTTTACAACACCATTTTATTTTTAGGACCACATCACATTTGAAGCCACTTTGAGGGGTCTATATGATAGAAAATACACAAAAGTGACACCATTCTAAAAACTGCACCCCTTAAGGTGCTCAAAACCACATTCAAGAAGTTTATTAACCCTTTAGGTGCGTCACAGGAATTTTTTTGAATATTTAAAAAAAAATGAACATCTAACTTTTTTTCATAAAAAAAATACTTCAGGTTCAATTTTTTTTATTTTACCAAGGGTAACAGGAGAAATTGAACTGCAAAAGTTATTGTGCAATTTGTCCTGAGTACGCAGATACCTGATATGTGGGGGGGAACGACTGTTTCGGCGCATGGCAGAGCTCAGAATGGAAGGAGCGCCGTTTGACTTTTTCAATGCAAAATTGGCTGGAATTCAGATTGGACGCCATGTCACGTTTGGAGAGTCCCTGATGTACCTAAACAGTGGAAACCCCCTACAAGTGACCCCATTTTGGAAACTAGACCCACCAAGGAACTTATCTAGATATGTGGTGAGAACTTTGAACCCACAAGGGCTTTACAGAAGTTTATAACGTACAGCGGTACAATTAAAAAATCATATTTTTTCCACAAAAATGATCTTTTCACCCCAATTTTTATTTTCCCAAGGGTAACAGGACCCTAAAAGTTATTGTGCAATTTGTCCTGAGTACGCTGATACCCCACATGTGGGGGTAAACCACTATTTGGGCGCATGGCAGAGCTCGGAAGGGAAGCAGCGCCATTTGACGTTTTTGGCTGGAATTGAGATCGGACACCATGTCGCGTTTGGAAAACCCCTGATGTACCAAAACAGTGGAAACCCCCCACAAATGACACCATTTTGGAAACTAGACCCCCTAAGGAACTTATCTAGATGTGTGGTGAGAACTTTGAACCCCCATGGGCTTCACAGAAGTTTATAACATAAAGCCATACAATTAAAAAATCATATTTTTTCCACAAAAATGATCTTTTCACCCTCAATTCTTATTTTTCCAAGGGTAACAGGACCCTAAAAGTTATTGTGCAATTTGTCCTGAGTACGCTGATACCCCACATGTGGGGGTAAACCACTATTTGGGGGCATGGCAGAGCTCGGAAGGGAAGCAGCGCCATTTGACGTTTTTGGCTGGAATTGAGATCGGACACCATGTCGCGTTTGGAAAACTCCTGATGTACCAAAACAGTGGAACCCCCCACAAATGACACCATTTTGGAAACTAGACCCCCTAAGGAACTTATCTAGATGTGTGGTGAGCACTTTGACCCCCCCAGTGCTTCACAGAAGTTTACAACGCCCGGGCGTGAAAATAAAAAATTCGTATTTTTTCCACAAACATGATCTTTTAGTCACCATTTTTTTATTTTCCCAAGGGTACCAGGAGAAATTGGACCCCAAAAGTTGTTGTCCAATTTGTCCTGAGTATGCTGATACCCCATATGTGGGAGAAAACTACTGTATGGGCACACGTCGGGGCTCGGAAGGGAAGTAGTGACGTTTTGGAATGCAGACTTTGATGGAATGGTCTGCGGGTGTGATATTGCCTTTGGAGAGCCCCTAATGTACCTAAACAGTGGAAACCCCCCACAAATGACACCATTTTGTAAACTAGACCCCCCAAGGAACTTATCTAGATGTGTGGTGAGCACTTTGACCCCCCCAGTGCTTCACAGAAGTTTACAACGCCCGGGCGTGAAAATAAAAAATTCGTATTTTTTCCACAAACATGATCTTTTAGTCACCATTTTTTTATTTTCCCAAGGGTACCAGGAGAAATTGGACCCCAAAAGTTGTTTTCCAATTTGTCCTGAGTACGCTGCTACCCCATATGTGGGAGAAAACTACTGTATGGGCACACGTCAGGGCTCGGAAGGGAAGTAGTGACGTTTTGGAATGCAGACTTTGATGGAATGGTCTGCGGGTGTCATGTTGCCTTTGGAGAGCCCCTAATGTACCTAAACAGTGGAAACCCCCCACAAATGACACCATTTTGTAAACTAGACCCCCCAAGGAACTTATCTAGATGTGTGGTGAGCACTTTGACCCCCCCAGTGCTTCACAGAAGTTTACAACGCCCGGGCGTGAAAATAAAAAATTCGTATTTTTTCCACAAACATGATCTTTTAGTCACCATTTTTTTTATTTTCCCAAGGGTACCAGGAGAAATTGGACCCCAAAAGTTGTTTTCCAATTTGTCCTGAGTACGCTGCTACCCCATATGTGGGAGAAAACTACTGTATGGGCACACGTCAGGGCTCGGAAGGGAAGTAGTGACGTTTTGGAATGCAGACTTTGATGGAATGGTCTGCGGGTGTCATGTTGCCTTTGGAGAGCCCCTAATGTACCTAAACAGTGGAAACCCCCCACAAATGACACCATTTTGTAAACTAGACCCCCCAAGGAACTTATCTAGATGTGTGGTGAGCACTTTGACCCCCCCAGTGCTTCACAGAAGTTTACAACGCCCGGGCGTGAAAATAAAAAATTCGTATTTTTTCCACAAACATGATCTTTTAGTCACCATTTTTTTTATTTTCCCAAGGGTACCAGGAGAAATTGGACCCCAAAAGTTGTTGTCCAATTTGTCCTGAGTACGCTGACACCCCATATGTGGGAGAAAACTACTGTATGGACACACGTCGGGGCTCGGAAGGGAAGCAGTGACGTTTTGGAACGCAGACTTTGATGGAATGGTCTGCGGTTGTCATGTGCGTTTGGAGAGCCCCTGATGTACCTAAACTATTGAAACTCCCCACAAGTGACCCCATTTTGGACACTAGACCCCCCACGGAACTTATCTAGATGTGTGGTGAGCACTTTGAACCCCCAAGTGCTTCACAGAAGTTTATAACACTCGGACGTGAAAATAAAAAAATCATTTTTTTTCCACAAAAATGATATTTTTGCCCCCAATTTTTTATTTTCCTAAGGGTAACAGGAGAAATTGGACCCCAAAAATTGTTTTGCAATTTGTCCTGAGTAGGCTGATACCCTACATGAGGGGGTAAAACACTGTTTGGGCGCATAGCAGAGCTTGGAAGGGAAGGAGCACCATTTGACTTTTTCAACTCAGAATTGGCTGGAATTGAGATCAGACGCCATGTTGCATTTGGAGAGCCCCTGATGTGCCCAAACAGTGGAAACCCCCAATTCTAACTCCAACCCGAACCCCAACACGCCCCTAACCCTAGCCCTAACCCTAGCCCTAACCCTAGCCCTAACCCTAGCCCTAGCCCTAGCCCTAACCCTAACCCTAGCCCTAACCCTAGCCCTAGCCCTAACCCTAACCTAACCCTACCCCAACACACCCCTAGCCCTAACCCTAGCCCTAACCCTAATGGAAAAATGGAAATAAATACATTTTTTTTATTTTATTATTTTTCCCTAACTAAGGGGGTGATAACGGGGGGTTTGATTTACTATTTATGGCGGTTTTTATGTTTGGCGGCTGTCGCACGCTAAAAGACGCTTTTTATTGTAAAAATAGTTTTTGCATCACCACATATTGAGAGCTATAATTTTTCCGTATTTTGACCCACTGAGTCATGTGAGGTCTTATTTTTTGCGGGACGAGTTGACGTTTTTATTGGTACCATTTTCGGGCACGTGAAATTTTTTGATCGCTTTTTATTCCGATTTTTGGGACGCAGAATGAACAAAAACCAGCGATTCATGAATTTCTTTTGGGGGGGGTGCGTTTACACCGTTCCGCGTGCGGTAAAATTGATAAAGCGCTTTTATTCTTCGGGTCAGTACGGTTACAGCGATACCTCATTTAGGTCTTTTTTTATGTTTTTGTCGGTTTTATGCAATGAAAACTATTTTATATAAAAAATAATTATTTTTGCATCGCTTTATTCTGCGAGTTATAACTTTTTTATTTTTTTGCTGATGATGCTGTGTGGCGGCTTGTTTTTTGCGGGACAAGATGACGTTTTCAGCGGTACCATGGATATTTATATGCGTCTTTTTGATCTCGCGTTATTGCATTTTTTGTTTGGCGGTATGATAATAAATCATTATTTTTTGCTTCGTTTTTTATTTTTATTTTTTAAGGGGTTCGCTAAAGGGGTTAACTAATGGGACAGTTTTATAGGGCAGGTCGTTACGGACGCGGCGATACCTAATATGTGTACATTTATTGTTTTTTTTTTTAATTATTTTAAAAAAATGAATTTATTGGGGAATATTTTTTTTTTTTTTTACTAATTTATTTGGCGATTTTTTTTAATTTATTTTTACACTTTTTTTTTAATTTTTTTTTACTTTATTACATAGTCCCAGGTGGGACATCACTGTCCTGTGACAGATCGCTGATCTGTCACATCACAGATCACTGTGACAGATCAGCAATCTGTCACAGGCAGTGCACAAGGCTTCCTCATGCCTGCGCTTTGCAGGCACTGAGGAAGCCAGCTTCCCCAGGCCCCCGAAGGCCCCCGTTGCCATCTTGGATTCGGGGGCCTGGAGGATAGGAGTCCCCCGCAGCAGCGCTGCACATTGCGCTGCCGTGGGGGGCTCAGGGAAGCACGGAGGGAGCCCCCTCCCTGCCGATGCTTCCCTTTAACTCCCGGTACACCGCGATCGCGTTTGATCGCGGTGTGCAAGGGGTTAATGTGTCGGGGGCGGTCCGTGACCGCCCCTGACACATTGTGCCGGGTGTCAGCTGTGATAATCAGCTGACACCCGGCCGCGATCAGCGGCGCTCACCACGTGGGCGCCGCTGATCGCGGTAGACGTACTATCCCGTCCCCGGTCATACGGGCCCGGGTACCGTGGACGGGATAGTACGTCTCATGTCAGGAAGGGGTTAATGTAGTGAAACCTCCACCAGGGGGAGCTGGTGAGGGAAGAGAGGTTATACACTAAGAGCAGCAACCCTGAGCAACAGCACAGGTGCCACAGGTAACGAGAGAGAATAGTCAGACGAACCGAGTCAGAAACTAGCAGGAGCAGACGTACCAGAAGGAGCAGCAAAACACGTAGTCAAAATACCAAAGCCGAGAGTCAGAAAGCCAGAACATGAGCACGGGGTCCAAAACGTGAGACGAAATACGTGGTCGGGGTACAAGCCAGGGAGTCAGATGCCAGAGAGAGAACGTAACAGCAGAGACGAATACCAAGAGACGGGGTCAGAAATCAGTCCGGGTCATACATGTGAATATCAGTCAAAGGCAGGAGGATCACCAGGGTACAAGGGTCAGCGGCTCTAAACTGCAAGCTTGAGCTATCACTAACACTGGTCAGCAGGCTGTGAGGGATTTAAATAGCCCAGCTAGCTCCAGAACGAGGCTGAGGAGATTAACCCCCGCATGACCAGTCCGGAGTGAAGACAGCAGAAGATAAACTCCGGACTGGACCATGACAATTAAGCCATCAATTGGATTGCTTTATTTTCATCTACCTCATCATTAGCACTGTATATGTCTTTATAACATATGTATAATAAAATTTGATACTTATGAATAAATCCTCTCTTTTTGTGCGGTGACTTTTACTCACTAGCTATTTTAGCTTGTAATTATTTATAGCCTCATGACCTTTGGGTCTTTGGATTTGTTTTTTTTCTGTTTTGGTTGTAGTTGAGGCCCGAGAGGTACATCCGTATGGCCACGGATTTGTTTTAGGTTTATAAAAGTGAGTTTGAGCCTGGTCAAATTATTTGCACCAAGGAGTTTATTCAAGAAAACCCGGTATGGGCTTTTATTTTTTGAAATGGACTGCAGGAAGGTAGTGGGGTCTGGTCCGTTTCCTCCAGCCCAGATCTTATAAGTAAAGTAGTTGCAAGCTCATCCTTTTAGAAACTTGTTTGGGCTGTTGAGAGGAGTAGAAAAACATCAAAAATTTCAATCCTGCATGATTCTACCAAGAAATGTGATTGTTCATTCAAAACGCTGCTTTTTGCTATTGGGCTCTATTGAATAATGAATGTTTTGAATTTTCTCCAAAAGTAAAGTAGTTGCAAACTCATCCTTTTAGAGTCTTGTATGGGCTCATGAGAGGAGTAGAAAAACATCAAAAATTTCAATCCTGAACGATTCTACCAAGAGATGTGTGTTCATTCAAACAGCTGCTTTTTGCTATTGGACCCTATTGAATAATGAATGTTTTGAATTTTCTGCAAAAGTAAAGTAGTTGCAAACTCATCCTTATAGAGTCTTGTTTGGGCTCATGAGAGGAGTAGAAAAACGTCAAAAATTTCAATCCTGCATGATTCTACCAAGAAATGTGAGTGTTAATTCAAACCGCTGCTTTTTGCTATTGTTCCCTATTGAATAATGAATGTTTTGAATTTTCTCCAAAAGTAAAGTAGTTGCAAACTCATCCTTTTAGGGTCTTGTTTGGGCTCATGAGAGGAGTAGAAAAACATCAAAAATTTCAATCCTGCACGATTCTACCAAGAAATGTGAGTGTTCATTCAAACCGCTGCTTTTTGCTCTTGTGCCCTATTGAATAATGAATGTTTTGAATTTTCTCCATTTTCAATAAACTTTAGTAAATTTTCACAAATTAACAGTAATATTGTTTCATCATCATTACAATGTAGATTACAATATAGCAGTAAAATATTATTTCAAAAATAACCAGTAGGGTTATCCTATATAATTTCAGTATTTAAACTTATTAACAGTAATATATGTATGTATATTAACATCCAATGAGATGCAGTTATAAATTACAAATACACTAACAGTAGTATGAAAATCGTAATACTGTTTCTATTAGAGGATAATATTTATTCAACCAAATTATAAAATTGTTATATATTATTTTGCTAATTATACAGTGGAAGGAGAATGGACAGAGTTTAGGCCAAATTATTACTAGAGGAGAAATCCACCCAAGATTTCCATCTTTTATCAAATTTTGTAAAATAATCGTTCGCCAGAGCATGACTCTTCTCGTATGAGTAATGTAGCGACATTTTATCCAAAATGTCGCTAACCTTTGGAATTGCATTTTCATTCCACAAGGATGCAATGGCATTCTTAGTTACCAAAAATAAATGAATAACCGTTGGAATGTGAGAAGGATGGATTACATCAATACCTATAGACAATAATGCCATTTGTGGAGATATAATAATTTTTTGTTTAGTCAATGTTTCAACTATTCTAAATATTTCTAACCACAACGGTTTAATCTTAGGGCATTCCCAAAATAAATGTAGCAAGGTACCTGGAAAGCCGCATTCTTTCCAACAATCGGGAGACCTGCCTGGAAAAATTCTGGCTAGTTTCATAGGGGTAAAATACCACCTAGAGACTAATTTGTAAAAAGACTCATGCAAGGAAGCACATATGTTGGATGAATACGTGAGTTGAAAGGCTTGTTTCCACTGCTCTAGAGGGATCTGCACATTTAGATCTTTCTCCCAATTTATCATAAATAGTGTTTTCTCCGAGGTTTCAGGATCATTTAAAAGCTCGCAAATATTTTTCATTTTCCAGTAAAGCTTATTCTCAGAATTACATAGTAATCGGCTAGTTGCCTCTGTAATATATGATTTCCTTCTCAAGAACTTCAAAATATATTTCTTTAGTAAAAAAACAAGAATTAAATCCGGAGAAGAAAACCCATATTGAGTCATTAAGGTCCTGTTGCGTTTAAATTTTTTACCATTATGTAGATCGCTTACTAGTTTAATATTAGATTTTTTCCAAGAAGTTGGTAGTTCCTTGTCTATTAGCAAACCAAAAAAACTCAAAGAAACATTGTTAAGCTGTTCATATCTCAATTTTTTATTTTTCTGAATTTGAGGTTTAGCCAATTGTTTACACGCTTCTAGAGTGGCAGAAATTGTTGGAGAATTGTATTGTATTGGAGTGGAAGACATGAGGCAGTCCAGGATCGACCTTAGCAACGAAACCTTTTTAGCTTGTAATCTCTCAATTTCGGCCCATGCTGGGGTATTATTTGTATTAATCCAAAAAATAGACTGTTTAATCAAACTAGAATAATAGTAGTTGATTAAATTGGGAAGTGCCAGGCCGCCGTCCAATTTACCTCTTGTTAATACATGAGAAGCCACCCTGGCTCTCTTCCCACCCCATATAAATTTGTTAGCAATAGATTGTAGTTTTCTCAAATATTTCAAAGGAATAAACAGTGGAATCGCTCTAAAGATATAAAAGATTTTCGGAAAGGTAAATAATTTAAATAAGACAATTCTTCCTATCCAAGAAATCTCATGTTTTGAAAGATTAATCAACTCTTTTTGTGAAATTTTAGTTCTATTCTGCATATTAAACTCGACCGTTTTCTGAAAGTCTCTAGTGATTGAAACACCCAGATATGAGATGGCCTCCTTCTCCCATTCAAACTGGGAGATAACCTTAATACCCAAAACAGTTAAGTCATCTAAGAAAAAATCTAAAATCTTGGACTTTGACTCATTTATTTTGTAGTAGGAAGCCTTAGAGAAGCTTTCAAAAATTGGCAAAACTGCTTTTATAGAATTCAATGGATCCGACAAGCTAAGAATTACGTCATCTGCAAAAAGGCCTATTTTAACCCCTTCACGACCTATGACGCCTACGTAGGCGTCATGAAAAGCAGTGCCCAAACGACCTATGACGCCTACGTAGGCGTCATGCTATAAATAGCCCCCCTGCGGGTCGGGTGACCGGGGTCACTGAAAGGTCACCCGACCCGCACACAAAGGACCCTTCAGAGTTAACACCTGGGGGTGTGGCTTAGCCCCCACGTGCCTACGATCGCTCTGATTGGCTGTTAAAAGTGAAACTGCCAATCAGAGCGATTGTAATATTTCACCAATGAAAATTGGTGAAATATTACAATCCAGCCATGGCCGATGCTGAAATAGCATCGGACATGGCTGGACACCGAGACCCGACCCCCCCCCACACCGACTGACGGCACCGATCGGCTGCCACCACCGTCTGACGGCACCGATCGGCAGCCGCCGTCATGATCTGCCCCCCCGCCTTCTCTCCGCCCCCCAGCCCTCCGATCATCCCCTCTCACCCTCCGATCACCCCCTCACCCTCCTTTGTGCCTCCGATCTCCCGCTATCCGTCCCGGTGTCCTGCCGTCCAGCGTCATGGGCGCCGCCATCTTGCAAGATGGGCGCATGCGCAGTGCGCCGAATCGAATCTGCAACGCTGCAGATTCATTCATTTATTTTGATCACTATGATAAACTTTCATAGTGATCAAAATAAATAAAAAGTAAATCACCGCCCCCTTTATCACCCCCATAGGTAGGGACAAATAATAAAATATTTTTTTTTTTTTTCCATTAGGGTTAGGTCCAGGGCTAGGGTTAGGGCTAGGGTTAGGGCTAGGGTTAGGGTTAGGGTTAGGGTTGGACTAAGGGTTAGGGTTGGACTAGGGGTTAGGGTTGGACTAGGGGTTAGGGTTGGACTAGGAGTTAGGGTTGGACTAGGGGTTAGGGTTGGACTAGGGGTTAGGGTTGGACTAGGGGTTAGGGTTGGACTAAGGGTTAGGGTTGGACTAAGGGTTAGGGTTGGACTAAGGGTTAGGGTTGGACTAAGGGTTAGGGTTGAATTTAGGGTTAGGGTTGAATTTAGGGTTAGGGTTGGAATTGGGATTAGGGTTGGGGTTGGGATTACGGTTAGGCTTGTGGTTAGGGTTAGAGTTGGGATTTCGTTAGGGGTGTGTTGGGATTAGGGTTGTGGTTAGGGTTATGATTAGGGTTGGGATTAGGGTTAGGGGTGTGTTGGCGTTAGGGTTGGAGATAGAATTGAGGGGTTTCCACTGTTTAGGCACATCAGGGGCTCTCCAAACGCGACATGGAGCCACCATTTATTCCAGCCAATTTTGCGTTCAAAAAGTCAAACGGTGCTCCCTCCATTTCGAGCCCCGACGTGTGCCCAAACAGTGGTGTACCCCCACTTATGGGGTATCAGGGTACTCAGGAAAAATTGCACAACAACTTTAGGGGTCTAATTTCTCCTGTTACCCTTGGGAAAATAAAAAAATGGGGGCTAAAATAATTATTTTTGTGGAAAAAAAAGATTTTTTATTTTCACGGTTCTGCGTTATAAACTTCTGTGAAGCACTTGGGGGTTCAACGTGCTCACCACACATCTAGATAAGTTCCTTGGGGGGTCTAGTTTCCAAAATGGGGTCACTTGTGGGGGGTTTCCACTGTTTAGGTACATCAGGGGCTCTGCAAACGTAACATGACGCCCACAGACCATTCCATCAAGTCGACATTTCAAAGCGTCACTACTTCCCTTCCGAGCCCCAACGTGTGCCCAAACAGTGGTCCCCCCCATATATGGGGTACCAGCGTACTCAGGACAACCTGGACAACAACTTTTGGGGTCCAATTTATCCTGTTACCCTTGTGAAAATAAAAAATAGTGGGCTAAAAATCACTTTTTGAGGAAAAAAAAATATTTTTTTATTTTCACAGCTCTGCGTTATAAACTTCTGTGAAGCACTTGGGGGTTCAAAGTGCTGACCTCACATCTAGATTAGTTCCTTAGGTGATATAGTTTCCAAAATGGGGTCACTTGTGGGGGGTTTCCACTGTTTAGGTACATCAGGGGCTCTGCAAATGTAGCATGACGCCCACAGACCATTCCATCAAGTCTTCATTTCAAAGCGTCACTACTTCCCTTCCGAGCCCCAACGTGTGCCCAAACAGTGGTCCCCCCCACTTATGGGGTACCAGCGTACTCAGGACACACTGGACAACAACTTTTGGGGTCCAATTTATCCTGTTACCCTTGTGAAAATAAAAAATAGTGGACTAAAAATAATTTTTTGAGGAAAAAAAAATATTTTTTTATTTTCACGGCTCTGCGTTATAAACTTCTGTGAAGCACTTGGGGGTTCAGCATGCTCACCACACATCTATATTAGTTTCTTGGGTGATCTAGTTTCCAAAATGGGGTCATTTGTGGGGGGTTTCCACTGTTTAGGTACATCAGGGGCTCTGCAAACATAACATGACGCCCACAGACCATTCCATCAAGTCGGCATTTCAAAACGTCACTACTTCCCTTCTGAGCCCCAACGTGTGCCCAAACAGTGGTCCCCCCACATATGTGGTACCAGCGTACTCAGGACAAGCTGGACAACAACTTTTGGGGTCCAATTTATCCTGTTACCTTTGTGAAAATAAAAAATAACAGGCTAAAAATTTATTTTTTGAGGAAAAAAAAATATTTTTTTATTTTCACGGCTCTGCGTTATAAACTTCTGTGAAGCACTTGGGGGTTCAGCATGCTCACCACACATCTATATTAGTTTCTTGGGTGATCTAGTTTCCAAAATGGGGTCATTTGTGGGGGGTTTCCACTGTTTAGGTACATCAGGGGCTCTGCAAACATAACATGACGCCCACAGACCATTCCATCAAGTCTTCATTTCAAAGCGTCACTACTTCCCTTCCGAGCCCCAACGTGTGCCCAAACAGTGGTCCCCCCCACTTATGGGGTACCAGCGTACTCAGGACACACTGGACAACAACTTTTGGGGTCCAATTTATCCTGTTACCCTTGTGAAAATAAAAAATAGTGGACTAAAAATAATTTTTTGAGGAAAAAAAAATATTTTTTTATTTTCACAGCTCTGCGTTATAAACTTCTGTGAAGCACTTGGGGGTTCAGCATGCTCACCACACATCTATATTAGTTTCTTGGGTGATCTAGTTTCCAAAATGGGGTCATTTGTGGGGGGTTTCCACTGTTTAGGTACATCAGGGGCTCTGCAAACATAACATGACGCCCACAGACCATTCCATCAAGTCGGCATTTCAAAACGTCACTACTTCCCTTCTGAGCCCCAACGTGTGCCCAAACAGTGGTCCCCCCCACATATGTGGTACCAGCGTACTCAGGACAAGCTGGACAACAACTTTTGGGGTCCAATTTATCCTGTTACCTTTGTGAAAATAAAAAATAACAGGCTAAAAATTTATTTTTTGAGGGAAAAAAAATATTTTTATTTTAACGGCTCTGCGTTATAAACTTCTGTGTAGCACCTGGGGGTTCAAAGTGCTCACTATGCATCTAGATAAGTTCCTTAGGGGGTCTAGTTTCCAAAATGGGGTCACTTGTGGGGGAGCTCCAATGTTTAGGCACACAGGGGCTCTCCAAATGCGACATGGTGTCCGCTAACGATTGGAGCTAATTTTCCAATCAAAAAGTCACATGGCGCTCCTTCCCTTCCGGGTCTTGCGGTGCGCCCAAACAGTGGTTTATGACCACATATGAGATATTGATGTACTCAGGAGAAATTGCCCTACAAATTTTAGGATCCATTTTATCCTGTTGCCCATGTGAAAATGAAAAAACTGAGGCCAAATAAAATTTTTGTGAAAAAAAAGTACTTTTTTTTTTTACAGATCAATTTGTGAAGCACCTGGGGGTTCAAAGTGCATACTATGCATCTAGATAAGTTCTTTGGAGGGTCTAGTTTCCAAAATGGGCTCACTTGTGGGGGAGCTCCAATGTTTAGGCACACAGGTACTCTTAAAACAAGACATGGCAACCGTTAAACATTCAAGCATATTTTACATTCAAAAAGTAAAATGGCGCTCCTTACCTTCTGAGCCCTGCCGTGCGCCCAAACAGTGGTTTATGACCACATATGAGGTATCAGTGTACTCAGGAGAAATTGCCCAACAAATTTTAGGATACATTTTATCCTGTTACCCATGTGAAAATGAAAAAACTGATGCTAAAATAAAATTTTGGTTGGAAAAATTAAAATGTCCATTTTTTCATTCCATGTTGCTTTAGTTCCTGTGAAGCACCTGAAGGGTTAATAATCTTCTTGAATATAGTTTTGAGTAGCTTGAGGGGTGCAGTTTTTAGAATGGTGACACTTTTGGGTATTTTCTGCCATATAGACCCCTCAAAGTGACTTCAAATGTGAGGTGGTCCCTAAAAAAAATGGTTTTGTAAATTTTGTTGTAAAAATGAGAAATTGCTGGTCAACTTTTAACCCTTATAACTTCCTAACGAAAAAAAATGTTTCCAAAATTGTGCTGATGTAAAGTAGACATGTGGGAAATGTTATTTATTAACTATTTTGTGTCACATAACTCTCTGGTTTAACAGAATAAAAATTCAAAATTTGAAAATTGCAAAATTTTCAAAATTTTTGCCAAATTTCCATTTTTTTCACAAATAAACGCAAAAATTATTGACCTAAATATACCACTATCATGAAGCCCAATATGTCACGAAAAAACAATCTCGGAATCGCTAGGATGCGTTGAAGCGTTCCTGAGTTATTACCTCATAAAGGGACATTGGTCAGAATTGCAAAAAATGGCCAGGTCATTAAGGTCAAAATAGGCTGGGTCATGAAGGGGTTAAGCTGATTATCACCTATTTGAATTCCCTGTACCTCTGCTTTGGTTCTAATAGCTTCTGCTAGTGGTTCCATTATCAAAGCAAATAAAAGGGGAGACAGAGGGCACCCCTGTCTGGTGCCGTTAGTAATTAGAATTTGATTGGAAATATGGTTATTAGCATAAACCGTTGCAGATGGAGAAGTGTATAATGCCATAATCATCTTTATTACATTATTACTAAAGCCGAATTTTCTTAAAGTGGCTATTAAAAAATCCCAACTAACTCTATCAAAGGCCTTTTCGGCATCAAGAACCAGGAGGAGAGAGGGAATCTTCTTTTTTTTAATAAAACTTATAATGTTGAATGTTCTCCTTGTACCATCACTTGTCTGACGTCCTTCAATAAAACCAAGTTGGTCCCTATGAATTATATTGGGGAGAATTTTCTTTAATCTGTTTGCAATGATTTTTGAAAAGATTTTTACATCCGTATTTATTAAGGAAATAGGTCTGTAATTTTTCACCAACTCTAGATCTCCTTTAGGTTTAGGTATTACAATTATGTTGGCTCGCAGCATTTCAGGTGGGAATTCACCAACCCGAGTGGCTTCATTAAACACTTGGGATAAATACGGAGATAAAATAGAGGCAAAGGTTCGGTAGTACTCATTAGAGTAACCATCAGGACCAGGTGATTTCTTCTTTTTAAGAGACTTGATGGCCTCCATAACCTCAGAGAATGGAGCTTCAAGACTAGACAACTGTTGTTGACTAATCTTTGGTAAATCTAAAGGAGAAAGGAAATTATCTAGCTCTTTGCTTTCGGGCTGTGGAATATCCGCATTAAGTTTAAGGTTATATATCGAGGAATAATAAGTTGCGAAAGCATCAACAAATTTTTTAGGGTGTTCCAAGAGAGATCCATTATATTTAATTTTATTAATTTTGCTTCTAATTCTAACTGCCCTAAATTTTTGGGCCATAAGTTTTGTTGGCTTGTTAAATGACGAGTAGTAATTGGATTTCATGGATTTAGCAAACTTGTCGTATTCGCCAAATAAAGCTGATCTTAATTCCAAACTTAATTGAAGTAAAGTAAAGAGGAAGACTCTGCAACTTGCAGATATACTTCCTAAATTGGGAAAGTTCGTGAAAGCCTCTCGGGACCTCTGCAAATTAAAATATGGAGACATAACAAAATATAATTCCTTGGAATCATCCAGGCCGTCCTCCCTTTTTATTCAATGTTGCAATAAAAGTCATTCCCTCCTGAACAGAGAGAATTGAAATAACTCTTCCCTCATGATTAATCAGGAGCTTAACTGGGAAACCCCACCTGTATATTATCCCTTTTTTTCGTAACAGTGTGGTGACCTCATTGAGATTTTTTCTTAATTGGATTGTTTCTTTAGAGAGGTCAGCAAATATTTTAATGTGGTCATATGGTTGAGGAAACTGTTTATTAGTTTTAAGATAATTTAGAAGCTTTTCTTTAGTAGAAAAAAAATGGAACCTTAAAATTGTATCTCTGGGAAGTTCAGGCGATATGGAACTTGGACGGGGAAGTCTATGAATTCTGTCTATCATTAATTCTAAGTCCGGGATAGAGGGTAGAATTTTAGCTAAAAGTTCTTTGACATAATTTTGTAGATTGTTTTGAGTTATTTTTTCTGAGATACCTCTTATTTTGATATTATTCCTTCTACTACGATCCTCAAGATCAGTCACCTTGTTACGCAAAAATTGTACCTCTTTTTGAGTATTCGTTTGTTCCTTTTGCAGAGAGACTGAAGAATTTTCCAGGGTCTCTATCTTTTTTTCATTTTTATCAATTCTGGTATTTATCAAATTTAGATTAGACTGCAAAAGCTCAGTATGTTTACTAAGAGTAAGTTCTAATTTTTTATCCATAGCCACAATCAACTCTTTAAGAGATTTTACTGAGTCATCTTCTAATGGAATGTTTTTTTCCAACCTGGGCCTGCTTTTGTCTGGACTCTCAGAAGGAGAACTTTCATAAAACTCCTCATCAGATTCAGATAAAACGGATTTACCTCCTTTATTACTCCCTTTCCTTTTAATTTGTCTACTAGCAGCAGAGATATCCATTTCTGTTTGGATACTATCGAGCTCCTGTAGCAGTAACGTATTTACATCTCCTTTTTGATCAATTGAAATTCTGGGAGATTTCGGGGAAGAAGGAGGACTAATAAGCATGGCCTCATCTAATTTAGTAGTGTCTTTTCGTGATCCAGATTTGTCCCTTTGTTGTTTCGGTTTAGTATTTCCCTGACTCATTTTAAAAATGATCAAACAGCAGTAGTGAAAAAACCTCCTAAATGAGTAGACAATAATTATCTAAAGAGTAGTATCAAATATATAGTTAGGATATAGAATATAGAGTAACTAAATAATTAGCATTAGATACCTCTTTATGCTCAAGAGATAATCATTATTTATATATATCCACCCAACTCTAAGAAAAATACTTGGGATTAAACAATACTCAATACTCTCTACTTTATACTGCTTTTACTCTACTTGGAAGCTCATTAACTCTAAAAAAATAATATGGTTCAGAAAATGAGAACCCATAAACCAGAGCTTTTCATAAATAAATATGAGTCAAATACAGATTAGATCCGAGTAACCTATGTGGCAGAAAATAGTACTTTTACAGATCCCACCCCAGAAGAGAGGTATCCAACATAGAATCGGCCTAAAATGATCTCTTTGACCCCTGACACCACTCAAGATTCAAGGCCACAAAATAATAGCAAAGAACGTAATGATCCTGAAGATCTACCTAGGAGGGGAGAAACAATCTCCCCACAACAGAGTACTACAGTATCTTTAGAGTTGCGATAGGACCACAAGACAGCAACAGCTGTCACTCACCAACTAGATCGCCCAGATCCCCAGACCACCGATTACTTTGTTTCAGCACTTCCTATTTATTCAGTGGGACCCTGCGTTTCAAGTCCCCGACCCCACAGAAGAAGGCCCCAGCTCTTGGGAGAAACCCCCACCTGATCCGGAGTAGCAGATGACCACGATGAGCCAAAGAACACAGCGGGTCCAGGAAGCCGGCGCAACTATAGCTCAGGAGCCGGTTCTTGCAGATCCTCACACCGCCGACAATTCCAGCCCGTCTCTCACTGAAAGACCAGTTAAACCCGGCGCCCCTGACTCCAAAGAGCCCAGAGGGACCGGCCAGATCCACAAAAACAAGCTACACGTGACCGTTGCAGCAGAAACTCACGGCGGGTCCCGGGAACAGCAGCCGCTGTCAGACAAGATCCGGCTCCTTCAGTACCTCCCACTGCCGATGACTTTAATGAAGAACTTCCCGAAAAATTAACGGATCCTGGCGTGGCTAGGCTCAAAATACTCAGGGGAAAGGTCCAGGTCCAATGAAACAGGCTCTCGTCTGATACAAGTTCGCAGATGACCGCGGTATTCAAATTTCAGCGGCGGGTCGAGGAGGCGGCCACAGTTATGAATCGGCTCCCGCAGCTCCTGACACCGCCGATGATTTTAGCACAGAATTTCCCAGAAATTCAAGGGATCTTAGCGTGCCTGGTCTTAAATTGTACAGGGAGACGGTCCCTATCTAAAAAAAACAGGCTTCCGCTTGATTGAATTTTCTCCAAAAGTAAAGTAGTTGCAAACTCATCCTTCTAGAGTCTTGTTTGGGCTCATGAGAGGAGTAGAAAAACGTTAAAAATTTCAATCTTGCATGATTTTACCAAGAAATGTGAGTGTTCATTCAAACCGCTGCTTTTTGCTATTGGGCCCTATTGAACAATGAATGTTTTGAATTTTCTCCAAAAGTAAAGTAGTTGCAAACTCATCCTTTTAAAAACTTGTTTGGGCTGTTGAGAGAAGTAGAAAAACATCAAAAATTTCAATCCTGCACGATTTTACCAAGAAATGTGAGTGTTCATTCAAACCGCTGCTTTTTGCTATTGGGCCCTATTGAATAATGAATGTTTTGAATTTTCTCCAAAAGTAAAGTAGTTGCAAACTCATCCTTTCTCTCAAACCATTCTCAAACCAAATCAAACCAAACTTTCTCTCAAACCATTCTCAAACCAAACCAAACCAAACTCAAACCATTCTCTCACTCCCCGAGACCCACAAACAGACCTGGTGGTGGAGTTGGCATACTCCTGTCCCCACAATGCACTTTCCAGGTCATCCCCCCAGTCCCATCACTCTTATTCCCTTCTTTTGAGGTCCACACCATCAGGCTCTTCCGTCCCCTCTCCCTCAGGGTAGCGGTCATATACCGGCCCCCAGGCTCACCCACCCTCTTCCTTGACCACTTTTCAGCCTGGCTGCCACACTTCATTTCCTCAGAACTACCAACCCTCATCCTGGGAGACTTCAACATCCCCATTAACAGCCCTAATTCCACATCTGCATCCCAGCTTCTATCACTAACCACCTCTCTAGGCCTCTCACAGCTTTCAACCTCTGAGACACATAAGGACGGTAACACCCTTGATCTGGTCTTCTGCCGGCTCTGTTCAATCTCCCACCTAAACAACTCACCGCTTCCACTCTCTGACCACAACATTCTCTCCTTCATGCTCACAAATCCTCGCCCACCCCAGCTCATTCCTACCTACCACACAGTCAGAAATCTACAAGCTATTAACCCTCAGACACTTTCAGATTCCCTACACTCATCTCTGTCCCCAATCTCCTCTCTTTCCTGTCCTAATCTGGCTGTTCATCACTACAATGACACTCTTAGAAGCACCCTTGACCAAGTAGCTCCCCTCACCCTCAGAACCTCCAAACACAGAGTAAAGGAGCCCTGGCTCACATCGCAAACTCAACTTCTCCAGTGATGCTCCAGGAGTGCTGAACGCCTATGGAGAAAAACCCGCACACCAGAAGACTTCATCCACTTCAAATTTATGTTAAGAACCTATAACGCTGCCCTTCACCTTGCCAAACAGACCTACTTCACCACCCTGATCTCCTCACTAGCCAACAACCCCAAGAAACTTTTTGACACTTTTCACTCCCTCCTCAGGCCAAAAGCACAAGCCCCTATCACAGACATTTGTGCTGATGACCTGGCCTCCCACTTTACAGAAAAAATAGATAATATCCGTCAAGAAATCTGCTCCCAACCACCAAGTGCTGTGACTCCCATCCCTTCCTACATCTCCCCTGGCTCACTCTCCACATTTGATCCCATAACAGAAGAAGAAGTCTCCAGACTCCTCTCTTCTCGTCCGACTACATGCACTACCAACCCCATTCCCTCACATCTCCTCCAGTCTCTCTCTCCAGTCGTCACAACCCACCTAACTACAATCTTTAATCTCTCCCTCTCCTCGGGCATTTTCCCATCCTCCTTCAAACACGCCATCGTTACTCCACTACTAAAGAAACCTGCTCTCGACCCATCCTGCACAAACAACTACAGACCAGTCTCCAATCTCCCCTTCATCTCTAAACTTTTGGAACGCCTAGTTTACTCCCGCCTTACCCGTTACCTCTCCATTCACTCCCTTCTAGACCCTTCACAGTCCGGCTTCCGCCCCCTACATTCGACTGAAACTGCACTCATCAAAGTGACCAATGACCTTCTGACAGCAAAACGTAACGGTGACCACTCTCTGCTCATTCTTGACCTATCTGCAGCTTTCGATACTGTTGACCACCATCTCCTACTCTCTAGGCTCCAGTCAATAGGCATTAAGGACACTGCACTCTCCTGGTTCTCTTCCTATCTCTCTGACCGCTCCTTCAGTGTTTTGTTCTCTGGCTCCACGTCATCTCCTCTTCCTCTTGCTGTCGGGGTACCTCAGGGCTCAGTCCTTGGCCCCCTTCTTTTCTCTCTCTACACGGCCCCAATTGGACTGACCATCAGCAGATTTGGCTTTCAGTACCATCTTTATGCTGATGACACACAACTATACACGTCTTCCCCCGACCTTACCCCCGCTGTACTACAGAACGCCAGTGACTGTCCGCAGTCTCCAATATCATGTCCGCTCTCTATCTGAAACTCAACCTCTCCAAAACTGAACTTCTTCTGCTCCCGCCGTCTACTAACCTCCCTAAATCTGACATTTCCTTCTCCGTGGGTGGTACCACAATAACACCCCAGCAGCAGGTGCGCTGTCTGGGTGTTATGTTTGACACCAATCTCTCCTTTACATCCCATATACAATCCCTTGCCCGCTCTTGCCGCTTACACCTAAAGAACATCTCTAGAATCCGCCCTTTTCTCACTATGGAAACAACAAAAACCCTCACTGTTGCATTGATCCACTCTCGCCTGGATTACTGCAACGCTCTATTAATTGGCCTCCCCGTCACTCGACTATCCCCTCTCCAGTCCATACTCAATGCAGCAGCCAGGATCGTCCATCTGTGTAATCGGTACTCGGACGCGTCCGCTCTTCGCCAGTCCTTACATTGGCTGCCCATTCATTATAGGATCCATTTCAAAGTACTTGTTCTCACCCACAAAGCTCTCCACAGTGCGGCACCCCCTTACATCTCTTCTCTCATTTCTGTCTATCGGCCTAGCCGATCGCTGCGCTCTGCAAATGACTTTCGACTAACCTCTGCACTAATCCGTACCTCCCACTCCCGACTCCAAGACTTCTCCCGTGCTGCTCCTATCCTCTGGAATGCTCTACCCCAAGAAATCAGGACTATCCACAATTTGCATAGTTTTAGGCGCTCCCTCAAAACACACCTGTTCAGAGCGGCCTATCACATTCACTAATCAAAGTCATTCTCTGTGTAAGTGTGCGTGCGTAGCCCATTCACTATCTCCATCCATCCTTCACTCCTGCAAAATGGCTGGACCTTCATTGTAAATACACCATTGTAAATACACACCTGTACTCTGTATCTCCCTCAACTCATTGTAGATTGTACGCTCTCACGAACAGGGTCGTCTTATTTCGTCTTATTTTGCTTTAATTATTGTATTGTTAGCGTTGTTACTTATGACTTGTGTTTTGAAACTGTTAAACTGTAAAGCGCTGCGGAATATGTTGGCGCTATATAAATAAAGATTATTATTATTTATTATTATTATCCTTCTAGAATCTTGTTTGGGCTCATGAGAGGAGTAGAAAAACATCAAAAATTTCAATCCTGCACGATTCTACCAAGAAATGTGAGAGTTCATTCAAACCGCTGCTTTTTGTTATTGGGCCCTATTAAATAATGAAAGTTTTGAATTTTCTCCAGAAGTAAAGTAGTTGCAAACTCATCCTTCTAGAGTCTTGTTTGGGCTCGTGAGAGGAATAGAAAAACGTTAAAAATTTAAATCCTGCATGATTCTACCAAGAAATGTGAGTGTTCATTCAACCGCTGCTTTTTGCTATTGGTCCCTATTGAATAATGACTGTTTTGAATTTTCTCCAAAAGTTAAGTAGTTGCAAATTCATCCTTTTAGAAACTTGTTTGGGCTGTTGAGAGGAGTAGAAAAGCATCAAAAATTTCAATCCTGCACGATTCTACCAAGAACTGTGATTGTTCATTCAAAACGCTGCTTTTAGCTATTAGACCCTATTGAATAATGAATGTTTTGAATTTTCTCCAAAAGTAAAGAAGTTGCAAACTCATCCTTCTAGTGTCTTGTTTGGGCTCATGAGAGGAGTAGAAAAACGTCAAAAATTTCAATCCTGCACAATACTACCCAGAAATGTGAGAGTCCATTTAAACCGCTGCTTTTTGCTATTGGGCCCAATTGAATAATGAATGTTTTAAATTTTCTCCAAAAGTAAAGTAGTTGCAAACTCATCCTTATAGAGTCTTGTTTGGGCTCATGAGATTAGTAGAAAAACGTCAAAAATTCCAATCCTGCACGATTCTACCAAGAAATGTGAGTGTTCATTCCAACCGCTGCTTTTTGCTATTGGGCCTTATTGAATAATGAATGTTTTGAATTTTCTCCAATAGTAAAGTAGTTGCAAACTCATCCTTTTAGAAACTTGTTTGGGCTGCTGAGAGGAGTAGAAAAACATCAAAAATTTCAATCCTGTACGATTCTACCAAGAAATGTGATTGTTTATTCAAAACGCTGCTTTTTGCTATTAGACCCTATTGAATAATGAATGTTTTGAATTTTCTCCGAAAGTAAAGTAGTTGCAAACTCATCCATTTAGAGTCTTGTTTGGGCTCATGAGAGGAGGAGAAAAACATCAAAAATTTCAATCCTGCACGATTCTCCCAAGAAATGTGAGTGTTCATTCAAATCGCTGCTTTTTGCTATTGGTCCCTATTGAATAATGAATGATTTGAATTTTCTCCAAAAGTTAAGTAGTTGCAAACTCATCCTTTTAGAAACTTGTTTGGGCTGTTAAGAGGAGGAGAAAAGCATCAAAAATTTCAATCCTACACGATTCTACCAAGAATTGTGATTGTTCATTCAAAACGCTGCTTTTTGCTATTAGACCCTATTGAATAATGAATGTTTTGAATTTTCTCCAAAAGTAAAGTAGTTGCAAACTCATCCTTCTAGAGTCTTGTTTGGGCTCATGAGAGGAGTAGAAAAACGTTAAAAATTTCAATCATGCATGATTCTACCAAGAAATGAGTGTTCATTCAAACCGCTGCTTTTTGCTATTGGTCCCTATTGAATAATGAATGTTTTGAATTTTCTCCAAAAGTAAAGTAGTTGCAAGCTCATCCTTTTAGAGTCTTGTTTGGGCTGTTGAGTGGAGTAGAAAAACATCAAAAATTTCAATCCTGAACGATTCTACCAAGAAATGTGAGTGTTCATTCAAACCGCTGCTTTTTGCTATTGGACGCTTTTGAATAATGAATGTTTTGAATTTTCTCCCAAAGTAAAGTAGTTGCAAACTCATCCTTTTAGAAACTTATTTGGGCTGTTGAGAGTAGTAGAAAAGAATCAAAAATTTCAATCCTGCACGATTCTACCAAGAAAGTGATTGTTCATTCAAAACACTGCTTTTTGCGATTAGACACTATTGAATAATGAATGTTTTGAAATTTCTCCAAAAGTAAAGAAGTTGCAAACTCATCCTTCTAGGCTCTTGTTTGGGCTCATGAGAGGAGTAGAAAAACGTTAAAAATTTCAATCCTGCATGATTCTACCAAGAAATGTGAGTGTTCATTCAAACCGCTGCTTTTTGCTATTGGGCCCTATTGAATAATGAATGTTTTAAATTTTCTCCAAAAGTAAAGTAGTTGCAAACTCATCCTTTTAGAAACTTGTTTGGGCTGTTGAGAGGAGTAGAAAAACATCAAAAATTTCAATCCTGCACGATTCTACCAAGAAATGTGAGTGTTCATTCAAACTGCTGCTTTTTGCTATTGGGCTCTATTGAATAATGAATGTTTTGAATTTTCTCCAAAAGTAAAGTAGTTGCAAACGCATCCTTTTAGAAACTTGTTTGGGCTGTTAAGAGGAGGAGAAAAGCATCAAAAATTTCAATCCTACACGATTCTACCAAGAATTGTGATTGTTCATTCAAAACGCTGCTTTTTGCTATTAGACCCTATTGAATAATGAATGTTTTGAATTTTCTCCAAAAGTAAAGTAGTTGCAAACTCATCCTTTTAGAAACGTGTTTGGGCTGTTGAGAGGAGTAGAAAAACATCAAAAATTTCAATCCTGCACGATTCTACCAAGAAATGTGAGTGTTCATTCAAACCGCTGATGTTTGCTATTTTGGGCCCTATTGAATAAAGAATGTTTTGAGTTTTCTCAAAAAGTAAAGTAGTTGCAAGCTCATCCTTTTAGAGTCTTGTTTGGGCTCATGAGATGAGTAGAAAAACGTTAAAAATTTCAATCATGCATGATTCTACCAAGAAATGAGTGTTCATTCAAACCGCTGCTTTTTGCTATTGGTCCCTATTGAATAATGAATGTTTTGAATTTTCTCCAAAAGTAAAGTAGTTGCAAGCTCATCCTTTTAGAGACTTGTTTGGGCTGTTGAGTGGAGTAGAAAAACATCAAAAATTTCAATCCTGAACGATTCTACCAAGAAATATGAGTGTTCATTCAAACCGCTGCTTTTTGCTATTGGATGCTTTTGAATAATGAATGTTTTGAATTTTCTCCCAAAGTAAAGTAGTTGCAAACTCATCCTTTTAGAAACTTATTTGGGCTGTTGAGAGTAGTAGAAAAGAATCAAAAATTTCAATCCTGCACGATTCTACCAAGAACTGTGATTGTTCACTCAAAATGCTGCTTTTGGTATTAGACCCTATTGAATAATGAATGTTTTGTATTTTCTCCAAAAGTAAAGTAGTTGCAAACTCATCCTTCTAGAGTCTTGTTTGGGCTCATGAGAGTAGAAAAACGTCAAAAATTCCAATCCTGCACGATTCTACCAAGAAATGTGAGTGTTCATTCAAACCGCTGCTTTTTGCTATTGGCCTTATTGAATAATGAATGTTTTGAATTTTCTCCAAAAGTAAAGTAGTTGCAAACTTATCCTTTTAGAAACTTGTTTGGGCTGTTGAGAGGAGTAGAAAAACATCAAAAATTTCAATCCTGCACGATTCTACCAAGAAAGTGATTGTTCATTCAAAACACTGCTTTTTGCGATTAGACACTATTGAATAATGAATGTTTTGAATTTTCTCCAAAAGTAAAGTAGTTGCAAACTCATCCTTCTAGGCTCTTGTTTGGGCTCATGAGAGGAGTAGAAAAACGTTAAAAATTTCAATCCTGCATGATTCTACCAAGAAATGTGAGTGTTCATTCAAACCGCTGCTTTTTGCTATTGGGCCCTATTGAATAATGAATGTTTTAAATTTTCTCCAAAAGTAAAGTAGTTGCAAACTCATCCTTTTAGAAACTTGTTTGGGCTGTTGAGAGGAGTAGAAAAACATCAAAAATTTCAATCCTGCACAATTCTACCAAGAAATGTGAGTGTTCATTCAAACTGCTGCTTTTTGCTATTGGGCTCTATTGAATAATGAATGTTTTGAATTTTCTCCAAAAGTAAAGTAGTTGCAAACTCATCCTTTTAGAAACTTGTTTGGGCTGTTGAGAGGAGTAAAAAAACACCAAAAATTTCAATCCTGCACAATTCTACCAAGAAATGTGAGTGTTCATTCAAGCCGCTGGTTTTTGCTATTGGGCTCTATTGAATAATGAATGTTTTGAATTTTCTCCCAAAGTAAAGTAGTTGCAAACTCATCCTTTTAGAAACTTATTTGGGCTGTTGAGAGTAGTAGAAAAGAATCAAAAATTTCAATCCTGCACGATTCTACCAAGAACTGTGATTGTTCACTCAAAATGCTGCTTTTGGTATTAGACCCTTTTGAATAATGAATGTTTTGTATTTTCTCCAAAAGTAAAGTAGTTGCAAACTCATCCTTCAAGAGTCTTGTTTGGGCTCATGAGAGTAGAAAAACGTCAAAAATTCCAATCCTGCACGATTCTACCAAGAAATGTGAGTGTTCATTCAAACCGCTGCTTTTTGCTATTGGCCTTATTGAATAATGAATGTTTTGAATTTTCTCCAAAAGTAAAGTAGTTGCAAACTCATCCTTTTAGAAACTTGTTTGGGCTGTTGAGAGGAGTAGAAAAACATCAAAAATTTCAATCCTGCACGATTCTACCAAGAAAGTGATTGTTCATTCAAAACACTGCTTTTTGCGATTAGACACTATTGAATAATGAATGTTTTGAATTTTCTCCAAAAGTAAATTAGTTGCAAACTCATCCTTCTAGGCTCTTGTTTGGGCTCATGGGAGGAGTAGAAAAACGTTAAAAATTTCAATCCTGCATGATTCTACCAAGAAATGTGAGTGTTCATTCAAACCGCTGCTTTTTGCTATTGAGCCCTATTGAATAATGAATGTTTTAAATTTTCTCCAAAAGTAAAGTAGTTGCAAACTCATCCTTTTAGAAACTTGTTTGGGCTGTTGAGAGGAGTAGAAAAACATCAAAAATTTCAATCCTGCACAATTCTACCAAGAAATGTGAGTGTTCATTCAAACTGCTGCTTTTTGCTATTGGGCTCTATTGAATAATGAATGTTTTGAATTTTCTCCAAAAGTAAAGTAGTTGCAAACTCATCCTTTTAGAAACTTGTTTGGGCTGTTGAGAGGAGTAAAAAAAGATCAAAAATTTCAATCCTGCATGATTGTACCAAGAAATGTGATTGTTCATTCAAATCGCTGCTTTTTGCTATTGGGTTCTATTGAATAATGAATGTTTTGAATTTTCTCCAAAAGTAAAGTAGTTGCAAACTCATCCTTTTAGAAACTTATTTGGGCTGTTGAGAGTAGTAGAAAAGAATCAAAAATTTCAATCCTGCACGATTCTACCAAGAACTGTGATTGTTCACTCAAAATGCTGCTTTTGGTATTAGACCCTTTTGAATAATGAATGTTTTGTATTTTCTCCAAAAGTAAAGTAGTTGCAAACTCATCCTTCAAGAGTCTTGTTTGGGCTCATGAGAGTAGAAAAACGTCAAAAATTCCAATCCTGCACGATTCTACCAAGAAATGTGAGTGTTCATTCAAACCGCTGCTTTTTGCTATTGGCCTTATTGAATAATGAATGTTTTGAATTTTCTCCAAAAGTAAAGTAGTTGCAAACTCATCCTTTTAGAAACTTGTTTGGGCTGTTGAGAGGAGTAGAAAAACATCAAAAATTTCAATCCTGCACGATTCTACCAAGAAAGTGATTGTTCATTCAAAACACTGCTTTTTGCGATTAGACACTATTGAATAATGAATGTTTTGAATTTTCTCCAAAAGTAAATTAGTTGCAAACTCATCCTTCTAGGCTCTTGTTTGGGCTCATGGGAGGAGTAGAAAAACGTTAAAAATTTCAATCCTGCATGATTCTACCAAGAAATGTGAGTGTTCATTCAAACCGCTGCTTTTTGCTATTGAGCCCTATTGAATAATGAATGTTTTAAATTTTCTCCAAAAGTAAAGTAGTTGCAAACTCATCCTTTTAGAAACTTGTTTGGGCTGTTGAGAGGAGTAGAAAAACATCAAAAATTTCAATCCTGCACAATTCTACCAAGAAATGTGAGTGTTCATTCAAACTGCTGCTTTTTGCTATTGGGCTCTATTGAATAATGAATGTTTTGAATTTTCTCCAAAAGTAAAGTAGTTGCAAACTCATCCTTTTAGAAACTTGTTTGGGCTGTTGAGAGGAGTAAAAAAAGATCAAAAATTTCAATCCTGCATGATTGTACCAAGAAATGTGATTGTTCATTCAAATCGCTGCTTTTTGCTATTGGGTTCTATTGAATAATGAATGTTTTGAATTTTCTCCAAAAGTAAAGTAGTTGCAAACTCATCCTTTTGGAAACGTGTTTGGGCTGTTGAGAGGAGTAGAAAAACATCAAAAATTTCAATCCTGCACGATTCTACCAAGAAATGTGAGTGTTCATTCAAACCGCTGATGTTTGCTATTTTGGGCCCTGTTGAATAAAGAATGTTTTGAGTTTTCTCAAAAGTAAAGTAGTTGCAAGCTCATCCTTTTAGAGTCTTCTTTGGGCTCATGAGAGGAGTAGAAAAACATCAAAAACTTCAATCCTGCACGATTCTACCAAGAAATGTGAGTGTTCATTCAAACCGCTGGTTTTTGCTATTTTGGTCCCTATTGAATAATAAATGTTTTGAATTTTCTCCAAAAGTAAAGTAGTTGCAAACTCATCCTTTTAGAAACTTGTTTGGGCTGTTGAGAGGAGTAGAAAAACATCAAAAATTTCAATCCTGCACGATTCTACCAAGAAAGTGATTGTTCATTCAAAACACTGCTTTTTGCGATTAGACACTATTGAATAATGATTGTTTTGAATTTTCTCCAAAAGTAAAGTAGTTGCAAACTCATCCTTCTAGGCTCTTGTTTGGGCTCATGAGAGGAGTAGAAAAACGTTAAAAATTTCAATCCTGCATGATTCTACCAAGAAATGTGAGTGTTCATTTAAACCGCTGCTTTTTGCTATTGGGCCCTATTGAATAATGAATGTTTTAAATTTTCTCCAAAAGTAAAGTAGTTGCAAACTCATCCTTTTAGAAACTTGTTTGGGCTGTTGAGAGGAGTAGAAAAACATCAAAAATTTCAATCCTGCACAATTCTACCAAGAAATGTGAGTGTTCATTCAAACTGCTGCTTTTTTCTATTGGGCTCTATTGAATAATGAATGTTTTGAATATTCTCCAAAAGTAAAGTAGTTGCAAACTCATCCTTTTAGAAACTTGTTTGGGCTGTTGAGAGGAGTAAAAAAACACCAAAAATTTCAATCCTGCACAATTCTACCAAGAAATGTGAGTGTTCATTCAAGCCGCTGGTTTTTGCTATTGGGCTCTATTGAATAATGAATGTTTTGAATTTTCTCCAAAAGTAAAGTAGTTGCAAACTCATCCTTTTAGAAACTTGTTTGGGCTGTTGAGAGGAGTAAAAAAAGATCAAAAATTTCAATCCTGCACGATTCTACCCCAAGAACTGTGATTGTTCACTCAAAATGCTGCTTTTGGTATTAGACCCTTTTGAATAATGAATGATTTGTATTTTCTCCAAAAGTAAAGTAGTTGCAAACTCATCCTTCTAGAGTCCTGTTTGGGCTCATGAGAGTAGAAAAACGTCAAAAATTCCAATCCTGCATGATTCTACCAAGAAATGTGAGTGTTCATTCAAACCGCTGCTTTTTGCTATTGGCCTTATTGAATAATGAATGTTTTGAATTTTCTCCAAAAGTAAAGTAGTTGCAAACTCATCCTTTTAGAAACTTGTTTGGGCTGTTGAGAGGAGTAGAAAAACATCAAAAATTTCAATCCTGCACGATTCTACCAAGAAAGTGATTGTTCATTCAAAACACTGCTTTTTGCGATTAGACACTATTGAATAATGAATGTTTTGAATTTTCTCCAAAAGTAAATTAGTTGCAAACTCATCCTTCTAGGCTCTTGTTTGGGCTCATGGGAGGAGTAGAAAAATGTTAAAAATTTCAATCCTGTATGATTCTACCAAGAAATGTGAGTGTTCATTCAAACCGCTGCTTTTTGCTATTGGGCCCTATTGAATAATGAATGTTTTAAATTTTCTCCAAAAGTAAAGTAGTTGCAAACTCATCCTTTTAGAAACTTGTTTGGGCTGTTGAGAGGAGTAGAAAAACATCAAAAATTTCAATCCTGCACAATTATACCAAGAAATGTGAGTGTTCATTCAAACTGCTGCTTTTTGCTATTGGGCTCTATTGAATAATGAATGTTTTGAATTTTCTCCAAAAGTAAAGTAGTTGCAAACTCATCCTTTTAGAAACTTGTTTGGGCTGTTGAGAGGAGTAAAAAAAGATCAAAAATTTCAATCCTGCATGATTGTACCAAGAAATGTGATTGTTCATTCAAATCGCTGCTTTTTGCTATTGGGTTCTATTGAATAATGAATGTTTTGAATTTTCTCCAAAAGTAAAGTAGTTGCAAACTCATCCTTTTGGAAACGTGTTTGGGCTGTTGAGAGGAGTAGAAAAACATCAAAAATTTCAATCCTGCACGATTCTACCAAGAAATGTGAGTGTTCATTCAAACCGCTGATGTTTGCTATTTTGGGCCCTGTTGAATAAAGAATGTTTTGAGTTTTCTCAAAAAGTAAAGTAGTTGCAAGCTCATCCTTTTAGAGTCTTGTTTGGGCTCATGAGAGGAGTAGAAAAACATCAAAAACTTCAATCCTGCACGATTCTACCAAGAAATGTGAGTGTTCATTCAAACCGCTGGTTTTTGCTATTTTGGTCCCTATTGAATAATAAATGTTTTGAATTTTCTCCAAAAGTAAAGTAGTTGCAAACTCATCCTTTTAGAAACTTGTTTGGGCTGTTGAGAGGAGTAGAAAAACATCAAAAATTTCAATCCTGCACGATTCTACCAAGAAAGTGATTGTTCATTGAAAACACTGCTTTTTGCGATTAGACACTATTGAATAATGAATGTTTTGAATTTTCTCCAAAAGTAAAGTATTTGCAAACTCATCCTTCTAGGCTCTTGTTTGGGCTCATGAGAGGAGTAGAAAAACGTTAAAAATTTCAATCCTGCATGATTCTACCAAGAAATGTGAGTGTTCATTCAAACCGCTGCTTTTTGCTATTGGGCCCTATTGAATAATGAATGTTTTAAATTTTCTCCAAAAGTAAAGTAGTTGCAAACTCATCCTTTTAGAAACTTGTTTGGGCTGTTGAGAGGAGTAGAAAAACATCAAAAATTTCAATCCTGCACAATTCTACCAAGAAATGTGAGTGTTCATTCAAACTGCTGCTTTTTGCTATTGGGCTCTATTGAATAATGAATGTTTTGAATATTCTCCAAAAGTAAAGTAGTTGCAAACTCATCCTTTTAGAAACTTGTTTGGGCTGTTGAGAGGAGTAAAAAAACACCAAAAATTTCAATCCTGCACAATTCTACCAAGAAATGTGAGTGTTCATTCAAGCCGCTGGTTTTTGCTATTGGGCTCTATTGAATAATGAATGTTTTGAATTTTCTCCAAAAGTAAAATAGTTGCAAACTCATCCTTTTAGAAACTTGTTTGGGCTGTTGAGAGGAGTAAAAAAAGATCAAAAATTTCAATCCTGCATGATTGTACCTAGAAATGTGATTGTTCATTCAAATCGCTGCTTTTTGCTATTGGGTTCTATTGAATAATGAATGTTTTGAATTTTCTCCAAAAGTAAAGTAGTTGCAAACTCATCCTTTTATAAACGTGTTTGGGCTCATGAGAGGAGTAGAAAAACATTAAAAACTTCAATCCTGCACGATTCTACCAAGAAATGTGAGTGTTCATTCAAACCGCTGGTTTTTGCTATTTTGGTCCCTATTGAATAATAAATGTTTTGAATTTTCTCCAAAAGTAAAGTAGTTGCAAACTCATCCTTTTAGAAACTTGTTTGGGCTGTTGAGAGGAGTAGAAAAACATCAAAAATTTCAATCCTGCACGATTCTACCAAGAAAGTGATTGTTCATTCAAAACACTGCTTTTTGCGATTAGACACTATTGAATAATGAATGTTTTGAATTTTCTCCAAAAGTAAAGTAGTTGCAAACTCATCCTTCTAGGCTCTTGTTTGGGCTCATGAGAGGAGTAGAAAAACGTTAAAAATTTCAATCCTGCATGATTCTACCAAGAAATGTGAGTGTTCATTCAAACCGCTGCTTTTTGCTATTGAGCCCTATTGAATAATGAATGTTTTAAATTTTCTCCAAAAGTAAAGTAGTTGCAAACTCATCCTTTTAGAAACTTGTTTGGGCTGTTGAGAGGAGTAGAAAAACATCAAAAATTTCAATCCTGCAGGATTCTACCAAGAAATGTGAGTGTTCATTCAAACCGCTGGTTTTTGCTATTTTGGTCCCTATTGAATAATGAATGTTTTGAATTTTCTCCAAAAGTAAAGTAGTTGCAAGCTCATCCTTTTAGAGTCTTGTTTGGGCTCATGAGAGGACTCGAAAAACATCAAAAATTTCAATCCTGCACGATTCTACCAAGAAATGTGAGTGTTCATTCAAACTGCTGGTTTTTGCTATTTTGGGCCCTATTGAATAATGAATGTTTTGAATTTTTTCCAAAAGTAAAGTAGTTGCAAACTCATCCTTTTAGAAACTTGTTTGGGCTGTTGAGAGGAGTAGAAAAACATCAAAAATTTCAATCCTGCATGATTCTACCAAGAAATGTGAGTGTTCATTCAAACCGCTGGTTTTTGCTATTGGGCCCTATTGAATAATGAATGTTTTGAATTTTCTGCAAAAGTAAAGTAGTTGCAAACTCATCCTTATAGAGTCTTGTTTGGGCTCATGAGAGGAGTAGAAAAACATCAAAAATTTCAAATCTGCATGATTTTATCAAGAAATGTGAGTGTTCATTCAAACCGCTGCTTTTTGCTATTGGGCCCTATTGAATAATGAATGTTTTGAATTTTCTCCAAAAGTAAATTAGTTGCAAACTCATCCTTTTAGAGTCTTGTTTGGGCTCATGAGAGGAGTAGAAAAACATCAAAAATTTCAATCCTGCACGATTTTACCAAGAAATGTGAGTGTTCATTCAAACTGCTGCTTTTTGCTATTGGGCCCTATTGAATAATGAATGTTTTGAATTTTCTCCAAAAGTAAAGTAGTTGCAAACTCATCCTTTTAAAAACTTATTAGGGCTGTTGAGAGAAGTAGAAAAACATCAAAAATTTCAATTCTGCACGATTCTACCAAGAAATGTGGTTGTTCATTCAAAACGCTGCTTTTTGCTATTAGACCCTATTGAATAATGAATGTTTTGAATTTTCTCCAAAAGTAAAGTAGTTGCAAACTCATCCTTCTAGAATCTTGTTTGGGCTCATGAGTGGAGTAGAAAAACATCAAAAATTTCAATCCTGCACAATTCTACCAAGAAATGTGAGTGTTCATTCAAACCGCTGCTTTTTGTTATTGGGCCCTATTAAATAATGAAAGTTTTGAATTTTCTCCAGAAGTAAAGTAGTTGCAAACTCATCCTTCTAGAGTCTTGTTTGGGCTCGTGAGAGGAGTAGAAAAACGTTAAAAATTTCAATCCTGTATGATTCTACCAAGAAATGTGAGTGTTCATTCAACCGCTGCTTTTTGCTATTGGTCCCTATTGAATAATTACTGTTTTGAATTTTCTCCAAAAGTTAAGTAGTTGCAAATTCATCCTTTTAGAAACTTGTTTGGGCTGTTGAGAGGAGTAGAAAAGCATCAAAAATTTCAATCCTGCACGATTCTACCAAGAACTGTGATTGTTCATTCAAAACGCTGCTTTTAGCTATTAGACCCTATTGAATAATGAATGTTTTGAATTTTCTCCAAAAGTAAAGAAGTTGCAAACTCATCCTTATAGAGTCTTGTTTGGGCTCATGAGAGGAGTAGAAAAACGTCAAAAATTTCAATCCTGCACAATACTACCCAGAAATGTAAGAGTCCCTTTAAACCGCTGCTTTTTGCTATTGGGCCCAAATGAATAATGAATGTTTTCAATTTTCTCCAAAAGTAAAGTAGTTGCAAACTCATCCTTACAGAGTCTTGTTTGGGCTCATGAGATTAGTAGAAAAACGTCAAAAATTCCAATCCTGCACGATTCTGCCAAGAAATGTGAGTGTTCATTCAAACCGCTGCTTTTTGCTATTGGGCCCTATTGAATAATGAATGTTTTGAATTTTCTGCAAAAGTAAAGTAGTTGCCAACTCATCCTTATAGAGTCTTGTTTGGGCTCATGAGAGGAGTAGAAAAACGTCAAAAATTTCAAATCTGCATGATTTTACCAAGAAATGTGAGTGTTCATTCAAACCGCTGCTTTTTGCTATTGGGCCCTATTGAATAATGAATGTTTTGAATTTTCTCCAAAAGTAAAGTAGTTGCAAACCCATCCTTTTAGAGTCTTGTTTGGGCTGTTGAGAGGAGTAGAAAAACATCAAAAATTTCAATCCTGCACGATTCTACCAAGAAAGTGATTGTTCATTCAAAACACTGCTTTTTGCGATTAGACACTATTGAATAATGAATGTTTTGAATTTTCTCCAAAAGTAAAGTAGTTGCAAACTCATCCTTCTAGGCTCTTGTTTGGGCTCATGAGAGGAGTAGAAAAACGTTAAAAATTTCAATCCTGCATGATTCTACCAAGAAATGTGAGTGTTCATTCAAACCGCTGCTTTTTGCTATTGGGCCCTATTGAATAATGAATGTTTTAAATTTTCTCCAAAAGTAAAGTAGTTGCAAACTCATCCTTTTAGAAACTTGTTTGGGCTGTTGAGAGGAGTAGAAAAACATCAAAAATTTCAATCCTGCAGGATTCTACCAAGAAATGTGAGTGTTCATTCAAACCGCTGGTTTTTGCTATTTTGGTCCCTATTGAATAATGAATGTTTTGAATTTTCTCCAAAAGTAAAGTAGTTGCAAGCTCATCCTTTTAGAGTCTTGTTTGGGCTCATGAGAGGACTAGAAAAACATCAAAAATTTCAATCCTGCACGATTCTACCAAGAAATGTGAGTGTTCATTCAAACTGCTGGTTTTTGCTATTTTGGGCCCTATTGAATAATGAATGTTTTGAATTTTTTCCAAAAAGTAAAGTAGTTGCAAACTCATCCTTTTAGAAACTTGTTTGGGCTGTTGAGAGGAGTAGAAAAACATCAAAAATTTCAGTCCTGCACGATTCTACCTAGAAAGTGATTGTTCATTCAAAACACTGCTTTTTGCGATTAGACAATATTGAATAATGAATGTTTTGAATTTTCTCCAAAAGTAAAGTAGTTGCAAACTCATCCTTCTAGGCTCTTATTTGGGCTCATGAGAGGAGTAGAAAAACGTTAAAAATTTCAATCCTGCATGATTCTACCAAGAAATGTGAGTGTTCATTCAAACCGCTGCTTTTTGCTATTGGGCCCTATTGAATAATGAATGTTTTAAATTTTCTCCAAAAGTAAAGTAGTTGCAAACTCATCCTTTTAGAAACTTGTTTGGGCTGTTGAGAGGAGTAGAAAAACATCAAAAATTTCAATCCTGCAGGATTCTACCAAGAAATGTGAGTGTTCATTCAAACCGCTGGTTTTTTGCTATTTTGGTCCCTATTGAATAATGAATGTTTTGAATTTTCTCCAAAAGTAAAGTAGTTGCAAGCTCATCCTTTTAGAGTCTTGTTTGGGCTCATGAGAGGACTAGAAAAACATCAAAAATTTCAATCCTGCACGATTCTACCAAGAAATGTGAGTGTTCATTCAAACTGCTGGTTTTTGCTATTTTGGGCACTATTGAATAATGAATGTTTTGAATTTTTTCCAAAAGTAAAGTAGTTGCAAACTCATCCTTTTAGAAACTTGTTTGGGCTGTTGAGAGGAGTAGAAAAACATCAAAAATTTCAATCCTGCACGATTCTACCAAGAAATGTGAGTGTTCTTTCAAACCGCTGGTTTTTGCTACTGGGCCCTATTGAATAATGAATGTTTTGAATTTTCTGCACAAGTAAAGTAGTTGCAAACTCATCCTTATAGAGTCTTGTTTGGGCTCATGAGAGGAGTAGAAAAACGTCAAAAATTTCAAATCTGCATGATTTTATCAAGAAATGTGAGTGTTCATTCAAACCGCTGTTTTTTGCTATTGGGCCCTATTGAATAATGAATGTTTTGAATTTTCTCCAAAAGTAAAGTAGTTGCAAACTCATCCTTTTAGAGTCTTGTTTGGGCTCATGAGAGGAGTAGAAAAACATCAATAATTTCAATCCTGCACGATTTTACCAAGAAATGTGAGTGTTCATTCAAACCGCTGCTTTTTGCTATTGGGCCCTATTGAATAATGAATGTTTTGAATTTTCTCCAAAAGTAAAGTAGTTGCAAACTCATCCTTTTAAAAACTTATTTGGGCTGTTGAGAGAAGTAGAAAAACATCTAAAATTTCATTTCTGCACGATTTTACCAAGAAATGTGATTGTTCATTCAAAACGCTGCTTTTTGCTATTAGACCCTATTGAATAATGAATGTTTTGAATTTTCTCCAAAAGTAAAGTAGTTGCAAACTCATCCTTCTAGAATCTTGTTTGGGCTCATGAGTGGAGTAGAAAAACATCAAAAATTTCAATCCTGCACGATTCTACCAAGAAATGTGAGTGTTCATTCAAACCGCTGCTTTTTGTTTTTGGGCCCTATTAAATAATGAAAGTTTTGAATTTTCTCCAGAAGTAAAGTAGTTGCAAACTCATCCTTCTAGAGTCTTGTTTGGGCTCGTGAGAGGAGTAGAAAAACGTTAAAAATTTCAATCCTGTATGATTCTACCAAGAAATGTGAGTGTTCATTCAACCGCTGCTTTTTGCTATTTGTCCCTATTGAATAATTACTGTTTTGAATTTTCTCCAAAAGTTAAGTAGTTGCAAATTCATCCTTTTAGAAACTTGTTTGGGCTGTTGAGAGGAGTAGAAAAGCATCAAAAATTTCAATCCTGCACGATTCTACCAAGAACTGTGATTGTTCATTCAAAACGCTGCTTTTAGCTATTAGACCCTATTGAATAATGAATGTTTTGAATTTTCTCCAAAAGTAAAGAAGTTGCAAACTCATCATTATAGAGTCTTGTTTGGGCTCATGAGAGGAGTAGAAAAACGTCAAAAATTTCAATCCTGCACAATACTACCCAGAAATGTAAGAGTCCATTTAAACCGCTGCTTTTTGCTATTGGGCCCAAATGAATAATGAATGTTTTCAATTTTCTCCAAAAGTAAAGTTGTTGCAAACTCATCCTTATAGAGTCTTGTTTGGGCTCATGAGAGGAGTAGAAAAACGTCAAAAATTTCAAATCTGCATGATTTTACCAAGAAATGTGAGTGTTCATTCAAACCGCTGCTTTTTGCTATTGGGCCCTATTGAATAATGAATGTTTTGAATTTTCTCCAAAAGTAAAGTAGTTGCAAACCCATCCTTTTAGAGTCTTGTTTGGGCTCATGAGAGGAGTAGAAAAACATCAAAAATTTCAATCCTGCACGATTTTACCAAGAAATGTGAGTGTTCATTCAAAACGCTGCTTTTTTCTATTAGACCCTATTGAATAATGAATGTTTTGAATTTTCTCCAAAAGTAAAGTAGTTGCAAACTCATCCATCTAGAGTCTTGTTTGGGCTCGTGAGAGGAGTAGAAAAACGTTAAAAATTTCAATCCTGCATGATTCTACCAAGAAATGTGAGTGTTCATTCAACCGCTGCTTTTTGCTATTGGTCCCTATTGAATAATTACTGTTTTGAATTTTCTCCAAAAGTTAAGTAATTGCAAATTCATCCTTTTAGAAACTTGTTTGGGCTGTTGAGAGGAGTAGAAAAGCATCAAAAATTTCAATCCTGCACGATTCTACCCAGAAATGTGATTGTTCATTCAAAACGCTGCTTTTAGCTATTAGACCCTATTGAATAATGAATGTTTTGAATTTTCTCCAAAAGTAAAGAAGTTGCAAACTCATCCTTCTAGAGTCTTGTTTGGGCTCATGAGAGGAGTAGAAAAACGTCAAAAATTTCAATCCTGCACAATACTACCCAGAAATGTGAGAGTCCATTTAAACCGCTGCTTTTTGCTATTGGGCCCAAATGAATAATGAATGTTTTAAATTTTCTCCAAAAGTAAAGTAGTTGCAAACTCATCCTTATAGAGTCTTGTTTGGCTCATGAGATTAGTAGAAAAACATCAAAAATTCCAATCCTGCACGATTCTACCAAGAAATGTGAGTGTTCATTCAAACCGCTGCTTTTTGCTATTGGGCCTTATTGAATAATGAATGTTTTGAAGTTTCTCCAATAGTAAAGTAGTTGCAAACTCATCCTTTTAGAAACTTGTTTGGGCTGCTGAGAGGAGTAGAAAAACATCAAAAATTTCAATCCTGCACAATTCTACCAAGAAATGTGAGTGTTCATTCAAACTGCTGCTTTTTGCTATTGGGCTCTATTGAATAATGAATGTTTTGAATTTTCTCCAAAAGTAAAGTAGTTGCAAACTCATCCTTTTAGAAACTTGTTTGGGCTGTTGAGAGGAGTAAAAAAACACCAAAAATTTCAATCCTGCACAATTCTACCAAGAAATGTGAGTGTTCATTCAAACCGCTGGTTTTTGCTATTGGGCTCTATTGAATAATGAATGTTTTGAATTTTCTCCAAAAGTAAAGTAGTTGCAAACTCATCCTTTTAGAAACTTGTTTGGGATGTTGAGAGGAGTAAAAAAAGATCAAAAATTTCAATCCTGCATGATTGTACCAAGAAATGTGATTGTTCATTCAAATCGCTGCTTTTTGCTATTGGGTTCTATTGAATAATGAATGTTTTGAATTTTCTCCAAAAGTAAAGTAGTTGCAAACTCATCCTTTTAGAAACGTGTTTGGGCTGTTGAGAGGAGTAGAAAAACATCAAAAATTTCAATCCTGCACGATTCTACCAAGAAATGTGAGTGTTCATTCAAACCGCTGATGTTTGCTATTTTGGGCACTATTGAATAAAGAATGTTTTGAGTTTTCTCAAAAAGTAAAGTAGTTGCAAGCTCATCCTTTTAGAGTCTTGTTTGGGCTCATGAGAGCAGTAGAAAAACATCAAAAACTTCAATCCTGCATGATTCTACCAAGAAATGTGAGTGTTCATTCAAACCGCTGGTTTTTGCTATTTTGGTCCCTATTGAATAATAAATGTTTTGAATTTTCTCCAAAAGTAAAGTAGTTGCAAACTCATCCTTTTAGAAACTTGTTTGGGCTTGAAATCAAAAATTTCAATCCTGCACGATTCTACCAAGAAAGTGATTGTTCATTCAAAACACTGCTTTTTGCGATTAGACACTATTGAATAATGAATGTTTTGAATTTTCTCCAAAAGTAAATTAGTTGCAAACTCATCCTTCTAGGCTCTTGTTTGGGCTCATGGGAGGAGTAGAAAAACGTTAAAAATTTCAATCCTGCATGATTCTACCAAGAAATGTGAGTGTTCATTCAAACCGCTGCTTTTTGCTATTGAGCCCTATTGAATAATGAATGTTTTAAATTTTCTCCAAAAGTAAAGTAGTTGCAAACTCATCCTTTTAGAAACTTGTTTGGGCTGTTGAGAGGAGTAGAAAAACATCAAAAATTTCAATCCTGCACAATTCTACCAAGAAATGTGAGTGTTCATTCAAACTGCTGCTTTTTGCTATTGGGCTCTATTGAATAATGAATGTTTTGAATTTTCTCCAAAAGTAAAGTAGTTGCAAACTCATCCTTTTAGAAACTTGTTTGGGCTGTTGAGAGGAGTAAAAAAAGATCAAAAATTTCAATCCTGCATGATTGTACCAAGAAATGTGATTGTTCATTCAAATCGCTGCTTTTTGCTATTGGGTTCTATTGAATAATGAATGTTTTGAATTTTCTCGAAAAGTAAAGTAGTTGCAAACTCATCCTTTTGGAAACGTGTTTGGGCTGTTGAGAGGAGTAGAAAAACATCAAAAATTTCAATCCTGCACGATTCTACCAAGAAATGTGAGTGTTCATTCAAACCGCTGATGTTTGCTATTTTGGGCCCTGTTGAATAAAGAATGTTTTGAGTTTTCTCAAAAGTAAAGTAGTTGCAAGCTCATCCTTTTAGAGTCTTCTTTGGGCTCATGAGAGGAGTAGAAAAACATCAAAAACTTCAATCCTGCACGATTCTACCAAGAAATGTGAGTGTTCATTCAAACCGCTGGTTTTTGCTATTTTGGTCCCTATTGAATAATAAATGTTTTGAATTTTCTCCAAAAGTAAAGTAGTTGCAAACTCATCCTTTTAGAAACTTGTTTGGGCTGTTGAGAGGAGTAGAAAAACATCAAAAATTTCAATCCTGCACGATTCTACCAAGAAAGTGATTGTTCATTCAAAACACTGCTTTTTGCGATTAGACACTATTGAATAATGATTGTTTTGAATTTTCTCCAAAAGTAAAGTAGTTGCAAACTCATCCTTCTAGGCTCTTGTTTGGGCTCATGAGAGGAGTAGAAAAACGTTAAAAATTTCAATCCTGCATGATTCTACCAAGAAATGTGAGTGTTCATTTAAACCGCTGCTTTTTGCTATTGGGCCCTATTGAATAATGAATGTTTTAAATTTTCTCCAAAAGTAAAGTAGTTGCAAACTCATCCTTTTAGAAACTTGTTTGGGCTGTTGAGAGGAGTAGAAAAACATCAAAAATTTCAATCCTGCACAATTCTACCAAGAAATGTGAGTGTTCATTCAAACTGCTGCTTTTTTCTATTGGGCTCTATTGAATAATGAATGTTTTGAATATTCTCCAAAAGTAAAGTAGTTGCAAACTCATCCTTTTAGAAACTTGTTTGGGCTGTTGAGAGGAGTAAAAAAACACCAAAAATTTCAATCCTGCACAATTCTACCAAGAAATGTGAGTGTTCATTCAAGCCGCTGGTTTTTGCTATTGGGCTCTATTGAATAATGAATGTTTTGAATTTTCTCCAAAAGTAAAGTAGTTGCAAACTCATCCTTTTAGAAACTTGTTTGGGCTGTTGAGAGGAGTAAAAAAAGATCAAAAATTTCAATCCTGCACGATTCTACCCCAAGAACTGTGATTGTTCACTCAAAATGCTGCTTTTGGTATTAGACCCTTTTGAATAATGAATGATTTGTATTTTCTCCAAAAGTAAAGTAGTTGCAAACTCATCCTTCTAGAGTCCTGTTTGGGCTCATGAGAGTAGAAAAACGTCAAAAATTCCAATCCTGCACGATTCTACCAAGAAATGTGAGTGTTCATTCAAACCGCTGCTTTTTGCTATTGGCCTTATTGAATAATGAATGTTTTGAATTTTCTCCAAAAGTAAAGTAGTTGCAAACTCATCCTTTTAGAAACTTGTTTGGGCTGTTGAGAGGAGTAGAAAAACATCAAAAATTTCAATCCTGCACGATTCTACCAAGAAAGTGATTGTTCATTCAAAACACTGCTTTTTGCGATTAGACACTATTGAATAATGAATGTTTTGAATTTTCTCCAAAAGTAAATTAGTTGCAAACTCATCCTTCTAGGCTCTTGTTTGGGCTCATGGGAGGAGTAGAAAAATGTTAAAAATTTCAATCCTGTATGATTCTACCAAGAAATGTGAGTGTTCATTCAAACCGCTGCTTTTTGCTATTGGGCCCTATTGAATAATGAATGTTTTAAATTTTCTCCAAAAGTAAAGTAGTTGCAAACTCATCCTTTTAGAAACTTGTTTGGGCTGTTGAGAGGAGTAGAAAAACATCAAAAATTTCAATCCTGCACAATTATACCAAGAAATGTGAGTGTTCATTCAAACTGCTGCTTTTTGCTATTGGGCTCTATTGAATAATGAATGTTTTGAATTTTCTCCAAAAGTAAAGTAGTTGCAAACTCATCCTTTTAGAAACTTGTTTGGGCTGTTGAGAGGAGTAAAAAAAGATCAAAAATTTCAATCCTGCATGATTGTACCAAGAAATGTGATTGTTCATTCAAATCGCTGCTTTTTGCTATTGGGTTCTATTGAATAATGAATGTTTTGAATTTTCTCCAAAAGTAAAGTAGTTGCAAACTCATCCTTTTGGAAACGTGTTTGGGCTGTTGAGAGGAGTAGAAAAACATCAAAAATTTCAATCCTGCACGATTCTACCAAGAAATGTGAGTGTTCATTCAAACCGCTGATGTTTGCTATTTTGGGCCCTGTTGAATAAAGAATGTTTTGAGTTTTCTCAAAAAGTAAAGTAGTTGCAAGCTCATCCTTTTAGAGTCTTGTTTGGGCTCATGAGAGGAGTAGAAAAACATCAAAAACTTCAATCCTGCACGATTCTACCAAGAAATGTGAGTGTTCATTCAAACCGCTGGTTTTTGCTATTTTGGTCCCTATTGAATAATAAATGTTTTGAATTTTCTCCAAAAGTAAAGTAGTTGCAAACTCATCCTTTTAGAAACTTGTTTGGGCTGTTGAGAGGAGTAGAAAAACATCAAAAATTTCAATCCTGCACGATTCTACCAAGAAAGTGATTGTTCATTGAAAACACTGCTTTTTGCGATTAGACACTATTGAATAATGAATGTTTTGAATTTTCTCCAAAAGTAAAGTATTTGCAAACTCATCCTTCTAGGCTCTTGTTTGGGCTCATGAGAGGAGTAGAAAAACGTTAAAAATTTCAATCCTGCATGATTCTACCAAGAAATGTGAGTGTTCATTCAAACCGCTGCTTTTTGCTATTGGGCCCTATTGAATAATGAATGTTTTAAATTTTCTCCAAAAGTAAAGTAGTTGCAAACTCATCCTTTTAGAAACTTGTTTGGGCTGTTGAGAGGAGTAGAAAAACATCAAAAATTTCAATCCTGCACAATTCTACCAAGAAATGTGAGTGTTCATTCAAACTGCTGCTTTTTGCTATTGGGCTCTATTGAATAATGAATGTTTTGAATATTCTCCAAAAGTAAAGTAGTTGCAAACTCATCCTTTTAGAAACTTGTTTGGGCTGTTGAGAGGAGTAAAAAAACACCAAAAATTTCAATCCTGCACAATTCTACCAAGAAATGTGAGTGTTCATTCAAGCCGCTGGTTTTTGCTATTGGGCTCTATTGAATAATGAATGTTTTGAATTTTCTCCAAAAGTAAAATAGTTGCAAACTCATCCTTTTAGAAACTTGTTTGGGCTGTTGAGAGGAGTAAAAAAAGATCAAAAATTTCAATCCTGCATGATTCTACCAAGAAATGTGAGTGTTCATTCAAACCGCTGGTTTTTGCTATTTTGGTCCCTATTGAATAATAAATGTTTTGAATTTTCTCCAAAAGTAAAGTAGTTGCAAACTCATCCTTTTAGAAACTTGTTTGGGCTGTTGAGAGGAGTAGAAAAACATCAAAAATTTCAATCCTGCACGATTCTACCAAGAAAGTGATTGTTCATTCAAAACACTGCTTTTTGCGATTAGACACTATTGAATAATGAATGTTTTGAATTTTCTCCAAAAGTAAAGTAGTTGCAAACTCATCCTTCTAGGCTCTTGTTTGGGCTCATGAGAGGAGTAGAAAAACGTTAAAAATTTCAATCCTGCATGATTCTACCAAGAAATGTGAGTGTTCATTCAAACCGCTGCTTTTTGCTATTGAGCCCTATTGAATAATGAATGTTTTAAATTTTCTCCAAAAGTAAAGTAGTTGCAAACTCATCCTTTTAGAAACTTGTTTGGGCTGTTGAGAGGAGTAGAAAAACATCAAAAATTTCAATCCTGCAGGATTCTACCAAGAAATGTGAGTGTTCATTCAAACCGCTGGTTTTTGCTATTTTGGTCCCTATTGAATAATGAATGTTTTGAATTTTCTCCAAAAGTAAAGTAGTTGCAAGCTCATCCTTTTAGAGTCTTGTTTGGGCTCATGAGAGGACTCGAAAAACATCAAAAATTTCAATCCTGCACGATTCTACCAAGAAATGTGAGTGTTCATTCAAACTGCTGGTTTTTGCTATTTTGGGCCCTATTGAATAATGAATGTTTTGAATTTTTTCCAAAAGTAAAGTAGTTGCAAACTCATCCTTTTAGAAACTTGTTTGGGCTGTTGAGAGGAGTAGAAAAACATCAAAAATTTCAATCCTGCATGATTCTACCAAGAAATGTGAGTGTTCATTCAAACCGCTGGTTTTTGCTATTGGGCCCTATTGAATAATGAATGTTTTGAATTTTCTGCAAAAGTAAAGTAGTTGCAAACTCATCCTTATAGAGTCTTGTTTGGGCTCATGAGAGGAGTAGAAAAACATCAAAAATTTCAAATCTGCATGATTTTATCAAGAAATGTGAGTGTTCATTCAAACCGCTGCTTTTTGCTATTGGGCCCTATTGAATAATGAATGTTTTGAATTTTCTCCAAAAGTAAATTAGTTGCAAACTCATCCTTTTAGAGTCTTGTTTGGGCTCATGAGAGGAGTAGAAAAACATCAAAAATTTCAATCCTGCACGATTTTACCAAGAAATGTGAGTGTTCATTCAAACCGCTGCTTTTTGCTATTGGGCCCTATTGAATAATGAATGTTTTGAATTTTCTCCAAAAGTAAAGTAGTTGCAAACTCATCCTTTTAAAAACTTATTAGGGCTGTTGAGAGAAGTAGAAAAACATCAAAAATTTCAATTCTGCACGATTCTACCAAGAAATGTGGTTGTTCATTCAAAACGCTGCTTTTTGCTATTAGACCCTATTGAATAATGAATGTTTTGAATTTTCTCCAAAAGTAAAGTAGTTGCAAACTCATCCTTCTAGAATCTTGTTTGGGCTCATGAGTGGAGTAGAAAAACATCAAAAATTTCAATCCTGCACGATTCTACCAAGAAATGTGAGTGTTCATTCAAACCGCTGCTTTTTGTTATTGGGCCCTATTAAATAATGAAAGTTTTGAATTTTCTCCAGAAGTAAAGTAGTTGCAAACTCATCCTTCTAGAGTCTTGTTTGGGCTCGTGAGAGGAGTAGAAAAACGTTAAAAATTTCAATCCTGTATGATTCTACCAAGAAATGTGAGTGTTCATTCAACCGCTGCTTTTTGCTATTGGTCCCTATTGAATAATTACTGTTTTGAATTTTCTCCAAAAGTTAAGTAGTTGCAAATTCATCCTTTTAGAAACTTGTTTGGGCTGTTGAGAGGAGTAGAAAAGCATCAAAAATTTCAATCCTGCACGATTCTACCAAGAACTGTGATTGTTCATTCAAAACGCTGCTTTTAGCTATTAGACCCTATTGAATAATGAATGTTTTGAATTTTCTCCAAAAGTAAAGAAGTTGCAAACTCATCCTTATAGAGTCTTGTTTGGGCTCATGAGAGGAGTAGAAAAACGTCAAAAATTTCAATCCTGCACAATACTACCCAGAAATGTAAGAGTCCTTTTAAACCGCTGCTTTTTGCTATTGGGCCCAAATGAATAATGAATGTTTTCAATTTTCTCCAAAAGTAAAGTAGTTGCAAACTCATCCTTACAGAGTCTTGTTTGGGCTCATGAGATTAGTAGAAAAACGTCAAAAATTCCAATCCTGCACGATTCTGCCAAGAAATGTGAGTGTTCATTCAAACCGCTGCTTTTTGCTATTGGGCCCTATTGAATAATGAATGTTTTGAATTTTCTGCAAAAGTAAAGTAGTTGCCAACTCATCCTTATAGAGTCTTGTTTGGGCTCATGAGAGGAGTAGAAAAACGTCAAAAATTTCAAATCTGCATGATTTTACCAAGAAATGTGAGTGTTCATTCAAACCGCTGCTTTTTGCTATTGGGCCCTATTGAATAATGAATGTTTTGAATTTTCTCCAAAAGTAAAGTAGTTGCAAACCCATCCTTTTAGAGTCTTGTTTGGGCTGTTGAGAGGAGTAGAAAAACATCAAAAATTTCAATCCTGCACGATTCTACCAAGAAAGTGATTGTTCATTCAAAACACTGCTTTTTGCGATTAGACACTATTGAATAATGAATGTTTTGAATTTTCTCCAAAAGTAAAGTAGTTGCAAACTCATCCTTCTAGGCTCTTGTTTGGGCTCATGAGAGGAGTAGAAAAACGTTAAAAATTTCAATCCTGCATGATTCTACCAAGAAATGTGAGTGTTCATTCAAACCGCTGCTTTTTGCTATTGGGCCCTATTGAATAATGAATGTTTTAAATTTTCTCCAAAAGTAAAGTAGTTGCAAACTCATCCTTTTAGAAACTTGTTTGGGCTGTTGAGAGGAGTAGAAAAACATCAAAAATTTCAATCCTGCAGGATTCTACCAAGAAATGTGAGTGTTCATTCAAACCGCTGGTTTTTGCTATTTTGGTCCCTATTGAATAATGAATGTTTTGAATTTTCTCCAAAAGTAAAGTAGTTGCAAGCTCATCCTTTTAGAGTCTTGTTTGGGCTCATGAGAGGACTAGAAAAACATCAAAAATTTCAATCCTGCACGATTCTACCAAGAAATGTGAGTGTTCATTCAAACTGCTGGTTTTTGCTATTTTGGGCCCTATTGAATAATGAATGTTTTGAATTTTTTCCAAAAAGTAAAGTAGTTGCAAACTCATCCTTTTAGAAACTTGTTTGGGCTGTTGAGAGGAGTAGAAAAACATCAAAAATTTCAGTCCTGCACGATTCTACCTAGAAAGTGATTGTTCATTCAAAACACTGCTTTTTGCGATTAGACAATATTGAATAATGAATGTTTTGAATTTTCTCCAAAAGTAAAGTAGTTGCAAACTCATCCTTCTAGGCTCTTATTTGGGCTCATGAGAGGAGTAGAAAAACGTTAAAAATTTCAATCCTGCATGATTCTACCAAGAAATGTGAGTGTTCATTCAAACCGCTGCTTTTTGCTATTGGGCCCTATTGAATAATGAATGTTTTAAATTTTCTCCAAAAGTAAAGTAGTTGCAAACTCATCCTTTTAGAAACTTGTTTGGGCTGTTGAGAGGAGTAGAAAAACATCAAAAATTTCAATCCTGCAGGATTCTACCAAGAAATGTGAGTGTTCATTCAAACCGCTGGTTTTTTGCTATTTTGGTCCCTATTGAATAATGAATGTTTTGAATTTTCTCCAAAAGTAAAGTAGTTGCAAGCTCATCCTTTTAGAGTCTTGTTTGGGCTCATGAGAGGACTAGAAAACCATCAAAAATTTCAATCCTGCACGATTCTACCAAGAAATGTGAGTGTTCATTCAAACTGCTGGTTTTTGCTATTTTGGGCACTATTGAATAATGAATGTTTTGAATTTTTTCCAAAAGTAAAGTAGTTGCAAACTCATCCTTTTAGAAACTTGTTTGGGCTGTTGAGAGGAGTAGAAAAACATCAAAAATTTCAATCCTGCACGATTCTACCAAGAAATGTGAGTGTTCTTTCAAACCGCTGGTTTTTGCTATTGGGCCCTATTGAATAATGAATGTTTTGAATTTTCTGCACAAGTAAAGTAGTTGCAAACTCATCCTTATAGAGTCTTGTTTGGGCTCATGAGAGGAGTAGAAAAACGTCAAAAATTTCAAATCTGCATGATTTTATCAAGAAATGTGAGTGTTCATTCAAACCGCTGTTTTTTGCTATTGGGCCCTATTGAATAATGAATGTTTTGAATTTTCTCCAAAAGTAAAGTAGTTGCAAACTCATCCTTTTAGAGTCTTGTTTGGGCTCATGAGAGGAGTAGAAAAACATCAATAATTTCAATCCTGCACGATTTTACCAAGAAATGTGAGTGTTCATTCAAACCGCTGCTTTTTGCTATTGGGCCCTATTGAATAATGAATGTTTTGAATTTTCTCCAAAAGTAAAGTAGTTGCAAACTCATCCTTTTAAAAACTTATTTGGGCTGTTGAGAGAAGTAGAAAAACATCAAAAATTTCATTTCTGCACGATTTTACCAAGAAATGTGATTGTTCATTCAAAACGCTGCTTTTTGCTATTAGACCCTATTGAATAATGAATGTTTTGAATTTTCTCCAAAAGTAAAGTAGTTGCAAACTCATCCTTCTAGAATCTTGTTTGGGCTCATGAGTGGAGTAGAAAAACATCAAAAATTTCAATCCTGCACGATTCTACCAAGAAATGTGAGTGTTCATTCAAACCGCTGCTTTTTGTTTTTGGGCCCTATTAAATAATGAAAGTTTTGAATTTTCTCCAGAAGTAAAGTAGTTGAAAACTCATCCTTCTAGAGTCTTGTTTGGGCTCGTGAGAGGAGTAGAAAAACGTTAAAAATTTCAATCCTGTATGATTCTACCAAGAAATGTGAGTGTTCATTCAACCGCTGCTTTTTGCTATTTGTCCCTATTGAATAATTACTGTTTTGAATTTTCTCCAAAAGTTAAGTAGTTGCAAATTCATCCTTTTAGAAACTTGTTTGGGCTGTTGAGAGGAGTAGAAAAGCATCAAAAATTTCAATCCTGCACGATTCTACCAAGAACTGTGATTGTTCATTCAAAACGCTGCTTTTAGCTATTAGACCCTATTGAATAATGAATGTTTTGAATTTTCTCCAAAAGTAAAGAAGTTGCAAACTCATCATTATAGAGTCTTGTTTGGGCTCATGAGAGGAGTAGAAAAACGTCAAAAATTTCAATCCTGCACAATACTACCCAGAAATGTAAGAGTCCATTTAAACCGCTGCTTTTTGCTATTGGGCCCAAATGAATAATGAATGTTTTCAATTTTCTCCAAAAGTAAAGTTGTTGCAAACTCATCCTTATAGAGTCTTGTTTGGGCTCATGAGAGGAGTAGAAAAACGTCAAAAATTTCAAATCTGCATGATTTTACCAAGAAATGTGAGTGTTCATTCAAACCGCTGCTTTTTGCTATTGGGCCCTATTGAATAATGAATGTTTTGAATTTTCTCCAAAAGTAAAGTAGTTGCAAACCCATCCTTTTAGAGTCTTGTTTGGGCTCATGAGAGGAGTAGAAAAACATCAAAAATTTCAATCCTGCACGATTTTACCAAGAAATGTGAGTGTTCATTCAAAACGCTGCTTTTTTCTATTAGACCCTATTGAATAATGAATGTTTTGAATTTTCTCCAAAAGTAAAGTAGTTGCAAACTCATCCATCTAGAGTCTTGTTTGGGCTCGTGAGAGGAGTAGAAAAACGTTAAAAATTTCAATCCTGCATGATTCTACCAAGAAATGTGAGTGTTCATTCAACCGCTGCTTTTTGCTATTGGTCCCTATTGAATAATTACTGTTTTGAATTTTCTCCAAAAGTTAAGTAATTGCAAATTCATCCTTTTAGAAACTTGTTTGGGCTGTTGAGAGGAGTAGAAAAGCATCAAAAATTTCAATCCTGCACGATTCTACCCAGAAATGTGATTGTTCATTCAAAACGCTGCTTTTAGCTATTAGACCCTATTGAATAATGAATGTTTTGAATTTTCTCCAAAAGTAAAGAAGTTGCAAACTCATCCTTCTAGAGTCTTGTTTGGGCTCATGAGAGGAGTAGAAAAACGTCAAAAATTTCAATCCTGCACAATACTACCCAGAAATGTGAGAGTCCATTTAAACCGCTGCTTTTTGCTATTGGGCCCAAATGAATAATGAATGTTTTAAATTTTCTCCAAAAGTAAAGTAGTTGCAAACTCATCCTTATAGAGTCTTGTTTGGCTCATGAGATTAGTAGAAAAACATCAAAAATTCCAATCCTGCACGATTCTACCAAGAAATGTGAGTGTTCATTCAAACCGCTGCTTTTTGCTATTGGGCCTTATTGAATAATGAATGTTTTGAAGTTTCTCCAATAGCAAAGTAGTTGCAAACTCATCCTTTTAGAAACTTGTTTGGGCTGCTGAGAGGAGTAGAAAAACATCAAAAATTTCAATCCTGCACAATTCTACCAAGAAATGTGAGTGTTCATTCAAACTGCTGCTTTTTGCTATTGGGCTCTATTGAATAATGAATGTTTTGAATTTTCTCCAAAAGTAAAGTAGTTGCAAACTCATCCTTTTAGAAACTTGTTTGGGCTGTTGAGAGGAGTAAAAAAACACCAAAAATTTCAATCCTGCACAATTCTACCAAGAAATGTGAGTGTTCATTCAAACCGCTGGTTTTTGCTATTGGGCTCTATTGAATAATGAATGTTTTGAATTTTCTCCAAAAGTAAAGTAGTTGCAAACTCATCCTTTTAGAAACTTGTTTGGGATGTTGAGAGGAGTAAAAAAAGATCAAAAATTTCAATCCTGCATGATTGTACCAAGAAATGTGATTGTTCATTCAAATCGCTGCTTTTTGCTATTGGGTTCTATTGAATAATGAATGTTTTGAATTTTCTCCAAAAGTAAAGTAGTTGCAAACTCATCCTTTTAGAAACGTGTTTGGGCTGTTGAGAGGAGTAGAAAAACATCAAAAATTTCAATCCTGCACGATTCTACCAAGAAATGTGAGTGTTCATTCAAACCGCTGATGTTTGCTATTTTGGGCACTATTGAATAAAGAATGTTTTGAGTTTTCTCAAAAAGTAAAGTAGTTGCAAGCTCATCCTTTTAGAGTCTTGTTTGGGCTCATGAGAGGAGTAGAAAAACATCAAAAACTTCAATCCTGCATGATTCTACCAAGAAATGTGAGTGTTCATTCAAACCGCTGGTTTTTGCTATTTTGGTCCCTATTGAATAATAAATGTTTTGAATTTTCTCCAAAAGTAAAGTAGTTGCAAACTCATCCTTTTAGAAACTTGTTTGGGCTTGAAATCAAAAATTTCAATCCTGCACGATTCTACCAAGAAAGTGATTGTTCATTCAAAACACTGCTTTTTGCGATTAGACACTATTGAATAATGAATGTTTTGAATTTTCTCCAAAAGTAAAGTAGTTGCAAACTCATCCTTCTAGGCTCTTGTTTGGGCTCATGAGAGGAGTAGAAAAACGTTAAAAATTTCAATCCTGCATGATTCTACCAAGAAATGTGAGTGTTCATTCAAACCGCTGCTTTTTACTATTGGGCCCTATTGAATAATGAATGTTTTAAATTTTCTCCAAAAGTAAAGTAGTTGCAAACTCATCCTTTTAGAAACTTGTTTGGGCTGTTGAGAGGAGTAGAAAAACATCAAAAATTTCAATCCTGCACAATTCTACCAAGAAATGTGAGTGTTCATTCAAACTGCTGCTTTTTGCTATTGGGCTCTATTGAATAATGAATGTTTTGAATATTCTCCAAAAGTAAAGTAGTTGCAAACTCATCCTTTTAGAAACTTGTTTGGGCTGTTGAGAGGAGTAAAAAAACACCAAAAATTTCAATCCTGCACAATTCTACCAAGAAATGTGAGTGTTCATTCAAGCCGCTGGTTTTTGCTATTGGGCTCTATTGAATAATGAATGTTTTGAATTTTCTCCAAAAGTAAAATAGTTGCAAACTCATCCTTTTAGAAACTTGTTTGGGCTGTTGAGAGGAGTAAAAAAAGATCAAAAATTTCAATCCTGCATGATTGTACCTAGAAATGTGATTGTTCATTCAAATCGCTGCTTTTTGCTATTGGGTTCTATTGAATAATGAATGTTTTGAATTTTCTCCAAAAGTAAAGTAGTTGCAAACTCATCCTTTTATAAACGTGTTTGGGCTCATGAGAGGAGTAGAAAAACATTAAAAACTTCAATCCTGCACGATTCTACCAAGAAATGTGAGTGTTCATTCAAACCGCTGGTTTTTGCTATTTTGGTCCCTATTGAATAATAAATGTTTTGAATTTTCTCCAAAAGTAAAGTAGTTGCAAACTCATCCTTTTAGAAACTTGTTTGGGCTGTTGAGAGGAGTAGAAAAACATCAAAAATTTCAATCCTGCACGATTCTACCAAGAAAGTGATTGTTCATTCAAAACACTGCTTTTTGCGATTAGACACTATTGAATAATGAATGTTTTGAATTTTCTCCAAAAGTAAAGTAGTTGCAAACTCATCCTTCTAGGCTCTTGTTTGGGCTCATGAGAGGAGTAGAAAAACGTTAAAAATTTCAATCCTGCATGATTCTACCAAGAAATGTGAGTGTTCATTCAAACCGCTGCTTTTTGCTATTGAGCCCTATTGAATAATGAATGTTTTAAATTTTCTCCAAAAGTAAAGTAGTTGCAAACTCATCCTTTTAGAAACTTGTTTGGGCTGTTGAGAGGAGTAGAAAAACATCAAAAATTTCAATCCTGCAGGATTCTACCAAGAAATGTGAGTGTTCATTCAAACCGCTGGTTTTTGCTATTTTGGTCCCTATTGAATAATGAATGTTTTGAATTTTCTCCAAAAGTAAAGTAGTTGCAAGCTCATCCTTTTAGAGTCTTGTTTGGGCTCATGAGAGGACTCGAAAAACATCAAAAATTTCAATCCTGCACGATTCTACCAAGAAATGTGAGTGTTCATTCAAACTGCTGGTTTTTGCTATTTTGGGCCCTATTGAATAATGAATGTTTTGAATTTTTTCCAAAAGTAAAGTAGTTGCAAACTCATCCTTTTAGAAACTTGTTTGGGCTGTTGAGAGGAGTAGAAAAACATCAAAAATTTCAATCCTGCATGATTCTACCAAGAAATGTGAGTGTTCATTCAAACCGCTGGTTTTTGCTATTGGGCCCTATTGAATAATGAATGTTTTGAATTTTCTGCAAAAGTAAAGTAGTTGCAAACTCATCCTTATAGAGTCTTGTTTGGGCTCATGAGAGGAGTAGAAAAACATCAAAAATTTCAAATCCGCATGATTTTATCAAGAAATGTGAGTGTTCATTCAAACCGCTGCTTTTTGCTATTGGGCCCTATTGAATAATGAATGTTTTGAATTTTCTCCAAAAGTAAATTAGTTGCAAACTCATCCTTTTAGAGTCTTGTTTGGGCTCATGAGAGGAGTAGAAAAACATCAAAAATTTCAATCCTGCACGATTTTACCAAGAAATGTGAGTGTTCATTCAAACCGCTGCTTTTTGCTATTGGGCCCTATTGAATAATGAATGTTTTGAATTTTCTCCAAAAGTAAAGTAGTTGCAAACTCATCCTTTTAAAAACTTATTAGGGCTGTTGAGAGAAGTAGAAAAACATCAAAAATTTCAATTCTGCACGATTCTACCAAGAAATGTGGTTGTTCATTCAAAACGCTGCTTTTTGCTATTAGACCCTATTGAATAATGAATGTTTTGAATTTTCTCCAAAAGTAAAGTAGTTGCAAACTCATCCTTCTAGAATCTTGTTTGGGCTCATGAGTGGAGTAGAAAAACATCAAAAATTTCAATCCTGCACGATTCTACCAAGAAATGTGAGTGTTCATTCAAACCGCTGCTTTTTGTTATTGGGCCCTATTAAATAATGAAAGTTTTGAATTTTCTCCAGAAGTAAAGTAGTTGCAAACTCATCCTTCTAGAGTCTTGTTTGGGCTCGTGAGAGGAGTAGAAAAACGTTAAAAATTTCAATCCTGTATGATTCTACCAAGAAATGTGAGTGTTCATTCAACCGCTGCTTTTTGCTATTGGTCCCTATTGAATAATTACTGTTTTGAATTTTCTCCAAAAGTTAAGTAGTTGCAAATTCATCCTTTTAGAAACTTGTTTGGGCTGTTGAGAGGAGTAGAAAAGCATCAAAAATTTCAATCCTGCACGATTCTACCAAGAACTGTGATTGTTCATTCAAAACGCTGCTTTTAGCTATTAGACCCTATTGAATAATGAATGTTTTGAATTTTCTCCAAAAGTAAAGAAGTTGCAAACTCATCCTTATAGAGTCTTGTTTGGGCTCATGAGAGGAGTAGAAAAACGTCAAAAATTTCAATCCTGCACAATACTACCCAGAAATGTAAGAGTCCTTTTAAACCGCTGCTTTTTGCTATTGGGCCCAAATGAATAATGAATGTTTTCAATTTTCTCCAAAAGTAAAGTAGTTGCAAACTCATCCTTACAGAGTCTTGTTTGGGCTCATGAGATTAGTAGAAAAACGTCAAAAATTCCAATCCTGCACGATTCTGCCAAGAAATGTGAGTGTTCATTCAAACCGCTGCTTTTTGCTATTGGGCCCTATTGAATAATGAATGTTTTGAATTTTCTGCAAAAGTAAAGTAGTTGCCAACTCATCCTTATAGAGTCTTGTTTGGGCTCATGAGAGGAGTAGAAAAACGTCAAAAATTTCAAATCTGCATGATTTTACCAAGAAATGTGAGTGTTCATTCAAACCGCTGCTTTTTGCTATTGGGCCCTATTGAATAATGAATGTTTTGAATTTTCTCCAAAAGTAAAGTAGTTGCAAACCCATCCTTTTAGAGTCTTGTTTGGGCTGTTGAGAGGAGTAGAAAAACATCAAAAATTTCAATCCTGCACGATTCTACCAAGAAAGTGATTGTTCATTCAAAACACTGCTTTTTGCGATTAGACACTATTGAATAATGAATGTTTTGAATTTTCTCCAAAAGTAAAGTAGTTGCAAACTCATCCTTCTAGGCTCTTGTTTGGGCTCATGAGAGGAGTAGAAAAACGTTAAAAATTTCAATCCTGCATGATTCTACCAAGAAATGTGAGTGTTCATTCAAACCGCTGCTTTTTGCTATTGGGCCCTATTGAATAATGAATGTTTTAAATTTTCTCCAAAAGTAAAGTAGTTGCAAACTCATCCTTTTAGAAACTTGTTTGGGCTGTTGAGAGGAGTAGAAAAACATCAAAAATTTCAATCCTGCAGGATTCTACCAAGAAATGTGAGTGTTCATTCAAACCGCTGGTTTTTGCTATTTTGGTCCCTATTGAATAATGAATGTTTTGAATTTTCTCCAAAAGTAAAGTAGTTGCAAGCTCATCCTTTTAGAGTCTTGTTTGGGCTCATGAGAGGACTAGAAAAACATCAAAAATTTCAATCCTGCACGATTCTACCAAGAAATGTGAGTGTTCATTCAAACTGCTGGTTTTTGCTATTTTGGGCCCTATTGAATAATGAATGTTTTGAATTTTTTCCAAAAAGTAAAGTAGTTGCAAACTCATCCTTTTAGAAACTTGTTTGGGCTGTTGAGAGGAGTAGAAAAACATCAAAAATTTCAGTCCTGCACGATTCTACCTAGAAAGTGATTGTTCATTCAAAACACTGCTTTTTGCGATTAGACAATATTGAATAATGAATGTTTTGAATTTTCTCCAAAAGTAAAGTAGTTGCAAACTCATCCTTCTAGGCTCTTATTTGGGCTCATGAGAGGAGTAGAAAAACGTTAAAAATTTCAATCCTGCATGATTCTACCAAGAAATGTGAGTGTTCATTCAAACCGCTGCTTTTTGCTATTGGGCCCTATTGAATAATGAATGTTTTAAATTTTCTCCAAAAGTAAAGTAGTTGCAAACTCATCCTTTTAGAAACTTGTTTGGGCTGTTGAGAGGAGTAGAAAAACATCAAAAATTTCAATCCTGCAGGATTCTACCAAGAAATGTGAGTGTTCATTCAAACCGCTGGTTTTTTGCTATTTTGGTCCCTATTGAATAATGAATGTTTTGAATTTTCTCCAAAAGTAAAGTAGTTGCAAGCTCATCCTTTTAGAGTCTTGTTTGGGCTCATGAGAGGACTAGAAAAACATCAAAAATTTCAATCCTGCACGATTCTACCAAGAAATGTGAGTGTTCATTCAAACTGCTGGTTTTTGCTATTTTGGGCACTATTGAATAATGAATGTTTTGAATTTTTTCCAAAAGTAAAGTAGTTGCAAACTCATCCTTTTAGAAACTTGTTTGGGCTGTTGAGAGGAGTAGAAAAACATCAAAAATTTCAATCCTGCACGATTCTACCAAGAAATGTGAGTGTTCTTTCAAACCGCTGGTTTTTGCTATTGGGCCCTATTGAATAATGAATGTTTTGAATTTTCTGCACAAGTAAAGTAGTTGCAAACTCATCCTTATAGAGTCTTGTTTGGGCTCATGAGAGGAGTAGAAAAACGTCAAAAATTTCAAATCTGCATGATTTTATCAAGAAATGTGAGTGTTCATTCAAACCGCTGTTTTTTGCTATTGGGCCCTATTGAATAATGAATGTTTTGAATTTTCTCCAAAAGTAAAGTAGTTGCAAACTCATCCTTTTAGAGTCTTGTTTGGGCTCATGAGAGGAGTAGAAAAACATCAATAATTTCAATCCTGCACGATTTTACCAAGAAATGTGAGTGTTCATTCAAACCGCTGCTTTTTGCTATTGGGCCCTATTGAATAATGAATGTTTTGAATTTTCTCCAAAAGTAAAGTAGTTGCAAACTCATCCTTTTAAAAACTTATTTGGGCTGTTGAGAGAAGTAGAAAAACATCAAAAATTTCATTTCTGCACGATTTTACCAAGAAATGTGATTGTTCATTCAAAACGCTGCTTTTTGCTATTAGACCCTATTGAATAATGAATGTTTTGAATTTTCTCCAAAAGTAAAGTAGTTGCAAACTCATCCTTCTAGAATCTTGTTTGGGCTCATGAGTGGAGTAGAAAAACATCAAAAATTTCAATCCTGCACGATTCTACCAAGAAATGTGAGTGTTCATTCAAACCGCTGCTTTTTGTTTTTGGGCCCTATTAAATAATGAAAGTTTTGAATTTTCTCCAGAAGTAAAGTAGTTGAAAACTCATCCTTCTAGAGTCTTGTTTGGGCTCGTGAGAGGAGTAGAAAAACGTTAAAAATTTCAATCCTGTATGATTCTACCAAGAAATGTGAGTGTTCATTCAACCGCTGCTTTTTGCTATTTGTCCCTATTGAATAATTACTGTTTTGAATTTTCTCCAAAAGTTAAGTAGTTGCAAATTCATCCTTTTAGAAACTTGTTTGGGCTGTTGAGAGGAGTAGAAAAGCATCAAAAATTTCAATCCTGCACGATTCTACCAAGAACTGTGATTGTTCATTCAAAACGCTGCTTTTAGCTATTAGACCCTATTGAATAATGAATGTTTTGAATTTTCTCCAAAAGTAAAGAAGTTGCAAACTCATCATTATAGAGTCTTGTTTGGGCTCATGAGAGGAGTAGAAAAACGTCAAAAATTTCAATCCTGCACAATACTACCCAGAAATGTAAGAGTCCATTTAAACCGCTGCTTTTTGCTATTGGGCCCAAATGAATAATGAATGTTTTCAATTTTCTCCAAAAGTAAAGTAGTTGCAAACTCATCCTTTTAGAAACTTGTTTGGGCTGTTGAGAGGAGTAGAAAAACATCAAAAATTTCAATCCTGCACAATTCTACCAAGAAATGTGAGTGTTCATTCAAACTGCTGCTTTTTGCTATTGGGCTCTATTGAATAATGAATGTTTTGAATTTTCTCCAAAAGTAAAGTAGTTGCAAACTCATCCTTTTAGAAACTTGTTTGGGCTGTTGAGAGGAGTAAAAAAACACCAAAAATTTCAATCCTGCACAATTCTACCAAGAAATGTGAGTGTTCATTCAAGCCGCTGGTTTTTGCTATTGGGCTCTATTGAATAATGAATGTTTTGAATTTTCTCCCAAAGTAAAGTAGTTGCAAACTCATCCTTTTAGAAACTTATTTGGGCTGTTGAGAGTAGTAGAAAAGAATCAAAAATTTCAATCCTGCACGATTCTACCAAGAACTGTGATTGTTCACTCAAAATGCTGCTTTTGGTATTAGACCCTTTTGAATAATGAATGTTTTGTATTTTCTCCAAAAGTAAAGTAGTTGCAAACTCATCCTTCAAGAGTCTTGTTTGGGCTCATGAGAGTAGAAAAACGTCAAAAATTCCAATCCTGCACGATTCTACCAAGAAATGTGAGTGTTCATTCAAACCGCTGCTTTTTGCTATTGGCCTTATTGAATAATGAATGTTTTGAATTTTCTCCAAAAGTAAAGTAGTTGCAAACTCATCCTTTTAGAAACTTGTTTGGGCTGTTGAGAGGAGTAGAAAAACATCAAAAATTTCAATCCTGCACGATTCTACCAAGAAAGTGATTGTTCATTCAAAACACTGCTTTTTGCGATTAGACACTATTGAATAATGAATGTTTTGAATTTTCTCCAAAAGTAAATTAGTTGCAAACTCATCCTTCTAGGCTCTTGTTTGGGCTCATGGGAGGAGTAGAAAAACGTTAAAAATTTCAATCCTGCATGATTCTACCAAGAAATGTGAGTGTTCATTCAAACCGCTGCTTTTTGCTATTGAGCCCTATTGAATAATGAATGTTTTAAATTTTCTCCAAAAGTAAAGTAGTTGCAAACTCATCCTTTTAGAAACTTGTTTGGGCTGTTGAGAGGAGTAGAAAAACATCAAAAATTTCAATCCTGCACAATTCTACCAAGAAATGTGAGTGTTCATTCAAACTGCTGCTTTTTGCTATTGGGCTCTATTGAATAATGAATGTTTTGAATTTTCTCCAAAAGTAAAGTAGTTGCAAACTCATCCTTTTAGAAACTTGTTTGGGCTGTTGAGAGGAGTAAAAAAAGATCAAAAATTTCAATCCTGCATGATTGTACCAAGAAATGTGATTGTTCATTCAAATCGCTGCTTTTTGCTATTGGGTTCTATTGAATAATGAATGTTTTGAATTTTCTCCAAAAGTAAAGTAGTTGCAAACTCATCCTTTTAGAAACTTATTTGGGCTGTTGAGAGTAGTAGAAAAGAATCAAAAATTTCAATCCTGCACGATTCTACCAAGAACTGTGATTGTTCACTCAAAATGCTGCTTTTGGTATTAGACCCTTTTGAATAATGAATGTTTTGTATTTTCTCCAAAAGTAAAGTAGTTGCAAACTCATCCTTCAAGAGTCTTGTTTGGGCTCATGAGAGTAGAAAAACGTCAAAAATTCCAATCCTGCACGATTCTACCAAGAAATGTGAGTGTTCATTCAAACCGCTGCTTTTTGCTATTGGCCTTATTGAATAATGAATGTTTTGAATTTTCTCCAAAAGTAAAGTAGTTGCAAACTCATCCTTTTAGAAACTTGTTTGGGCTGTTGAGAGGAGTAGAAAAACATCAAAAATTTCAATCCTGCACGATTCTACCAAGAAAGTGATTGTTCATTCAAAACACTGCTTTTTGCGATTAGACACTATTGAATAATGAATGTTTTGAATTTTCTCCAAAAGTAAATTAGTTGCAAACTCATCCTTCTAGGCTCTTGTTTGGGCTCATGGGAGGAGTAGAAAAACGTTAAAAATTTCAATCCTGCATGATTCTACCAAGAAATGTGAGTGTTCATTCAAACCGCTGCTTTTTGCTATTGAGCCCTATTGAATAATGAATGTTTTAAATTTTCTCCAAAAGTAAAGTAGTTGCAAACTCATCCTTTTAGAAACTTGTTTGGGCTGTTGAGAGGAGTAGAAAAACATCAAAAATTTCAATCCTGCACAATTCTACCAAGAAATGTGAGTGTTCATTCAAACTGCTGCTTTTTGCTATTGGGCTCTATTGAATAATGAATGTTTTGAATTTTCTCCAAAAGTAAAGTAGTTGCAAACTCATCCTTTTAGAAACTTGTTTGGGCTGTTGAGAGGAGTAAAAAAAGATCAAAAATTTCAATCCTGCATGATTGTACCAAGAAATGTGATTGTTCATTCAAATCGCTGCTTTTTGCTATTGCGTTCTATTGAATAATGAATGTTTTGAATTTTCTCCAAAAGTAAAGTAGTTGCAAACTCATCCTTTTGGAAACGTGTTTGGGCTGTTGAGAGGAGTAGAAAAACATCAAAAATTTCAATCCTGCACGATTCTACCAAGAAATGTGAGTGTTCATTCAAACCGCTGATGTTTGCTATTTTGGGCCCTGTTGAATAAAGAATGTTTTGAGTTTTCTCAAAAGTAAAGTAGTTGCAAGCTCATCCTTTTAGAGTCTTCTTTGGGCTCATGAGAGGAGTAGAAAAACATCAAAAACTTCAATCCTGCACGATTCTACCAAGAAATGTGAGTGTTCATTCAAACCGCTGGTTTTTGCTATTTTGGTCCCTATTGAATAATAAATGTTTTGAATTTTCTCCAAAAGTAAAGTAGTTGCAAACTCATCCTTTTAGAAACTTGTTTGGGCTGTTGAGAGGAGTAGAAAAACATCAAAAATTTCAATCCTGCACAATTCTACCAAGAAATGTGAGTGTTCATTCAAACTGCTGCTTTTTTCTATTGGGCTCTATTGAATAATGAATGTTTTGAATATTCTCCAAAAGTAAAGTAGTTGCAAACTCATCCTTTTAGAAACTTGTTTGGGCTGTTGAGAGGAGTAAAAAAACACCAAAAATTTCAATCCTGCACAATTCTACCAAGAAATGTGAGTGTTCATTCAAGCCGCTGGTTTTTGCTATTGGGCTCTATTGAATAATGAATGTTTTGAATTTTCTCCAAAAGTAAAGTAGTTGCAAACTCATCCTTTTAGAAACTTGTTTGGGCTGTTGAGAGGAGTAAAAAAAGATCAAAAATTTCAATCCTGCACGATTCTACCCCAAGAACTGTGATTGTTCACTCAAAATGCTGCTTTTGGTATTAGACCCTTTTGAATAATGAATGATTTGTATTTTCTCCAAAAGTAAAGTAGTTGCAAACTCATCCTTCTAGAGTCCTGTTTGGGCTCATGAGAGTAGAAAAACGTCAAAAATTCCAATCCTGCATGATTCTACCAAGAAATGTGAGTGTTCATTCAAACCGCTGCTTTTTGCTATTGGCCTTATTGAATAATGAATGTTTTGAATTTTCTCCAAAAGTAAAGTAGTTGCAAACTCATCCTTTTAGAAACTTGTTTGGGCTGTTGAGAGGAGTAGAAAAACATCAAAAATTTCAATCCTGCACGATTCTACCAAGAAAGTGATTGTTCATTCAAAACACTGCTTTTTGCGATTAGACACTATTGAATAATGAATGTTTTGAATTTTCTCCAAAAGTAAATTAGTTGCAAACTCATCCTTCTAGGCTCTTGTTTGGGCTCATGGGAGGAGTAGAAAAATGTTAAAAATTTCAATCCTGTATGATTCTACCAAGAAATGTGAGTGTTCATTCAAACCGCTGCTTTTTGCTATTGGGCCCTATTGAATAATGAATGTTTTAAATTTTCTCCAAAAGTAAAGTAGTTGCAAACTCATCCTTTTAGAAACTTGTTTGGGCTGTTGAGAGGAGTAGAAAAACATCAAAAATTTCAATCCTGCACAATTATACCAAGAAATGTGAGTGTTCATTCAAACTGCTGCTTTTTGCTATTGGGCTCTATTGAATAATGAATGTTTTGAATTTTCTCCAAAAGTAAAGTAGTTGCAAACTCATCCTTTTAGAAACTTGTTTGGGCTGTTGAGAGGAGTAAAAAAAGATCAAAAATTTCAATCCTGCATGATTGTACCAAGAAATGTGATTGTTCATTCAAATCGCTGCTTTTTGCTATTGGGTTCTATTGAATAATGAATGTTTTGAATTTTCTCCAAAAGTAAAGTAGTTGCAAACTCATCCTTTTGGAAACGTGTTTGGGCTGTTGAGAGGAGTAGAAAAACATCAAAAATTTCAATCCTGCACGATTCTACCAAGAAATGTGAGTGTTCATTCAAACCGCTGATGTTTGCTATTTTGGGCCCTGTTGAATAAAGAATGTTTTGAGTTTTCTCAAAAAGTAAAGTAGTTGCAAGCTCATCCTTTTAGAGTCTTGTTTGGGCTCATGAGAGGAGTAGAAAAACATCAAAAACTTCAATCCTGCACGATTCTACCAAGAAATGTGAGTGTTCATTCAAACCGCTGGTTTTTGCTATTTTGGTCCCTATTGAATAATAAATGTTTTGAATTTTCTCCAAAAGTAAAGTAGTTGCAAACTCATCCTTTTAGAAACTTGTTTGGGCTGTTGAGAGGAGTAGAAAAACATCAAAAATTTCAATCCTGCACGATTCTACCAAGAAAGTGATTGTTCATTGAAAACACTGCTTTTTGCGATTAGACACTATTGAATAATGAATGTTTTGAATTTTCTCCAAAAGTAAAGTATTTGCAAACTCATCCTTCTAGGCTCTTGTTTGGGCTCATGAGAGGAGTAGAAAAACGTTAAAAATTTCAATCCTGCATGATTCTACCAAGAAATGTGAGTGTTCATTCAAACCGCTGCTTTTTGCTATTGGGCCCTATTGAATAATGAATGTTTTAAATTTTCTCCAAAAGTAAAGTAGTTGCAAACTCATCCTTTTAGAAACTTGTTTGGGCTGTTGAGAGGAGTAGAAAAACATCAAAAATTTCAATCCTGCACAATTCTACCAAGAAATGTGAGTGTTCATTCAAACTGCTGCTTTTTGCTATTGGGCTCTATTGAATAATGAATGTTTTGAATATTCTCCAAAAGTAAAGTAGTTGCAAACTCATCCTTTTAGAAACTTGTTTGGGCTGTTGAGAGGAGTAAAAAAACACCAAAAATTTCAATCCTGCACAATTCTACCAAGAAATGTGAGTGTTCATTCAAGCCGCTGGTTTTTGCTATTGGGCTCTATTGAATAATGAATGTTTTGAATTTTCTCCAAAAGTAAAATAGTTGCAAACTCATCCTTTTAGAAACTTGTTTGGGCTGTTGAGAGGAGTAAAAAAAGATCAAAAATTTCAATCCTGCATGATTGTACCTAGAAATGTGATTGTTCATTCAAATCGCTGCTTTTTGCTATTGGGTTCTATTGAATAATGAATGTTTTGAATTTTCTCCAAAAGTAAAGTAGTTGCAAACTCATCCTTTTATAAACGTGTTTGGGCTCATGAGAGGAGTAGAAAAACATTAAAAACTTCAATCCTGCACGATTCTACCAAGAAATGTGAGTGTTCATTCAAACCGCTGGTTTTTGCTATTTTGGTCCCTATTGAATAATAAATGTTTTGAATTTTCTCCAAAAGTAAAGTAGTTGCAAACTCATCCTTTTAGAAACTTGTTTGGGCTGTTGAGAGGAGTAGAAAAACATCAAAAATTTCAATCCTGCACGATTCTACCAAGAAAGTGATTGTTCATTCAAAACACTGCTTTTTGCGATTAGACACTATTGAATAATGAATGTTTTGAATTTTCTCCAAAAGTAAAGTAGTTGCAAACTCATCCTTCTAGGCTCTTGTTTGGGCTCATGAGAGGAGTAGAAAAACGTTAAAAATTTCAATCCTGCATGATTCTACCAAGAAATGTGAGTGTTCATTCAAACCGCTGCTTTTTGCTATTGAGCCCTATTGAATAATGAATGTTTTAAATTTTCTCCAAAAGTAAAGTAGTTGCAAACTCATCCTTTTAGAAACTTGTTTGGGCTGTTGAGAGGAGTAGAAAAACATCAAAAATTTCAATCCTGCAGGATTCTACCAAGAAATGTGAGTGTTCATTCAAACCGCTGGTTTTTGCTATTTTGGTCCCTATTGAATAATGAATGTTTTGAATTTTCTCCAAAAGTAAAGTAGTTGCAAGCTCATCCTTTTAGAGTCTTGTTTGGGCTCATGAGAGGACTCGAAAAACATCAAAAATTTCAATCCTGCACGATTCTACCAAGAAATGTGAGTGTTCATTCAAACTGCTGGTTTTTGCTATTTTGGGCCCTATTGAATAATGAATGTTTTGAATTTTTTCCAAAAGTAAAGTAGTTGCAAACTCATCCTTTTAGAAACTTGTTTGGGCTGTTGAGAGGAGTAGAAAAACATCAAAAATTTCAATCCTGCATGATTCTACCAAGAAATGTGAGTGTTCATTCAAACCGCTGGTTTTTGCTATTGGGCCCTATTGAATAATGAATGTTTTGAATTTTCTGCAAAAGTAAAGTAGTTGCAAACTCATCCTTATAGAGTCTTGTTTGGGCTCATGAGAGGAGTAGAAAAACATCAAAAATTTCAAATCTGCATGATTTTATCAAGAAATGTGAGTGTTCATTCAAACCGCTGCTTTTTGCTATTGGGCCCTATTGAATAATGAATGTTTTGAATTTTCTCCAAAAGTAAATTAGTTGCAAACTCATCCTTTTAGAGTCTTGTTTGGGCTCATGAGAGGAGTAGAAAAACATCAAAAATTTCAATCCTGCACGATTTTACCAAGAAATGTGAGTGTTCATTCAAACTGCTGCTTTTTGCTATTGGGCCCTATTGAATAATGAATGTTTTGAATTTTCTCCAAAAGTAAAGTAGTTGCAAACTCATCCTTTTAAAAACTTATTAGGGCTGTTGAGAGAAGTAGAAAAACATCAAAAATTTCAATTCTGCACGATTCTACCAAGAAATGTGGTTGTTCATTCAAAACGCTGCTTTTTGCTATTAGACCCTATTGAATAATGAATGTTTTGAATTTTCTCCAAAAGTAAAGTAGTTGCAAACTCATCCTTCTAGAATCTTGTTTGGGCTCATGAGTGGAGTAGAAAAACATCAAAAATTTCAATCCTGCACAATTCTACCAAGAAATGTGAGTGTTCATTCAAACCGCTGCTTTTTGTTATTGGGCCCTATTAAATAATGAAAGTTTTGAATTTTCTCCAGAAGTAAAGTAGTTGCAAACTCATCCTTCTAGAGTCTTGTTTGGGCTCGTGAGAGGAGTAGAAAAACGTTAAAAATTTCAATCCTGTATGATTCTACCAAGAAATGTGAGTGTTCATTCAACCGCTGCTTTTTGCTATTGGTCCCTATTGAATAATTACTGTTTTGAATTTTCTCCAAAAGTTAAGTAGTTGCAAATTCATCCTTTTAGAAACTTGTTTGGGCTGTTGAGAGGTGTAGAAAAGCATCAAAAATTTCAATCCTGCACGATTCTACCAAGAACTGTGATTGTTCATTCAAAACGCTGCTTTTAGCTATTAGACCCTATTGAATAATGAATGTTTTGAATTTTCTCCAAAAGTAAAGAAGTTGCAAACTCATCCTTATAGAGTCTTGTTTGGGCTCATGAGAGGAGTAGAAAAACGTCAAAAATTTCAATCCTGCACAATACTACCCAGAAATGTAAGAGTCCCTTTAAACCGCTGCTTTTTGCTATTGGGCCCAAATGAATAATGAATGTTTTCAATTTTCTCCAAAAGTAAAGTAGTTGCAAACTCATCCTTACAGAGTCTTGTTTGGGCTCATGAGATTAGTAGAAAAACGTCAAAAATTCCAATCCTGCACGATTCTGCCAAGAAATGTGAGTGTTCATTCAAACCGCTGCTTTTTGCTATTGGGCCCTATTGAATAATGAATGTTTTGAATTTTCTGCAAAAGTAAAGTAGTTGCCAACTCATCCTTATAGAGTCTTGTTTGGGCTCATGAGAGGAGTAGAAAAACGTCAAAAATTTCAAATCTGCATGATTTTACCAAGAAATGTGAGTGTTCATTCAAACCGCTGCTTTTTGCTATTGGGCCCTATTGAATAATGAATGTTTTGAATTTTCTCCAAAAGTAAAGTAGTTGCAAACCCATCCTTTTAGAGTCTTGTTTGGGCTGTTGAGAGGAGTAGAAAAACATCAAAAATTTCAATCCTGCACGATTCTACCAAGAAAGTGATTGTTCATTCAAAACACTGCTTTTTGCGATTAGACACTATTGAATAATGAATGTTTTGAATTTTCTCCAAAAGTAAAGTAGTTGCAAACTCATCCTTCTAGGCTCTTGTTTGGGCTCATGAGAGGAGTAGAAAAACGTTAAAAATTTCAATCCTGCATGATTCTACCAAGAAATGTGAGTGTTCATTCAAACCGCTGCTTTTTGCTATTGGGCCCTATTGAATAATGAATGTTTTAAATTTTCTCCAAAAGTAAAGTAGTTGCAAACTCATCCTTTTAGAAACTTGTTTGGGCTGTTGAGAGGAGTAGAAAAACATCAAAAATTTCAATCCTGCAGGATTCTACCAAGAAATGTGAGTGTTCATTCAAACCGCTGGTTTTTGCTATTTTGGTCCCTATTGAATAATGAATGTTTTGAATTTTCTCCAAAAGTAAAGTAGTTGCAAGCTCATCCTTTTAGAGTCTTGTTTGGGCTCATGAGAGGACTAGAAAAACATCAAAAATTTCAATCCTGCACGATTCTACCAAGAAATGTGAGTGTTCATTCAAACTGCTGGTTTTTGCTATTTTGGGCCCTATTGAATAATGAATGTTTTGAATTTTTTCCAAAAAGTAAAGTAGTTGCAAACTCATCCTTTTAGAAACTTGTTTGGGCTGTTGAGAGGAGTAGAAAAACATCAAAAATTTCAGTCCTGCACGATTCTACCTAGAAAGTGATTGTTCATTCAAAACACTGCTTTTTGCGATTAGACAATATTGAATAATGAATGTTTTGAATTTTCTCCAAAAGTAAAGTAGTTGCAAACTCATCCTTCTAGGCTCTTATTTGGGCTCATGAGAGGAGTAGAAAAACGTTAAAAATTTCAATCCTGCATGATTCTACCAAGAAATGTGAGTGTTCATTCAAACCGCTGCTTTTTGCTATTGGGCCCTATTGAATAATGAATGTTTTAAATTTTCTCCAAAAGTAAAGTAGTTGCAAACTCATCCTTTTAGAAACTTGTTTGGGCTGTTGAGAGGAGTAGAAAAACATCAAAAATTTCAATCCTGCAGGATTCTACCAAGAAATGTGAGTGTTCATTCAAACCGCTGGTTTTTTGCTATTTTGGTCCCTATTGAATAATGAATGTTTTGAATTTTCTCCAAAAGTAAAGTAGTTGCAAGCTCATCCTTTTAGAGTCTTGTTTGGGCTCATGAGAGGACTAGAAAAACATCAAAAATTTCAATCCTGCACGATTCTACCAAGAAATGTGAGTGTTCATTCAAACTGCTGGTTTTTGCTATTTTGGGCACTATTGAATAATGAATGTTTTGAATTTTTTCCAAAAGTAAAGTAGTTGCAAACTCATCCTTTTAGAAACTTGTTTGGGCTGTTGAGAGGAGTAGAAAAACATCAAAAATTTCAATCCTGCACGATTCTACCAAGAAATGTGAGTGTTCTTTCAAACCGCTGGTTTTTGCTATTGGGCCCTATTGAATAATGAATGTTTTGAATTTTCTGCACAAGTAAAGTAGTTGCAAACTCATCCTTATAGAGTCTTGTTTGGGCTCATGAGAGGAGTAGAAAAACGTCAAAAATTTCAAATCTGCATGATTTTATCAAGAAATGTGAGTGTTCATTCAAACCGCTGTTTTTTGCTATTGGGCCCTATTGAATAATGAATGTTTTGAATTTTCTCCAAAAGTAAAGTAGTTGCAAACTCATCCTTTTAGAGTCTTGTTTGGGCTCATGAGAGGAGTAGAAAAACATCAATAATTTCAATCCTGCACGATTTTACCAAGAAATGTGAGTGTTCATTCAAACCGCTGCTTTTTGCTATTGGGCCCTATTGAATAATGAATGTTTTGAATTTTCTCCAAAAGTAAAGTAGTTGCAAACTCATCCTTTTAAAAACTTATTTGGGCTGTTGAGAGAAGTAGAAAAACATCAAAAATTTCATTTCTGCACGATTTTACCAAGAAATGTGATTGTTCATTCAAAACGCTGCTTTTTGCTATTAGACCCTATTGAATAATGAATGTTTTGAATTTTCTCCAAAAGTAAAGTAGTTGCAAACTCATCCTTCTAGAATCTTGTTTGGGCTCATGAGTGGAGTAGAAAAACATCAAAAATTTCAATCCTGCACGATTCTACCAAGAAATGTGAGTGTTCATTCAAACCGCTGCTTTTTGTTTTTGGGCCCTATTAAATAATGAAAGTTTTGAATTTTCTCCAGAAGTAAAGTAGTTGAAAACTCATCCTTCTAGAGTCTTGTTTGGGCTCGTGAGAGGAGTAGAAAAACGTTAAAAATTTCAATCCTGTATGATTCTACCAAGAAATGTGAGTGTTCATTCAACCGCTGCTTTTTGCTATTTGTCCCTATTGAATAATTACTGTTTTGAATTTTCTCCAAAAGTTAAGTAGTTGCAAATTCATCCTTTTAGAAACTTGTTTGGGCTGTTGAGAGGAGTAGAAAAGCATCAAAAATTTCAATCCTGCACGATTCTACCAAGAACTGTGATTGTTCATTCAAAACGCTGCTTTTAGCTATTAGACCCTATTGAATAATGAATGTTTTGAATTTTCTCCAAAAGTAAAGAAGTTGCAAACTCATCATTATAGAGTCTTGTTTGGGCTCATGAGAGGAGTAGAAAAACGTCAAAAATTTCAATCCTGCACAATACTACCCAGAAATGTAAGAGTCCATTTAAACCGCTGCTTTTTGCTATTGGGCCCAAATGAATAATGAATGTTTTCAATTTTCTCCAAAAGTAAAGTTGTTGCAAACTCATCCTTATAGAGTCTTGTTTGGGCTCATGAGAGGAGTAGAAAAACGTCAAAAATTTCAAATCTGCATGATTTTACCAAGAAATGTGAGTGTTCATTCAAACCGCTGCTTTTTGCTATTGGGCCCTATTGAATAATGAATGTTTTGAATTTTCTCCAAAAGTAAAGTAGTTGCAAACCCATCCTTTTAGAGTCTTGTTTGGGCTCATGAGAGGAGTAGAAAAACATCAAAAATTTCAATCCTGCACGATTTTACCAAGAAATGTGAGTGTTCATTCAAAACGCTGCTTTTTTCTATTAGACCCTATTGAATAATGAATGTTTTGAATTTTCTCCAAAAGTAAAGTAGTTGCAAACTCATCCATCTAGAGTCTTGTTTGGGCTCGTGAGAGGAGTAGAAAAACGTTAAAAATTTCAATCCTGCATGATTCTACCAAGAAATGTGAGTGTTCATTCAACCGCTGCTTTTTGCTATTGGTCCCTATTGAATAATTACTGTTTTGAATTTTCTCCAAAAGTTAAGTAATTGCAAATTCATCCTTTTAGAAACTTGTTTGGGCTGTTGAGAGGAGTAGAAAAGCATCAAAAATTTCAATCCTGCACGATTCTACCCAGAAATGTGATTGTTCATTCAAAACGCTGCTTTTAGCTATTAGACCCTATTGAATAATGAATGTTTTGAATTTTCTCCAAAAGTAAAGAAGTTGCAAACTCATCCTTCTAGAGTCTTGTTTGGGCTCATGAGAGGAGTAGAAAAACGTCAAAAATTTCAATCCTGCACAATACTACCCAGAAATGTGAGAGTCCATTTAAACCGCTGCTTTTTGCTATTGGGCCCAAATGAATAATGAATGTTTTAAATTTTCTCCAAAAGTAAAGTAGTTGCAAACTCATCCTTATAGAGTCTTGTTTGGCTCATGAGATTAGTAGAAAAACATCAAAAATTCCAATCCTGCACGATTCTACCAAGAAATGTGAGTGTTCATTCAAACCGCTGCTTTTTGCTATTGGGCCTTATTGAATAATGAATGTTTTGAAGTTTCTCCAATAGCAAAGTAGTTGCAAACTCATCCTTTTAGAAACTTGTTTGGGCTGCTGAGAGGAGTAGAAAAACATCAAAAATTTCAATCCTGCACAATTCTACCAAGAAATGTGAGTGTTCATTCAAACTGCTGCTTTTTGCTATTGGGCTCTATTGAATAATGAATGTTTTGAATTTTCTCCAAAAGTAAAGTAGTTGCAAACTCATCCTTTTAGAAACTTGTTTGGGCTGTTGAGAGGAGTAAAAAAACACCAAAAATTTCAATCCTGCACAATTCTACCAAGAAATGTGAGTGTTCATTCAAACCGCTGGTTTTTGCTATTGGGCTCTATTGAATAATGAATGTTTTGAATTTTCTCCAAAAGTAAAGTAGTTGCAAACTCATCCTTTTAGAAACTTGTTTGGGATGTTGAGAGGAGTAAAAAAAGATCAAAAATTTCAATCCTGCATGATTGTACCAAGAAATGTGATTGTTCATTCAAATCGCTGCTTTTTGCTATTGGGTTCTATTGAATAATGAATGTTTTGAATTTTCTCCAAAAGTAAAGTAGTTGCAAACTCATCCTTTTAGAAACGTGTTTGGGCTGTTGAGAGGAGTAGAAAAACATCAAAAATTTCAATCCTGCACGATTCTACCAAGAAATGTGAGTGTTCATTCAAACCGCTGATGTTTGCTATTTTGGGCACTATTGAATAAAGAATGTTTTGAGTTTTCTCAAAAAGTAAAGTAGTTGCAAGCTCATCCTTTTAGAGTCTTGTTTGGGCTCATGAGAGGAGTAGAAAAACATCAAAAACTTCAATCCTGCATGATTCTACCAAGAAATGTGAGTGTTCATTCAAACCGCTGGTTTTTGCTATTTTGGTCCCTATTGAATAATAAATGTTTTGAATTTTCTCCAAAAGTAAAGTAGTTGCAAACTCATCCTTTTAGAAACTTGTTTGGGCTTGAAATCAAAAATTTCAATCCTGCACGATTCTACCAAGAAAGTGATTGTTCATTCAAAACACTGCTTTTTGCGATTAGACACTATTGAATAATGAATGTTTTGAATTTTCTCCAAAAGTAAAGTAGTTGCAAACTCATCCTTCTAGGCTCTTGTTTGGGCTCATGAGAGGAGTAGAAAAACGTTAAAAATTTCAATCCTGCATGATTCTACCAAGAAATGTGAGTGTTCATTCAAACCGCTGCTTTTTACTATTGGGCCCTATTGAATAATGAATGTTTTAAATTTTCTCCAAAAGTAAAGTAGTTGCAAACTCATCCTTTTAGAAACTTGTTTGGGCTGTTGAGAGGAGTAGAAAAACATGAAAAATTTCAATCCTGCAGGATTCTACCAAGAAATGTGAGTGTTCATTCAAACCGCTGGTTTTTGCTATTTTGGTCCCTATTGAATAATGAATGTTTTGAATTTTCTCCAAAAGTAAAGTAGTTGCAAGCTCATCCTTTTAGAGTCTTGTTTGGGCTCATGAGAGGACTAGAAAAACATCAAAAATTTCAATCCTGCACGATTCTACCAAGAAATGTGAGTGTTCATTCAAACTGCTGGTTTTTGCTATTTTGGGCCCTATTGAATAATGAATGTATTGAATTTTTTCCAAAAGTAAAGTAGTTGCAAACTCATCCTTTTAGAAACTTGTTTGGGCTGTTGAGAGGAGTAGAAAAACATCAAAAATTTCAATCCTGCACGATTCTACCAAGAAATGTGAGTGTTCATTCAAACCGCTGGTTTTTGCTATTGGGCCCTATTGAATAATGAATGTTTTGAATTTTCTGCAAAAGTAAAGTAGTTGCAAACTCATCCTTATAGAGTCTTGTTTGGGCTCATGAGAGGAGTAGAAAAACGTCAAAAATTTCAAATCTGCATGATTTTATCAAGAAATGTGAGTGTTCATTCAAACCGCTGCTTTTTGCTATTGGGCCCTATTGAATAATGAATGTTTTGAATTTTCTCCAAAAGTAAAGTAGTTGCAAACTCATCCTTTTAGAGTCTTGTTTGGGCTCATGAGAGGAGTAGAAAAACATCAAAAATTTCAATCCTGCACGATTTTACCAAGAAATGTGAGTGATCATTCAAACCGCTGCTTTTTGCTATTGGGCCCTATTGAATAATGAATGTTTTGAATTTTCTCCAAAAGTAAAGTAGTTGCAAACTCATCCTTTTAAAAACTTGTTTGGGCTGTTGAGAGAAGTAGAAAAACATCAAAAATTTCAATTCTGCACGATTCTACCAAGAAATGTGATTGTTCATTCAAAACGCTGCTTTTTGCTATTAGACCTTATTGAATAATGAATGTTTTGAATTTTCTCCAGAAGTAAAGTAGTTGCAAACTCATCCTTCTAGAGTCTTGTTTGGGCTCGTGAGAGGAGAAGAAAAACGTCAAAAATTTCAATCCTGCACAATTCTACCAAGAAATGTGAGTGTTCATTCAAGCCGCTGGTTTTTGCTATTGGGCTCTATTGAATAATGAATGTTTTGAATTTTCTCCAAAAGTAAAGTAGTTGCAAGCTCATCCTTTTAGAAACTTGTTTGGGCTGTTGAGAGGAGTAAAAAAAGATCAAAAATTTCAATCCTGCATGATTGTACCAAGAAATGTGATTGTTCATTCAAATCGCTGCTTTTTGCTATTGGGTTCTATTGAATAATGAATGTTTTGAATTTTCTCCAAAAGTAAAGTAGTTGCAAACTCATCCTTTTAGAAACGTGTTTGGGCTGTTGAGAGGAGTAGAAAAACATCAAAAATTTCAATCCTGCACGATTCTACCAAGAAATGTGAGTGTTCATTCAAACCGCTGATGTTTGCTATTTTGGGCCCTATTGAATAAAGAATGTTTTGAGTTTTCTCAAAAAGTAAAGTAGTTGCAAGCTCATCCTTTTAGAGTCTTGTTTGGGCTCATGAGAGGAGTAGAAAAACATCAAAAACTTCAATCCTGCACGATTCTACCAAGAAATGTGAGTGTTCATTCAAACCGCTGGTTTTTGATATTTTAGTCCCTATTGAATAATAAATGTTTTGATTTTTCTCCAAAAGTAAAGTAGTTGCAAACTCATCCTTTTAGATACTTGTTTGGGCTGTTGAGAGGAGTAGAAAAACATCAAAAATTTCAATCCTGCACGATTCTACCAAGAAAGTGATTGTTCATTCAAAACACTGCTTTTTGCGATTAGACACTATTGAATAATGAATGTTTTGAATTTTCTCCAAAATTAAAGTAGTTGCAAACTCATCCTTCTAGGCTCTTGTTTGGGCTCATGAGAACTCTGCTATTAGAAGTGGAAAGGAAGAACAAAGACGAAAGAATCTAATTAATAAAAATATTGGAGAAAGAGAAACCAATCACAAACTAAAATGTTTCTATACTAATGCACAAAGCATGGGCAACAAACAAGGAGAATTGGAACTACTAACACAGGAAAAGAAATATGATGTCATTGGAATCACTGAAACTTGGTGGGACAATACACATGATTGGAATACAAGACTAGAAGGATACAACTTATTTGCAAGAAACAGACTTGATAAACGAGGAGGGGGTGTCGCATTGTATGTTAGAAACGCGTATATCTGCACAGAGATTGAAGCTTCAGAGACTGGGAGTTCTGTGGAAACTGTTTGGGTAAGAATACAAGGACAGAACAATGGAAAGGACACCATTGTAGGCATTTACTACAGGCCGCCTGTGCAAGCTGAAGCTATGGATGAACTCTTTATGCATCAAATGGCCAAGTTCTCCAAAAAATATGACATAGTTGTCATGGGAGATTTCAACTATCCAGACATTTGTTGGGAATCTCTCTCAGGCAAAACTAACAGGTCAAGGAAATTCTTATCCTCTCTTGCTGACAACTTTATCTTCCAAAAGGTAAGGGAGAAAACAAGGGGAACTGCTACCTTGGATCTAATCCTTATAAACAGGGAGGAAATGGTTGAGGAGGTAAAAGTGGCTGGGACCCTAGGAGGTAGCGACCATGCTATTTTAGAATTTTGGATAACTAGAGGCGGAAGACCTGTGAAGACTCAGACATCAAGGTTAGATTTCAGAAAGGCAGATTTTAAGGGATTCAGAAAGAGAATTGGAGGGATCCAATGGCTGGATATCCTTAAAGACAAAAATGTCCAGGAAGGATGGGAAATCTTGAAAAATGAAATTCTCAAAGCACAGTTGTTAACAATTCCGAAAAGAGGAAAGAATAGGAAGCAGTTAAGGAAACCAGGATGGATGAACACAGAACTTAAGCACATGCTAAAAAGGAAGAAAAAAATGTTTATAAAATGGAAAGAGGGAGGCATATCTAAAGAAGAATATAATGCTGTCTGCAGAACCTGCAGGGCACAAATCAGATTATCTAAAGCTGAAAATGAATTGAGGCTTGCAAGAGATGTCAAAAGCAATAATAAAGGATTTTGGGGATATGTCAAAAGTAAAAGAAAAGTCAAAGATGCTATAGGATTTTTACAGGATGAAAATGATGAAATGGTAAGACAGGATGTTGAGAAGGCTGAACTTTTAAATTCCTATTTTGCATCTGTTTTCTCTCAGAAAGGAAATGTAACATCAACTGTTATTCACTGTCCTATTAAGGGAATAGAAGAATCCAGGATATCTATAAACAGAAAGATAGTGAGGAAACACTTAGCTAGCCTAAATGAATTCAAGTCTCCAGGTCCAGATGAATTACACCCCAGAGTACTGAAGGAGATAGCAGAAGAAATTTTTGAACCCCTCTCTATAATCTTTGAAAATTCTTGGAGAACAGGAGAAGTGCCAGAAGACTGGAGAAGAGCAAATGTTGTTCCTATCTTCAAAAAGGGGAAGAAGGTGGACCCAGGTAACTATAGGCCGGTGAGTCTGACTTCTATACCAGGAAAGATCTTTGAACAAATTATTAAACAACATGTATGTCAATACCTGGATAAGAATGAAGTGATTAAACAGAGTCAGCATGGGTTTGTAACTAATAAGTCATGTCAGACTAACTTAATTTCCTTCTATGACGGTATCACTGATTGGGTGGATCAAGGAAATGCTGTAGATATAGTATATCTTGACTTCAGCAAAGCATTTGACAAAGTCTCTCATACAATCCTTATTGAAAAAATGATTAAGTATGGAATGGACAAGGCAACTGTTAGGTGGATTCATAACTGGCTTAGTGATCGGACCCAAAGAGTGGTCGTAAATGGCTGCACATCCAGTTGGAAGAATGTCTCAAGTGGGGTACCACAGGGCTCTGTCCTGGGCCCTGTATTGTTCAACATCTTTATCAACGATTTAGATGAAGGAATTGAGGGTAAACTGATTAAATTTGCTGATGACACAAAGCTAGGAGGGATAGCTAATACTAGAGAAGAGAGAGAGAGGATTCAAAAAGATTTAAATAAACTGGAGAAGTGGGCAGCAACTAACAGAATGGTTTTTAACAGGGAGAAATGCAAAGTACTACATCTGGGCAATAAAAATGGAAAAAACATATATAGAATGGGAGGAATAGGGCTAAGTGACAGCACATGTGAAAAAGACTTGGGTATACTAATAGATCACAGACTGAATATGAGTCAACAGTGTGATGCAGCAGCAAAAAAGGCAAATGCAATTCTAGGATGTATTAACAGAAGCATACAGTCTAGATCACGTGAAGTCATTATTTCCCTCTACTCCTCTTTGGTCAGACCTCATCTGGAATATTGTGTCCAGTTTTGGGCACCACATTTTAAAAAAGACATCAACAAACTGGAGCAAGTTCAGAAAAGAGCGACCAGAATGGTGACCGGTCTGCAAACCCTGTCTTATGAGGAAAGGTTGCAGGATTTGGGAATGTTTAGTTTGCAAAAGAGAAGACTGAGAGGAGACTTAATAGCTGTCTACAAATATCTAAAGGGCTGTCACATTGTAGAAGGATCAACTTTATTCTCATTTGCACAAGGAAAGACTAGAAGCAATGGGATGAAACTGAATGGGAGGAGACACAGATTAGATATTAGAAAAAACTTTTTGACAGTTAGAGTGATCAATGAGTGGAACAGGCTGCCACGAGAAGTGGTGAGTTCTCCTTCAATGGAAGTCTTCAAACAGAGGCTGGACAGACATCTGACTGGGATGATTTAGCGAATCCTGCTTTGAGCAGGGGGTTGGACCAGATGGCCCAGGAGGTCCCTTCCAACTCTACGATTCTATGATTCTATGATTCTATGAGTAGAAAAACGTTAAAAATTTCAATCCTGCATGATTCTACCAAGAAATGTGAGTGTTCATTCAAACCGCTGCTTTTTGCTATTGGGCCCTATTGAATAATGAATGTTTTGAATTTTCTGCAAAAGTAAAGTAGTTGCCAACTCATCCTTATAGAGTCTTGTTTGGGCTCATGAGAGGAGTAGAAAAACGTCAAAAATTTCAAATCTGCATGATTTTACCAAGAAATGTGAGTGTTCATTCAAACCGCTGCTTTTTGCTATTGGGCCCTATTGAATAATGAATGTTTTGAATTTTCTCCAAAAGTAAAGTAGTTGCAAACCCATCCTTTTAGAGTCTTGTTTGGGCTGTTGAGAGGAGTAGAAAAACATCAAAAATTTCAATCCTGCACGATTCTACCAAGAAAGTGATTGTTCATTCAAAACACTGCTTTTTGCGATTAGACACTATTGAATAATGAATGTTTTGAATTTTCTCCAAAAGTAAAGTAGTTGCAAACTCATCCTTCTAGGCTCTTGTTTGGGCTCATGAGAGGAGTAGAAAAACGTTAAAAATTTCAATCCTGCATGATTCTACCAAGAAATGTGAGTGTTCATTCAAACCGCTGCTTTTTGCTATTGGGCCCTATTGAATAATGAATGTTTTAAATTTTCTCCAAAAGTAAAGTAGTTGCAAACTCATCCTTTTAGAAACTTGTTTGGGCTGTTGAGAGGAGTAGAAAAACATCAAAAATTTCAATCCTGCAGGATTCTACCAAGAAATGTGAGTGTTCATTCAAACCGCTGGTTTTTGCTATTTTGGTCCCTATTGAATAATGAATGTTTTGAATTTTCTCCAAAAGTAAAGTAGTTGCAAGCTCATCCTTTTAGAGTCTTGTTTGGGCTCATGAGAGGACTAGAAAAACATCAAAAATTTCAATCCTGCACGATTCTACCAAGAAATGTGAGTGTTCATTCAAACTGCTGGTTTTTGCTATTTTGGGCCCTATTGAATAATGAATGTTTTGAATTTTTTCCAAAAAGTAAAGTAGTTGCAAACTCATCCTTTTAGAAACTTGTTTGGGCTGTTGAGAGGAGTAGAAAAACATCAAAAATTTCAGTCCTGCACGATTCTACCTAGAAAGTGATTGTTCATTCAAAACACTGCTTTTTGCGATTAGACAATATTGAATAATGAATGTTTTGAATTTTCTCCAAAAGTAAAGTAGTTGCAAACTCATCCTTCTAGGCTCTTATTTGGGCTCATGAGAGGAGTAGAAAAACGTTAAAAATTTCAATCCTGCATGATTCTACCAAGAAATGTGAGTGTTCATTCAAACCGCTGCTTTTTGCTATTGGGCCCTATTGAATAATGAATGTTTTAAATTTTCTCCAAAAGTAAAGTAGTTGCAAACTCATCCTTTTAGAAACTTGTTTGGGCTGTTGAGAGGAGTAGAAAAACATCAAAAATTTCAATCCTGCAGGATTCTACCAAGAAATGTGAGTGTTCATTCAAACCGCTGGTTTTTTGCTATTTTGGTCCCTATTGAATAATGAATGTTTTGAATTTTCTCCAAAAGTAAAGTAGTTGCAAGCTCATCCTTTTAGAGTCTTGTTTGGGCTCATGAGAGGACTAGAAAAACATCAAAAATTTCAATCCTGCACGATTCTACCAAGAAATGTGAGTGTTCATTCAAACTGCTGGTTTTTGCTATTTTGGGCACTATTGAATAATGAATGTTTTGAATTTTTTCCAAAAGTAAAGTAGTTGCAAACTCATCCTTTTAGAAACTTGTTTGGGCTGTTGAGAGGAGTAGAAAAACATCAAAAATTTCAATCCTGCACGATTCTACCAAGAAATGTGAGTGTTCTTTCAAACCGCTGGTTTTTGCTATTGGGCCCTATTGAATAATGAATGTTTTGAATTTTCTGCACAAGTAAAGTAGTTGCAAACTCATCCTTATAGAGTCTTGTTTGGGCTCATGAGAGGAGTAGAAAAACGTCAAAAATTTCAAATCTGCATGATTTTATCAAGAAATGTGAGTGTTCATTCAAACCGCTGTTTTTTGCTATTGGGCCCTATTGAATAATGAATGTTTTGAATTTTCTCCAAAAGTAAAGTAGTTGCAAACTCATCCTTTTAGAGTCTTGTTTGGGCTCATGAGAGGAGTAGAAAAACATCAATAATTTCAATCCTGCACGATTTTACCAAGAAATGTGAGTGTTCATTCAAACCGCTGCTTTTTGCTATTGGGCCCTATTGAATAATGAATGTTTTGAATTTTCTCCAAAAGTAAAGTAGTTGCAAACTCATCCTTTTAAAAACTTATTTGGGCTGTTGAGAGAAGTAGAAAAACATCAAAAATTTCATTTCTGCACGATTTTACCAAGAAATGTGATTGTTCATTCAAAACGCTGCTTTTTGCTATTAGACCCTATTGAATAATGAATGTTTTGAATTTTCTCCAAAAGTAAAGTAGTTGCAAACTCATCCTTCTAGAATCTTGTTTGGGCTCATGAGTGGAGTAGAAAAACATCAAAAATTTCAATCCTGCACGATTCTACCAAGAAATGTGAGTGTTCATTCAAACCGCTGCTTTTTGTTTTTGGGCCCTATTAAATAATGAAAGTTTTGAATTTTCTCCAGAAGTAAAGTAGTTGAAAACTCATCCTTCTAGAGTCTTGTTTGGGCTCGTGAGAGGAGTAGAAAAACGTTAAAAATTTCAATCCTGTATGATTCTACCAAGAAATGTGAGTGTTCATTCAACCGCTGCTTTTTGCTATTTGTCCCTATTGAATAATTACTGTTTTGAATTTTCTCCAAAAGTTAAGTAGTTGCAAATTCATCCTTTTAGAAACTTGTTTGGGCTGTTGAGAGGAGTAGAAAAGCATCAAAAATTTCAATCCTGCACGATTCTACCAAGAACTGTGATTGTTCATTCAAAACGCTGCTTTTAGCTATTAGACCCTATTGAATAATGAATGTTTTGAATTTTCTCCAAAAGTAAAGAAGTTGCAAACTCATCATTATAGAGTCTTGTTTGGGCTCATGAGAGGAGTAGAAAAACGTCAAAAATTTCAATCCTGCACAATACTACCCAGAAATGTAAGAGTCCATTTAAACCGCTGCTTTTTGCTATTGGGCCCAAATGAATAATGAATGTTTTCAATTTTCTCCAAAAGTAAAGTTGTTGCAAACTCATCCTTATAGAGTCTTGTTTGGGCTCATGAGAGGAGTAGAAAAACGTCAAAAATTTCAAATCTGCATGATTTTACCAAGAAATGTGAGTGTTCATTCAAACCGCTGCTTTTTGCTATTGGGCCCTATTGAATAATGAATGTTTTGAATTTTCTCCAAAAGTAAAGTAGTTGCAAACCCATCCTTTTAGAGTCTTGTTTGGGCTCATGAGAGGAGTAGAAAAACATCAAAAATTTCAATCCTGCACGATTTTACCAAGAAATGTGAGTGTTCATTCAAAACGCTGCTTTTTTCTATTAGACCCTATTGAATAATGAATGTTTTGAATTTTCTCCAAAAGTAAAGTAGTTGCAAACTCATCCATCTAGAGTCTTGTTTGGGCTCGTGAGAGGAGTAGAAAAACGTTAAAAATTTCAATCCTGCATGATTCTACCAAGAAATGTGAGTGTTCATTCAACCGCTGCTTTTTGCTATTGGTCCCTATTGAATAATTACTGTTTTGAATTTTCTCCAAAAGTTAAGTAATTGCAAATTCATCCTTTTAGAAACTTGTTTGGGCTGTTGAGAGGAGTAGAAAAGCATCAAAATTTCAATCCTGCACGATTCTACCCAGAAATGTGATTGTTCATTCAAAACGCTGCTTTTAGCTATTAGACCCTATTGAATAATGAATGTTTTGAATTTTCTCCAAAAGTAAAGAAGTTGCAAACTCATCCTTCTAGAGTCTTGTTTGGGCTCATGAGAGGAGTAGAAAAACGTCAAAAATTTCAATCCTGCACAATACTACCCAGAAATGTGAGAGTCCATTTAAACCGCTGCTTTTTGCTATTGGGCCCAAATGAATAATGAATGTTTTAAATTTTCTCCAAAAGTAAAGTAGTTGCAAACTCATCCTTATAGAGTCTTGTTTGGCTCATGAGATTAGTAGAAAAACATCAAAAATTCCAATCCTGCACGATTCTACCAAGAAATGTGAGTGTTCATTCAAACCGCTGCTTTTTGCTATTGGGCCTTATTGAATAATGAATGTTTTGAAGTTTCTCCAATAGCAAAGTAGTTGCAAACTCATCCTTTTAGAAACTTGTTTGGGCTGCTGAGAGGAGTAGAAAAACATCAAAAATTTCAATCCTGCACAATTCTACCAAGAAATGTGAGTGTTCATTCAAACTGCTGCTTTTTGCTATTGGGCTCTATTGAATAATGAATGTTTTGAATTTTCTCCAAAAGTAAAGTAGTTGCAAACTCATCCTTTTAGAAACTTGTTTGGGCTGTTGAGAGGAGTAAAAAAACACCAAAAATTTCAATCCTGCACAATTCTACCAAGAAATGTGAGTGTTCATTCAAACCGCTGGTTTTTGCTATTGGGCTCTATTGAATAATGAATGTTTTGAATTTTCTCCAAAAGTAAAGTAGTTGCAAACTCATCCTTTTAGAAACTTGTTTGGGATGTTGAGAGGAGTAAAAAAAGATCAAAAATTTCAATCCTGCATGATTGTACCAAGAAATGTGATTGTTCATTCAAATCGCTGCTTTTTGCTATTGGGTTCTATTGAATAATGAATGTTTTGAATTTTCTCCAAAAGTAAAGTAGTTGCAAACTCATCCTTTTAGAAACGTGTTTGGGCTGTTGAGAGGAGTAGAAAAACATCAAAAATTTCAATCCTGCACGATTCTACCAAGAAATGTGAGTGTTCATTCAAACCGCTGATGTTTGCTATTTTGGGCACTATTGAATAAAGAATGTTTTGAGTTTTCTCAAAAAGTAAAGTAGTTGCAAGCTCATCCTTTTAGAGTCTTGTTTGGGCTCATGAGAGGAGTAGAAAAACATCAAAAACTTCAATCCTGCATGATTCTACCAAGAAATGTGAGTGTTCATTCAAACCGCTGGTTTTTGCTATTTTGGTCCCTATTGAATAATAAATGTTTTGAATTTTCTCCAAAAGTAAAGTAGTTGCAAACTCATCCTTTTAGAAACTTGTTTGGGCTTGAAATCAAAAATTTCAATCCTGCACGATTCTACCAAGAAAGTGATTGTTCATTCAAAACACTGCTTTTTGCGATTAGACACTATTGAATAATGAATGTTTTGAATTTTCTCCAAAAGTAAAGTAGTTGCAAACTCATCCTTCTAGGCTCTTGTTTGGGCTCATGAGAGGAGTAGAAAAACGTTAAAAATTTCAATCCTGCATGATTCTACCAAGAAATGTGAGTGTTCATTCAAACCGCTGCTTTTTACTATTGGGCCCTATTGAATAATGAATGTTTTAAATTTTCTCCAAAAGTAAAGTAGTTGCAAACTCATCCTTTTAGAAACTTGTTTGGGCTGTTGAGAGGAGTAGAAAAACATCAAAAATTTCAATCCTGCACAATTCTACCAAGAAATGTGAGTGTTCATTCAAACTGCTGCTTTTTGCTATTGGGCTCTATTGAATAATGAATGTTTTGAATATTCTCCAAAAGTAAAGTAGTTGCAAACTCATCCTTTTAGAAACTTGTTTGGGCTGTTGAGAGGAGTAAAAAAACACCAAAAATTTCAATCCTGCACAATTCTACCAAGAAATGTGAGTGTTCATTCAAGCCGCTGGTTTTTGCTATTGGGCTCTATTGAATAATGAATGTTTTGAATTTTCTCCAAAAGTAAAATAGTTGCAAACTCATCCTTTTAGAAACTTGTTTGGGCTGTTGAGAGGAGTAAAAAAAGATCAAAAATTTCAATCCTGCATGATTGTACCTAGAAATGTGATTGTTCATTCAAATCGCTGCTTTTTGCTATTGGGTTCTATTGAATAATGAATGTTTTGAATTTTCTCCAAAAGTAAAGTAGTTGCAAACTCATCCTTTTATAAACGTGTTTGGGCTCATGAGAGGAGTAGAAAAACATTAAAAACTTCAATCCTGCACGATTCTACCAAGAAATGTGAGTGTTCATTCAAACCGCTGGTTTTTGCTATTTTGGTCCCTATTGAATAATAAATGTTTTGAATTTTCTCCAAAAGTAAAGTAGTTGCAAACTCATCCTTTTAGAAACTTGTTTGGGCTGTTGAGAGGAGTAGAAAAACATCAAAAATTTCAATCCTGCACGATTCTACCAAGAAAGTGATTGTTCATTCAAAACACTGCTTTTTGCGATTAGACACTATTGAATAATGAATGTTTTGAATTTTCTCCAAAAGTAAAGTAGTTGCAAACTCATCCTTCTAGGCTCTTGTTTGGGCTCATGAGAGGAGTAGAAAAACGTTAAAAATTTCAATCCTGCATGATTCTACCAAGAAATGTGAGTGTTCATTCAAACCGCTGCTTTTTGCTATTGAGCCCTATTGAATAATGAATGTTTTAAATTTTCTCCAAAAGTAAAGTAGTTGCAAACTCATCCTTTTAGAAACTTGTTTGGGCTGTTGAGAGGAGTAGAAAAACATCAAAAATTTCAATCCTGCAGGATTCTACCAAGAAATGTGAGTGTTCATTCAAACCGCTGGTTTTTGCTATTTTGGTCCCTATTGAATAATGAATGTTTTGAATTTTCTCCAAAAGTAAAGTAGTTGCAAGCTCATCCTTTTAGAGTCTTGTTTGGGCTCATGAGAGGACTCGAAAAACATCAAAAATTTCAATCCTGCACGATTCTACCAAGAAATGTGAGTGTTCATTCAAACTGCTGGTTTTTGCTATTTTGGGCCCTATTGAATAATGAATGTTTTGAATTTTTTCCAAAAGTAAAGTAGTTGCAAACTCATCCTTTTAGAAACTTGTTTGGGCTGTTGAGAGGAGTAGAAAAACATCAAAAATTTCAATCCTGCATGATTCTACCAAGAAATGTGAGTGTTCATTCAAACCGCTGGTTTTTGCTATTGGGCCCTATTGAATAATGAATGTTTTGAATTTTCTGCAAAAGTAAAGTAGTTGCAAACTCATCCTTATAGAGTCTTGTTTGGGCTCATGAGAGGAGTAGAAAAACATCAAAAATTTCAAATCTGCATGATTTTATCAAGAAATGTGAGTGTTCATTCAAACCGCTGCTTTTTGCTATTGGGCCCTATTGAATAATGAATGTTTTGAATTTTCTCCAAAAGTAAATTAGTTGCAAACTCATCCTTTTAGAGTCTTGTTTGGGCTCATGAGAGGAGTAGAAAAACATCAAAAATTTCAATCCTGCACGATTTTACCAAGAAATGTGAGTGTTCATTCAAACCGCTGCTTTTTGCTATTGGGCCCTATTGAATAATGAATGTTTTGAATTTTCTCCAAAAGTAAAGTAGTTGCAAACTCATCCTTTTAAAAACTTATTAGGGCTGTTGAGAGAAGTAGAAAAACATCAAAAATTTCAATTCTGCACGATTCTACCAAGAAATGTGGTTGTTCATTCAAAACGCTGCTTTTTGCTATTAGACCCTATTGAATAATGAATGTTTTGAATTTTCTCCAAAAGTAAAGTAGTTGCAAACTCATCCTTCTAGAATCTTGTTTGGGCTCATGAGTGGAGTAGAAAAACATCAAAAATTTCAATCCTGCACGATTCTACCAAGAAATGTGAGTGTTCATTCAAACCGCTGCTTTTTGTTATTGGGCCCTATTAAATAATGAAAGTTTTGAATTTTCTCCAGAAGTAAAGTAGTTGCAAACTCATCCTTCTAGAGTCTTGTTTGGGCTCGTGAGAGGAGTAGAAAAACGTTAAAAATTTCAATCCTGTATGATTCTACCAAGAAATGTGAGTGTTCATTCAACCGCTGCTTTTTGCTATTGGTCCCTATTGAATAATTACTGTTTTGAATTTTCTCCAAAAGTTAAGTAGTTGCAAATTCATCCTTTTAGAAACTTGTTTGGGCTGTTGAGAGGAGTAGAAAAGCATCAAAAATTTCAATCCTGCACGATTCTACCAAGAACTGTGATTGTTCATTCAAAACGCTGCTTTTAGCTATTAGACCCTATTGAATAATGAATGTTTTGAATTTTCTCCAAAAGTAAAGAAGTTGCAAACTCATCCTTATAGAGTCTTGTTTGGGCTCATGAGAGGAGTAGAAAAACGTCAAAAATTTCAATCCTGCACAATACTACCCAGAAATGTAAGAGTCCTTTTAAACCGCTGCTTTTTGCTATTGGGCCCAAATGAATAATGAATGTTTTCAATTTTCTCCAAAAGTAAAGTAGTTGCAAACTCATCCTTACAGAGTCTTGTTTGGGCTCATGAGATTAGTAGAAAAACGTCAAAAATTCCAATCCTGCACGATTCTGCCAAGAAATGTGAGTGTTCATTCAAACCGCTGCTTTTTGCTATTGGGCCCTATTGAATAATGAATGTTTTGAATTTTCTGCAAAAGTAAAGTAGTTGCCAACTCATCCTTATAGAGTCTTGTTTGGGCTCATGAGAGGAGTAGAAAAACGTCAAAAATTTCAAATCTGCATGATTTTACCAAGAAATGTGAGTGTTCATTCAAACCGCTGCTTTTTGCTATTGGGCCCTATTGAATAATGAATGTTTTGAATTTTCTCCAAAAGTAAAGTAGTTGCAAACCCATCCTTTTAGAGTCTTGTTTGGGCTGTTGAGAGGAGTAGAAAAACATCAAAAATTTCAATCCTGCACGATTCTACCAAGAAAGTGATTGTTCATTCAAAACACTGCTTTTTGCGATTAGACACTATTGAATAATGAATGTTTTGAATTTTCTCCAAAAGTAAAGTAGTTGCAAACTCATCCTTCTAGGCTCTTGTTTGGGCTCATGAGAGGAGTAGAAAAACGTTAAAAATTTCAATCCTGCATGATTCTACCAAGAAATGTGAGTGTTCATTCAAACCGCTGCTTTTTGCTATTGGGCCCTATTGAATAATGAATGTTTTAAATTTTCTCCAAAAGTAAAGTAGTTGCAAACTCATCCTTTTAGAAACTTGTTTGGGCTGTTGAGAGGAGTAGAAAAACATCAAAAATTTCAATCCTGCAGGATTCTACCAAGAAATGTGAGTGTTCATTCAAACCGCTGGTTTTTGCTATTTTGGTCCCTATTGAATAATGAATGTTTTGAATTTTCTCCAAAAGTAAAGTAGTTGCAAGCTCATCCTTTTAGAGTCTTGTTTGGGCTCATGAGAGGACTAGAAAAACATCAAAAATTTCAATCCTGCACGATTCTACCAAGAAATGTGAGTGTTCATTCAAACTGCTGGTTTTTGCTATTTTGGGCCCTATTGAATAATGAATGTTTTGAATTTTTTCCAAAAAGTAAAGTAGTTGCAAACTCATCCTTTTAGAAACTTGTTTGGGCTGTTGAGAGGAGTAGAAAAACATCAAAAATTTCAGTCCTGCACGATTCTACCTAGAAAGTGATTGTTCATTCAAAACACTGCTTTTTGCGATTAGACAATATTGAATAATGAATGTTTTGAATTTTCTCCAAAAGTAAAGTAGTTGCAAACTCATCCTTCTAGGCTCTTATTTGGGCTCATGAGAGGAGTAGAAAAACGTTAAAAATTTCAATCCTGCATGATTCTACCAAGAAATGTGAGTGTTCATTCAAACCGCTGCTTTTTGCTATTGGGCCCTATTGAATAATGAATGTTTTAAATTTTCTCCAAAAGTAAAGTAGTTGCAAACTCATCCTTTTAGAAACTTGTTTGGGCTGTTGAGAGGAGTAGAAAAACATCAAAAATTTCAATCCTGCACAATTCTACCAAGAAATGTGAGTGTTCATTCAAACTGCTGCTTTTTGCTATTGGGCTCTATTGAATAATGAATGTTTTGAATATTCTCCAAAAGTAAAGTAGTTGCAAACTCATCCTTTTAGAAACTTGTTTGGGCTGTTGAGAGGAGTAAAAAAACACCAAAAATTTCAATCCTGCACAATTCTACCAAGAAATGTGAGTGTTCATTCAAGCCGCTGGTTTTTGCTATTGGGCTCTATTGAATAATGAATGTTTTGAATTTTCTCCAAAAGTAAAATAGTTGCAAACTCATCCTTTTAGAAACTTGTTTGGGCTGTTGAGAGGAGTAAAAAAAGATCAAAAATTTCAATCCTGCATGATTGTACCTAGAAATGTGATTGTTCATTCAAATCGCTGCTTTTTGCTATTGGGTTCTATTGAATAATGAATGTTTTGAATTTTCTCCAAAAGTAAAGTAGTTGCAAACTCATCCTTTTATAAACGTGTTTGGGCTCATGAGAGGAGTAGAAAAACATTAAAAACTTCAATCCTGCACGATTCTACCAAGAAATGTGAGTGTTCATTCAAACCGCTGGTTTTTGCTATTTTGGTCCCTATTGAATAATAAATGTTTTGAATTTTCTCCAAAAGTAAAGTAGTTGCAAACTCATCCTTTTAGAAACTTGTTTGGGCTGTTGAGAGGAGTAGAAAAACATCAAAAATTTCAATCCTGCACGATTCTACCAAGAAAGTGATTGTTCATTCAAAACACTGCTTTTTGCGATTAGACACTATTGAATAATGAATGTTTTGAATTTTCTCCAAAAGTAAAGTAGTTGCAAACTCATCCTTCTAGGCTCTTGTTTGGGCTCATGAGAGGAGTAGAAAAACGTTAAAAATTTCAATCCTGCATGATTCTACCAAGAAATGTGAGTGTTCATTCAAACCGCTGCTTTTTGCTATTGAGCCCTATTGAATAATGAATGTTTTAAATTTTCTCCAAAAGTAAAGTAGTTGCAAACTCATCCTTTTAGAAACTTGTTTGGGCTGTTGAGAGGAGTAGAAAAACATCAAAAATTTCAATCCTGCAGGATTCTACCAAGAAATGTGAGTGTTCATTCAAACCGCTGGTTTTTGCTATTTTGGTCCCTATTGAATAATGAATGTTTTGAATTTTCTCCAAAAGTAAAGTAGTTGCAAGCTCATCCTTTTAGAGTCTTGTTTGGGCTCATGAGAGGACTCGAAAAACATCAAAAATTTCAATCCTGCACGATTCTACCAAGAAATGTGAGTGTTCATTCAAACTGCTGGTTTTTGCTATTTTGGGCCCTATTGAATAATGAATGTTTTGAATTTTTTCCAAAAGTAAAGTAGTTGCAAACTCATCCTTTTAGAAACTTGTTTGGGCTGTTGAGAGGAGTAGAAAAACATCAAAAATTTCAATCCTGCATGATTCTACCAAGAAATGTGAGTGTTCATTCAAACCGCTGGTTTTTGCTATTGGGCCCTATTGAATAATGAATGTTTTGAATTTTCTGCAAAAGTAAAGTAGTTGCAAACTCATCCTTATAGAGTCTTGTTTGGGCTCATGAGAGGAGTAGAAAAACATCAAAAATTTCAAATCTGCATGATTTTATCAAGAAATGTGAGTGTTCATTCAAACCGCTGCTTTTTGCTATTGGGCCCTATTGAATAATGAATGTTTTGAATTTTCTCCAAAAGTAAATTAGTTGCAAACTCATCCTTTTAGAGTCTTGTTTGGGCTCATGAGAGGAGTAGAAAAACATCAAAAATTTCAATCCTGCACGATTTTACCAAGAAATGTGAGTGTTCATTCAAACCGCTGCTTTTTGCTATTGGGCCCTATTGAATAATGAATGTTTTGAATTTTCTCCAAAAGTAAAGTAGTTGCAAACTCATCCTTTTAAAAACTTATTAGGGCTGTTGAGAGAAGTAGAAAAACATCAAAAATTTCAATTCTGCACGATTCTACCAAGAAATGTGGTTGTTCATTCAAAACGCTGCTTTTTGCTATTAGACCCTATTGAATAATGAATGTTTTGAATTTTCTCCAAAAGTAAAGTAGTTGCAAACTCATCCTTCTAGAATCTTGTTTGGGCTCATGAGTGGAGTAGAAAAACATCAAAAATTTCAATCCTGCACGATTCTACCAAGAAATGTGAGTGTTCATTCAAACCGCTGCTTTTTGTTATTGGGCCCTATTAAATAATGAAAGTTTTGAATTTTCTCCAGAAGTAAAGTAGTTGCAAACTCATCCTTCTAGAGTCTTGTTTGGGCTCGTGAGAGGAGTAGAAAAACGTTAAAAATTTCAATCCTGTATGATTCTACCAAGAAATGTGAGTGTTCATTCAACCGCTGCTTTTTGCTATTGGTCCCTATTGAATAATTACTGTTTTGAATTTTCTCCAAAAGTTAAGTAGTTGCAAATTCATCCTTTTAGAAACTTGTTTGGGCTGTTGAGAGGAGTAGAAAAGCATCAAAAATTTCAATCCTGCACGATTCTACCAAGAACTGTGATTGTTCATTCAAAACGCTGCTTTTAGCTATTAGACCCTATTGAATAATGAATGTTTTGAATTTTCTCCAAAAGTAAAGAAGTTGCAAACTCATCCTTATAGAGTCTTGTTTGGGCTCATGAGAGGAGTAGAAAAACGTCAAAAATTTCAATCCTGCACAATACTACCCAGAAATGTAAGAGTCCTTTTAAACCGCTGCTTTTTGCTATTGGGCCCAAATGAATAATGAATGTTTTCAATTTTCTCCAAAAGTAAAGTAGTTGCAAACTCATCCTTACAGAGTCTTGTTTGGGCTCATGAGATTAGTAGAAAAACGTCAAAAATTCCAATCCTGCACGATTCTGCCAAGAAATGTGAGTGTTCATTCAAACCGCTGCTTTTTGCTATTGGGCCCTATTGAATAATGAATGTTTTGAATTTTCTGCAAAAGTAAAGTAGTTGCCAACTCATCCTTATAGAGTCTTGTTTGGGCTCATGAGAGGAGTAGAAAAACGTCAAAAATTTCAAATCTGCATGATTTTACCAAGAAATGTGAGTGTTCATTCAAACCGCTGCTTTTTGCTATTGGGCCCTATTGAATAATGAATGTTTTGAATTTTCTCCAAAAGTAAAGTAGTTGCAAACCCATCCTTTTAGAGTCTTGTTTGGGCTGTTGAGAGGAGTAGAAAAACATCAAAAATTTCAATCCTGCACGATTCTACCAAGAAAGTGATTGTTCATTCAAAACACTGCTTTTTGCGATTAGACACTATTGAATAATGAATGTTTTGAATTTTCTCCAAAAGTAAAGTAGTTGCAAACTCATCCTTCTAGGCTCTTGTTTGGGCTCATGAGAGGAGTAGAAAAACGTTAAAAATTTCAATCCTGCATGATTCTACCAAGAAATGTGAGTGTTCATTCAAACCGCTGCTTTTTGCTATTGGGCCCTATTGAATAATGAATGTTTTAAATTTTCTCCAAAAGTAAAGTAGTTGCAAACTCATCCTTTTAGAAACTTGTTTGGGCTGTTGAGAGGAGTAGAAAAACATCAAAAATTTCAATCCTGCAGGATTCTACCAAGAAATGTGAGTGTTCATTCAAACCGCTGGTTTTTGCTATTTTGGTCCCTATTGAATAATGAATGTTTTGAATTTTCTCCAAAAGTAAAGTAGTTGCAAGCTCATCCTTTTAGAGTCTTGTTTGGGCTCATGAGAGGACTAGAAAAACATCAAAAATTTCAATCCTGCACGATTCTACCAAGAAATGTGAGTGTTCATTCAAACTGCTGGTTTTTGCTATTTTGGGCCCTATTGAATAATGAATGTTTTGAATTTTTTCCAAAAAGTAAAGTAGTTGCAAACTCATCCTTTTAGAAACTTGTTTGGGCTGTTGAGAGGAGTAGAAAAACATCAAAAATTTCAGTCCTGCACGATTCTACCTAGAAAGTGATTGTTCATTCAAAACACTGCTTTTTGCGATTAGACAATATTGAATAATGAATGTTTTGAATTTTCTCCAAAAGTAAAGTAGTTGCAAACTCATCCTTCTAGGCTCTTATTTGGGCTCATGAGAGGAGTAGAAAAACGTTAAAAATTTCAATCCTGCATGATTCTACCAAGAAATGTGAGTGTTCATTCAAACCGCTGCTTTTTGCTATTGGGCCCTATTGAATAATGAATGTTTTAAATTTTCTCCAAAAGTAAAGTAGTTGCAAACTCATCCTTTTAGAAACTTGTTTGGGCTGTTGAGAGGAGTAGAAAAACATCAAAAATTTCAATCCTGCAGGATTCTACCAAGAAATGTGAGTGTTCATTCAAACCGCTGGTTTTTTGCTATTTTGGTCCCTATTGAATAATGAATGTTTTGAATTTTCTCCAAAAGTAAAGTAGTTGCAAGCTCATCCTTTTAGAGTCTTGTTTGGGCTCATGAGAGGACTAGAAAAACATCAAAAATTTCAATCCTGCACGATTCTACCAAGAAATGTGAGTGTTCATTCAAACTGCTGGTTTTTGCTATTTTGGGCACTATTGAATAATGAATGTTTTGAATTTTTTCCAAAAGTAAAGTAGTTGCAAACTCATCCTTTTAGAAACTTGTTTGGGCTGTTGAGAGGAGTAGAAAAACATCAAAAATTTCAATCCTGCACGATTCTACCAAGAAATGTGAGTGTTCTTTCAAACCGCTGGTTTTTGCTATTGGGCCCTATTGAATAATGAATGTTTTGAATTTTCTGCACAAGTAAAGTAGTTGCAAACTCATCCTTATAGAGTCTTGTTTGGGCTCATGAGAGGAGTAGAAAAACGTCAAAAATTTCAAATCTGCATGATTTTATCAAGAAATGTGAGTGTTCATTCAAACCGCTGTTTTTTGCTATTGGGCCCTATTGAATAATGAATGTTTTGAATTTTCTCCAAAAGTAAAGTAGTTGCAAACTCATCCTTTTAGAGTCTTGTTTGGGCTCATGAGAGGAGTAGAAAAACATCAATAATTTCAATCCTGCACGATTTTACCAAGAAATGTGAGTGTTCATTCAAACCGCTGCTTTTTGCTATTGGGCCCTATTGAATAATGAATGTTTTGAATTTTCTCCAAAAGTAAAGTAGTTGCAAACTCATCCTTTTAAAAACTTATTTGGGCTGTTGAGAGAAGTAGAAAAACATCAAAAATTTCATTTCTGCACGATTTTACCAAGAAATGTGATTGTTCATTCAAAACGCTGCTTTTTGCTATTAGACCCTATTGAATAATGAATGTTTTGAATTTTCTCCAAAAGTAAAGTAGTTGCAAACTCATCCTTCTAGAATCTTGTTTGGGCTCATGAGTGGAGTAGAAAAACATCAAAAATTTCAATCCTGCACGATTCTACCAAGAAATGTGAGTGTTCATTCAAACCGCTGCTTTTTGTTTTTGGGCCCTATTAAATAATGAAAGTTTTGAATTTTCTCCAGAAGTAAAGTAGTTGAAAACTCATCCTTCTAGAGTCTTGTTTGGGCTCGTGAGAGGAGTAGAAAAACGTTAAAAATTTCAATCCTGTATGATTCTACCAAGAAATGTGAGTGTTCATTCAACCGCTGCTTTTTGCTATTTGTCCCTATTGAATAATTACTGTTTTGAATTTTCTCCAAAAGTTAAGTAGTTGCAAATTCATCCTTTTAGAAACTTGTTTGGGCTGTTGAGAGGAGTAGAAAAGCATCAAAAATTTCAATCCTGCACGATTCTACCAAGAACTGTGATTGTTCATTCAAAACGCTGCTTTTAGCTATTAGACCCTATTGAATAATGAATGTTTTGAATTTTCTCCAAAAGTAAAGAAGTTGCAAACTCATCATTATAGAGTCTTGTTTGGGCTCATGAGAGGAGTAGAAAAACGTCAAAAATTTCAATCCTGCACAATACTACCCAGAAATGTAAGAGTCCATTTAAACCGCTGCTTTTTGCTATTGGGCCCAAATGAATAATGAATGTTTTCAATTTTCTCCAAAAGTAAAGTTGTTGCAAACTCATCCTTATAGAGTCTTGTTTGGGCTCATGAGAGGAGTAGAAAAACGTCAAAAATTTCAAATCTGCATGATTTTACCAAGAAATGTGAGTGTTCATTCAAACCGCTGCTTTTTGCTATTGGGCCCTATTGAATAATGAATGTTTTGAATTTTCTCCAAAAGTAAAGTAGTTGCAAACCCATCCTTTTAGAGTCTTGTTTGGGCTCATGAGAGGAGTAGAAAAACATCAAAAATTTCAATCCTGCACGATTTTACCAAGAAATGTGAGTGTTCATTCAAAACGCTGCTTTTTTCTATTAGACCCTATTGAATAATGAATGTTTTGAATTTTCTCCAAAAGTAAAGTAGTTGCAAACTCATCCATCTAGAGTCTTGTTTGGGCTCGTGAGAGGAGTAGAAAAACGTTAAAAATTTCAATCCTGCATGATTCTACCAAGAAATGTGAGTGTTCATTCAACCGCTGCTTTTTGCTATTGGTCCCTATTGAATAATTACTGTTTTGAATTTTCTCCAAAAGTTAAGTAATTGCAAATTCATCCTTTTAGAAACTTGTTTGGGCTGTTGAGAGGAGTAGAAAAGCATCAAAAATTTCAATCCTGCACGATTCTACCCAGAAATGTGATTGTTCATTCAAAACGCTGCTTTTAGCTATTAGACCCTATTGAATAATGAATGTTTTGAATTTTCTCCAAAAGTAAAGAAGTTGCAAACTCATCCTTCTAGAGTCTTGTTTGGGCTCATGAGAGGAGTAGAAAAACGTCAAAAATTTCAATCCTGCACAATACTACCCAGAAATGTGAGAGTCCATTTAAACCGCTGCTTTTTGCTATTGGGCCCAAATGAATAATGAATGTTTTAAATTTTCTCCAAAAGTAAAGTAGTTGCAAACTCATCCTTATAGAGTCTTGTTTGGCTCATGAGATTAGTAGAAAAACATCAAAAATTCCAATCCTGCACGATTCTACCAAGAAATGTGAGTGTTCATTCAAACCGCTGCTTTTTGCTATTGGGCCTTATTGAATAATGAATGTTTTGAAGTTTCTCCAATAGCAAAGTAGTTGCAAACTCATCCTTTTAGAAACTTGTTTGGGCTGCTGAGAGGAGTAGAAAAACATCAAAAATTTCAATCCTGCACAATTCTACCAAGAAATGTGAGTGTTCATTCAAACTGCTGCTTTTTGCTATTGGGCTCTATTGAATAATGAATGTTTTGAATTTTCTCCAAAAGTAAAGTAGTTGCAAACTCATCCTTTTAGAAACTTGTTTGGGCTGTTGAGAGGAGTAAAAAAACACCAAAAATTTCAATCCTGCACAATTCTACCAAGAAATGTGAGTGTTCATTCAAACCGCTGGTTTTTGCTATTGGGCTCTATTGAATAATGAATGTTTTGAATTTTCTCCAAAAGTAAAGTAGTTGCAAACTCATCCTTTTAGAAACTTGTTTGGGATGTTGAGAGGAGTAAAAAAAGATCAAAAATTTCAATCCTGCATGATTGTACCAAGAAATGTGATTGTTCATTCAAATCGCTGCTTTTTGCTATTGGGTTCTATTGAATAATGAATGTTTTGAATTTTCTCCAAAAGTAAAGTAGTTGCAAACTCATCCTTTTAGAAACGTGTTTGGGCTGTTGAGAGGAGTAGAAAAACATCAAAAATTTCAATCCTGCACGATTCTACCAAGAAATGTGAGTGTTCATTCAAACCGCTGATGTTTGCTATTTTGGGCACTATTGAATAAAGAATGTTTTGAGTTTTCTCAAAAAGTAAAGTAGTTGCAAGCTCATCCTTTTAGAGTCTTGTTTGGGCTCATGAGAGGAGTAGAAAAACATCAAAAACTTCAATCCTGCATGATTCTACCAAGAAATGTGAGTGTTCATTCAAACCGCTGGTTTTTGCTATTTTGGTCCCTATTGAATAATAAATGTTTTGAATTTTCTCCAAAAGTAAAGTAGTTGCAAACTCATCCTTTTAGAAACTTGTTTGGGCTTGAAATCAAAAATTTCAATCCTGCACGATTCTACCAAGAAAGTGATTGTTCATTCAAAACACTGCTTTTTGCGATTAGACACTATTGAATAATGAATGTTTTGAATTTTCTCCAAAAGTAAAGTAGTTGCAAACTCATCCTTCTAGGCTCTTGTTTGGGCTCATGAGAGGAGTAGAAAAACGTTAAAAATTTCAATCCTGCATGATTCTACCAAGAAATGTGAGTGTTCATTCAAACCGCTGCTTTTTACTATTGGGCCCTATTGAATAATGAATGTTTTAAATTTTCTCCAAAAGTAAAGTAGTTGCAAACTCATCCTTTTAGAAACTTGTTTGGGCTGTTGAGAGGAGTAGAAAAACATGAAAAATTTCAATCCTGCAGGATTCTACCAAGAAATGTGAGTGTTCATTCAAACCGCTGGTTTTTGCTATTTTGGTCCCTATTGAATAATGAATGTTTTGAATTTTCTCCAAAAGTAAAGTAGTTGCAAGCTCATCCTTTTAGAGTCTTGTTTGGGCTCATGAGAGGACTAGAAAAACATCAAAAATTTCAATCCTGCACGATTCTACCAAGAAATGTGAGTGTTCATTCAAACTGCTGGTTTTTGCTATTTTGGGCCCTATTGAATAATGAATGTATTGAATTTTTTCCAAAAGTAAAGTAGTTGCAAACTCATCCTTTTAGAAACTTGTTTGGGCTGTTGAGAGGAGTAGAAAAACATCAAAAATTTCAATCCTGCACGATTCTACCAAGAAATGTGAGTGTTCATTCAAACCGCTGGTTTTTGCTATTGGGCCCTATTGAATAATGAATGTTTTGAATTTTCTGCAAAAGTAAAGTAGTTGCAAACTCATCCTTATAGAGTCTTGTTTGGGCTCATGAGAGGAGTAGAAAAACGTCAAAAATTTCAAATCTGCATGATTTTATCAAGAAATGTGAGTGTTCATTCAAACCGCTGCTTTTTGCTATTGGGCCCTATTGAATAATGAATGTTTTGAATTTTCTCCAAAAGTAAAGTAGTTGCAAACTCATCCTTTTAGAGTCTTGTTTGGGCTCATGAGAGGAGTAGAAAAACATCAAAAATTTCAATCCTGCACGATTTTACCAAGAAATGTGAGTGATCATTCAAACCGCTGCTTTTTGCTATTGGGCCCTATTGAATAATGAATGTTTTGAATTTTCTCCAAAAGTAAAGTAGTTGCAAACTCATCCTTTTAAAAACTTGTTTGGGCTGTTGAGAGAAGTAGAAAAACATCAAAAATTTCAATTCTGCACGATTCTACCAAGAAATGTGATTGTTCATTCAAAACGCTGCTTTTTGCTATTAGACCTTATTGAATAATGAATGTTTTGAATTTTCTCCAGAAGTAAAGTAGTTGCAAACTCATCCTTCTAGAGTCTTGTTTGGGCTCGTGAGAGGAGAAGAAAAACGTCAAAAATTTCAATCCTGCACAATTCTACCAAGAAATGTGAGTGTTCATTCAAGCCGCTGGTTTTTGCTATTGGGCTCTATTGAATAATGAATGTTTTGAATTTTCTCCAAAAGTAAAGTAGTTGCAAGCTCATCCTTTTAGAAACTTGTTTGGGCTGTTGAGAGGAGTAAAAAAAGATCAAAAATTTCAATCCTGCATGATTGTACCAAGAAATGTGATTGTTCATTCAAATCGCTGCTTTTTGCTATTGGGTTCTATTGAATAATGAATGTTTTGAATTTTCTCCAAAAGTAAAGTAGTTGCAAACTCATCCTTTTAGAAACGTGTTTGGGCTGTTGAGAGGAGTAGAAAAACATCAAAAATTTCAATCCTGCACGATTCTACCAAGAAATGTGAGTGTTCATTCAAACCGCTGATGTTTGCTATTTTGGGCCCTATTGAATAAAGAATGTTTTGAGTTTTCTCAAAAAGTAAAGTAGTTGCAAGCTCATCCTTTTAGAGTCTTGTTTGGGCTCATGAGAGGAGTAGAAAAACATCAAAAACTTCAATCCTGCACGATTCTACCAAGAAATGTGAGTGTTCATTCAAACCGCTGGTTTTTGATATTTTAGTCCCTATTGAATAATAAATGTTTTGATTTTTCTCCAAAAGTAAAGTAGTTGCAAACTCATCCTTTTAGATACTTGTTTGGGCTGTTGAGAGGAGTAGAAAAACATCAAAAATTTCAATCCTGCACGATTCTACCAAGAAAGTGATTGTTCATTCAAAACACTGCTTTTTGCGATTAGACACTATTGAATAATGAATGTTTTGAATTTTCTCCAAAATTAAAGTAGTTGCAAACTCATCCTTCTAGGCTCTTGTTTGGGCTCATGAGAACTCTGCTATTAGAAGTGGAAAGGAAGAACAAAGACGAAAGAATCTAATTAATAAAAATATTGGAGAAAGAGAAACCAATCACAAACTAAAATGTTTCTATACTAATGCACAAAGCATGGGCAACAAACAAGGAGAATTGGAACTACTAACACAGGAAAAGAAATATGATGTCATTGGAATCACTGAAACTTGGTGGGACAATACACATGATTGGAATACAAGACTAGAAGGATACAACTTATTTGCAAGAAACAGACTTGATAAACGAGGAGGGGGTGTCGCATTGTATGTTAGAAACGCGTATATCTGCACAGAGATTGAAGCTTCAGAGACTGGGAGTTCTGTGGAAACTGTTTGGGTAAGAATACAAGGACAGAACAATGGAAAGGACACCATTGTAGGCATTTACTACAGGCCGCCTGTGCAAGCTGAAGCTATGGATGAACTCTTTATGCATCAAATGGCCAAGTTCTCCAAAAAATATGACATAGTTGTCATGGGAGATTTCAACTATCCAGACATTTGTTGGGAATCTCTCTCAGGCAAAACTAACAGGTCAAGGAAATTCTTATCCTCTCTTGCTGACAACTTTATCTTCCAAAAGGTAAGGGAGAAAACAAGGGGAACTGCTACCTTGGATCTAATCCTTATAAACAGGGAGGAAATGGTTGAGGAGGTAAAAGTGGCTGGGACCCTAGGAGGTAGCGACCATGCTATTTTAGAATTTTGGATAACTAGAGGCGGAAGACCTGTGAAGACTCAGACATCAAGGTTAGATTTCAGAAAGGCAGATTTTAAGGGATTCAGAAAGAGAATTGGAGGGATCCAATGGCTGGATATCCTTAAAGACAAAAATGTCCAGGAAGGATGGGAAATCTTGAAAAATGAAATTCTCAAAGCACAGTTGTTAACAATTCCGAAAAGAGGAAAGAATAGGAAGCAGTTAAGGAAACCAGGATGGATGAACACAGAACTTAAGCACATGCTAAAAAGGAAGAAAAAAATGTTTATAAAATGGAAAGAGGGAGGCATATCTAAAGAAGAATATAATGCTGTCTGCAGAACCTGCAGGGCACAAATCAGATTATCTAAAGCTGAAAATGAATTGAGGCTTGCAAGAGATGTCAAAAGCAATAATAAAGGATTTTGGGGATATGTCAAAAGTAAAAGAAAAGTCAAAGATGCTATAGGATTTTTACAGGATGAAAATGATGAAATGGTAAGACAGGATGTTGAGAAGGCTGAACTTTTAAATTCCTATTTTGCATCTGTTTTCTCTCAGAAAGGAAATGTAACATCAACTGTTATTCACTGTCCTATTAAGGGAATAGAAGAATCCAGGATATCTATAAACAGAAAGATAGTGAGGAAACACTTAGCTAGCCTAAATGAATTCAAGTCTCCAGGTCCAGATGAATTACACCCCAGAGTACTGAAGGAGATAGCAGAAGAAATTTTTGAACCCCTCTCTATAATCTTTGAAAATTCTTGGAGAACAGGAGAAGTGCCAGAAGACTGGAGAAGAGCAAATGTTGTTCCTATCTTCAAAAAGGGGAAGAAGGTGGACCCAGGTAACTATAGGCCGGTGAGTCTGACTTCTATACCAGGAAAGATCTTTGAACAAATTATTAAACAACATGTATGTCAATACCTGGATAAGAATGAAGTGATTAAACAGAGTCAGCATGGGTTTGTAACTAATAAGTCATGTCAGACTAACTTAATTTCCTTCTATGACGGTATCACTGATTGGGTGGATCAAGGAAATGCTGTAGATATAGTATATCTTGACTTCAGCAAAGCATTTGACAAAGTCTCTCATACAATCCTTATTGAAAAAATGATTAAGTATGGAATGGACAAGGCAACTGTTAGGTGGATTCATAACTGGCTTAGTGATCGGACCCAAAGAGTGGTCGTAAATGGCTGCACATCCAGTTGGAAGAATGTCTCAAGTGGGGTACCACAGGGCTCTGTCCTGGGCCCTGTATTGTTCAACATCTTTATCAACGATTTAGATGAAGGAATTGAGGGTAAACTGATTAAATTTGCTGATGACACAAAGCTAGGAGGGATAGCTAATACTAGAGAAGAGAGAGAGAGGATTCAAAAAGATTTAAATAAACTGGAGAAGTGGGCAGCAACTAACAGAATGGTTTTTAACAGGGAGAAATGCAAAGTACTACATCTGGGCAATAAAAATGGAAAAAACATATATAGAATGGGAGGAATAGGGCTAAGTGACAGCACATGTGAAAAAGACTTGGGTATACTAATAGATCACAGACTGAATATGAGTCAACAGTGTGATGCAGCAGCAAAAAAGGCAAATGCAATTCTAGGATGTATTAACAGAAGCATACAGTCTAGATCACGTGAAGTCATTATTTCCCTCTACTCCTCTTTGGTCAGACCTCATCTGGAATATTGTGTCCAGTTTTGGGCACCACATTTTAAAAAAGACATCAACAAACTGGAGCAAGTTCAGAAAAGAGCGACCAGAATGGTGACCGGTCTGCAAACCCTGTCTTATGAGGAAAGGTTGCAGGATTTGGGAATGTTTAGTTTGCAAAAGAGAAGACTGAGAGGAGACTTAATAGCTGTCTACAAATATCTAAAGGGCTGTCACATTGTAGAAGGATCAACTTTATTCTCATTTGCACAAGGAAAGACTAGAAGCAATGGGATGAAACTGAATGGGAGGAGACACAGATTAGATATTAGAAAAAACTTTTTGACAGTTAGAGTGATCAATGAGTGGAACAGGCTGCCACGAGAAGTGGTGAGTTCTCCTTCAATGGAAGTCTTCAAACAGAGGCTGGACAGACATCTGACTGGGATGATTTAGCGAATCCTGCTTTGAGCAGGGGGTTGGACCAGATGGCCCAGGAGGTCCCTTCCAACTCTACGATTCTATGATTCTATGATTCTATGAGTAGAAAAACGTTAAAAATTTCAATCCTGCATGATTCTACCAAGAAATGTGAGTGTTCATTCAAACCGCTGCTTTTTGCTATTGGGCCCTATTGAATAATGAATGTTTTAAATTTTCTCCAAAAGTAAAGTAGTTGCAAACTCATCCTTTTAGAAACTTGTTTGGGCTGTTGAGAGGAGTAGAAAAACATCAAAAATTTCAATCCTGCAGGATTCTACCAAGAAATGTGAGTGTTCATTCAAACCGCTGGTTTTTGCTATTTTGGTCCCTATTGAATAATGAATGTTTTGAATTTTCTCCAAAAGTAAAGTAGTTGCAAGCTCATCCTTTTAGAGTCTTGTTTGGGCTCATGAGAGGACTAGAAAAACATCAAAAATTTCAATCCTGCACGATTCTACCAAGAAATGTGAGTGTTCATTCAAACTGCTGGTTTTTGCTATTTTGGGCCCTATTGAATAATGAATGTTTTGAATTTTTTCCAAAAAGTAAAGTAGTTGCAAACTCATCCTTTTAGAAACTTGTTTGGGCTGTTGAGAGGAGTAGAAAAACATCAAAAATTTCAATCCTGCACGATTCTACCTAGAAAGTGATTGTTCATTCAAAACACTGCTTTTTGCGATTAGACAATATTGAATAATGAATGTTTTGAATTTTCTCCAAAAGTAAAGTAGTTGCAAACTCATCCTTCTAGGCTCTTATTTGGGCTCATGAGAGGAGTAGAAAAACGTTAAAAATTTCAATCCTGCATGATTCTACCAAGAAATGTGAGTGTTCATTCAAACCGCTGCTTTTTGCTATTGGGCCCTATTGAATAATGAATGTTTTAAATTTTCTCCAAAAGTAAAGTAGTTGCAAACTCATCCTTTTAGAAACTTGTTTGGGCTGTTGAGAGGAGTAGAAAAACATCAAAAATTTCAATCCTGCAGGATTCTACCAAGAAATGTGAGTGTTCATTCAAACCGCTGGGTTTTTGCTATTTTGGTCCCTATTGAATAATGAATGTTTTGAATTTTCTCCAAAAGTAAAGTAGTTGCAAGCTCATCCTTTTAGAGTCTTGTTTGGGCTCATGAGAGGACTAGAAAAACATCAAAAATTTCAATCCTGCACGATTCTACCAAGAAATGTGAGTGTTCATTCAAACTGCTGGTTTTTGCTATTTTGGGCCCTATTGAATAATGAATGTTTTGAATTTTTTCCAAAAGTAAAGTAGTTGCAAACTCATCCTTTTAGAAACTTGTTTGGGCTGTTGAGAGGAGTAGAAAAACATCAAAAATTTCAATCCTGCACGATTCTACCAAGAAATGTGAGTGTTCTTTCAAACCGCTGGTTTTTGCTATTGGGCCCTATTGAATAATGAATGTTTTGAATGTTCTGCACAAGTAAAGTAGTTGCAAACTCATCCTTATAGAGTCTTGTTTGGGCTCATGAGAGGAGTAGAAAAACGTCAAAAATTTCAAATCTGCATGATTTTATCAAGAAATGTGAGTGTTCATTCAAACCGCTGCTTTTTGCTATTGGGCCCTATTGAATAATGAATGTTTTGAATTTTCTCCAAAAGTAAAGTAGTTGCAAACTCATCCTTTTAGAGTCTTGTTTGGGCTCATGAGAGGAGTAGAAAAACATCAATAATTTCAATCCTGCACGATTTTACCAAGAAATGTGAGTGTTCATTCAAACCGCTGCTTTTTGCTATTGGGCCCTATTGAATAATGAATGTTTTGAATTTTCTCCAAAAGTAAAGTAGTTGCAAACTCATCCTTTTAAAAACTTATTTGGGCTGTTGAGAGGTGTAGAAAAACATCAAAAATTTCATTTCTGCACGATTTTACCAAGAAATGTGATTGTTCATTCAAAACGCTGCTTTTTGCTATTAGACCCTATTGAATAATGAATGTTTTGAATTTTCTCCAAAAGTAAAGTAGTTGCAAACTCATCCTTCTAGAATCTTGTTTGGGCTCATGAGTGGAGTAGAAAAACATCAAAAATTTCAATCCTGCACGATTCTACCAAGAAATGTGAGTGTTCATTCAAACCGCTGCTTTTTGTTTTTGGGCCCTATTAAATAATGAAAGTTTTGAATTTTCTCCAGAAGTAAAGTAGTTGCAAACTCATCCTTCTAGAGTCTTGTTTGGGCTCGTGAGAGGAGTAGAAAAACGTTAAAAATTTCAATCCTGTATGATTCTACCAAGAAATGTGAGTGTTCATTCAACCGCTGCTTTTTGCTATTTGTCCCTATTGAATAATTACTGTTTTGAATTTTCTCCAAAAGTTAAGTAGTTGCAAATTCATCCTTTTAGAAACTTGTTTGGGCTGTTGAGAGGAGTAGAAAAGCATCAAAAATTTCAATCCTGCACGATTCTACCAAGAACTGTGATTGTTCATTCAAAACGCTGCTTTTAGCTATTAGACCCTATTGAATAATGAATGTTTTGAATTTTCTCCAAAAGTAAAGAAGTTGCAAACTCATCATTATAGAGTCTTGTTTGGGCTCATGAGAGGAGTAGAAAAACGTCAAAAATTTCAATCCTGCACAATACTACCCAGAAATGTAAGAGTCCATTTAAACCGCTGCTTTTTGCTATTGGGCCCAAATGAATAATGAATGTTTTCAATTTTCTCCAAAAGTAAAGTTGTTGCAAACTCATCCTTATAGAGTCTTGTTTGGGCTCATGAGAGGAGTAGAAAAACGTCAAAAATTTCAAATCTGCATGATTTTACCAAGAAATGTGAGTGTTCATTCAAACCGCTGCTTTTTGCTATTGGGCCCTATTGAATAATGAATGTTTTGAATTTTCTCCAAAAGTAAAGTAGTTGCAAACCCATCCTTTTAGAGTCTTGTTTGGGCTCATGAGAGGAGTAGAAAAACATCAAAAATTTCAATCCTGCACGATTTTACCAAGAAATGTGAGTGTTCATTCAAACCGCTGCTTTTTGCTATTGGGCCCTATTGAATAATGAATGTTTTGAATTTTCTCCATAAGTAAAGTAGTTGCAAACTCATCCTTTTAAAAACTTGTTTGGGCTGTTGAGAGAAGTAGAAAAACATCAAAAATTTCAATTCTGCACGATTCTACCAAGAAATGTGATTGTTCATTCAAAACGCTGCTTTTTTCTATTAGACCCTATTGAATAATGAATGTTTTGAATTTTCTCCAAAAGTAAAGTAGTTGCAAACTCATCCATCTAGAGTCTTGTTTGGGCTCGTGAGAGGAGTAGAAAAACGTTAAAAATTTCAATCCTGCATGATTCTACCAAGAAATGTGAGTGTTCATTCAACCGCTGCTTTTTGCTATTGGTCCCTATTGAATAATTACTGTTTTGAATTTTCTCCAAAAGTTAAGTAATTGCAAATTCATCCTTTTAGAAACTTGTTTGGGCTGTTGAGAGGAGTAGAAAAGCATCAAAAATTTCAATCCTGCACGATTCTACCCAGAAATGTGATTGTTCATTCAAAACGCTGCTTTTAGCTATTAGACCCTATTGAATAATGAATGTTTTGAATTTTCTCCAAAAGTAAAGAAGTTGCAAACTCATCCTTCTAGAGTCTTGTTTGGGCTCATGAGAGGAGTAGAAAAACGTCAAAAATTTCAATCCTGCACAATACTACCCAGAAATGTGAGAGTCCATTTAAACCGCTGCTTTTTGCTATTGGGCCCAAATGAATAATGAATGTTTTAAATTTTCTCCAAAAGTAAAGTAGTTGCAAACTCATCCTTATAGAGTCTTGTTTGGCTCATGAGATTAGTAGAAAAACATCAAAAATTCCAATCCTGCACGATTCTACCAAGAAATGTGAGTGTTCATTCAAACCGCTGCTTTTTGCTATTGGGCCTTATTGAATAATGAATGTTTTGAAGTTTCTCCAATAGTAAAGTAGTTGCAAACTCATCCTTTTAGAAACTTGTTTGGGCTGCTGAGAGGAGTAGTAAAACATCAAAAATTTCAATCCTGCACAATTCTACCAAGAAATGTGAGTGTTCATTCAAACTGCTGCTTTTTGCTATTGGGCTCTATTGAATAATGAATGTTTTGAATTTTCTCCAAAAGTAAAGTAGTTGCAAACTCATCCTTTTAGAAACTTGTTTGGGCTGTTGAGAGGAGTAAAAAAACACCAAAAATTTCAATCCTGCACAATTCTACCAAGAAATGTGAGTGTTCATTCAAGCCGCTGGTTTTTGCTATTGGGCTCTATTGAATAATGAATGTTTTGAATTTTCTCCAAAAGTAAAGTAGTTGCAAACTCATCCTTTTAGAAACTTGTTTGGGATGTTGAGAGGAGTAAAAAAAGATCAAAAATTTCAATCCTGCATGATTGTACCAAGAAATGTGATTGTTCATTCAAATCGCTGCTTTTTGCTATTGGGTTCTATTGAATAATGAATGTTTTGAATTTTCTCCAAAAGTAAAGTAGTTGCAAACTCATCCTTTTAGAAACGTGTTTGGGCTGTTGAGAGGAGTAGAAAAACATCAAAAATTTCAATCCTGCACGATTCTACCAAGAAATGTGAGTGTTCATTCAAACCGCTGATGTTTGCTATTTTGGGCACTATTGAATAAAGAATGTTTTGAGTTTTCTCAAAAAGTAAAGTAGTTGCAAGCTCATCCTTTTAGAGTCTTGTTTGGGCTCATGAGAGGAGTAGAAAAACATCAAAAACTTCAATCCTGCATGATTCTACCAAGAAATGTGAGTGTTCATTCAAACCGCTGGTTTTTGCTATTTTGGTCCCTATTGAATAATAAATGTTTTGAATTTTCTCCAAAAGTAAAGTAGTTGCAAACTCATCCTTTTAGAAACTTGTTTGGGCTTGAAATCAAAAATTTCAATCCTGCACGATTCTACCAAGAAAGTGATTGTTCATTCAAAACACTGCTTTTTGCGATTAGACACTATTGAATAATGAATGTTTTGAATTTTCTCCAAAAGTAAAGTAGTTGCAAACTCATCCTTCTAGGCTCTTGTTTGGGCTCATGAGAGGAGTAGAAAAACGTTAAAAATTTCAATCCTGCATGATTCTACCAAGAAATGTGAGTGTTCATTCAAACCGCTGCTTTTTGCTATTGGGCCCTATTGAATAATGAATGTTTTAAATTTTCTCCAAAAGTAAAGTAGTTGCAAACTCATCCTTTTAGAAACTTGTTTGGGCTGTTGAGAGGAGTAGAAAAACATCAAAAATTTCAATCCTGCAGGATTCTACCAAGAAATGTGAGTGTTCATTCAAACCGCTGGTTTTTGCTATTTTGGTCCCTATTGAATAATGAATGTTTTGAATTTTCTCCAAAAGTAAAGTAGTTGCAAGCTCATCCTTTTAGAGTCTTGTTTGGGCTCATGAGAGGACTAGAAAAACATCAAAAATTTCAATCCTGCACGATTCTACCAAGAAATGTGAGTGTTCATTCAAACTGCTGGTTTTTGCTATTTTGGGCCCTATTGAATAATGAATGTATTGAATTTTTTCCAAAAGTAAAGTAGTTGCAAACTCATCCTTTTAGAAACTTGTTTGGGCTGTTGAGAGGAGTAGAAAAACATCAAAAATTTCAATCCTGCACGATTCTACCAAGAAATGTGAGTGTTCATTCAAACCGCTGGTTTTTGCTATTGGGCCCTATTGAATAATGAATGTTTTGAATTTTCTGCAAAAGTAAAGTAGTTGCAAACTCATCCTTATAGAGTCTTGTTTGGGCTCATGAGAGGAGTAGAAAAACGTCAAAAATTTCAAATCTGCATGATTTTATCAAGAAATGTGAGTGTTCATTCAAACCGCTGCTTTTTGCTATTGGGCCCTATTGAATAATGAATGTTTTGAATTTTCTCCAAAAGTAAAGTAGTTGCAAACTCATCCTTTTAGAGTCTTGTTTGGGCTCATGAGAGGAGTAGAAAAACATCAAAAATTTCAATCCTGCACGATTTTACCAAGAAATGTGAGTGATCATTCAAACCGCTGCTTTTTGCTATTGGGCCCTATTGAATAATGAATGTTTTGAATTTTCTCCAAAAGTAAAGTAGTTGCAAACTCATCCTTTTAAAAACTTGTTTGGGCTGTTGAGAGAAGTAGAAAAACATCAAAAATTTCAATTCTGCACGATTCTACCAAGAAATGTGATTGTTCATTCAAAACGCTGCTTTTTGCTATTAGACCCTATTGAATAATGAATGTTTTGAATTTTCTCCAAAAGTAAAGTAGTTGCAAACTCATCCTTCTAGAATCTTGTTTGGGCTCATGAGAGGAGTAGAAAAACATCAAAAATTTCAATCCTGCACGATTCTACCAAGAAATGTGAGTGTTCATTCAAACCGCTGCTTTTTGTTATTGGGCCCTATTAAATAATGAAAGTTTTGAATTTTCTCCAGAAGTAAAGTAGTTGCAAACTCATCCTTCTAGAGTCTTGTTTGGGCTCGTGAGAGGAGAAGAAAAACGTCAAAAATTTCAATCCTGCACAATTCTACCAAGAAATGTGAGTGTTCATTCAAGCCGCTGGTTTTTGCTATTGGGCTCTATTGAATAATGAATGTTTTGAATTTTCTCCAAAAGTAAAGTAGTTGCAAACTCATCCTTTTAGAAACTTGTTTGGGCTGTTGAGAGGAGTAAAAAAAGATCAAAAATTTCAATCCTGCATGATTGTACCAAGAAATGTGATTGTTCATTCAAATCGCTGCTTTTTGCTATTGGGTTCTATTGAATAATGAATGTTTTGAATTTTCTCCAAAAGTAAAGTAGTTGCAAACTCATCCTTTTAGAAACGTGTTTGGGCTGTTGAGAGGAGTAGAAAAACATCAAAAATTTCAATCCTGCACGATTCTACCAAGAAATGTGAGTGTTCATTCAAACCGCTGATGTTTGCTATTTTGGGCCCTATTGAATAAAGAATGTTTTGAGTTTTCTCAAAATGTAAAGAAGTTGCAAACTCATCCTTATAGTCTTGTTTGGGCTCCTAAGATTAGTAGAAAAACATCAAAAATTTCAATCCTGCATGATTGTACCAAGAAATGTGAGTGTTCATTCAAACCGCTGCTTTTTGCTATTGGGCCTTATTGAATAATGAATGTTTTGAAGTTTCTCCAAGAGTTAAGTAGTTGCAAACTCATCCTTTTAGAAACTTGTTTGGGCTGTTAAGAGGAGGAGAAAAGCATCAAAAATTTCAATCCTACACGATTCTCCCAAGAAATGTGAGTGTTCATTCAAACCGCTGCTTTTTGCTATTGGTCCCTAATGAATAATGAATGATTTGAATTTTCTCAAAAAGTTAAGTAGTTGCAAGCTCATCCTTTTAGAGTCTTGTTTGGGCTGTTGAGTGGAGTAGAAAAACATCAAAAATTTCAATCCTGAATGATTCTACCAAGAAATGTGAGTGTTCATTCAAACCGCTGCTTTTTGCTATTGGACGCTTTTGAATAATGAATGTTTTGAATTTTCTCCAAAAGTAAAGTAGTTGCAAACTCATCCTTTTAGAAACCTGTTTGGGCTGTTGAGAGGAGTAAAAAACATCAAAAATTTCAATCCTGAACGATTCTACCAAGAAATGTGATTGTTCATTCAAACCTCTGGTTTTTGCTATTGGGCTCTATTGAATAATGAATGTTTTGAATTTTCTCCAAAAGTAAAGTAGTTGCAAACTCATCCTTTTAGAAACCTGTTTGGGCTGTTGAGAGGAGTAAAAAACATCAAAAATTTCAATCCTGCACGATTCTACAAAGAAATGTGAGTGTTCATTCAAAACGCTGTTTTTTGCTATTTTGGGCCCTATTGAATAATGAATGTTTTGAATTTTCTCCAAAAGTAAAGTAGTTGCAAACTCATCCTTTTAGAAACTTGTTTGCGCTGTTGAGAGGAGTAAAAAAAATCAAAAATTTCAATCCTGCATGATTCTACCAAGAAATGTGATTGTTCATTCAAAACGCTGGTTTTTCCTATTTTGGGCCCTATTGAATAATGAATGTTTTGAATTTTCTCCAAATTAAAGTAGTTGCAAACTCATCCTTTTAGAAACTTGTTTGGGCTGTTGAGAGGAGTAAAAAAACATAAAAACTTTCAATCCTGCACGATTCTACCAAGAAATGTGAGTGTTCATTCAATCCGCTGGTTTTTGCTATTTTGGGCCCTATTGAATAATGAATGTTTTGAATTTTCTCCAAATTAAAGTAGTTGCAAACTCATCCCTTTAGAAACTTGTTTGGGCTGTTGAGAGGAGTAAAAAAAACATCAAAAATTTCAATCCTGCACGATTCTACCAAGAAATGTGATTGTTCATTCAAAACGCTGGTTTTTGCTATTGGGCTCTATTGAATAATGAATGTTTTGAATTTTCTCCAAAAGTAAAGTAGTTGCAAACTCATCCTTTTAGAAACTTGTTTGGGCTGCTGAGAGGAGAAAAAAACATCAAAAATTTCAATCCTGCACGATTCTACCAAGAAACGTGAGTTCATTCAAACCGCTGGTTTTTGCTATTTTGGGCCCTATTGAATAATGAATGTTTAGAATTTTCTCCAAATTAAAGTAGTTGCAAACTCATCCTTTTAGAAACTTGTTTGGGCTGTTGAGAGGAGTAAAAAAACATCAAAAATTTCAATCCTGCACGATTCTACCAAGAAATGTGAGTGTTCATTCAAACCGCTGGTTTTTGCTATTTTGGGCCCTATTGAATAATGAATGTTTTGAATTTTCTCCAAAAGTAAAGTAGTTGCAAACTCATCCTTTTAGAAACTTGTTTGGGCTGTTGAGAGGAGTAAAAAAGCATCAAAAATTTCAATTCTGACCAATTCTACCAAGAAATGTGATTGTTCTTTCAAACCGCTGGTTTTTGCTATTGGGCTCTATTGAATAATGAATGTTTTGAATTTTCTCCAAAAGTAAAGTAGTTGCAAACTCATCCTTTTAGAAACTTGCTTGGGCTGTTGAGAGGAGTAAAAAAAATCAAAAATTTCAATCCTGCACGATTCTACCAAGAAATGTGAGTGTTCATTCAAACCGCTGGTTTTTGCTATTTTGGGCCCTATTGAATAATGAATGTTTTGAATTTTCTCCAAAAGTAAAGTAGTTGCAAACTCATCCTTTTAGAAACTTGTTTGGGCTGTTGAGAGAAGTAAAAAAAATCAAAAATTTCAATCCTGCATGATTCTACCAAGAAATGTGAGTTCATTCAAAACGCTGCTTTTTGCTATTGTGCTCTATTGAATAATGAATGTTTTGAATTTTCTCCAAAAGTAAAGGAGTTGCAAGCTCATCCTTTTAGAACCTTGTTTGGGCTGTTGAGAGGAGTAAAAAAACATCAAAAATTTCAAAACTGCACGATTCTACCAAGAAATGTGAGTGTTCATTCAAATCGCTTTTTTTTGCTATTTTGGGCACTATTGATTAATGAATGTTTTGAATTTTCTCCAAAAGTAAAGTACTTGCAAACTCATCCTTTTAGAAACTTGTCTGGGCTATTGAGAGGAGTAAAAATAGATAAAAAATTTCAATCCTGCACGATTCTACCAGGAAATGTGAGTGTTCATTCAAACTGCTGGTTTTTACTATTTTGGGCCCTATTGAATAATGAATGTTTTGAATTTTCTCCAAAAGTAAAGTAGTTGCAAACTCATCCTTTTAGAAATCTGTTTGGGCTGTTGAGAGGAGTAAAAAAACATCAAAAATTTCAATCCTGCACGATTCTACCAAGAAATGTGATTGTTCATTCAAACCTCTGGTTTTTGCTATTGGGCTCTATTGAATAATGAATGTTTTGAATTTTCTCCAAAAGTAAAGTAGTTGCAAACTCATCCTTTTAGAAACTTGTTTGGGCTGTTGAGAGGAGTAGAAAAACATCAAAAATTTCAATCCTGCACGATTCTACAAAGAAATGTGAGTGTTCATTCAAACCGCTGGTTTTTGCTATTTTGGGCACTATTGAATAATGCATGTTTTGAATTTTCTCCAAGAGTAAAGTAGTTGCAAACTCATCCTTTTAGAGTCTTGCTTGTGCTCATGAGAGGAGTAGAAAAACATCAAAAAATTCACTCCTGCACGATTCTACCAAGAAATGTGAGTGTTCATTCAAACCGCTGTTTTTTTGCTATTTTGGGCCCTATTGATTAATGAATGTTTTGAATTTTCTCCAAATTAATGTAGTTGCAAACACATCCTTTTAGAAACTTTTTTGGGCTGTTGAGAGGAGTAAAAAAACATCAAAAATTTCAATCCTGCACGATTCTACCAAGAAATGTGATTGTTCATTCAAACCACTGGTTTTTGCTATTGGGCTCTATTGAATAATGAATGTTTTGAATTTTCTTCAAAAGTAAAGTAGTTGCAAACTCATCCTTTTAGAAACTTGTTTGGGCTGTTGAGAGGAGTAAAAAAACATCAAAAATTTCAATCCTGCACAATTCTACCAAGAAACGTGAGTTCATTCAAACCGCTGGTTTTTGCTATTTTGGGCCCTATTGAATAATGAATGTTTTGCATTTTCTCCAAAAGTAAAGTAGTTGCAAACTCATCCTTTTAGAAACTTGTTTGGGCTGTTGAGAGGAGTAAAAAAAGTCAAAAATTTAAATCCTGCACGATTCTACCAAGAAATGTGATTGTTCTTTCAAACCGCTGGTTTTTGCTAATGGGCTCTATTGAATAATGAATGTTTTGAATTTTCTCCAAAAGTAATGTAGTTGCAAACTCATCCTTTTAGAAACTTGCTTGGGCTGTTGAGAGGAGTAAAAAAACATCAAAAATTTCAATCCTGCACGATTCTACCAAGAAATGTGAGTGTTCATTCAAACCGCTGGTTTTTGCTATTTTGGGGCCCTATTGAATAATGAATGTTTTGAATTTTCTCCAAAAGTAAAGTAGTTGCAAACTCATCCTTTTAGAAACTTGTTTGGGCTGTTGAGAGGAGTAAAAAAAATCAAAAATTTCTATCCTGCATGATTCTACCAAGAAATGTGAGTTCATTCAAAACGCTGCTTTTTGCTATTGTGCTCTATTGAATAATGAATGTTTTGAATTTTCTCCAAAAGTAAAGTAGTTGCAAGCTCATCCTTTTAGAGTCTTGCTTGGGCTCATGAGAGGAGTAGAAAAACATAAAAAAAATTTCAATCCTGCACGATTCTACCAAGAAATGTGAGTGTTCATTCCAACCGCTGGTTTTTGCTATTGGGCTCTATTGAATAATGAATGTTTTGAATTTTCTCCAAAAGTAAAGTAGTTGCAAACTCATCCTTTTAGAAACTTGTTTGAGCTGTTGAGAGGAGTAAAAAAAACATCAAAAATTTCAATCCTGCACGATTCTACCAAGAAATGTGAGTGTTCATTCAAACCGCTGGTTTTTGCTATTTTGGCCCATATTGAATAATGAATGTTTTGAATTTTCTCCAAAAGAAAAGTAGTTGCAAACTCATCCTTTTAGAAACTTGTTTGGGCTGTTGAGAGAAGTAGAAAAATATCAAAAATTTCAATCCTGCACGATTCTACCAAGAAATGTGATTGATCATTCAAAATGCTGCTTTTTGCTATTGGCCTCTATTGAATAATGAATGTTTTGAATTTTCTCCAAAAGTAAAGTAGTTGTAAATTCATCCTTTTAGAAACTTGTTTGGGCTGTTGAGAGGAGTAAAAAAACATCAAAAATTTCAATCCTGCACGATTCTACCAGGAAGTGTGAGTGTTCATTGTAACCGCTGGTTTTTGCTATTTTGGGCACTATTGATTAATGAATGTTTTGAATTTTCTCTAAAAGTAAAGTAGTTGCAAACTCATCCTTTTAGAAACTTGTTTGGGCTGTTGAGAGGTGTAAAAAAACATCAAAAATTTCAATCCTGCACGATTCTACCAGGAAATGTGAGTGTTCATTCAAACCGCTGGTTTTTGCTATTTTGGGCACTATTGATTAATGAATGTTTTGAATTTTCTCTAGAAGTAAAGTAGTTGCAAACTCATCCTTTTAGAAACTTGTTTGGGCTGTTGAGAGGAGTAAAAAAACATCAAAAATTTCAATCCTGCACGATTCTACCAGGAAATGTGAGTGTTCATTCAAACCGCTGGTTTTTACTATTTTGGGCCCTATTGAATAATGAATGTTTTGAATTTTCTCCAAAAATAAAGTAGTTGCAAACTCATCCTTTTAGAAACCTGTTTGGGCTGTTGAGAGGAGTAAAAAAACATCAAAAATTTCAATCCTGCACGATTCTACCAAGAAATGTGATTGTTCATTCAAACCTCTGGTTTTTGCTATTGGGCTCTATTGAATAATGAATGTTTTGAATTTTCTCCAAATTAAAGTAGTTGCAAACTCATCCTTTTAGAAACTTGTTTGGGCTGTTGAGAGGAGTAAAAAAAACATCAAAAATTTCAATCCTGCACGATTCTACCAAGAAATGTGAGTGTTCATTCAAACCGCTGGTTTTTGCTATTTTGGGCACTCTTGATTAATGAATGTTTTGAATTTTCTCTAAAAGTAAAGTAGTTGCAAACTCATCCTTTTAGAAACTTGTTTGGGCTGTTGAGAGGAGTAAAAAAACATCAAAAATTTCAATCCTGCACGATTCTACCAGGAAATGTGAGTGTTCATTCAAACCGCTGGTTTTTACTATTTTGGGCCCTATTGAATAATGAATGCTTTGAATTTTCTCCAAAAGTAAAGTAGTTGCAAACTCATCCTTTTAGAAACCTGTTTGGGCTGTTGAGAGGAGTAAAAAAAATCAAAAATTTCAATCCTGCACGATTCTACCAAGAAATGTGATTGTTCATTCAAACCTCTGGTTTTTGCTATTGGGCTCTATTGAATAATGAATGTTTTGAATTTTCTCCAAAAGTAAAGTAGTTGCAAACTCATCCTTTTAGAAACTTGTTTGGGCTGTTGAGAGGAGTAGAAAAACATCAAATATTTCAATCCTGCACGATTCTACAAAGAAATGTGAGTGTTCATTCAAAATGCTGGTTTTTGCTATTTTGGGCCCTATTGAATAATGAATGTTTTGAATTTTCTCCAAAAGTAAAGTAGTTGCAAACTCATACTTTTAGAAACTTGTTTGCGCTGTTGAGAGGAGTAAAAAAAATCAAAAATTTCAATCCTGCATGATTCTACCAAGAAATGTGATTGTTCATTCAAAACACTGGTTTTTGCTATTTTGGGCCCTATTGATTAATGAATGTTTTGAATTTTCTCCTAATTAAAGTAGTTGCAAACTCATCCTTTTAGAAACTTGTTTGGGCTGTTGAGAGGAGTAAAAAAACATCAAAAATTTCAATCCTGCACGATTCTACCAAGAAATGTGAGTGTTCATTCAAACCGCTGGTTTTTGCTATTTTGGGCCCTATTGAATAATGAATGTTTTGAATTTTCTCCAAATTAAAGTAGTTGCAAACTCATCCTTTTAGAAACTTGTTTGGGCTGTTGAGAGGAGTAAAAAAAACATCAAAAATTTCAATCCTGCACGATTCTACCAAGAAATGTGATTGTTCATTCAAAACGCTGGTTTTTGCTATTGGGCTCTATTGAATAATGAATGTTTTGAATTTTCTCCAAAAGTAAAGTAGATGCAAACTCATCCTTTTGGAAACTTGTTTGGGCTGTTGAGAGGAGTAAAAAACATCAAAAATTTCAATCCTGCACGATTCTACCAAGAAACGTGAGTTCATTCAAACCGCTGGTTTTTGCTATTTTGGGCCCTATTGAATAATGAATGTTTTGAATTTTCTCCAAAAGTAAAGTAGTTGCAAACTCATCCTTTTAGAAACTTGTTTGGGCTGTTGAGAGGAGTAAAAAAAATCAAAAATTTCAATTCTGAACGATTCTACCAAGAAATGTGATTGTTCTTTCAAACCGCTGGTTTCTGCTATTGGGCTCTATTGAATAATGAATGTTTTGAATTTTCTCCAAATTAAAGTAGTTGCAAACTCATCCTTTTAGAAACTTGTTTGGGCTGTTGAGAGGAGTAAAAAAACATCAAAAATTTCAATCCTGCACGATTCTACCAAGAAATGTGAGCGTTCATTCAAACCGCTGTTTTTTGCTATTTTGGGCCCTATTGAATAATGAATGTTTTGAATTTTCTCCAAAAGTAAAGTAGTTGCAAACTCATCCTTTTAGAAACTTGTTTGGGCTGTTGAGAGGAGTAAAAAAACATCAAAAATTTCAATTCTGAACGATTCTACCAAGAAATGTGATTGTTCTTTCAAACCGCTGGTTTCTGCTATTGGGCTCTATTGAATAATGAATGTTTTGAATTTTCTCCAAAAGTAAAGTAGTTGCAAACTCATCCTTTTAGAAACTTGCTTGGGCTGTTGAGAGGAGTAAAAAAAATCAAAAATTTCAATCCTGCACGATTCTACCAAGAAATGTGAGTGTTCATTCAAACCGCTGGTTTTTGCTATTTTGGGCCCTATTGAATAATGAATGTTTTGAATTTTCTCCAAAAGTAAAGTAGTTGCAAACTCATCCTTTTAGAAACTTGTTTGGGCTGTTGAGAGGAGTAAAAAAAATCAAAAATTTCAATCCTGCATGATTCTACCAAGAAATGTGAGTTCATTCAAAACGCTGCTTTTTGCTATTGTGCTCTATTGAATAATGAATGTTTTGAATTTTCTCCAAAAGTAAAGGAGTTGCAAGCTCATCCTATTAGAACCTTGTTTGGGCTGTTGAGAGGAGTAAAAAAACATCAAAAATTTCAAAACTGCACGATTCTACCAAGAAATGTGAGTGTTCATTCAAATCGCTGGTTTTTGCTATTTTGGGCACTATTGATTAATGAATGTTTTGAATTTTCTCCAAAAGTAAAGTACTTGCAAACTCATCCTTTTAGAAACTTGTCTGGGCTATTGAGAGGAGTAAAAAAAGATAAAAAATTTCAATCCTGCACGATTCTACCAGGAAATGTGAGTGTTCATTCAAACTGCTGGTTTTTACTATTTTGGGCCCTATTGAATAATGAATGTTTTGAATTTTCTCCAAAAGTAAAGTAGTTGCAAACTCATCCTTTTAGAAATCTGTTTGGGCTGTTGAGAGGAGTAAAAAAACATCAAAAATTTCAATCCTGCATGATTCTACAAAGAAATGTGAGTGTTCATTCAAAATGCTGGTTTTTGCTATTTTGGGCCCTATTGAATAATGAATGTTTTGAATTTTCTCCAAGAGTAAAGTAGTTGCAAACTCATCCTTTTAGAGTATTGCTTGGGCTCATGAGAGGAGTAGAAAAACATCAAAAATTTCACTCCTGCACGATTCTACCAAGAAATGTGAGTGTTCATTCAAACCGCTGGTTTTTGCTATTTTGGGCCCTATTGAATAATGAATGTTTTGAATTTTCTCCAAAAGTAAAGTAGTTGCAAACTCATCCTTTTAGAAACTTGTTTGGGCTGTTGAGAGGAGTAAAAAAAATCAAAAATTTCAATCCTGCATGATTCTACCAAGAAATGTGAGTTCATTCAAAATGCTGCTTTTTGCTATTGTGCTCTATTGAATAATGAATGTTTTGAATTTTCTCCAAAAGTAAAGGAGTTGCAAGCTCATCCTTTTAGAACCTTGTTTGGGCTGTTGAGAGGAGTAAAAAAACATCAAAAATTTCAATCCTGCACGATTCTACCAAGAAATATGAGTGTTCATTCAAATCGCTGGTTTTTGCTTTTTTGGGCACTATTGATTAATGAATGTTTTGAATTTTCTCCAAAAGTAAAGTACTTGCAAACTCATCCTTTTAGAAACTTGTCTGGGCTATTGAGAGGAGTAAAAAAGGATAAAAAATTTCAATCCTGCACGATTCTACCAAGAAATGTGAGTTCATTCAAACTGCTGGTTTTTACTATTTTGGACCCTATTGAATAATGAATGTTTTGAATTTTCTCCAATAGTAAAGTAGTTGCAAACACATCCTTTTAGAAACCTGTTTGGGCTGTTGAGAGGAGTAAAAAAACATCAAAAATTTCAATCCTGCACGATTCTACCAAGAAATGTGATTGTTCATTCAAACCTCTGGTTTTTGCTATTGGGCTCTATTGAATAATGAATGTTTTGAATTTTCTCCAAAAGAAAAGTAGTTGCAAACTCATCCTTTTAGAAACTTGCTTGGGCTCATGAGAGGAGTAGAAAAACATCAAAAATTTCAGTCCTGCACGATTCTACCAAGAAATATGTGTTCATTCAAACCGCTGGTTTTTGATATTTTGGGCCCTATTGAATAATGAATTGAATTTTCTCCAAAAGTAAAGTAGTTGCAAACTCATCCTTTTAGAAACTTGTTTGGGCTGTTGAGAGGAGTAAAAAACCATCAAAAATTTCAATCCTGCATGATTCTACCAAGAAATGTGATTCTTCATTCAAAACCTGATTTTTGCTATTGGGCTCTATTGAATAATGAATGTTTTGAATTTTCTCCAAAAGTAAAGGAGTTGCAAACTCATGCTTTTAGAGACTTGTTTGGGCTCATGAGAGGAGTAGAAAAACATCAAAAATTTCAGTCCTGCATGATTCTACCAAGAAATGTGTGTTCATTCAAACCGCTGGTTTTTGATAGTTTGGGCCCTATTGAATAATGAATGTTTTGAATTTTCTCCAAAAGTAAAGTAGTTGCAAACTCATCCTTTTAGAAACTTGTTTGGGCTGTTGAGAGGAGTAAAAAAAATCAAAAATTTCAATCCTGCATGATTCTACCAAGAAATGTGAGTTCATTCAAAATGCTGCTTTTTGCTATTGTGCTCTATTGAATAATGAATGTTTTGAATTTTCTCCAAAAGTAAAGGAGTTGCAAGCTCATCCTTTTAGAACCTTGTTTGGGCTGTTGAGAGGAGTAAAAAAACATCAAAAATTTCAATCCTGCACGATTCTACCAAGAAATATGAGTGTTCATTCAAATCGCTGGTTTTTGCTTTTTTGGGCACTATTGATTAATGAATGTTTTGAATTTTCTCCAAAAGTAAAGTACTTGCAAACTCATCCTTTTAGAAACTTGTCTGGGCTATTGAGAGGAGTAAAAAAGGATAAAAAATTTCAATCCTGCACGATTCTACCAGGAAATGTGATTGTTCATTCAAACTGCTGGTTTTTACTATTTTGGACCCTATTGAATAATGAATGTTTTGAATTTTCTCCAATAGTAAAGTAGTTGCAAACGCATCCTTTTAGAAACCTGTTTGGGCTGTTGAGAGGAGTAAAAAAACATCAAAAATTTCAATCCTGCACGATTCTACCAAGAAATGTGATTGTTCATTCAAACCTCTGGTTTTTGCTATTGGGCTCTATTGAATAATGAATGTTTTGAATTTTCTCCAAAAGAAAAGTAGTTGCAAACTCATCCTTTTAGAAACTTGCTTGGGCTCATGAGAGGAGTAGAAAAACATCAAAAATTTCAGTCCTGCACGATTCTACCAAGAAATATGTGTTCATTCAAACCGCTGGTTTTTGATATTTTGGGCCCTATTGAATAATGAATTGAATTTTCTCCAAAAGTAAAGTAGTTGCAAACTCATCCTTTTAGAAACTTGTTTGGGCTGTTGAGAGGAGTAAAAAACCATCAAAAATTTCAATCCTGCATGATTCTACCAAGAAATGTGATTCTTCATTCAAAACCTGATTTTTGCTATTGGGCTCTATTGAATAATGAATGTTTTGAATTTTCTCCAAAAGTAAAGGAGTTGCAAACTCATACTTTTAGAGACTTGTTTGGGCTCATGAGAGGAGTAGAAAAACATCAAAAATTTCAGTCCTGCATGATTCTACCAAGAAATGTGTGTTCATTCAAACCGCTGGTTTTTGATAGTTTGGGCCCTATTGAATAATGAATGTTTTGAATTTTCTCCAAAAGTAAAGTAGTTGCAAACTCATCCTTTTAGAAACTTGTTTAGGCTGTTGAGAGGAGTAAAAAACCATCAAAAATTTCAATCCTGCATGATTCTACCAAGAAATGTGATTCTTCATTCAAAACCTGATTTTTGCTATTGGGCTCTATTGAATAATGAATGTTTTGAATTTTCTCCAAAAGTAAAGTAGTTGCAAACTCATCCTTTTAGAGACTTGTTTGGGCTCATGAGAGGAGTAGAAAAACATCAAAAATTTCAGTCCTGCACGATTCTACCAAGAAATGTGTGTTCATTCAAACCGCTGGTTTTTGATGTTTTGGGCCCTATTGAATAATGAATGTTTTGAATTTTCTCCAAAAGTAAAGTAGTTGCAAACTCATCCTTTTAGAAACTTGTTTGGGCTGTTGAGAGGAGTAAAAAACCATCAAAAATTTCAATCCTGCATGATTCTACCAAGAAATGTGATTCTTCATTCAAAACCTGATTTTTGCTATTGGGCTCTATTGAATAATGAATGTTTTGAATTTTCTCCAAAAGTAAAGTAGTTGCAAACTCATGCTTTTAGAGACTTGTTTGGGCTCATGAGAGGAGTAGAAAAACATCAAAAATTTCAGTCCTGCATGATTCTACCAAGAAATGTGTGTTCATTGAAACCGCTGGTTTTTGATATTTTGGGCCCTATTGAATAATGAATGTTTTGAATTTTCTCCAAAAGTAAAGTAGTTGCAAACTCATCCTTTTAGAAACTTGTTTGGGCTGTAGAGAGGAGTAAAAAACCATCAAAAATTTCAATCCTGCATGATTCTACCAAGAAATGTGATTCTTCATTCAAAACGCTGATTTTGCTATTGGGCTCTATTGAATAATGAATGTTTTGAATTTTCTCCAAAAGTAAAGTAGTTGCAAACTCATCCTTTTAGAGACTTGTTTGGGCTCATGAGAGGAGTAGAAAAATATCAAAAATTTCAGTCCTGCACGATTCTACCAAGAAATGTGTGTTCATTCAAACCGCTGGTTTTTGATATTTTGGGCCCTATTGAATAATGAAGAAATGTGTGTTCATTCAAACCGTTGGTTTTTGATATTTTGGGCCCTATTGAATAATGAATGTTTTGAATTTTCTCCAAAAGTAGTTGCAAACTCATCCTTTTAGAAACTTGTTTGGGCTGTTGAGAGGAGTAAAAAACCATCAAAAATTTCAATCCTGCATGATTCTACCAAGAAATGTGATTCTTCATTCAAACCGCTGGTTTTTGATATTTTGGGCCCTATTGAATAATGAATGTTTTGAATTTTCTCCAAAAGTAAAGTAGTTGCAAACTCATCCTTTTATAAACTTGTTTGGGCTGTTGAGAGGAGTAAAAAACCATCAAAAATTTCAATCCTGCATGATTCTACCAAGAAATGTGATTCTTCATTCATAACCTGATTTTTGCTATTGGGCTCTTTGAATAATGAATGTTTTGAATTTTCTCCAAAAGTAAAGTAGTTGCAAACTCATGCTTTTAGAGACTTGTTTGGGCTCATGAGAGGAGTAGAAAAACATCAAAAATTTCAGTCCTGCATGATTCTACCAAGAAATGTGTGTTCATTCAAACCGCTGGTTTTTGATATTTTGGGCCCTATTGAATAATGAATGTTTTGAATTTTCTCCAAAAGTAAAGTAGTTGCAAACTCATCCTTTTAGAAACGTGTTTGAGCTGTTGAGAGGAGTAAAAAAACCATCAAAAATTTCAATCCTGCATGATTCTACCAAGAAATGTGATTCTTCATTCAAAACCTGATTTTTGCTATTGGGCTCTTTGAATAATGAATGTTTTGAATTTTCTCCAAAAGTAAAGTAGTTGCAAACTCTTGCTTTTAGAGACTTGTTTGGGCTCATGAGAGGAGTAGAAAAACATCAAAAATTTCAGTCCTGCACGATTCTACCATGAAATGTGTGTTCATTCAAACCGCTGGTTTTTGATATTTTGGGCCCTATTGAATAATGAATGTTTTGGATTTTCTCCAAAAGTAAAGTAGTTGCAAACTCATCCTTTTAGAAACTTGTTTGGGCTGTTGAGAGGAGTAAAAAACCATCAAAAATTTCAATCCTGCATGATTCTACCAAGAAATGTGATTCTTCATTCAAAACGCTGGTTTTTGCTATTGGGCTCTATTGAATAATGAATGTTTTGAATTTACTCCAAAAGTAAAGTAGTTGCAAACTCATCCTTTTAGAGACTTGTTTGGGCTCATGAGAGGAGTAGAAAAACATCAAAAATTTCAGTCCTGCACGATTCTACCAAGAAATGTGAGTGTTCATTCAAACCGCTGGTTTTTGATATTTTGGGCCCTATTGAATAATGAATGTTTTGAATTTTCTCCAAAAGTAAAGTAGTTCCAAACTCATCCTTTTAGAAACTTGTTTGGGCTCTAGAGAGGAGTAAAAAACCATCAAAAATTTCAATCCTGCATGATTCTACCAAGAAATATGATTCTTCATTCAAAACCTGATTTTTGCTATTGGGTTCTATTGAATAATGAATGTTTTGAATTTTCTCCAAAAGTAAAGTGGTTGCAAACTCATCCTTTTAGAGACTTGTTTGGGCTCATGAGTAGAAAAACATCAAAAATTTCAGTCCTGCACGATTCTACCAAGAAATGTGTGTTCATTCAAACCGCTGGTTTTTGATATTGTGGGCCCTATTGAATAATGAATGTTTTGAATTTTCTCCAAAAGTAAAATAGTTGCAAACTCATCCTTTTAGAAACTTGTTTGGACTGTTGAGAGGAGTAAAAAACCATCAAAAATTTCAATCTTGCATGATTCTACCAAGAAATGTGATTCTTCATTCAAAACCTGATTTTTGCTATTGGGCTCTATTGAATAATGAATGTTTTGAATTTTCTCCAAAAGTAAAGGAGTTGCAAACTCATGCTTTTAGAGACTTGTTTGGGCTCATGAGAGGAGTAGAAAAACATCAAAAATTTCAGTCCTGCATGATTCTACCAAGAAATGTGTGTTCATTCAAACCGCTGGTTTTTGATAGTTTGGGCCCTATTGAATAATGAATGTTTTGAATTTTCTCCAAAAGTAAAGTAGTTGCAAGCTCATCCTTTTAGAAACTTGTTTGGGCTGTTGAGAGGAGTAAAAAACCATCAAAAATTTCAATCCTGCATGATTCTACCAAGAAATGTGATTCTTCATTCAAAACCTGATTTTTGCTATTGGGCTCTATTGAATAATGAATGTTTTGAATTTTCTCCAAAAGTAAAGTAGTTGCAAACTCATCCTTTTAGAGACTTGTTTGGGCTCATGAGAGGAGTAGAAAAACATCAAAAATTTCAGTCCTGCACGATTCTACCAAGAAATGTGTGTTCATTCAAACCACTGGTTTTTGATATTTTGGGCTCTATTGAATAATGAATGTTTTGAATTTTCTCCAAAAGTAAAGTAGTTGCAAACTCATCCTTTTAGAAACTTGTTTGGGCTGTTGAGAGGAGTAAAAAACCATCAAAAATTTCAATCCTGCATGATTCTACCAAGAAATGTGATTCTTCATTCAAAACCTGATTTTTGCTATTGGGCTCTATTGAATAATGAATGTTTTGAATTTTCTCCAAAATTAAAGTAGTTGCAAACTCATCCTTTTAGAGACTTGTTTGGGCTCATGAGAGGAGTAGAAAAACATCAAAAATTTCAGTCCTGCACGATTCTACCAAGAAATGTGTGTTCATTCAAACCGCTGGTTTTTGATAGTTTGGGCCCTATTGAATAATGAATGTTTTGAATTTTCTCCAAAAGTAAAGTAGTTGCAAACTCATCCTTTTAGAAACTTGTTTGGGCTGTTGAGAGGAGTAAAAAACCATCAAAAATTTCAATCCTGCATGATTCTACCAAGAAATGTGATTCTTCATTCAAAACCTGATTTTTGCTATTGGGCTCTATTGAATAATGAATGTTTTGAATTTTCTCCAAAAGTAAAGTAGTTGCAAACTCATCCTTTTAGAGACTTGTTTGGGCTCATGAGAGGAGTAGAAAAACATCAAAAATTTCAGTCCTGCATGATTCTACCAAGAAATGTGTGTTCATTCAAACCGCTGGTTTTTGATATTTTGGGCCCTATTGAATAATGAACGTTTTGAATTTTCTCCAAAAGTAAAGTAGTTGCAAACTCATCCTTTTAGAAACGTGTTTGGGCTGTTGAGAGGAGTAAAAAACCATCAAAAATTTCAATCCTGCATGATTCTACCAAGAAATGTGATTCTTCATTCAAAACCTGATTTTTGCTATTGGGCTCTTTGAATAATGAATGTTTTGAATTTTCTCCAAAAGTAAAGTAGTTGCAAACTCTTGCTTTTAGAGACTTGTTTGGGCTCATGAGAGGAGTAGAAAAACATCAAAAATTTCAGTCCTGCATGATTCTACCAAGAAATGTGTTCATTGAAACCGCTGGTTTTTGATAGTTTGGGCCCTATTGAATAATGAATGTTTTGAATTTTCGCCAGAAGTAAAGTAGTTGCAAACTCATCCTTTTAGAAACTTGTTTGGGCTGTTGAGAGGAGTAAAAAACCATCAAAAATTTCAATCCTGCATGATTCTACCAAGAAATGTGATTCTTCATTCAAAACGCTCGTTTTTGCTGTTGGGCTCTATTGAATAATGAATGTTTTGAATTTTCTCCAAAAGTAAAGTAGTTGCAAACTCATCCTTTTAGAGACTTGTTTGGGCTCATGAGAGGAGTAGAAAAACATCAAAAATTTCAGTCCTGCACGATTCTACCATGAAATGTGTGTTCATTCAAACCGCTGGTTTTTGATATTTTGGGCCCTATTGAATAATGAATGTTTTGGATTTTCTCCAAAAGTAAAGTAGTTGCAAACTCATCCTTTTAGAAACTTGTTTGGGCTCTAGAGAGGAGTAAAAAACCATCAAAAATTTCAATCCTGCATGATTCTACCAAGAAATATGATTCTTCATTCAAAACCTGATTTTTGCTATTGGGTTCTATTGAATAATGAATGTTTTGAATTTTCTCCAAAAGTAAAGTGGTTGCAAACTCATCCTTTTAGAGACTTGTTTGGGCTCATGAGTAGAAAAACATCAAAAATTTCAGTCCTGCACGATTCTAACAAGAAATGTGTGTTCATTCAAACCACTGGTTTTTGATATTTTGGGCCCTATTGAATAATGAATGTTTTGAATTTTCTCCAAAAGTAAAGTAGTTGCAAACTCATCCTTTTAGAAACTTGTTTGGGCTGTTGAGAGGAGTAAAAAACCATCAAAAATTTCAATCCTGCATGATTCTACCAAGAAATGTGATTCTTCATTCAAAACCTGATTTTTGCTATTGGGCTCTATTGAATAATGAATGTTTTGAATTTTCTCCAAAATTAAAGTAGTTGCAAACTCATCCTTTTAGAGACTTGTTTGGGCTCATGAGAGGAGTAGAAAAACATCAAAAATTTCAGTCCTGCACGATTCTACCAAGAAATGTGTGTTCATTCAAACCGCTGGTTTTTGATAGTTTGGGCCCTATTGAATAATGAATGTTTTGAATTTTCTCCAAAAGTAAAGTAGTTGCAAACTCATCCTTTTAGAAACTTGTTTGGGCTGTTGAGAGGAGTAAAAAACCATCAAAAATTTCAATCCTGCATGATTCTACCAAGAAATGTGATTCTTCATTCAAAACCTGATTTTTGCTATTGGGCTCTATTGAATAATGAATGTTTTGAATTTTCTCCAAAAGTAAAGTAGTTGCAAACTCATCCTTTTAGAGACTTGTTTGGGCTCATGAGAGGAGTAGAAAAACATCAAAAATTTCAGTCCTGCATGATTCTACCAAGAAATGTGTGTTCATTCAAACCGCTGGTTTTTGATATTTTGGGCCCTATTGAATAATGAACGTTTTGAATTTTCTCCAAAAGTAAAGTAGTTGCAAACTCATCCTTTTAGAAACGTGTTTGGGCTGTTGAGAGGAGTAAAAAACCATCAAAAATTTCAATCCTGCATGATTCTACCAAGAAATGTGATTCTTCATTCAAAACCTGATTTTTGCTATTGGGCTCTTTGAATAATGAATGTTTTGAATTTTCTCCAAAAGTAAAGTAGTTGCAAACTCTTGCTTTTAGAGACTTGTTTGGGCTCATGAGAGGAGTAGAAAAACATCAAAAATTTCAGTCCTGCATGATTCTACCAAGAAATGTGTTCATTGAAACCGCTGGTTTTTGATAGTTTGGGCCCTATTGAATAATGAATGTTTTGAATTTTCGCCAGAAGTAAAGTAGTTGCAAACTCATCCTTTTAGAAACTTGTTTGGGCTGTTGAGAGGAGTAAAAAACCATCAAAAATTTCAATCCTGCATGATTCTACCAAGAAATGTGATTCTTCATTCAAAACGCTCGTTTTTGCTGTTGGGCTCTATTGAATAATGAATGTTTTGAATTTTCTCCAAAAGTAAAGTAGTTGCAAACTCATCCTTTTAGAGACTTGTTTGGGCTCATGAGAGGAGTAGAAAAACATCAAAAATTTCAGTCCTGCACGATTCTACCATGAAATGTGTGTTCATTCAAACCGCTGGTTTTTGATATTTTGGGCCCTATTGAATAATGAATGTTTTGGATTTTCTCCAAAAGTAAAGTAGTTGCAAACTCATCCTTTTAGAAACTTGTTTGGGCTGTTGAGAGGAGTAAAAAACCATCAAAAATTTCAATCCTGCATGATTCTACCAAGAAATGTGATTCTTCATTCAAAATGCTGGTTTTTGCTATTGGGCTCTATTGAATAATGAATGTTTTGAATTTTCTCCAAAAGTAAAGTAGTTGCAAACTCATCCTTTTAGAGACTTGTTTGGGCTCATGAGAGGAGTAGAAAAACATCAAAAATTTCAGTCCTGCACGATTCTACCAAGAAATGTGTGTTCATTCAAACCGCTGGTTTTTGATATTTTGGGCCCTATTGAATAATGAATGTTTTGAATTTTCTCCAAAAGTAAAGTAGTTCCAAACTCATCCTTTTAGAAACTTGTTTGGGCTCTAGAGTGGAGTAAAAAACCATCAAAAATTTCAATCCTGCATGATTCTACCAAGAAATGTGATTCTTCATTCAAAACCTGATTTTTGCTATTGGGTTCTATTGAATAATGAATGTTTTGAATTTTCTCCAAAAGTAAAGTAGTTGCAAACTCATCCTTTTAGAGACTTGTTTGGGCTCATGAGAGGAGTAGAAAAACATCAAAAATTTCAGTCCTGCACGATTCTACCAAGAAATGTGTGTTCATTCAAACCGCTGGTTTTTGATATTTTGGGCCCTATTGAATAATGAATGTTTTGAATTTTCTCCAAAAGTAAAATAGTTGCAAACTCATCCTTTTAGAAACTTGTTTGGACTGTTGAGAGGAGTAAAAAACCATCAAAAATTTCAATCCTGCATGATTCTACCAAGAAACGTGATTCTTCATTCAAAACGCTGGTTTTTGCTATTGGGCTCTATTGAATAATAAATGTTTTGAATATTCTCCAAAAGTAAAGTAGTTGCAAACTCATCCTTTTAGAGACTTGTTTGGGCTCATGAGAGGAGTAGAAAAACATCAAAAATTTCAGTCCTGCACGATTCTACCAAGAAATATGTGTTCATTCAAACCGCTGGTTTTTGATATTTTGGGCCCTATTGAATAATGAATTGAATTTTCTCCAAAAGTAAAGTAGTTGCAAACTCATCCTTTTAGAAACTTGTTTGGGCTGTTGAGAGGAGTAATAAACCATCAAAAATTTCAATCCTGCATGATTCTACCAAGAAATGTGATTCTTCATTCAAAACCTGATTTTTGCTATTGGGCTCTATTGAATAATGAATGTTTTGAATTTTCTCCAAAAGTAAAGGAGTTGCAAACTCATGCTTTTAGAGACTTGTTTGGGCTCATGAGAGGAGTAGAAAAACATCAAAAATTTCAGTCCTGCAAGATTCTACCAAGAAATGTGTGTTCCTTCAAACCGCTGGTTTTTGATAGTTTGGGCCCTATTGAATAATGAATGTTTTGAATTTTCTCCAAAAGTAAAGTAGTTGCAAACTCATCCTTTTAGAAACTTGTTTGGGCTGTTGAGAGGAGTAAAAAACCATAACCATCAAAAATTTCAATCCTGCATGATTCTACCAAGAAATGTGATTCTTCATTCAAAACCTGATTTTTGCTATTGGGCTCTATTGAATAATGAATGTTTTGAATTTTCTCCAAAAGTAAAGTAGTTGCAAACTCATCCTTTTAGAGACTTGTTTGGGCTCATGAGAGGAGTAATAAAACATCAAAAATTTCAGTCCTGCACGATTCTACCAAGAAATGTGTGTTCATTCAAACCGCTGGTTTTTGATGTTTTGGGCCCTATTGAATAATGAATGTTTTGAATTTTCTCCAAAAGTAAAGTAGTTGCAAACTCATCCTTTTAGAAACTTGTTTGGGCTGTTGAGAGGAGTAAAAAACCATCAAAAACTTCAATCCTGCATGATTCTACCAAGAAATGTGATTCTTCATTCAAAACCTGATTTTTGCTATTGGGCTCTATTGAATAATGAATGTTTTGAATTTTCTCCAAAAGTAAAGTAGTTGCAAACTCATGCTTTTAGAGACTTGTTTGGGCTCATGAGAGGAGTAGAAAAACATCAAAAATTTCAGTCCTGCATGATTCTACCAAGAAATGTGTGTTCATTGAAACCGCTGGTTTTTGATATTTTGGGCCCTATTGAATAATGAATGTTTTGAATTTTCTCCAAAAGTAAAGTAGTTGCAAACTCATCCTTTTAGAAACTTGTTTGGGCTGTAGAGAGGAGTAAAAAACCATCAAAAATTTCAATCCTGCATGATTCTACCAAGAAATGTGATTCTTCATTCAAAACGCTGGTTTTTGCTATTGGGCTCTATTGAATAATGAATGTTTTGAATTTTCTCCAAAAGTAAAGTAGTTGCAAACTCATCCTTTTATAAACTTGTTTGGGCTGTTGAGAGGAGTAAAAAACCATCAAAAATTTCAATCCTGCACGATTCTTCCAAGAAATGTGTGTTCATTCAAACCGCTGGTTTTTGATATTTTGGGCCCTATTGAATAATGAAGAAATGTGTGTTCATTCAAACCAATGGTTTTTGATATTTTGGGCCCTATAGAATAATGAATGTTTTGAATTTTCTCCAAAAGTAGTTGCAAACTCATCCTTTTAGAAACTTGTTTGGGCTGTTGAGAGGAGTAAATAACCATCAAAAATTTCAATCCTGCATGATTCTACCAAGAAATGTGATTCTTCATTCAAACCGCTGGTTTTTGATATTTTGGGCCCTATTGAATAATGAATGTTTTGAATTTTCTCCAAAAGTAAAGTAGTTGCAAACTCATCCTTTTATAAACTTGTTTGGGCTGTTGAGAGGAGTAAAAAACCATCAAAAATTTCAATCCTGCATGATTCTACCAAGAAATGTGATTCTTCATTCATAACCTGATTTTTGCGATTGGGCTCTTTGAATAATGAATGTTTTGAATTTTCTCCAAAAGTAAAGTAGTTGCAAACTCATGCTTTTAGAGACTTGTTTGGGCTCATGAGAGGAGTAGAAAAACATCAAAAATTTCAATCCTGCATGATTCTACCAAGAAATGTGTGTTCATTGAAACCGCTGGTTTTTGATAGCTTGAGCCCTATTGAATAATGAATGTTTTGAATTTTCTCCAAAACTAGTTGCAAACTCATCCTTTTAGAAACTTGTTTGGGCTGTTGAGAGGAGTAAAAAACCATCAAAAATTTCAATCCTGCATGATTCTACCAAGAAATGTGATTCTTCATTCAAAACGCTGATTTTTGCTATTGGGCTCTATTGAATAATGAATGTTTTTAATTTTCTCCAAAAGTAAAGTAGTTGCAAACTCATCCTTTTAGAGACTTGTTTGGGCTCATGAGAGGAGTAGAAAAACATCAAAAATTTCAGTCCTGCACGATTCTACCAAGAAATGTGTGTTCATTGAAACCGCTGGTTTTTGATATTTTGGGCCCTATTGAATAATGAATGTTTTGAATTTTCTCCAAAAGTAAAGTAGTTGCAAACTCATCCTTTTAGAAACTTGTTTGGGCTGTTGAGAGGAGTAAAAAACCATCAAAAATTTCAATCCTGCATGATTCTACCAAGAAATGTGATTCTTCATTCAAATCGCTGGTTTTTGCTATTGGGCTCTATTGAATAATGAATGTTTTGAATTTTCTCCAAAAGTAAAGTAGTTGCAAACTCATCCTTTTAGAAACTTGTTTGGGCTGTTGAGAGGAGTAAAAAACCATCAAAAATTTCAATCCTGCATGATTCTACCAAGAAATGTGATTCTTCATTCAAAACCTGATTTTTGCTATTGGGCTCTATTGAATAATGAATGTTTTGAATTTTCTCCAAAAGTAAAGTAGTTGCAAACTCATGCTTTTAGAGACTTGTTTGGGCTCATGAGAGGAGAAGAAAAACATCAAAAATTTCAGTCCTGCATGATTCTACCAAGAAATGTGTGTTCATTGAAACCGCTGGTTTTTGATAGTTTGGGCCCTATTGAATAATAAATGTTTTGAATTTTCTCCAAAAGTAAAGTAGTTGCAAACTCATCCTTTTAGAAACTTGTTTGGGCTGTTGAGAGGAGTAAAAACCATCAAAAATTTCAATCCTGCATGATTCTACCAAGAAATGTGATTCTTCATTCAAAACGCTGGTTTTTGCTATTGGGCTCTAGTGAATAATGAATGTTTTGAATATTCTCCAAAAGTAAAGTAGTTGCAAACTCATCCTTTTAGAGACTTGTTTGGGCTCATGAGAGGAGTAGAAAAACATCAAAAATTTCAGTCCTGCACGATTCTACCAAGAAATGTGTGTTCATTCAAACCACTGGTTTTTGATATTTTGGGCCCTATTGAATAATGAATGTTTTGAATTTTCTCCAAAAGTAAAGTAGTTGCAAACTCATCCTTTTAGAAACTTGTTTGGGCTGTTGAGAGGAGTAAAAAACCATCAAAAATTTCAATCCTGCATGATTCTACCAAAAATTTGATTCTTCATTCAAAACCTGATTTTTGCTATTGGGCTCTATTGAATAATGAATGTTTTGAATTTTCTCCAAAAGTAAAGTAGTTGCAAACTCATCCTTTTAGAGACTTGTTTGGGCTCATGAGAGGAGTAGAAAAACATCAAAAATTTCAGTCCTGCACGATTCTACCAAGAAATGTGTGTTCATTCAAACCGCTGGTTTTTGATAGTTTGGGCCCTATTGAATAATGAATGTTTTGAATTTTCTCCAAAAGTAAAGTACTTGCAAACTCATCCTTTTAGAAACTTGTTTGGGCTGTTGAGAGGAGTAAAAAACCATCAAAAATTTCAATCCTGCATGATTCTACCAAGAAATGTGATTCTTCATTCAAAACCTGATTTTTGCTATTGGGCTCTATTGAATAATGAATGTTTTGAATTTTCTCCAAAAGTAAAGTAGTTGCAAACTCATCCTTTTAGAGACTTGTTTGGGCTCATGAGAGGAGTAGAAAAACATCAAAAATTTCAGTCCTGCATGATTCTACCAAGAAATGTGTGTTCATTCAAACCGCTGGTTTTTGATATTTTGGGCCCTATTGAATAATGAATGTTTTGAATTTTCTCCAAAAGTAAAGTAGTTGCAAACTCATCCTTTTAGAAACGTGTTTGGGCTGTTGAGAGGAGTAAAAAACCATCAAAAATTTCAATCCTGCATGATTCTACCAAGAAATGTGATTCTTCATTTAAAACGCTGATTTTTGCTATTGGGCTCTATTGAATAATGAATGTTTTGAATTTTCTCCAAAAGTAAAGTAGTTGCAAACTCTTGCTTTTAGAGACTTGTTTGGGCTCATGAGAGGAGTAGAAAAACATCAAAAATTTCAGTCCTGCATGATTCTACCAAGAAATGTGTTCATTGAAATCGCTGGTTTTTGATAGTTTGGGCCCTATTGAATAATGAATGTTTTGAATTTTCGCCAGAAGTAAAGTAGTTGCAAACTCATCCTTTTAGAAACTTGTTTGGGCTGTTGAGAGGAGTAAAAAACCATCAAAAATTTCAATCCTGCATGATTCTACCAAGAAATGTGATTCTTCATTCAAAACGCTCGTTTTTGCTGTTGGGCTCTATTGAATAATGAATGTTTTGAATTTTCTCCAAAAGTAAAGTAGTTGCAAACTCATCCTTTTAGAGACTTGTTTGGGCTCATGAGAGGAGTAGAAAAACATCAAAAATTTCAGTCCTGCACGATTCTACCATGAAATGTGTGTTCATTCAAACCGCTGGTTTTTGATATTTTGGGCCTTATTGAATAATGAATGTTTTGGATTTTCTCCAAAAGTAAAGTAGTTGCAAACTCATCCTTTTAGGAACTTGTTTGGGCTGTTGAGAGGAGTAAAAAACCATCAAAAATTTCAATCCTGCATGATTCTACCAAGAAATGTGATTCTTCATTCAAAACGCTGGTTTTTGCTATTGGGCTCTATTGAATAATGAATGTTTTGAATTTTCTCCAAAAGTAAAGTAGTTGCAAACTCATCCTTTTAGAGACTTGTTTGGGCTCATGAGAGGAGTAGAAAAACATCAAAAATTTCAGTCCTGCACGATTCTACCAAGAAATGTGTGTTCATTCAAACCGCTGGTTTTTGATATTTTGGGCCCTATTGAATAATGAATGTTTTGAATTTTCTCCAAAAGTAAAGTAGTTCCAAACTCATCCTTTTAGAAACTTGTTTGGGCTCTAGAGAGGAGTAAAAAACCATCAAAAATTTCAATCCTGCATGATTCTACCAAGAAATGTGATTCTTCATTCAAAACCTGATTTTTGCTATTGGGTTCTATTGAATAATGAATGTTTTGAATTTTCTCCAAAAGTAAAGTAGTTGCAAACTCATCCTTTTAGAGACTTGTTTGGGCTCATGAGAGGAGTAGAAAAACATCAAAAATTTCAGTCCTGCACGATTCTACCAAGAAATGTGTGTTCATTCAAACCGCTGGTTTTTGATATTTTGGGCCCTATTGAATAATGAATGTTTTGAATTTTCTCCAAAAGTAAAATAGTTGCAAACTCATCCTTTTAGAAACTTGTTTGGACTGTTGAGAGGAGTAAAAAACCATCAAAAATTTCAATCCTGCATGATTGTACCAAGAAACGTGATTCTTCATTCAAAACGCTGGTTTTTGCTATTGGGCTCTATTGAATAATAAATGTTTTGAATATTCTCCAAAAGTAAAGTAGTTGCAAACTCATCCTTTTAGAGACTTGTTTGGGCTCATGAGAGGAGTAGAAAAACATCAAAAATTTCAGTCCTGCACGATTCTACCAAGAAATATGTGTTCATTCAAACCACTGGTTTTTGATATTTTGGGCCCTATTGAATAATGAATTGAATTTTCTCCAAAAGTAAAGTGGTTGCAAACTCATCCTTTTAGAAACTTGTTTGGGCTGTTGAGAGGAGTAAAAAACCATCAAAAATTTCAATCCTGCATGATTCTACCAAGAAATGTGATTCTTCATTCAAAACCTGATTTTTGCTATTGGGCTCTATTGAATAATGAATGTTTTGAATTTTCTCCAAAAGTAAAGGAGTTGCAAACTCATGCTTTTAGAGACTTGTTTGGGCTCATGAGAGGAGTAGAAAAACATCAAAAATTTCAATCCTGCATGATTCTACCAAGAAATGTGTGTTCATTCAAACCGCTGGTTTTTGATAGTTTGGGCCCTATTGAATAATGAATGTTTTGAATTTTCTCCAAAAGTAAAGTAGTTGCAAACTCATCCTTTTAGAAACTTGTTTGGGCTGTTGAGAGGAGTAAAAAACCATCAAAAATTTCAATCCTGCATGATTCTACCAAGAAATGTGATTCTTCATTCAAAACCTGATTTTTGCTATTGGGCTCTATTGAATAATGAATGTTTTGAATTTTCTCCAAAAGTAAAGTAGTTGCAAACTCATCCTTTTAGAGACTTGTTTGGGCTCATGAGAGGAGTAGAAAAACATCAAAAATTTCAGTCCTGCACGATTCTACCAAGAAATGTGTGTTCATTCAAACCGCTGGTTTTTGATGTTTTGGGCCCTATTGAATAATGAATGTTTTGAATTTTCTCCAAAAGTAAAGTAGTTGCAAACTCATCCTTTTAGAAACTTGTTTGGGCTGTTGAGAGGAGTAAAAAACCATCAAAAATTTCAATCCTGCATGATTCTACCAAGAAATGTGATTCTTCATTCAAAACCTGATTTTTGCTATTGGGCTCTATTGAATAATGAATGTTTTGAATTTTCTCCAAAAGTAAAGTAGTTGCAAACTCATCCTTTTAGAGACTTGTTTGGGCTCATGAGAGGAGTAGAAAAACATCAAAAATTTCAGTCCTGCACGATTCTACCAAGAAATGTGTGTTCATTCAAACCGCTGGTTTTTGATAGTTTGGGCCCTATTGAATAATGAATGTTTTGAATTTTCTCCAAAAGTAAAGTAGTTGCAAACTCATCCTTTTAGAGACTTGTTTGGGCTCATGAGAGGAGTAGAAAAACATCAAAAATTTCAGTCCTGCACGATTCTACCAAGAAATGTGTGTTCATTCAAACCGCTGGTTTTTGATGTTTTGGGCCCTATTGAATAATGAATGTTTTGAATTTTCTCCAAAAGTAAAGTAGTTGCAAACTCATCCTTTTAGAAACTTGTTTGGGCTGTTGAGAGGAGTAAAAAACCATCAAAAATTTCAATCCTGCATGATTCTACCAAGAAATGTGATTCTTCATTCAAAACCTGATTTTTGCTATTGGGCTCTATTGAATAATGAATGTTTTGAATTTTCTCCAAAAGTAAAGTAGTTGCAAACTAATCCTTTTAGAGACTTGTTTGGGCTCATGAGAGGAGTAGAAAAACATCAAAAATTTCAGTCCTGCACGATTCTACCAAGAAATGTGTGTTCATTCAAACCGCTGGTTTTTGATAGTTTGGGCCCTATTGAATAATGAATGTTTTGAATTTTCTCCAAAAGTAAAGTAGTTGCAAACTCATCCTTTTAGAAACTTGTTTGGGCTGTTGAGAGGAGTAAAAAACCATCAAAAATTTCAATCCTGCATGATTCTACCAAGAAATGTGATTCTTCATTCAAAACCTGATTTTTGCTATTGGGCTCTATTGAATAATGAATGTTTTGAATTTTCTCCAAAAGTAAAGTAGTTGCAAACTCATCCTTTTAGAGACTTGTTTGGGCTCATGAGAGGAGTAGAAAAACATCAAAAATTTCAGTCCTGCATGATTCTACCAAGAAATGTGTGTTCATTCAAACCGCTGGTTTTTGATATTTTGGGCCCTATTGAATAATGAATGTTTTGAATTTTCTCCAAAAGTAAAGTAGTTGCAAACTCATCCTTTTAGAAACGTGTTTGGGCTGTTGAGAGGAGTAAAAAACCATCAAAAATTTCAATCCTGCATGATTCTACCAAGAAATGTGATTCTTCATTCAAAACCTGATTTTTGCTATTGGGCTCTTTGAATAATGAATGTTTTGAATTTTCTCCAAAAGTAAAGTAGTTGCAAACTCTTGCTTTTAGAGACTTGTTTGGGCTCATGAGAGGAGTAGAAAAACATCAAAAATTTCAGTCCTGCATGATTCTACCAAGAAATGTGTTCATTGAAACCGCTGGTTTTTGATAGTTTGGGCCCTATTGAATAATGAATGTTTTGAATTTTCGCCAGAAGTAAAGTAGTTGCAGACTCATCCTTTTAGAAACTTGTTTGGGCTGTTGAGAGGAGTAAAAAACCATCAAAAATTTCAATCCTGCATGATTCTACCAAGAAATGTGATTCTTCATTCAAAACGCTCGTTTTTGCTGTTGGGCTCTATTGAATAATGAATGTTTTGAATTTTCTCCAAAAGTAAAGTAGTTACAAACTCATCCTTTTAGAGACTTGTTTGGGCTCATGAGAGGAGTAGAAAAACATCAAAAATTTCAGTCATGCACGATTCTACCATGAAATGTGTGTTCATTCAAACCGCTGGTTTTTGATATTTTGGGCCTTATTGAATAATGAATGTTTTGGATTTTCTCCAAAAGTAAAGTAGTTGCAAACTCATCCTTTTAGAAACTTGTTTGGGCTGTTGAGAGGAGTAAAAAACCATCAAAAATTTCAATCCTGCATGATTCTACCAAGAAATGTGATTCTTCATTCAAAACGCTGGTTTTTGCTATTGGGCTCTATTGAATAATGAATGTTTTGAATTTTCTCCAAAAGTAAAGTAGTTGCAAACTCATCCTTTTAGAGACTTGTTTGGGCTCATGAGAGGAGTAGAAAAACATCAAAAATTTCAGTCCTGCACGATTCTACCAAGAAATGTGTGTTCATTCAAACCGCTGGTTTTTGATATTTTGGGCCCTATTGAATAATGAATGTTTTGAATTTTCTCCAAAAGTAAAGTAGTTCCAAACTCATCCTTTTAGAAACTTGTTTGGGCTCTAGAGAGGAGTAAAAAACCATCAAAAATTTCAATCCTGCATGATTCTACCAAGAAATGTGATTCTTCATTCAAAACCTGATTTTTGCTATTGGGTTCTATTGAATAATGAATGTTTTGAATTTTCTCCAAAAGTAAAGTAGTTGCAAACTCATCCTTTTAGAGACTTGTTTGGGCTCATGAGAGGAGTAGAAAAACATCAAAAATTTCAGTCCTGCACGATTCTACCAAGAAATGTGTGTTCATTCAAACCGCTGGTTTTTGATATTTTGGGCCCTATTGAATAATGAATGTTTTGAATTTTCTCCAAAAGTAAAATAGTTGCAAACTCATCCTTTTAGAAACTTGTTTGGACTGTTGAGAGGAGTAAAAAACCATCAAAAATTTCAATCCTGCATGATTGTACCAAGAAACGTGATTCTTCATTCAAAACGCTGGTTTTTGCTATTGGGCTCTATTGAATAATAAATGTTTTGAATATTCTCCAAAAGTAAAGTAGTTGCAAACTCATCCTTTTAGAGACTTGTTTGGGCTCATGAGAGGAGTAGAAAAACATCAAAAATTTCAGTCCTGCACGATTCTACCAAGAAATATGTGTTCATTCAAACCACTGGTTTTTGATATTTTGGGCCCTATTGAATAATGAATTGAATTTTCTCCAAAAGTAAAGTGGTTGCAAACTCATCCTTTTAGAAACTTGTTTGGGCTGTTGAGAGGAGTAAAAAACCATCAAAAATTTCAATCCTGCATGATTCTACCAAGAAATGTGATTCTTCATTCAAAACCTGATTTTTGCTATTGGGCTCTATTGAATAATGAATGTTTTGAATTTTCTCCAAAAGTAAAGTAGTTGCAAACTCATGCTTTTAGAGACTTGTTTGGGCTCATGAGAGGAGTAGAAAAACATCAAAAATTTCAGTCCTGCATGATTCTACCAAGAAATGTGTGTTCATTGAAACCGCTGGTTTTTGATATTTTGGGCCCTATTGAATAATGAATGTTTTGAATTTTCTCCAAAAGTAAAGTAGTTGCAAACTCTTCCTTTTAGAAACTTGTTTGGGCTGTAGAGAGGAGTAAAAAACCATCAAAAATTTCAATCCTGCATGATTCTACCAAGAAATGTGATTCTTCATTCAAAACGCTGGTTTTTGCTATTGGGCTCTATTGAATAATGAATGTTTTGAATTTTCTCCAAAAGTAAAGTAGTTGCAAACTCATCCTTTTAGAGACTTGTTTGGGCTCATGAGAGGAGTAGAAAAATATCAAAAATTTCAGTCCTGCACGATTCTACCAAGAAATGTGTGTTCATTCAAACCGCTGGTTTTTGATATTTTGGGCCCTATTGAATAATGAAGAAATGTGTGTTCATTCAAACCGCTGGTTTTTGTTATTTTGGGCCCTATTGAATAATGAATGTTTTGAATTTTCTCCAAAAGTAGTTGCAAACTCATCCTTTTAGAAACTTGTTTGGGCTGTTGAGAGGAGTAAAAAACCATCAAAAATTTCAATTCTGCATGATTCTACCAAGAAATGTGATTCTTCATTCAAACCGCTGGTTTTTGATATTTTGGGCCCTATTGAATAATGAATGTTTTGAATTTTCTCCAAAAGTAAAGTAGTAGCAAACTCATCCTTTTATAAACTTGTTTGGGCTGTTGAGAGGAGTAAAAAACCATCAAAAATTTCAATCCTGCATGATTCTACCAAGAAATGTGATTCTTCATTCATAACCTGATTTTTGCTATTGGGCTCTTTGAATAATGAATGTTTTGAATTTTCTCCAAAAGTAAAGTAGTTGCAAACTCATGCTTTTAGAGACTTGTTTGGGCTCATGAGAGGAGTAGAAAAACATCAAAAATTTCAGTCCTGCATGATTCTACCAAGAAATGTGTGTTCATTGAAACCGCTGGTTTTTGATAGTTTGGGCCCTATTGAATAATGAATGTTTTGAATTTTCTCCAAAACTAGTTGCAAACTCATCCTTTTAGAAACTTGTTTGGGCTGTTGAGAGGAGTAAAAAACCATCAAAAATTTCAATCCTGCATGATTCTACCAAGAAATGTGATTCTTCATTCAAAACGCTGATTTTTGCTATTGGGCTCTATTGAATAATGAATGTTTTGAATTTTCTCCAAAAGTAAAGTAGTTGCAAACTCATCCTTTTAGAGACTTGTTTGGGCTCATGAAAGGAGTAGAAAAACATCAAAAATTTCAGTCCTGCACGATTCTACCAAGAAATGTGTGTTCATTCAAACCGCTGGTTTTTGATATTTTGGGCCCTATTGAATAATGAATGTTTTGAATTTTCTCCAAAAGTAAAGTAGTTGCAAACTCATCCTTTTAGAAACTTGTTTGGGCTGTTGAGAGGAGTAAAAAACCATCAAAAATTTCAATCCTGCATGATTCTACCAAGAAATGTGATTCTTCATTCAAAACGCTGGTTTTTGCTATTGGGCTCTATTGAATAATGAATGTTTTGAATTTTCTCCAAAAGTAAAGTAGTTGCAAACTCATGCTTTTAGAGACTTGTTTGGGCTCATGAGAGGAGTAGAAAAACATCAAAAATTTCAGTCCTGCATTATTCTACCAAGAAATGTGTGTTCATTGAAACTGCTGGTTTTTGATAGTCTGGGCCCTATTGAATAATGAATGTTTTGAATTTTCTCCAAAAGTAAAGTAGTAGCAAACTCATCCTTTTAGAAACTTGTTTGGGCTGTTGAGAGGAGTAAAAGACCATCAAAAATTTCAATCCTGCATGATTCTACCAAGAAATGTGATTCTTCATTCAAAACGCTGGTTTTTGCTATTGGGCTCTATAGAATAATGAATGTTTTGAATTTTCTCCAAAAGTAAAGTAGTTGCAAACTCATCCTTTTAGAGACTTGTTTGGGCTCATGAGAGGAGTAGAAAAACATCAAAAATTTCAGTCCTGCACGATTCTACCAAGAAATGTGTGTTCATTCAAACCGCTGGTTTTTGATATTTTGGGCTCTATTGAATAATGAATGTTTTGAATTTTCTTCAAAAGTAAAGTAGTTGCAAACTCATCCTTTTAGAAACTTGTTTGGGCTGTTGAGAGTAGTAGAAAAACATCAAAAATTTCAATCCTGCACGATTCTACAAAGAAATGTGAGTGTTCATTCAAACCGCTGGTTTTTGCTATTTTGGGGCCCTATTGAATAATGAATGTTTTGAATTTTCTCCAAAAGTAAAGTAGTTGCAAACTCATGCTTTTAGAAACTTGTTTGGGCTGTTGAGAGGAGTAAAAAAAATCAAAAATTTCTATCCTGCATGATTCTACCAAGAAATGTGAGTTCATTCAAAACGCTGCTTTTTGCTATTGTGCTCTATTGAATAATGAATGTTTTGAATTTTCTCCAAAAGTAAAGTAGTTGCAAACTCATCCTTTTAGAAACTTGTTTGGGCTGTTGAGAGGAGTAAAAAAACATCAAAAATTTCAATCCTGCACGATTCTACCAGGAAATGTGAGTGTTCATTCAAACCGCTGGTTTTTACTATTTTGGGCCCTATTGAATAATGAATGTTTTGAATTTTCTCCAAATATAAAGTAGTTGCAAACTCATCCTTTTAGAAACCTGTTTGGGCTGTTGAGAGGAGTAAAAAAACATCAAAAATTTCAATCCTGCACGATTCTACCAAGAAATGTGATTGTTCATTCAAACCTCTGGTTTTTGCTATTGGGCTCTATTGAATAATGAATGTTTTGAATTTTCTCCAAAAGTAAAGTAGTTGCAAACTCATCATTTTAGAAACTTGTTTGGGCTATTGAGAGGAGTAGAAAAACATCAAAAATTTCAATCCTGCACGATTCTACAAAGAAATGTGAGTGTTCATTCAAAACGCTGGTTTTTGCTATTTTGGGCCCTATTGAATAATGAATGTTTTGAATTTTCTCCAAAAGTAAAGTAGTTGCAAACTCATCCTTTTAGAAACTTGTTTGGGCTGTTGAGAGGAGTAAAAAAATCAAAAATTTCAATCCTGCATGATTCTACCAAGAAATGTGAGTTCATTCAAAACGCTGCTTTTTGCTATTGTGCTCTATTGAATAATGAATGTTTTGAATTTTCTCCAAAAGTAAAGGAGTTGCAAGCTCATCCTATTAGAACCTTGTTTGGGCTGTTGAGAGGAGTAAAAAAACATCAAAAATTTCAAAACTGCACGATTCTACCAAGATATGTGAGTGTTCATTCAAATCGCTGGTTTTTGCTATTTTGGGCACTATTGATTAATGAATGTTTTGAATTTTCTCCAAAAGTAAAGTACTTGCAAACTCATCCTTTTAGAAACTTGTCTGGGCTATTGAGAGGAGTAAAAAAAGATAAAAAATTTCAATCCTGCACGATTCTACCAGGAAATGTGAGTGTTCATTCAAACTGCTGGTTTTTACTATTTTGGGCCCTATTGAATAATGAATGTTTTGAATTTTCTGCAAAAGTAAAGTAGTTGCAAACTCATCCTTTTAGAAATCTGTTTGGGCTGTTGAGAGGAGTAAAAAAACATCAAAAATTTCAATCCTGCATGATTCTACAAAGAAATGTGAGTGTTCATTCAAAATGCTGGTTTTTGCTATTTTGGGCCCTATTGAATAATGAATGTTTTGAATTTTCTCCAAAAGTAAAGTAGTTGCAAACTCATACTTTTAGAAACTTGTTTGCGCTGTTGAGAGGAGTAAAAAAAATAAAAAATTTCAATCCTGCATGATTCTACCAAGAAATGTGATTGTTCATTCAAAACACTGGTTTTTGCTATTTTGGGCCCTATTGATTAATGAATGTTTTGAATTTTCTCCTAATTAAAGTAGTTGCAAACTCATCCTTTTAGAAACTTGTTTGGGCTGTTGAGAGGAGTAAAAAAACATCAAAAATTTCAATCCTGCACGATTCTACCAAGAAATGTGAGTGTTCATTCAAACCGCTGGTTTTTGCTATTTTGGGCCCTATTGAATAATGAATGTTTTGAATTTTCTCCAAATTAAAGTAGTTGCAAACTCATCCTTTTAGAAACTTGTTTGGGCTGTTGAGAGGAGTAAAAAAAACATCAAAAATTTCAATCCTGCACGATTCTACCAAGAAATGTGATTGTTCATTCAAAACGCTGGTTTTTGCTATTGGGCTCTATTGAATAATGAATGTTTTGAATTTTCTCCAAAAGTAAAGTAGATGCAAACTCATCCTTTTGGAAACTTGTTTGGGCTGTTGAGAGGAGTAAAAAACATCAAAAATTTCAATCCTGCACGATTCTACCAAGAAACGTGAGTTCATTCAAACCGCTGGTTTTTGCTATTTTGGGCCCTATTGAATAATGAATGTTTTGAATTTTCTCCAAATTAAAGTAGTTGCAAACTCATCCTTTTAGAAACTTGTTTGGGCTGTTGAGAGGAGTAAAAAAACATCAAAAATTTCAATCCTGCACGATTCTACCAAGAAATGGGAGCGTTCATTCAAACCGCTGTTTTTTGCTATTTTGGGCCCTATTGAATAATGAATGTTTTGAATTTTCTCCAAAAGTAAAGTAGTTGCAAACTCATCCTTTTAGAAACTTGTTTGGGCTGTTGAGAGGAGTAAAAAAACATCAAAAATTTCAATTCTGAACGATTCTACCAAGAAATGTGATTGTTCTTTCAAACCGCTGGTTTCTGCTATTGGGCTCTATTGAATAATGAATGTTTTGAATTTTCTCCAAAAGTAAAGTAGTTGCAAACTCATCCTTTTAGAAACTTGCTTGGGCTGTTGAGAGGAGTAAAAAAAATCAAAAATTTCAATCCTGCACGATTCTACCAAGAAATGTGAGTGTTCATTCAAACCGCTGGTTTTTGCTATTTTGGGCCCTATTGAATAATGAATGTTTTGAATTTTCTCCAAAAGTAAAGTAGTTGCAAACTCATCCTTTTAGAAACTTGTTTGGGCTGTTGAGAGGAGTAAAAAAAATCAAAAATTTCAATCCTGCATGATTCTACCAAGAAATGTGAGTTCATTCAAAACGCTGCTTTTTGCTATTGTGCTCTATTGAATAATGAATGTTTTGAATTTTCTCCAAAAGTAAAGGAGTTGCAAGCTCATCCTATTAGAACCTTGTTTGGGCTGTTGAGAGGAGTAAAAAAACATCAAAAATTTCAAAACTGCACGATTCTACCAAGAAATGTGAGTGTTCATTCAAATCGCTGGTTTTTGCTATTTTGGGCACTATTGATTAATGAATGTTTTGAATTTTCTCCAAAAGTAAAGTACTTGCAAACTCATCCTTTTAGAAACTTGTCTGGGCTATTGAGAGGAGTAAAAAAAGATAAAAAATTTCAATCCTGCACGATTCTACCAGGAAATGTGAGTGTTCATTCAAACTGCTGGTTTTTACTATTTTGGGCCCTATTGAATAATGACTGTTTTGAATTTTCTCCAAAAGTAAAGTAGTTGCAAACTCATCCTTTTAGAAATCTGTTTGGGCTGTTGAGAGGAGTAAAAAAACATCAAAAATTTCAATCCTGCACGATTCTACCAAGAAATGTGATTGTTCATTCAAACCTCTGGTTTTTGCTATTGGGCTCTATTGAATAATGAATGTTTTGAATTTTCTCCAAAAGTAAAGTAGTTGCAAACTCATCATTTTAGAAACTTGTTTGGGCTATTGAGAGGAGTAGAAAAACATCAAAAATTTCAATCCTGCACGATTCTACAAAGAAATGTGAGTGTTCATTCAAAACGCTGGTTTTTGCTATTTTGGGCCCTATTGAATAATGAATGTTTTGAATTTTCTCCAAAAGTAAAGTAGTTGCAAACTCATCCTTTTAGAAACTTGTTTGGGCTGTTGAGAGGAGTAAAAAAAATCAAAAATTTCAATCCTGCATGATTCTACCAAGAAATGTGAGTTCATTCAAAACGCTGCTTTTTGCTATTGTGCTCTATTGAATAATGAATGTTTTGAATTTTCTCCAAAAGTAAAGGAGTTGCAAGCTCATCCTATTAGAACCTTGTTTGGGCTGTTGAGAGGAGTAAAAAAACATCAAAAATTTCAAAACTGCACGATTCTACCAAGAAATGTGAGTGTTCATTCAAATCGCTGGTTTTTGCTATTTTGGGCACTATTGATTAATGAATGTTTTGAATTTTCTCCAAAAGTAAAGTACTTGCAAACTCATCCTTTTAGAAACTTGTCTGGGCTATTGAGAGGAGTAAAAAAAGATAAAAAATTTCAATCCTGCACGATTCTACCAGGAAATGTGAGTGTTCATTCAAACTGCTGGTTTTTACTATTTTGGGCCCTATTGAATAATGAATGTTTTGAATTTTCTCCAAAAGTAAAGTAGTTGCAAACTCATCCTTTTAGAAATCTGTTTGGGCTGTTGAGAGGAGTAAAAAAACATCAAAAATTTCAATCCTGCACGATTCTACCAAGAAATGTGATTGTTCATTCAATCCTCTGGTTTTTGCTATTGGGCTCTATTGAATAATGAATGTTTTGAATTTTCTCCAAAAGTAAAGTAGTTGCAAACTCATCCTTTTAGAAACTTGTTTGGGCTGTTGAGAGGAGTAGAAAAACATCAAAAATTTCAATCCTGCACGATTCTACAAAGAAATGTGAGTGTTCATTCAAACCGCTGGTTTTTGCTATTTTGGGCACTATTGAATAATGAATGTTTTGAATTTTCTCCAAGAGTAAAGTAGTTGCAAACTCATCCTTTTAGAGTCTTGCTTGTGCTCAGGAGAGGAGTAGAAAAACATCAAAAATTTCACTCCTGCACGATTCTACCAAGAAATGTGAGTGTTCATTCAAACCGCTGTTTTTTTGCTATTTTGGGCCCTATTGATTAATGAATGTTTTGAATTTTCTCCAAATTAATGTAGTTGCAAACTCATTCTTTTAGAAACTTTTTTGGGCTGTTGAGAGGAGTAAAAAAACATCAAAAATTTCAATCCTGCACGATTCTACCAAGAAATGAGATTGTTCATTCAAACTGCTGGTTTTTGCTATTGGGCTCTATTGAATAATGAATGTTTTGAATTTTCTTCAAAAGTAAAGTAGTTGCAAACTCATCCTTTTAGAAACTTGTTTGGGCTGTTGAGAGGAGTAGAAAAACATCAAAAATTTCAATCCTGCACGATTCTACAAAGAAATGTGAGTGTTCATTCAAACCGCTGGTTTTTGCTATTTTGGGGCCCTATTGAATAATGAATGTTTTGAATTTTCTCCAAAAGTAAAGTAGTTGCAAACTCATCCTTTTAGAAACTTGTTTGGGCTGTTGAGAGGAGTAAAAAAAATCAAAAATTTCTATCCTGCATGATTCTACCAAGAAATGTGAGTTCATTCAAAACGCTGCTTTTTGCTATTGTGCTCTATTGAATAATGAATGTTTTGAATTTTCTCCAAAAGTAAAGTAGTTGCAAGCTCATCCTTTTAGAGTCTTGCTTGGGCTCATGAGAGGAGTAGAAAAACATAAAAAAAATTTCAATCCTGCACGATTCTACCAAGAAATGTGAGTGTTCATTCAAACCGCTGGTTTTTGCTATTGGGCTCTATTGAATAATGAATGTTTTGAATTTTCTCCAAAAGAAAAGTAGTTGCAAACTCATCCTTTTAGAAACTTGTTTGGGCTGTTGAGAGAAGTAGAAAAATATCAAAAATTTCAATCCTGCACGATTCTACCAAGAAATGTGATTGATCATTCAAAATGCTGCTTTTTGCTATTGGCCTCTATTGAATAATGAATGTTTTGAATTTTCTCCAAAAGTAAAGTAGTTGCAAACTCATCCTTTTAGAAACTTGTTTGGGCTGTTGAGAGGAGTAAAAAAACATCAAAAATTTCAATCCTGCACGATTCTACCAGGAAGTGTGAGTGTTCATTGTAACCGCTGGTTTTTGCTATTTTGGGCACTATTGATTAATGAATGTTTTGAATTTTCTCTAAAAGTAAAGTAGTTGCAAACTCATCCTTTTAGAAACTTGTTTGGGCTGTTGAGAGGTGTAAAAAAACATCAAAAATTTCAATCCTGCACGATTCTACCAGGAAGTGTGAGTGTTCATTGTAACCGCTGGTTTTTGCTATTTTGGGCACTATTGATTAATGAATGTTTTGAATTTTCTCTAAAAGTAAAGTAGTTGCAAACTCATCCTTTTAGAAACTTGTTTGGGCTGTTGAGAGGTGTAAAAAAACATCAAAAATTTCAATCCTGCACGATTCTACCAGGAAATGTGAGTGTTCATTCAAACCGCTGGTTTTTGCTATTTTGGGCACTATTGATTAATGAATGTTTTGAATTTTCTCTAGAAGTAAAGTAGTTGCAAACTCATCCTTTTACAAACTTGTTTGGGCTGTTGAGAGGAGTAAAAAAAACATCAAAAATTTCAATCCTGCATGATTCTACCAAGAAATGTGATTGTTCATTCTAACCGCTGTTTTTTGCTATTGGGATCTATTGAATAATGAATGTTTTGAATTTTCTCCAAAAGTAAAGTAGTTGCAAACTCATCCTTTTAGAAACTTGTTTGGGCTGTTGAGAGGAGTAAAAAAACATCAAAAATTTAAATCCTGCACGATTCTACCAAGAAACGTGAGTTCATTCAAACCGCTGGTTTTTGCTATTTTGGGCCCTATTGAATAATGAATGTTTTGAATTTTCTCCAATTTAAAGTAGTTGCAAAATCATCCTTTTAGAAACTTGTTTGGGCTGTTGAGAGGAGTAAAAAAACATCAAAAATTTCAATCCTGCACGATTCTACCAAGAAATGTGAGTGTTCATTCAAACCGCTGGTTTTTGCTATTTTGGGCCCTATTGAATAATGAATGTTTTGAATTTTCTCCAAAAGTAAAGTAGTTGCAAACTCATCCTTTTAGAAACTTGTTTGGGCTGTTGAGAGGTGTAAAAAAACATCAAAAATTTCAATCCTGCACGATTCTACCAAGAAATGTGATTGTTATTTCAAACCACTGGTTTTTGCTATTGGGCTCTATTGAATAATGAATGTTTTGAATTTTCTCCAAAAGTAAAGTAGTTGCAAACTCATCCTTTTAGAAACTTGTTTGGGCTGTTGAGAGGAGTAAAAAAAACATCAAAAATTTCAATCCTGCACGATTCTACCAAGAAATGTGATTGTTCATTCAAACCGCTGGTTTTTGCTATTTTGGGCACTATTGAATAATGAATGTTTTGAATTTTCTCCAAGAGTAAAGTAGTTGCAAACTCATCCTTTTAGAAACTTGTTTGGTCTGTTGAGAGGAGTAAAAAAAATCAAAAATTTCAATCCTGCACGATTCTACCAAGAAACGTCAGTTCATTCAAACTGCTGGTTTTTGCTATTTTGGGACCTATTGAATAATGAATGTTTTGAATTTTCTCCAAAAGTAAAGTAGTTGCAAACTTATCCTTTTATAAACTTGTTTGGGCTGTTGAGAGGAGTAAAAAAACATCAAAAATTTCAATCCTGCACGATTCTACCAAGAAATGTGATTGTTCTTTCAAACCGCTGGTTTTTGCTATTGGGCTCTATTGAATAATGAATGTTTTGAATTTTCTCCAAAAGTAAAGTAGTTGCAAGCTCATCCTTTTAGAGTCTTGTCTTGGGTTCATGAGAGGAGTAGAAAAACAGAAAAAATTTCAATCCTGCACGATTCTACAAAGAAATGTGAGTGTTCATTCAAACCGCTGGTTTTTGCTATTTTGGGCCCCATTGAATAATGAATGTTTTGAATTTTCTCCAAAAGTAAAGTAGTTGCAAACTCATCCTTTTAGCAACTTGTTTGGGCTGTTGAGAGGAGTAAAAAACCATCAAAAATTTCAATCCTGCATGCTTCTACCAAGAAATGTGATTGTTCATTCAAACCTCTGGTTTTTGCTATTGGGCTCTATTGAATAATGAATGTTTTGAATTTTCTCCAAAAGTAAAGTAGTTGCAAACTCATCCTTTTAGAAACTTGTTTGCGCTGTTGAGAGGAGTAAAAAAAATCAAAAATTTCACTCCTGCACGATTCTACCAAGAAATGTGAGTGTTCATTCAATCCGCTGGTTTTTGCTATTTTGGGCCCTATTGAATAATGAATGTTTTGAATTTTCTCCAAATTAAAGTAGTTGCAAACTCATCCCTTTAGAAACTTGTTTGGGCTGTTGAGAGGAGTAAAAAAAACATCAAAAATTTCAATCCTGCACGATTCTACCAAGAAATGTGATTGTTCATTCAAAACGCTGGTTTTTGCTATTGGCCTCTATTGAATAATGAATGTTTTGAATTTTCTCCAAAAGTAAAGTAGTTGCAAACTCATCCTTTTAGAAATTTGTTTGGGCTGTTGAGAGGAGAAAAAAACATCAAAAATTTCAATCCTGCACGATTCTACCAAGAAACGTGAGTTCATTCAAACCGCTGGTTTTTGCTATTTTGGGCCCTATTGAATAATGAATGTTTTGAATTTTCTCCAAAAGTAAAGTAGTTGCAAACTCATCCTTTTAGAAACTTGTTTGGGCTGTTGAGAGGAGTAAAAAAACATCAAAAATTTCAATTCTGAACGATTCTACCAAGAAATGTGATTGTTCTTTCAAACCGCTGGTTTTTGCTATTGGGCTCTATTGAATAATGAATGTTTTGAATTTTCTCCAAAAGTAAAGTAGTTGCAAACTCATCCTTTTAGAAACTTGCTTGGGCTGTTGAGAGGAGTAAAAAAAATCAAAAATTTCAATCCTGCACGATTCTACCAAGAAATGTGAGTGTTCATTCAAACCGCTGGTTTTTGCTATTTTGGGCCCTATTGAATAATGAATGTTTTGAATTTTCTCCAAAAGTAAAGTAGTTGCAAACTCATCCTTTTAGAAACTTGTTTGGGCTGTTGAGAGGAGTAAAAAAAATCAAAAATTTCAATCCTGCATGATTCTACCAAGAAATGTGAGTTCATTCAAAACGCTGCTTTTTGCTATTGTGCTCTATTGAATAATGAATGTTTTGAATTTTCTCCAAAAGTAAAGGAGTTGCAAGCTCATCCTTTTAGAACCTTGTTTGGGCTGTTGAGAGGAGTAAAAAAACATCAAAAATTTCAATCCTGCACGATTCTACCAAGAAATGTGAGTGTTCATTCAAATCGCTGGTTTTTGCTATTTTGGGCACTATTGATTAATGAATGTTTTGAATTTTCTCCAAAAGTAAAGTACTTGCAAACTCATCCTTTTAGAAACTTGTCTGGGCTATTGAGAGGAGTAAAAAAAGATAAAAAATTTCAATCCTGCACGATTCTACCAGGAAATGTGAGTGTTCATTCAAACTGCTGGTTTTTACTATTTTGGACCCTATTGAATAATGAATGTTTTGAATTTTCTCCAAAAGTAAAGTAGTTGCAAACTCATCCTTTTAGAAACCTGTTTGGGCTGTTGAGAGGAGTAAAAAAACATCAAAAATTTCAATCCTGCACGATTCTACCAAGAAATGTGATTGTTCATTCAAACCTCTGGTTTTTGCTATTGGGCTCTATTGAATAATGAATGTTTTGAATTTTCTCCAAAAGAAAAGTAGTTGCAAACTCATCCTTTTAGAAACTTGCTTGGGCTCATGAGAGGAGTAGAAAAACATCAAAAATTTCACTCCTGCACGATTCTACCAAGAAATGTGAGTGTTCATTCAAACCGCTGTTTTTTGCTATTTTGGGCCCTATTGAATAATGAATGTTTTGGATTTTCTCCAAATTAAAGTAGTTGCAAACTCATCCTTTTAGAAACTTGTTTGGGCTGTTGAGAGGAGTAAAAAAACATCAAAAATTTCAATCCTGCACGATTCTACCAAGAAATGTGATTGTTCATTCAAACCGCTGGTTTTTGCAATTGGGCTCTATTGAATAATGAATGTTTTGAATTTTCTTCAAAAGTAAAGTAGTTGCAAACTCATCCTTTTAGAAACTTGTTTGGGCTGTTGAGAGGAGTAGAAAAACATCAAAAATTTCAATCCTGCACGATTCTACAAAGAAATGTGAGTGTTCATTCAAACCGCTGGTTTTTGCTATTTTGGGGCCCTATTGAATAATGAATGTTTTGAATTTTCTCCAAAAGTAAAGTAGTTGCAAACTCATCCTTTTAGAAACTTGTTTGGGCTGTTGAGAGGAGTAGAAAAACATCAAAAATTTCAATCCTGCACGATTCTACAAAGAAATGTGAGTGTTCATTCAAACCGCTAGTTTTTGCCATTTTGGGCACTATTGATTAATGAATGTTTAGAATTTTCTCCAAAAGTAAAGTACTTGCAAACTCATCCTTTTAGAAACTTGTCTGAGCTATTGAGAGGAGTAAAAAAAGATAAAAAATTTCAATCCTGCACGATTCTACCAGGAAATGTGAGTGTTCATTCAAACTGCTGGTTTTTACTATTTTGGGCCCTATTGAATAATGAATGTTTTGAATTTTCTCCAAAAGTAAAGTAGTTGCAAACTCATCCTTTTAGAAATCTGTTTGTGCTGTTGAGAGTAGTAAAAAAACATCAAAAATTTCAATCCTGCACGATTCTACCAAGAAATGTGATTGTTCATTCAAACCGCTGGTTTTTGCTATTGGGCTCTATTGAATAATGAATGTTTTGAATTTTCTCCAAGAGTAAAGTAGTTGCAAACTCATCCTTTTAGAGTATTGCTTGGGCTCATGAGAGGAGTAGAAAAACATCAAAAATTTCACTCCCGCACGATTCTACCAAGAAATGTGAGTGTTCATTCAAACCGCTGTTTTTTGCTATTTTGGGCCCTATTGAATAATGAATGTTTTGAATTTTCTCCAAATTAAAGTAGTTGCAAACTCATCCTTTTAGAAACTTGTTTGGGCTGTTGAGTGGAGTAAAAAAACATCGAAAATTTCAATCCTGCGCGATTATACCAAGAAATGTGAGTGTTCATTCAAACCGCTGGTTTTTGCTATTGGGCTCTATTGAATAATGAATGTTTTGAATTTTCTCCAAAAGTAAAGTAGTTGCAAACTCATCCTTTTAGAAACTTGTTTGGGCTGTTGAGAGGAGTAAAAAAACATCAAAAATTTCAATCCTGCACGATTCTACCAAGAAATGTGAGCGTTCATTCAAACCGTTGCTTTTTGCTATTGGCCTCTATTGAATAATGAATGTTTTGAATTTTCTCCAAAAGTAAAGTAGTTGCAAACTCATCCTTTTAGAATCTTGTTTGGGCTGTTGAGAGGAGTAAAAAAACATCAAAAATTTCAATCCTGCACGATTCTACCAGGAAATGTGAGTGTTCATTCAAACCGCTGGTTTTTGCTATTTTGGGCACTACTGATTAATGAATGTTTTGAATTTTCTCTAAAAGTAAAGTCGTTGCAAACTCATCCTTTTAGAAACTTGTTTGGGCTGTTGAGAGGAGTAAAAAAACATAAAAAATTTCAATCCTGCACAATTCTACCAGGAAATGTGAGTGTTCATTCAAACCGCTGGTTTTTGCTATTTTGGGCACTATTGATTAATGAATGTTTTGAATTTTCTCTAGAAGTAAAGTAGTTGCAAAGTCATCCTTTTAGAAACTTGTTTGGGCTGTTGAGAGGATTAAAAAAAACATCAAAAATTTCAATCCTGCACGATTCTACCAGGAAATGTGAGTGTTCATTCAAACCGCTGGTTTTTACTATTTTGGGCCCTATTGAATAATGAATGTTTTGAATTTTCTCCAAAAGTAAACTAGTTGCAAACTCATCCTTTTAGAAACCTGTTTGGGCTGTTGAGAGGAGTAAAAAAACATCAAAAATTTCGATCCTGCACGATTCTACCAAGAAATGTGATTGTTCTTTCAAACCGCTGGTTTTTGCTATTGGGCTCTATTGAATAATGAATGTTTAGAATTTTCTCCAAATTAAAGCAGTTGCAAACTCATCCTTTTAGAAACTTGTTTGGGCTGTTGAGAGGAGTAAAAAAAACATCAAAAATTTCAATCCTGCACGATTCTACCAAGAAATGTGAGTGTTCATTCAAACCGCTGGTTTTTGCTATTTTGGGCCCTATTGAATAATGAATGTTGTGAATTTTCTCCAAAAGTAAAGTAGTTGCAAACTCATCCTTTTAGAAACTTGTTTGGGCTGTTGAGAGGAGTAAAAAAACATCAAAAATTTCAATTCTGAACGATTCTACCAAGAAATGTGATTGTTCTTTCAAACCGCTGGTTTTTGCTATTGGGCTCTATTGAATAATGAATGTTTTGAATTTTCTCCAAAAGTAAAGTAGTTGCAAACTCATCCTTTTAGAAACTTGCTTGGGCTGTTAAGAGGAGTAAAAAAAATCAAAAATTTCAATCCTGCACGATTCTACCAAGAAATGTGAGTGTTCATTCAAACCGCTGGTTTTTGCTATTTTGGGCCCTATTGAATAATGAATGTTTTGAATTTTCTCCAAAAGTAAAGTAGTTGCAAACTCATCCTTTTAGAAACTTGTTTGGACTGTTGAGAGGAGTAAAAAAAATCAAAAATTTCAATCCTGCATGATTCTACCAAGAAATGTGAGTTCATTCAAAATGCTGCTTTTTGCTATTGTGCTCTATTGAATAATGAATGTTTTGAATTTTCTCCAAAAGTAAAGGAGTTGCAAGCTCATCCTTTTAGAACCTTGTTTGGGCTGTTGAGAGGAGTAAAAAACCATCAAAAATTTCAATCCTGCACGATTCTACCAAGAAATGTGAGTGTTCATTCAAATCGCTGGTTTTTGCTATTTTGGGCACTATTGATTAATGAATGTTTTGAATTTTCTCCAAAAGTAAAGTACTTGCAAACGCATCCTTTTAGAAACTTGTCTGGGCTATTGAGAGGAGTAAAAAAAGATAAAAAATTTCAATCCTGCACGATTCTACCAGGAAATGTGAGTGTTCATTCAAACTGCTGGTTTTTACTATTTTGGACCCTATTGAATAATGAATGTTTTGAATTTTCTCCAAAAGTAAAGTAGTTGCAAACTCATCCTTTTAGAAACCTGTTTGGGCTGTTGAGAGGAGTAAAAAAACATCAAAAATTTCAATCCTGCACGATTCTACCAAGAAATGTGATTGTTCATTCAAACCTCTGGTTTTTGCTATTGGGCTCTATTGAATAATGAATGTTTTGAATTTTCTCCAAAAGAAAAGTAGTTGCAAACTCATCCTTTTATAAACTTGCTTGGGCTCATGAGAGGAGTAGAAAAACATCAAAAATTTCACTCCTGCACGATTCTACCAAGAAATGTGAGTGTTCATTCAAACCGCTGTTTTTTGCTATTTTGGGCCCTATTGAATAATGAATGTTTTGGATTTTCTCCAAATTAAAGTAGTTGCAAACTCATCCTTTTAGAAACTTGTTTGGGCTGTTGAGAGGAGTAAAAAAACATCAAAAATTTCAATCCTGCACGATTCTACCAAGAAATGTGATTGTTCATTCAAACCGCTGGTTTTTGCTATTGGGCTCTATTGAATAATGAATGTTTTGAATTTTCTTCAAAAGTAAAGTAGTTGCAAACTCATCCTTTTAGAAACTTGTGTGGGCTGTTGAGAGGAGTAGAAAAACATCAAAAATTTCAATCCTGCACGATTCTACAAAGAAATGTGAGTGTTCATTCAAACCGCTGGTTTTTGCTATTTTGGGGCCCTATTGAATAATGAATGTTTTGAATTTTCTCCAAAAGTAAAGTAGTTGCAAACTCATCCTTTTAGAAACTTGTTTGGGCTGTTGAGAGGAGTAGAAAAACATCAAAAATTTCAATCCTGCACGATTCTACAAAGAAATGTGAGTGTTCATTCAAACCGCTAGTTTTTGCCATTTTGGGCACTATTGATTAATGAATGTTTTGAATTTTCTCCAAAAGTAAAGTACTTGCAAACTCATCCTTTTAGAAACTTGTCTGAGCTATTGAGAGGAGTAAAAAAAGATAAAAAATTTCAATCCTGCACGATTCTACCAGGAAATGTGAGTGTTCATTCAAACTGCTGGTTTTTACTATTTTGGGCCCTATTGAATAATGAATGTTTTGAATTTTCTCCAAAAGTAAAGTAGTTGCAAACTCATCCTTTTAGAAATCTGTTTGTGCTGTTGAGAGTAGTAAAAAAACATCAAAAATTTCAATCCTGCACGATTCTACCAAGAAATGTGATTGTTCATTCAAACCGCTGGTTTTTGCTATTGGGCTCTATTGAATAATGAATGTTTTGAATTTTCTCCAAGAGTAAAGTAGTTGCAAACTCATCCTTTTAGAGTATTGCTTGGGCTCATGAGAGGAGTAGAAAAACATCAAAAATTTCACTCCCGCACGATTCTACCAAGAAATGTGAGTGTTCATTCAAACCGCTGTTTTTTGCTATTTTGGGCCCTATTGAATAATGAATGTTTTGAATTTTCTCCAAATTAAAGTAGTTGCAAACTCATCCTTTTAGAAACTTGTTTGGGCTGTTGAGTGGAGTAAAAAAACATCGAAAATTTCAATCCTGCGCGATTATACCAAGAAATGTGAGTGTTCATTCAAACCGCTGGTTTTTGCTATTGGGCTCTATTGAATAATGAATGTTTTGAATTTTCTCCAAAAGTAAAGTAGTTGCAAACTCATCCTTTTAGAAACGTGTTTGGGCTGTTGAGAGGAGTAAAAAACATCAAAAATTTCAATCCTGCACGATTCTACCAAGAAATGTGAGCGTTCATTCAAACCGTTGCTTTTTGCTATTGGCCTCTATTGAATAATGAATGTTTTGAATTTTCTCCAAACGTAAAGTAGTTGCAAACTCATCTTTTTAGAATCTTGTTTGGGCTGTTGAGAGGAGTAAAAAAACATCAAAAATTTCAATCCTGCACGATTCTACCAGGAAATGTGAGTGTTCATTCAAACCGCTGGTTTTTGCTATTTTGGGCACTACTGATTAATGAATGTTTTGAATTTTCTCTAAAAGTAAAGTCGTTGCAAACTCATCCTTTTAGAAACTTGTTTGGGCTGTTGAGAGGAGTAAAAAAACATAAAAAATTTCAATCCTGCACAATTCTACCAGGAAATGTGAGTGTTCATTCAAACCGCTGGTTTTTGCTATTTTGGGCACTATTGATTAATGAATGTTTTGAATTTTCTCTAGAAGTAAAGTAGTTGCAAAGTCATCCTTTTAGAAACTTGTTTGGGCTGTTGAGAGGAGTAAAAAAACATCAAAAATTTCAATCCTGCACGATTCTACCAGGAAATGTGAGTGTTCATTCAAACCGCTGGTTTTTACTATTTTGGGCCCTATTGAATAATGAATGTTTTGAATTTTCTCCAAAAGTAAACTAGTTGCAAACTCATCCTTTTAGAAACCTGTTTGGGCTGTTGAGAGGAGTAAAAAAACATCAAAAATTTCGATCCTGCACGATTCTACCAAGAAATGTGATTGTTCATTCAAACCTCTGGTTTTTGCTATTGGGCTCTATTGAATAATGAATGTTTTGAATTTTCTCCAAAATTAAAGTAGTTGCAAACTCATCCTTTTAGAAACTTGTTTGGGCTATTGAGAGGAGTAGAAAAATATCAAAAATTTCAATCCTGCACAATTCTACAAATAAATGTGAGTGTTCATTCAAAACGCTGGTTTTTGCTATTTTGGGCCCTATTTAATAATGAATGTTTTGAATTTTCTCCTAAAGTAAAGTAGTTGCAAACTCATCCTTTTAGAAACTTGTTTGGGCTGTTGAGAGGAGTAAAAAAACATCAAACATTTCAATCCTGCACGATTCTACCAAGAAATGTGATTGTTCTTTCAAACCGCTGGTTTTTGCTATTGGGCTCTATTGAATAATGAATGTTTAGAATTTTCTCCAAATTAAAGCAGTTGCAAACTCATCCTTTTAGAAACTTGTTTGGGCTGTTGAGAGGAGTAAAAAAAACATCAAAAATTTCAATCCTGCACGATTCTACCAAGAAATGTGAGTGTTCATTCAAACCGCTGGTTTTTGCTATTTTGGGCCCTATTGAATAATGAATGTTGTGAATTTTCTCCAAAAGTAAAGTAGTTGCAAACTCATCCTTTTAGAAACTTGTTTGGGCTGTTGAGAGGAGTAAAAAACATCAAAAATTTCAATTCTGAACGATTCTACCAAGAAATGTGATTGTTCTTTCAAACCGCTGGTTTTTGCTATTGGGCTCTATTGAATAATGAATGTTTTGAATTTTCTCCAAAAGTAAAGTAGTTGCAAACTCATCCTTTTAGAAACTTGCTTGGGCTGTTGAGAGGAGTAAAAAAAATCAAAAATTTCAATCCTGCACGATTCTACCAAGAAATGTGAGTGTTCATTCAAACCGCTGGTTTTTGCTATTTTGGGCCCTATTGAATAATGAATGTTTTGAATTTTCTCCAAAAGTAAAGTAGATGCAAACTCATCCTTTTAGAAACTTGTTTGGGCTGTTGAGAGGAGTAAAAAAAATCAAAAATTTCAATCCTGCATGATTCTACCAAGAAATGTGAGTTCATTCAAAATGCTGCTTTTTGCTATTGTGCTCTATTGAATAATGAATGTTTTGAATTTTCTCCAAAAGTAAAGGAGTTGCAAGCTCATCCTTTTAGAACCTTGTTTGGGCTGTTGAGAGGAGTAAAAAACCATCAAAAATTTCAATCCTGCACGATTCTACCAAGAAATGTGAGTGTTCATTCAAATCGCTGGTTTTTGCTATTTTGGGCACTATTGATTAATGAATGTTTTGAATTTTCTCCAAAAGTAAAGTACTTGCAAACTCATCCTTTTAGAAACTTGTCTGGGCTATTGAGAGGAGTAAAAAAAGATAAAAAATTTCAATCCTGCACGATTCTACCAGGAAATGTGAGTGTTCATTCAAACTGCTGGTTTTTACTATTTTGGACCCTATTGAATAATGAATGTTTTGAATTTTCTCCAAAAGTAAAGTAGTTGCAAACTCATCCTTTTAGAAACCTGTTTGGGCTGTTGAGAGGAGTAAAAAAACATCAAAAATTTCAATCCTGCACGATTCTACCAAGAAATGTGATTGTTCATTCAAACCTCTGGTTTTTGCTATTGGGCTCTATTGAATAATGAATGTTTTGAATTTTCTCCAAAAGAAAAGTAGTTGCAAACTCATCCTTTTATAAACTTGCTTGGGCTCATGAGAGGAGTAGAAAAACATCAAAAATTTCACTCCTGCACGATTCTACCAAGAAATGTGAGTGTTCATTCAAACCGCTGTTTTTTGCTATTTTGGGCCCTATTGAATAATGAATGTTTTGGATTTTCTCCAAATTAAAGTAGTTGCAAACTCATCCTTTTAGAAACTTGTTTGGGCTGTTGAGAGGAGTAAAAAAACATCAAAAATTTCAATCCTGCACGATTCTACCAAGAAATGTGATTGTTCATTCAAACCGCTGGTTTTTGCTATTGGGCTCTATTGAATAATGAATGTTTTGAATTTTCTTCAAAAGTAAAGTAGTTGCAAACTCATCCTTTTAGAAACTTGTTTGGGCTGTTGAGAGGAGTAAAAAAACATCAAAAATTTCAATCCTGCATGATTCTACAAAGAAACTTGAGTTCATTCAAACCGCTGGTTTTTGCTATTTTGGGCCCTATTGAATAATGAATGTTTTGAATTTTCTCCAAAAGTAAAGTAGTTGCAAACTCATCCTTTTAGAAGCTTGTTTGGGCTGTTGAGAGGAGTAAAAAAACGTCAAAAATTTAAATCCTGCACGATTCTACCAAGAAATGTGATTGTTCTTTCAAACCGCTGGTTTTTGCTAATGTGCTCTATTGAATAAGGAATGTTTTGAATTTTCTCCAAAAGTAAAGTATTTGCAAACTCATCCTTTTAGAAACTTGCTTGGGCTGTTGAGAGGAGTAAAAAAACATCAAAAATTTCAATCCTGCACGATTCTATTAAGAAATGTGAGTGTTTATTCAAACCGCTGGTTTTTGCTATTTTGGGGCCCTATTGAATAATGAATGTTTTGAATTTTCTCCAAAAGTAAAGTAGTTGCAAACTCATCCTTTTAGAAACTTGCTTGGGCTGTTGAGAGGAGTAAAAAAACATCAAAAATTTCTATCCTGCATGATTCTACCAAGAAATGTGAGTTCATTCAAAACGCTGCTTTTTGCTATTGTGCTCTATTGAATAATGAATGTTTTGAATTTTCTCCAAAAGTAAAGTAGTTGCAAGCTCATCCTTTTAGAGTCTTGCTTGGGCTCATGAGAGGAGTAGAAAAACATAAAAAAAATTCAATCCTGCACGATTCTTCCAAGAAATGTGAGTGTTCATTCAAACCGCTGGTTTTCGCTATTTTGGGCCCTATTGAATAATGAATGTTTTAAATTTTCTCCAAATTAAAGTAGTTGCAAACTCATCCTTTTAGAAACTTGTTTGGGCTGTTGAGAGGAGTAAAAAAACATTAAAAATTTCAATCCTGCACGATTCTACCAAGAAATGTGATTGCTCATTCAAACCGCTGGTTTTTGCTATTGGGCTCTATTGAATAATGAATGTTTTGAATTTTCTCCAAAAGTAAAGTAGTTGCAAACTCATCCTTTTAGAAACTTGTTTGGGCTGTTGAGAGGAGTAAAAAAACATCAAAAATTTCAATCCTGCATGATTCTACCGAGAAATGTGAGTGTTCATTCAAACCGCTGGTTTTTGCTATTTTGGGCCCTATTGAATAATGAATGTTTTGAATTTTCTCCAAATTAAAGTAGTTGCAAACTCATCCTTTTAGAAACTTGTTTGGGCTGTTGAGAGGAGTAAAAAAAACATCAAAAATTTCAATCCTGCACGATTCTACCAAGAAATGTTATTGTTCATTCAAACCGCTGGTTTTTGCTATTGGGCTCTATTGAATAATGAATGTTTTGAATTTTCTCCAAGAGTAAAGTAGTTGCAAACTCATCCTTTTAGAAACTTGTTTGGGCTGTTGAGAGGAGTAAAAAAACATCAAAAATTTCAATCCTGCACGATTCTACCAAGAAACGTGAGTTCATTCAAACCGCTGGTTTTTACTATTTTGGGCCCTATTGAATAATGAATGTTTTGAATTTTCTCCAAAAGCAAAGTAGTTGCAAACTCATCCTTTTAGAAACTTGTTTGTGCTGTTGAGAGGAGTAAAAAAACATCAAAAATTTCAATCCTGCACGATTCTACCAAGAAATGTGATTGTTCTTTAAAACCGATGGTTTTTGCTATTGGGCTCTATTGAATAATGAATGTTTTGAATTTTCTCCAAAAGTAAAGTAGTTGCAAGCTCATCCTTTTAGAGTCTTGCTTGGGCTCATGAGAGGAGTAGAAAAACATAAAAAATTTGAATCCTGCACGATTCTACAAAGAAATGTGAGTGTTCATTCAAACCGCTGGTTTTTGCTATTTTGGGCTCCATTGAATAATGAATGTTTTGAATTTTCTCCAAAAGTAAAGTAGTTGCAAACTCATCCTTTTAGAAACTTGTTTCGGCTGTTGAGAGGAGTAAAAAAACATCAAAAATTTCAATCCTGCACTATTCTTCCAGGAAATGTGAGTGTTCATTCAAACCGCTGGTTTTTGCTATTTTGGGCACTCTTGATTAATGAATGTTTTGAATTTTCTCTAAAAGTAAAGTAGTTGCAAACTCATCCTTTTAGAAACTTGTTTGGGCTGTTGAGAGGAGTAAAAAAACATCAAAAATTTCAATCCTGCACGATTCTACCAGGAAATGTGAGTGTTCATTCAAACCGCTGGTTTTTACTATTTTGGGCCCTATTGAATAATGAATGCTTTCAATTTTCTCCAAAAGTAAAGTAGTTGCAAACTCATCCTTTTAGAAACCTGTTTGGGCTGTTGAGAGGAGTAAAAAAAATCAAAAATTTCAATCCTGCATGATTCTACCAAGAAATGTGAGTGTTCATTCAAACCTCTGGTTTTTGCTATTGGGCTCTATTGAATAATGAATGTTTTGAATTTTCTCCAAAAGTAAAGTAGTTGCAAACTCATCCTTTTAGAAACTTGTTTGGGCTGTTGAGAGGAGTAGAAAAACATCAAATATTTCAATCCTGCACGATTCTACAAAGAAATGTGAGTGTTCATTCAAAATGCTGGTTTTTGCTATTTTGGGCCCTATTGAAGAATGAATGTTTTGAATTTTCTCCAAAAGTAAAGTAGTTGCAAACTCATACTTTTAGAAACTTGTTTGCGCTGTTGAGAGGAGTAAAAAAAATCAAAAATTTCAATCCTGCATGATTCTACCAAGAAATGTGAGTGTTCATTCAAACCGCTGGTTTTTGCTATTTTGGGCCCTATTGAATAATGAATGTTTTGAATTTTCTCCAAATTAAAGTAGTTGCAAACTCATCCTTTTAGAAACTTGTTTGGGCTGTTGAGAGGAGTAAAAAAAACATCAAAAATTTCAATCCTGCACGATTCTACCAAGAAATGTGATTGTTCATTCAAAACGCTGTTTTTTGCTATTGGGCTCTATTGAATAATGAATGTTTTGAATTTTCTCCAAAAGTAAAGTAGTTGCAAACTCATCCTTTTAGAAACTTGTTTGGGCTGTTGAGAGGAGTAAAAAAAATCAAAAATTTCAATCCTGCATGATTCTACCAAGAAATGTGAGTTCATTCAAAACGCTGCTTTTTGCTATTGTGCTCTATTGAATAATGAATGTTTTGAATTTTCTCCAAAAGTAAAGTAGTTGCAAGCTCATCCTTTTAGAAACTTGTTTGGGCTGTTGAGAGGAGTAAAAAAAACATCAAAAATTTCAATCCTGCACGATTCTACCAAGAAATGTGAGTGTTCATTCAAACCGCTAGTTTTTGCCATTTTGGGCACTATTGATTAATGAATGTTTTGAATTTTCTCCAAAAGTAAAGTACTTGCAAACTCATCCTTTTAGAAACTTGTCTGGGCTATTGAGAGGAGTAAAAAAAGATCAAAAATTTCAATCCTGCACGATTCTACCAGGAAATGTGAGGGTTCATTCAAACTGCTGGTTTTTACTATTTTGGGCCCTATTGAATAATGAATGTTTTGAATTTTCTCCAAAAGTAAAGTAGTTGCAAACTCATCCTTTTAGAAATCTGTTTGTGCTGTTGAGAGTAGTAAAAAAACATCAAAAATTTCAATCCTGCACGATTCTACCAAGAAATGTGAGTGTTCATTCAAACCGCTGGTTTTTGCTATTTTGGGCCCTATTGAATAATGAATGTTTTGAATTTTCTCCAAGAGTAAAGTAGTTGCAAACTCATCCTTTTAGAGTATTGCTTGGGCTCATGAGAGGAGTAGAAAAACATCAAAAATTTCACTCCTGCACGATTCTACCAAGAAATGTGAGTGTTCATTCAAACCGCTGGTTTTTGCTATTTTGGGCCCTATTGAATAATGAATGTTTTGAATTTTCTCCAAAAGTAAAGTAGTTGCAAACTCATCCTTTTAGAAACTTGTTTGGGCTGTTGAGAGTAGTAAAAAAAATCAAAAATTTCAATCCTGCATGATTCTACCAAGAAATGTGAGTTCATTCAAAATGCTGCTTTTTGCTATTGTGCTCTATTGAATAATGAATGTTTTGAATTTTCTCCAAAAGTAAAGGAGTTGCAAGCTCATCCTTTTAGAACCTTGTTTGGGCTGTTGAGAGGAGTAAAAAAACATAAAAAATTTCAATCCTGCACGATTCTACCAAGAAATATGAGTGTTCATTCAAATCGCTGGTTTTTGCTTTTTTGGGCACTATTGATTAATGAATGTTTTGAATTTTCTCCAAAAGTAAAGTACTTGCAAACTCATCCTTTTAGAAACTTGTCTGGGCTATTGAGAGGAGTAAAAAAGGATAAAAAATTCCAATCCTGCACGATTCTACCAGGAAATGTGATTGTTCATTCAAACTGCTGGTTTTTACTATTTTGGACCCTATTGAATAATGAATGTTTTGAATTTTCTCCAATAGTAAAGTAGTTGCAAACGCATCCTTTTAGAAACCTGTTTGGGCTGTTGAGAGGAGTAAAAAAACATCAAAAATTTCAATCCTGCACGATTCTACCAAGAAATGTGATTGTTCATTCAAACCTCTGGTTTTTGCTATTGGGCTCTATTGAATAATGAATGTTTTGAATTTTCTCCAAAAGAAAAGTAGTTGCAAACTCATCCTTTTAGAAACTTGCTTGGGCTCATGAGAGGAGTAGAAAAACATCAAAAATTTCAGTCCTGCACGATTCTACCAAGAAATATGTGTTCATTCAAACCGCTGGTTTTTGATATTTTGGGCCCTATTGAATAATGAATTGAATTTTCTCCAAAAGTAAAGTAGTTGCAAACTCATCCTTTTAGAAACTTGTTTGGACTGTTGAGAGGAGTAAAAAAAATCAAAAATTTCAATCCTGCATGATTCTACCAAGAAATGTGAGTTCATTCAAAATGCTGCTTTTTGCTATTGTGCTCTATTGAATAATGAATGTTTTGAATTTTCTCCAAAAGTAAAGGAGTTGCAAGCTCATCCTTTTAGAACCTTGTTTGGGCTGTTGAGAGGAGTAAAAAACCATCAAAAATTTCAATCCTGCACGATTCTACCAAGAAATGTGAGTGTTCATTCAAATCGCTGGTTTTTGCTATTTTGGGCACTATTGATTAATGAATGTTTTGAATTTTCTCCAAAAGTAAAGTACTTGCAAACGCATCCTTTTAGAAACTTGTCTGGGCTATTGAGAGGAGTAAAAAAAGATAAAAAATTTCAATCCTGCACGATTCTACCAGGAAATGTGAGTGTTCATTCAAACTGCTGGTTTTTACTATTTTGGACCCTATTGAATAATGAATGTTTTGAATTTTCTCCAAAAGTAAAGTAGTTGCAAACTCATCCTTTTAGAAACCTGTTTGGGCTGTTGAGAGGAGTAAAAAAACATCAAAAATTTCAATCCTGCACGATTCTACCAAGAAATGTGATTGTTCATTCAAACCTCTGGTTTTTGCTATTGGGCTCTATTGAATAATGAATGTTTTGAATTTTCTCCAAAAGAAAAGTAGTTGCAAACTCATCCTTTTATAAACTTGCTTGGGCTCATGAGAGGAGTAGAAAAACATCAAAAATTTCACTCCTGCACGATTCTACCAAGAAATGTGAGTGTTCATTCAAACCGCTGTTTTTTGCTATTTTGGGCCCTATTGAATAATGAATGTTTTGGATTTTCTCCAAATTAAAGTAGTTGCAAACTCATCCTTTTAGAAACTTGTTTGGGCTGTTGAGAGGAGTAAAAAAACATCAAAAATTTCAATCCTGCACGATTCTACCAAGAAATGTGATTGTTCATTCAAACCGCTGGTTTTTGCTATTGGGCTCTATTGAATAATGAATGTTTTGAATTTTCTTCAAAAGTAAAGTAGTTGCAAACTCATCCTTTTAGAAACTTGTGTGGGCTGTTGAGAGGAGTAGAAAAACATCAAAAATTTCAATCCTGCACGATTCTACAAAGAAATGTGAGTGTTCATTCAAACCGCTGGTTTTTGCTATTTTGGGGCCCTATTGAATAATGAATGTTTTGAATTTTCTCCAAAAGTAAAGTAGTTGCAAACTCATCCTTTTAGAAACTTGTTTGGGCTGTTGAGAGGAGTAGAAAAACATCAAAAATTTCAATCCTGCACGATTCTACAAAGAAATGTGAGTGTTCATTCAAACCGCTAGTTTTTGCCATTTTGGGCACTATTGATTAATGAATGTTTTGAATTTTCTCCAAAAGTAAAGTACTTGCAAACTCATCCTTTTAGAAACTTGTCTGAGCTATTGAGAGGAGTAAAAAAAGATAAAAAATTTCAATCCTGCACGATTCTACCAGGAAATGTGAGTGTTCATTCAAACTGCTGGTTTTTACTATTTTGGGCCCTATTGAATAATGAATGTTTTGAATTTTCTCCAAAAGTAAAGTAGTTGCAAACTCATCCTTTTAGAAATCTGTTTGTGCTGTTGAGAGTAGTAAAAAAACATCAAAAATTTCAATCCTGCACGATTCTACCAAGAAATGTGATTGTTCATTCAAACCGCTGGTTTTTGCTATTGGGCTCTATTGAATAATGAATGTTTTGAATTTTCTCCAAGAGTAAAGTAGTTGCAAACTCATCCTTTTAGAGTATTGCTTGGGCTCATGAGAGGAGTAGAAAAACATCAAAAATTTCACTCCCGCACGATTCTACCAAGAAATGTGAGTGTTCATTCAAACCGCTGTTTTTTGCTATTTTGGGCCCTATTGAATAATGAATGTTTTGAATTTTCTCCAAATTAAAGTAGTTGCAAACTCATCCTTTTAGAAACTTGTTTGGGCTGTTGAGTGGAGTAAAAAAACATCGAAAATTTCAATCCTGCGCGATTATACCAAGAAATGTGAGTGTTCATTCAAACCGCTGGTTTTTGCTATTGGGCTCTATTGAATAATGAATGTTTTGAATTTTCTCCAAAAGTAAAGTAGTTGCAAACTCATCCTTTTAGAAACTTGTTTGGGCTGTTGAGAGGAGTAAAAAACATCAAAAATTTCAATCCTGCACGATTCTACCAAGAAATGTGAGCGTTCATTCAAACCGTTGCTTTTTGCTATTGGCCTCTATTGAATAATGAATGTTTTGAATTTTCTCCAAACGTAAAGTAGTTGCAAACTCATCTTTTTAGAATCTTGTTTGGGCTGTTGAGAGGAGTAAAAAAACATCAAAAATTTCAATCCTGCACGATTCTACCAGGAAATGTGAGTGTTCATTCAAACCGCTGGTTTTTGCTATTTTGGGCACTACTGATTAATGAATGTTTTGAATTTTCTCTAAAAGTAAAGTCGTTGCAAACTCATCCTTTTAGAAACTTGTTTGGGCTGTTGAGAGGAGTAAAAAAACATAAAAAATTTCAATCCTGCACAATTCTACCAGGAAATGTGAGTGTTCATTCAAACCGCTGGTTTTTGCTATTTTGGGCACTATTGATTAATGAATGTTTTGAATTTTCTCTAGAAGTAAAGTAGTTGCAAAGTCATCCTTTTAGAAACTTGTTTGGGCTGTTGAGAGGAGTAAAAAAACATCAAAAATTTCAATCCTGCACGATTCTACCAGGAAATGTGAGTGTTCATTCAAACCGCTGGTTTTTACTATTTTGGGCCCTATTGAATAATGAATGTTTTGAATTTTCTCCAAAAGTAAACTAGTTGCAAACTCATCCTTTTAGAAACCTGTTTGGGCTGTTGAGAGGAGTAAAAAAACATCAAAAATTTCGATCCTGCACGATTCTACCAAGAAATGTGATTGTTCATTCAAACCTCTGGTTTTTGCTATTGGGCTCTATTGAATAATGAATGTTTTGAATTTTCTCCAAAATTAAAGTAGTTGCAAACTCATCCTTTTAGAAACTTGTTTGGGCTATTGAGAGGAGTAGAAAAATATCAAAAATTTCAATCCTGCACAATTCTACAAATAAATGTGAGTGTTCATTCAAAACGCTGGTTTTTGCTATTTTGGGCCCTATTTAATAATGAATGTTTTGAATTTTCTCCTAAAGTAAAGTAGTTGCAAACTCATCCTTTTAGAAACTTGTTTGGGCTGTTGAGAGGAGTAAAAAAACATCAAACATTTCAATCCTGCACGATTCTACCAAGAAATGTGATTGTTCTTTCAAACCGCTGGTTTTTGCTATTGGGCTCTATTGAATAATGAATGTTTAGAATTTTCTCCAAATTAAAGCAGTTGCAAACTCATCCTTTTAGAAACTTGTTTGGGCTGTTGAGAGGAGTAAAAAAAACATCAAAAATTTCAATCCTGCACGATTCTACCAAGAAATGTGAGTGTTCATTCAAACCGCTGGTTTTTGCTATTTTGGGCCCTATTGAATAATGAATGTTGTGAATTTTCTCCAAAAGTAAAGTAGTTGCAAACTCATCCTTTTAGAAACTTGTTTGGGCTGTTGAGAGGAGTAAAAAAACATCAAAAATTTCAATTCTGAACGATTCTACCAAGAAATGTGATTGTTCTTTCAAACCGCTGGTTTTTGCTATTGGGCTCTATTGAATAATGAATGTTTTGAATTTTCTCCAAAAGTAAAGTAGTTGCAAACTCATCCTTTTAGAAACTTGCTTGGGCTGTTGAGAGGAGTAAAAAAAATCAAAAATTTCAATCCTGCACGATTCTACCAAGAAATGTGAGTGTTCATTCAAACCGCTGGTTTTTGCTATTTTGGGCCCTATTGAATAATGAATGTTTTGAATTTTCTCCAAAAGTAAAGTAGTTGCAAACTCATCCTTTTAGAAACTTGTTTGGGCTGTTGAGAGGAGTAAAAAAAATCAAAAATTTCAATCCTGCATGATTCTACCAAGAAATGTGAGTTCATTCAAAATGCTGCTTTTTGCTATTGTGCTCTATTGAATAATGAATGTTTTGAATTTTCTCCAAAAGTAAAGGAGTTGCAAGCTCATCCTTTTAGAACCTTGTTTGGGCTGTTGAGAGGAGTAAAAAACCATCAAAAATTTCAATCCTGCACGATTCTACCAAGAAATGTGAGTGTTCATTCAAATCGCTGGTTTTTGCTATTTTGGGCACTATTGATTAATGAATGTTTTGAATTTTCTCCAAAAGTAAAGTACTTGCAAACTCATCCTTTTAGAAACTTGTCTGGGCTATTGAGAGGAGTAAAAAAAGATAAAAAATTTCAATCCTGCACGATTCTACCAGGAAATGTGAGTGTTCATTCAAACTGCTGGTTTTTACTATTTTGGACCCTATTGAATAATGAATGTTTTGAATTTTCTCCAAAAGTAAAGTAGTTGCAAACTCATCCTTTTAGAAACCTGTTTGGGCTGTTGAGAGGAGTAAAAAAACATCAAAAATTTCAATCCTGCACGATTCTACCAAGAAATGTGATTGTTCATTCAAACCTCTGGTTTTTGCTATTGGGCTCTATTGAATAATGAATGTTTTGAATTTTCTCCAAAAGAAAAGTAGTTGCAAACTCATCCTTTTATAAACTTGCTTGGGCTCATGAGAGGAGTAGAAAAACATCAAAAATTTCACTCCTGCACGATTCTACCAAGAAATGTGAGTGTTCATTCAAACCGCTGTTTTTTGCTATTTTGGGCCCTATTGAATAATGAATGTTTTGGATTTTCTACAAATTAAAGTAGTTGCAAACTCATCCTTTTAGAAACTTGTTTGGGCTGTTGAGAGGAGTAAAAAAACATCAAAAATTTCAATCCTGCACGATTCTACCAAGAAATGTGATTGTTCATTCAAACCGCTGGTTTTTGCTATTGGGCTCTATTGAATAATGAATGTTTTGAATTTTCTTCAAAAGTAAAGTAGTTGCAAACTCATCCTTTTAGAAACTTGTTTGGGCTGTTGAGAGGAGTAAAAAAACATCAAAAATTTCAATCCTGCATGATTCTACAAAGAAACTTGAGTTCATTCAAACCGCTGGTTTTTGCTATTTTGGGCCCTATTGAATAATGAATGTTTTGAATTTTCTCCAAAAGTAAAGTAGTTGCAAACTCATCCTTTTAGAAACTTGTTTGGGCTGTTGAGAGGAGTAAAAAAACGTCAAAAATTTAAATCCTGCACGATTCTACCAAGAAATGTGATTGTTCTTTCAAACCGCTGGTTTTTGCTAATGTGCTCTATTGAATAAGGAATGTTTTGAATTTTCTCCAAAAGTAAAGTATTTGCAAACTCATCCTTTTAGAAACTTGCTTGGGCTGTTGAGAGGAGTAAAAAAACATCAAAAATTTCAATCCTGCACGATTCTATTAAGAAATGTGAGTGTTTATTCAAACCGCTGGTTTTTGCTATTTTGGGGCCCTATTGAATAATGAATGTTTTGAATTTTCTCCAAAAGTAAAGTAGTTGCAAACTCATCCTTTTAGAAACTTGCTTGGGCTGTTGAGAGGAGTAAAAAAACATCAAAAATTTCTATCCTGCATGATTCTACCAAGAAATGTGAGTTCATTCAAAACGCTGCTTTTTGCTATTGTGCTCTATTGAATAATGAATGTTTTGAATTTTCTCCAAAAGTAAAGTAGTTGCAAGCTCATCCTTTTAGAGTCTTGCTTGGGCTCATGAGAGGAGTAGAAAAACATAAAAAAAATTCAATCCTGCACGATTCTTCCAAGAAATGTGAGTGTTCAATCAAACCGCTGGTTTTCGCTATTTTGGGCCCTATTGAATAATGAATGTTTTAAATTTTCTCCAAATTAAAGTAGTTGCAAACTCATCCTTTTAGAAACTTGTTTGGGCTGTTGAGAGGAGTAAAAAAACATTAAAAATTTCAATCCTGCACGATTCTACCAAGAAATGTGATTGCTCATTCAAACCGCTGGTTTTTGCTATTGGGCTCTATTGAATAATGAATGTTTTGAATTTTCTCCAAAAGTAAAGTAGTTGCAAACTCATCCTTTTAGAAACTTGTTTGGGCTGTTGAGAGGAGTAAAAAAACATCAAAAATTTCAATCCTGCATGATTCTACCGAGAAATGTGAGTGTTCATTCAAACCGCTGGTTTTTGCTATTTTGGGCCCTATTGAATAATGAATGTTTTGAATTTTCTCCAAATTAAAGTAGTTGCAAACTCATCCTTTTAGAAACTTGTTTGGGCTGTTGAGAGGAGTAAAAAAAACATCAAAAATTTCAATCCTGCACGATTCTACCAAGAAATGTTATTGTTCATTCAAACCGCTGGTTTTTGCTATTGGGCTCTATTGAATAATGAATGTTTTGAATTTTCTCCAAGAGTAAAGTAGTTGCAAACTCATCCTTTTAGAAACTTGTTTGGGCTGTTGAGAGGAGTAAAAAAACATCAAAAATTTCAATCCTGCACGATTCTACCAAGAAATGTGAGTTCATTCAAACCGCTGGTTTTTACTATTTTGGGCCCTATTGAATAATGAATGTTTTGAATTTTCTCCAAAAGCAAAGTAGTTGCAAACTCATCCTTTTAGAAACTTGTTTGTGCTGTTGAGAGGAGTAAAAAAACATCAAAAATTTCAATCCTGCACGATTCTACCAAGAAATGTGATTGTTCTTTAAAACCGATGGTTTTTGCTATTGGGCTCTATTGAATAATGAATGTTTTGAATTTTCTCCAAAAGTAAAGTAGTTGCAAGCTCATCCTTTTAGAGTCTTGCTTGGGCTCATGAGAGGAGTAGAAAAACATAAAAAATTTGAATCCTGCACGATTCTACAAAGAAATGTGAGTGTTCATTCAAACCGCTGGTTTTTGCTATTTTGGGCTCCATTGAATAATGAATGTTTTGAATTTTCTCCAAAAGTAAAGTAGTTGCAAACTCATCCTTTTAGAAACTTGTTTCGGCTGTTGAGAGGAGTAAAAAAACATCAAAAATTTCAATCCTGCACTATTCTTCCAGGAAATGTGAGTGTTCATTCAAACCGCTGGTTTTTGCTATTTTGGGCACTCTTGATTAATGAATGTTTTGAATTTTCTCTAAAAGTAAAGTAGTTGCAAACTCATCCTTTTAGAAACTTGTTTGGGCTGTTGAGAGGAGTAAAAAAACATCAAAAATTTCAATCCTGCACGATTCTACCAGGAAATGTGAGTGTTCATTCAAACCGCTGGTTTTTACTATTTTGGGCCCTATTGAATAATGAATGCTTTCAATTTTCTCCAAAAGTAAAGTAGTTGCAAACTCATCCTTTTAGAAACCTGTTTGGGCTGTTGAGAGGAGTAAAAAAAATCAAAAATTTCAATCCTGCATGATTCTACCAAGAAATGTGAGTGTTCATTCAAACCTCTGGTTTTTGCTATTGGGCTCTATTGAATAATGAATGTTTTGAATTTTCTCCAAAAGTAAAGTAGTTGCAAACTCATCCTTTTAGAAACTTGTTTGGGCTGTTGAGAGGAGTAGAAAAACATCAAATATTTCAATCCTGCACGATTCTACAAAGAAATGTGAGTGTTCATTCAAAATGCTGGTTTTTGCTATTTTGGGCCCTATTGAAGAATGAATGTTTTGAATTTTCTCCAAAAGTAAAGTAGTTGCAAACTCATACTTTTAGAAACTTGTTTGCGCTGTTGAGAGGAGTAAAAAAAATCAAAAATTTCAATCCTGCATGATTCTACCAAGAAATGTGAGTGTTCATTCAAACCGCTGGTTTTTGCTATTTTGGGCCCTATTGAATAATGAATGTTTTGAATTTTCTCCAAATTAAAGTAGTTGCAAACTCATCCTTTTAGAAACTTGTTTGGGCTGTTGAGAGGAGTAAAAAAAACATCAAAAATTTCAATCCTGCACGATTCTACCAAGAAATGTGATTGTTCATTCAAAACGCTGTTTTTTGCTATTGGGCTCTATTGAATAATGAATGTTTTGAATTTTCTCCAAAAGTAAAGTAGTTGCAAACTCATCCTTTTAGAAACTTGTTTGGGCTGTTGAGAGGAGTAAAAAAAATCAAAAATTTCAATCCTGCATGATTCTACCAAGAAATGTGAGTTCATTCAAAACGCTGCTTTTTGCTATTGTGCTCTATTGAATAATGAATGTTTTGAATTTTCTCCAAAAGTAAAGTAGTTGCAAGCTCATCCTTTTAGAAACTTGTTTGGGCTGTTGAGAGGAGTAAAAAAAACATCAAAAATTTCAATCCTGCACGATTCTACCAAGAAATGTGAGTGTTCATTCAAACGGCTAGTTTTTGCCATTTTGGGCACTATTGATTAATGAATGTTTTGAATTTTCTCCAAAAGTAAAGTACTTGCAAACTCATCCTTTTAGAAACTTGTCTGGGCTATTGAGAGGAGTAAAAAAAGATCAAAAATTTCAATCCTGCACGATTCTACCAGGAAATGTGAGGGTTCATTCAAACTGCTGGTTTTTACTATTTTGGGCCCTATTGAATAATGAATGTTTTGAATTTTCTCCAAAAGTAAAGTAGTTGCAAACTCATCCTTTTAGAAATCTGTTTGTGCTGTTGAGAGTAGTAAAAAAACATCAAAAATTTCAATCCTGCACGATTCTACCAAGAAATGTGAGTGTTCATTCAAACCGCTGGTTTTTGCTATTTTGGGCCCTATTGAATAATGAATGTTTTGAATTTTCTCCAAGAGTAAAGTAGTTGCAAACTCATCCTTTTAGAGTATTGCTTGGGCTCATGAGAGGAGTAGAAAAACATCAAAAATTTCACTCCTGCACGATTCTACCAAGAAATGTGAGTGTTCATTCAAACCGCTGGTTTTTGCTATTTTGGGCCCTATTGAATAATGAATGTTTTGAATTTTCTCCAAAAGTAAAGTAGTTGCAAACTCATCCTTTTAGAAACTTGTTTGGGCTGTTGAGAGTAGTAAAAAAAATCAAAAATTTCAATCCTGCATGATTCTACCAAGAAATGTGAGTTCATTCAAAATGCTGCTTTTTGCTATTGTGCTCTATTGAATAATGAATGTTTTGAATTTTCTCCAAAAGTAAAGGAGTTGCAAGCTCATCCTTTTAGAACCTTGTTTGGGCTGTTGAGAGGAGTAAAAAAACATAAAAAATTTCAATCCTGCACGATTCTACCAAGAAATATGAGTGTTCATTCAAATCGCTGGTTTTTGCTTTTTTGGGCACTATTGATTAATGAATGTTTTGAATTTTCTCCAAAAGTAAAGTACTTGCAAACTCATCCTTTTAGAAACTTGTCTGGGCTATTGAGAGGAGTAAAAAAGGATAAAAAATTTCAATCCTGCACGATTCTACCAGGAAATGTGATTGTACATTCAAACTGCTGGTTTTTACTATTTTGGACCCTATTGAATAATGAATGTTTTGAATTTTCTCCAATAGTAAAGTAGTTGCAAACGCATCCTTTTAGAAACCTGTTTGGGCTGTTGAGAGGAGTAAAAAAACATCAAAAATTTCAATCCTGCACGATTCTACCAAGAAATGTGATTGTTCATTCAAACCTCTGGTTTTTGCTATTGGGCTCTATTGAATAATGAATGTTTTGAATTTTCTCCAAAAGAAAAGTAGTTGCAAACTCATCCTTTTAGAAACTTGCTTGGGCTCATGAGAGGAGTAGAAAAACATCAAAAATTTCAGTCCTGCACGATTCTACCAAGAAATATGTGTTCATTCAAACCGCTGGTTTTTGATATTTTGGGCCCTATTGAATAATGAATTGAATTTTCTCCAAAAGTAAAGTAGTTGCAAACTCATCCTTTTAGAAACTTGTTTGGGCTGTTGAGAGGAGTAAAAAACCATCAAAAATTTCAATCCTGCATGATTCTACCAAGAAATGTGATTCTTCATTCAAAACCTGATTTTTGCTATTGGGCTCTATTGAATAATGAATGTTTTGAATTTTCTCCAAAAGTAAAGGAGTTGCAAACTCATGCTTTTAGAGACTTGTTTGGGCTCATGAGAGGAGTAGAAAAACATCAAAAATTTCAGTCCTGCATGATTCTACCAAGAAATGTGTGTTCATTCAAACCGCTGGTTTTTGATAGTTTGGGCCCTATTGAATAATGAATGTTTTGAATTTTCTCCAAAAGTAAAGTAGTTGCAAACTCATCCTTTTAGAAACTTGTTTGGGCTGTTGAGAGGAGTAAAAAAAATCAAAAATTTCAATCCTGCATGATTCTACCAAGAAATGTGAGTTCATTCAAAATGCTGCTTTTTGCTATTGTGCTCTATTGAATAATGAATGTTTTGAATTTTCTCCAAAAGTAAAGGAGTTGCAAGCTCATCCTTTTAGAACCTTGTTTGGGCTGTTGAGAGGAGTAAAAAAACATCAAAAATTTCAATCCTGCACGATTCTACCAAGAAATATGAGTGTTCATTCAAATCGCTGGTTTTTGCTTTTTTGGGCACTATTGATTAATGAATGTTTTGAATTTTCTCCAAAAGTAAAGTACTTGCAAACTCATCCTTTTAGAAACTTGTCTGGGCTATTGAGAGGAGTAAAAAAGGATAAAAAATTTCAATCCTGCACGATTCTACCAGGAAATGTGATTGTTCATTCAAACTGCTGGTTTTTACTATTTTGGACCCTATTGAATAATGAATGTTTTGAATTTTCTCCAATAGTAAAGTAGTTGCAAACGCATCCTTTTAGAAACCTGTTTGGGCTGTTGAGAGGAGTAAAAAAACATCAAAAATTTCAATCCTGCACGATTCTACCAAGAAATGTGATTGTTCATTCAAACCTCTGGTTTTTGCTATTGGGCTCTATTGAATAATGAATGTTTTGAATTTTCTCCAAAAGAAAAGTAGTTGCAAACTCATCCTTTTAGAAACTTGCTTGGGCTCATGAGAGGAGTAGAAAAACATCAAAAATTTCAGTCCTGCACGATTCTACCAAGAAATATGTGTTCATTCAAACCGCTGGTTTTTGATATTTTGGGCCCTATTGAATAATGAATTGAATTTTCTCCAAAAGTAAAGTAGTTGCAAACTCATCCTTTTAGAAACTTGTTTGGGCTGTTGAGAGGAGTAAAAAACCATCAAAAATTTCAATCCTGCATGATTCTACCAAGAAATGTGATTCTTCATTCAAAACCTGATTTTTGCTATTGGGCTCTATTGAATAATGAATGTTTTGAATTTTCTCCAAAAGTAAAGGAGTTGCAAACTCATGCTTTTAGAGACTTGTTTGGGCTCATGAGAGGAGTAGAAAAACATCAAAAATTTCAGTCCTGCATGATTCTACCAAGAAATGTGTGTTCATTCAAACCGCTGGTTTTTGATAGTTTGGGCCCTATTGAATAATGAATGTTTTGAATTTTCTCCAAAAGTAAAGTAGTTGCAAACTCATCCTTTTAGAAACTTGTTTAGGCTGTTGAGAGGAGTAAAAAACCATCAAAAATTTCAATCCTGCATGATTCTACCAAGAAATGTGATTCTTCATTCAAAACCTGATTTTTGCTATTGGGCTCTATTGAATAATGAATGTTTTGAATTTTCTCCAAAAGTAAAGTAGTTGCAAACTCATCCTTTTAGAGACTTGTTTGGGCTCATGAGAGGAGTAGAAAAACATCAAAAATTTCAGTCCTGCACGATTCTACCAAGAAATGTGTGTTCATTCAAACCGCTGGTTTTTGATGTTTTGGGCCCTATTGAATAATGAATGTTTTGAATTTTCTCCAAAAGTAAAGTAGTTGCAAACTCATCCTTTTAGAAACTTGTTTGGGCTGTTGAGAGGAGTAAAAAACCATCAAAAATTTCAATCCTGCATGATTCTACCAAGAAATGTGATTCTTCATTCAAAACCTGATTTTTGCTATTGGGCTCTATTGAATAATGAATGTTTTGAATTTTCTCCAAAAGTAAAGTAGTTGCAAACTCATGCTTTTAGAGACTTGTTTGGGCTCATGAGAGGAGTAGAAAAACATCAAAAATTTCAGTCCTGCATGATTCTACCAAGAAATGTGTGTTCATTGAAACCGCTGGTTTTTGATATTTTGGGCCCTATTGAATAATGAATGTTTTGAATTTTCTCCAAAAGTAAAGTAGTTGCAAACTCATCCTTTTAGAGACTTGTTTGGGCTCATGAGAGGAGTAGAAAAATATCAAAAATTTCAGTCCTGCACGATTCTACCAAGAAATGTGTGTTCATTCAAACCGCTGGTTTTTGATATTTTGGGCCCTATTGAATAATGAAGAAATGTGTGTTCATTCAAACCGTTGGTTTTTGATATTTTGGGCCCTATTGAATAATGAATGTTTTGAATTTTCTCCAAAAGTAGTTGCAAACTCATCCTTTTAGAAACTTGTTTGGGCTGTTGAGAGGAGTAAAAAACCATCAAAAATTTCAATCCTGCATGATTCTACCAAGAAATGTGATTCTTCATTCAAACCGCTGGTTTTTGATATTTTGGGCCCTATTGAATAATGAATGTTTTGAATTTTCTCCAAAAGTAAAGTAGTTGCAAACTCATCCTTTTATAAACTTGTTTGGGCTGTTGAGAGGAGTAAAAAACCATCAAAAATTTCAATCCTGCATGATTCTACCAAGAAATGTGATTCTTCATTCATAACCTGATTTTTGCTATTGGGCTCTTTGAATAATGAATGTTTTGAATTTTCTCCAAAAGTAAAGTAGTTGCAAACTCATGCTTTTAGAGACTTGTTTGGGCTCATGAGAGGAGTAGAAAAACATCAAAAATTTCAGTCCTGCATGATTCTACCAAGAAATGTGTGTTCATTCAAACCGCTGGTTTTTGATATTTTGGGCCCTATTGAATAATGAATGTTTTGAATTTTCTCCAAAAGTAAAGTAGTTGCAAACTCATCCTTTTAGAAACGTGTTTGAGCTGTTGAGAGGAGTAAAAAAACCATCAAAAATTTCAATCCTGCATGATTCTACCAAGAAATGTGATTCTTCATTCAAAACCTGATTTTTGCTATTGGGCTCTTTGAATAATGAATGTTTTGAATTTTCTCCAAAAGTAAAGTAGTTGCAAACTCTTGCTTTTAGAGACTTGTTTGGGCTCATGAGAGGAGTAGAAAAACATCAAAAATTTCAGTCCTGCACGATTCTACCATGAAATGTGTGTTCATTCAAACCGCTGGTTTTTGATATTTTGGGCCCTATTGAATAATGAATGTTTTGGATTTTCTCCAAAAGTAAAGTAGTTGCAAACTCATCCTTTTAGAAACTTGTTTGGGCTGTTGAGAGGAGTAAAAAACCATCAAAAATTTCAATCCTGCATGATTCTACCAAGAAATGTGATTCTTCATTCAAAACGCTGGTTTTTGCTATTGGGCTCTATTGAATAATGAATGTTTTGAATTTACTCCAAAAGTAAAGTAGTTGCAAACTCATCCTTTTAGAGACTTGTTTGGGCTCATGAGAGGAGTAGAAAAACATCAAAAATTTCAGTCCTGCACGATTCTACCAAGAAATGTGAGTGTTCATTCAAACCGCTGGTTTTTGATATTTTGGGCCCTATTGAATAATGAATGTTTTGAATTTTCTCCAAAAGTAAAGTAGTTCCAAACTCATCCTTTTAGAAACTTGTTTGGGCTCTAGAGAGGAGTAAAAAACCATCAAAAATTTCAATCCTGCATGATTCTACCAAGAAATATGATTCTTCATTCAAAACCTGATTTTTGCTATTGGGTTCTATTGAATAATGAATGTTTTGAATTTTCTCCAAAAGTAAAGTGGTTGCAAACTCATCCTTTTAGAGACTTGTTTGGGCTCATGAGTAGAAAAACATCAAAAATTTCAGTCCTGCACGATTCTACCAAGAAATGTGTGTTCATTCAAACCGCTGGTTTTTGATATTTTGGGCCCTATTGAATAATGAATGTTTTGAATTTTCTCCAAAAGTAAAATAGTTGCAATCTCATCCTTTTAGAAACTTGTTTGGACTGTTGAGAGGAGTAAAAAACCATCAAAAATTTCAATCTTGCATGATTCTACCAAGAAATGTGATTCTTCATTCAAAACCTGATTTTTGCTATTGGGTTCTATTGAATAATGAATGTTTTGAATTTTCTCCAAAAGTAAAGGAGTTGCAAACTCATGCTTTTAGAGACTTGTTTGGGCTCATGAGAGGAGTAGAAAAACATCAAAAATTTCAGTCCTGCATGATTCTACCAAGAAATGTGTGTTCATTCAAACCGCTGGTTTTTGATAGTTTGGGCCCTATTGAATAATGAATGTTTTGAATTTTCTCCAAAAGTAAAGTAGTTGCAAGCTCATCCTTTTAGAAACTTGTTTGGGCTGTTGAGAGGAGTAAAAAACCATCAAAAATTTCAATCCTGCATGATTCTACCAAGAAATGTGATTCTTCATTCAAAAACTGATTTTTGCTATTGGGCTCTATTGAATAATGAATGTTTTGAATTTTCTCCAAAAGTAAAGTAGTTGCAAACTCATCCTTTTAGAGACTTGTTTGGGCTCATGAGAGGAGTAGAAAAAGATCAAAAATTTCAGTCCTGCACGATTCTACCAAGAAATGTGTGTTCATTCAAACCACTGGTTTTTGATATTTTGGGCCCTATTGAATAATGAATGTTTTGAATTTTCTCCAAAAGTAAAGTAGTTGCAAACTCATCCTTTTAGAAACTTGTTTGGGCTGTTGAGAGGAGTAAAAAACCATCAAAAATTTCAATCCTGCATGATTCTACCAAGAAATGTGATTCTTCATTCAAAACCTGATTTTTGCTATTGGGCTCTATTGAATAATGAATGTTTTGAATTTTCTCCAAAATTAAAGTAGTTGCAAACTCATCCTTTTAGAGACTTGTTTGGGCTCATGAGAGGAGTAGAAAAACATCAAAAATTTCAGTCCTGCACGATTCTACCAAGAAATGTGTGTTCATTCAAACCGCTGGTTTTTGATAGTTTGGGCCCTATTGAATAATGAATGTTTTGAATTTTCTCCAAAAGTAAAGTAGTTGCAAACTCATCCTTTTAGAAACTTGTTTGGGCTGTTGAGAGGAGTAAAAAACCATCAAAAATTTCAATCCTGCATGATTCTACCAAGAAATGTGATTCTTCATTCAAAACCTGATTTTTGCTATTGGGCTCTATTGAATAATGAATGTTTTGAATTTTCTCCAAAAGTAAAGTAGTTGCAAACTCATCCTTTTAGAGACTTGTTTGGGCTCATGAGAGGAGTAGAAAAACATCAAAAATTTCAGTCCTGCATGATTCTACCAAGAAATGTGTGTTCATTCAAACCGCTGGTTTTTGATATTTTGGGCCCTATTGAATAATGAACGTTTTGAATTTTCTCCAAAAGTAAAGTAGTTGCAAACTCATCCTTTTAGAAACGTGTTTGGGCTGTTGAGAGGAGTAAAAAACCATCAAAAATTTCAATCCTGCATGATTCTACCAAGAAATGTGATTCTTCATTCAAAACCTGATTTTTGCTATTGGGCTCTTTGAATAATGAATGTTTTGAATTTTCTCCAAAAGTAAAGTAGTTGCAAACTCTTGCTTTTAGAGACTTGTTTGGGCTCATGAGAGGAGTAGAAAAACATCAAAAATTTCAGTCCTGCATGATTCTACCAAGAAATGTGTTCATTGAAACCGCTGGTTTTTGATAGTTTGGGCCCTATTGAATAATGAATGTTTTGAATTTTCGCCAGAAGTAAAGTAGTTGCAAACTCATCCTTTTAGAAACTTGTTTGGGCTGTTGAGAGGAGTAAAAAACCATCAAAAATTTCAATCCTGCATGATTCTACCAAGAAATGTGATTCTTCATTCAAAACGCTCGTTTTTGCTGTTGGGCTCTATTGAATAATGAATGTTTTGAATTTTCTCCAAAAGTAAAGTAGTTGCAAACTCATCCTTTTAGAGACTTGTTTGGGCTCATGAGAGGAGTAGAAAAACATCAAAAATTTCAGTCCTGCACGATTCTACCATGAAATGTGTGTTCATTCAAACCGCTGGTTTTTGATATTTTGGGCCCTATTGAATAATGAATGTTTTGGATTTTCTCCAAAAGTAAAGTAGTTGCAAACTCATCCTTTTAGAAACTTGTTTGGGCTGTTGAGAGGATTAAAAAACCATCAAAAATTTCAATCCTGCATGATTCTACCAAGAAATGTGATTCTTCATTCAAAATGCTGGTTTTTGCTATTGGGCTCTATTGAATAATGAATGTTTTGAATTTTCTCCAAAAGTAAAGTAGTTGCAAACTCATCCTTTTAGAGACTTGTTTGGGCTCATGAGAGGAGTAGAAAAACATCAAAAATTTCAGTCCTGCACGATTCTACCAAGAAATGTGTGTTCATTCAAACCGCTGGTTTTTGATATTTTGGGCCCTATTGAATAATGAATGTTTTGAATTTTCTCCAAAAGTAAAGTAGTTCCAAACTCATCCTTTTAGAAACTTGTTTGGGCTCTAGAGTGGAGTAAAAAACCATCAAAAATTTCAATCCTGCATGATTCTACCAAGAAATGTGATTCTTCATTCAAAACCTGATTTTTGCTATTGGGTTCTATTGAATAATGAATGTTTTGAATTTTCTCCAAAAGTAAAGTAGTTGCAAACTCATCCTTTTAGAGACTTGTTTGGGCTCATGAGAGGAGTAGAAAAACATCAAAAATTTCAGTCCTGCACGATTCTACCAAGAAATGTGTGTTCATTCAAACCGCTGGTTTTTGATATTTTGGGCCCTATTGAATAATGAATGTTTTGAATTTTCTCCAAAAGTAAAATAGTTGCAAACTCATCCTTTTAGAAACTTGTTTGGACTGTTGAGAGGAGTAAAAAACCATCAAAAATTTCAATCCTGCATGATTCTACCAAGAAACGTGATTCTTCATTCAAAACGCTGGTTTTTGCTATTGGGCTCTATTGAATAATAAATGTTTTGAATATTCTCCAAAAGTAAAGTAGTTGCAAACTCATCCTTTTAGAGACTTGTTTGGGCTCATGAGAGGAGTAGAAAAACATCAAAAATTTCAGTCCTGCACGATTCTACCAAGAAATATGTGTTCATTCAAACCGCTGGTTTTTGATATTTTGGGCCCTATTGAATAATGAATTGAATTTTCTCCAAAAGTAAAGTAGTTGCAAACTCATCCTTTTAGAAACTTGTTTGGGCTGTTGAGAGGAGTAATAAACCATCAAAAATTTCAATCCTGCATGATTCTACCAAGAAATGTGATTCTTCATTCAAAACCTGATTTTTGCTATTGGACTCTATTGAATAATGAATGTTTTGAATTTTCTCCAAAAGTAAAGGAGTTGCAAACTCATGCTTTTAGAGACTTGTTTGGGCTCATGAGAGGAGTAGAAAAACATCAAAAATTTCAGTCCTGCATGATTCTACCAAGAAATGTGTGTTCCTTCAAACCGCTGGTTTTTGATAGTTTGGGCCCTATTGAATAATGAATGTTTTGAATTTTCTCCAAAAGTAAAGTAGTTGCAAACTCATCCTTTTAGAAACTTGTTTGGGCTGTTGAGAGGAGTAAAAAACCATAACCATCAAAAATTTCAATCCTGCATGATTCTACCAAGAAATGTGATTCTTCATTCAAAACCTGATTTTTGCTATTGGGCTCTATTGAATAATGAATGTTTTGAATTTTCTCCAAAAGTAAAGTAGTTGCAAACTCATCCTTTTAGAGACTTGTTTGGGCTCATGAGAGGAGTAATAAAACATCAAAAATTTCAGTCCTGCACGATTCTACCAAGAAATGTGTGTTCATTCAAACCGCTGTTTTTTGATGTTTTGGGCCCTATTGAATAATGAATGTTTTGAATTTTCTCCAAAAGTAAAGTAGTTGCAAACTCATCCTTTTAGAAACTTGTTTGGGCTGTTGAGAGGAGTAAAAAACCATCAAAAACTTCAATCCTGCATGATTCTACCAAGAAATGTGATTCTTCATTCAAAACCTGATTTTTGCTATTGGGCTCTATTGAATAATGAATGTTTTGAATTTTCTCCAAAAGTAAAGTAGTTGCAAACTCATGCTTTTAGAGACTTGTTTGGGCTCATGAGAGGAGTAGAAAAACATCAAAAATTTCAGTCCTGCATGATTCTACCAAGAAATGTGTGTTCATTGAAACCGCTGGTTTTTGATATTTTGGGCCCTATTGAATAATGAATGTTTTGAATTTTCTCCAAAAGTAAAGTAGTTGCAAACTCATCCTTTTAGAAACTTGTTTGGGCTGTAGAGAGGAGTAAAAAACCATCAAAAATTTCAATCCTGCATGATTCTACCAAGAAATGTGATTCTTCATTCAAAACGCTGGTTTTTGCTATTGGGCTCTATTGAATAATGAATGTTTTGAATTTTCTCCAAAAGTAAAGTAGTTGCAAACTCATCCTTTTATAAACTTGTTTGGGCTGTTGAGAGGAGTAAAAAACCATCAAAAATTTCAATCCTGCACGATTCTACCAAGAAATGTGTGTTCATTCAAACCGCTGGTTTTTGATATTTTGGGCCCTATTGAATAATGAAGAAATGTGTGTTCATTCAAACCAATGGTTTTTGATATTTTGGGCCCTATTGAATAATGAATGTTTTGAATTTTCTCCAAAAGTAGTTGCAAACTCATCCTTTTAGAAACTTGTTTGGGCTGTTGAGAGGAGTAAATAACCATCAAAAATTTCAATCCTGCATGATTCTACCAAGAAATGTGATTCTTCATTCAAACCGCTGGTTTTTGATATTTTGGGCCCTATTGAATAATGAATGTTTTGAATTTTCTCCAAAAGTAAAGTAGTTGCAAACTCATCCTTTTATAAACTTGTTTGGGCTGTTGAGAGGAGTAAAAAACCATCAAAAATTTCAATCCTGCATGATTCTACCAAGAAATGTGATTCTTCATTCATAACCTGATTTTTGCGATTGGGCTCTTTGAATAATGAATGTTTTGAATTTTCTCCAAAAGTAAAGTAGTTGCAAACTCATGCTTTTAGAGACTTGTTTGGGCTCATGAGAGGAGTAGAAAAACATCAAAAATTTCAGTCCTGCATGATTCTACCAAGAAATGTGTGTTCATTGAAACCGCTGGTTTTTGATAGCTTGAGCCCTATTGAATAATGAATGTTTTGAATTTTCTCCAAAACTAGTTGCAAACTCATCCTTTTAGAAACTTGTTTGGGCTGTTGAGAGGAGTAAAAAACCATCAAAAATTTCAATCCTGCATGATTCTACCAAGAAATGTGATTCTTCATTCAAAACGCTGATTTTTGCTATTGGGCTCTATTGAATAATGAATGTTTTTAATTTTCTCCAAAAGTAAAGTAGTTGCAAACTCATCCTTTTAGAGACTTGTTTGGGCTCATGAGAGGAGTAGAAAAACATCAAAAATTTCAGTCCTGCACGATTCTACCAAGAAATGTGTGTTCATTCAAACCGCTGGTTTTTGATATTTTGGGCCCTATTGAATAATGAATGTTTTGAATTTTCTCCAAAAGTAAAGTAGTTGCAAACTCATCCTTTTAGAAACTTGTTTGGGCTGTTGAGAGGAGTAAAAAACCATCAAAAATTTCAATCCTGCATGATTCTACCAAGAAATGTGATTCTTCATTCAAAACCTGATTTTTGCTATTGGGCTCTATTGAATAATGAATGTTTTGAATTTTCTCCAAAAGTAAAGGCGTTGCAAACTCATGCTTTTAGAGACTTGTTTGGGCTCATGAGAGGAGTAGAAAAACATCAAAAATTTCAGTCCTGCATGATTCTACCAAGAAATGTGTGTTCATTCAAACCGCTGGTTTTTGATAGTTTGGGCCCTATTGAATAATGAATGTTTTGAATTTTCTCCAAAAGTAAAGTAGTTGCAAACTCATCCTTTTAGAAACTTGTTTGGGCTGTTGAGAGGAGTAAAAAACCATCAAAAATTTCAATCCTGCATGATTCTACCAAGAAATGTGATTCTTCATTCAAAACCTGATTTTTGCTATTGGGCTCTATTGAATAATGAATGTTTTGAATTTTCTCCAAAAGTAAAGTAGTTGCAAACTCATCCTTTTAGAGACTTGTTTGGGCTCATGAGAGGAGTAGAAAAACATCAAAAATTTCAGTCCTGCACGATTCTACCAAGAAATGTGTGTTCATTGAAACCGCTGGTTTTTGATATTTTGGGCCCTATTGAATAATGAATGTTTTGAATTTTCTCCAAAAGTAAAGTAGTTGCAAACTCATCCTTTTAGAAACTTGTTTGGGCTGTTGAGAGGAGTAAAAAACCATCAAAAATTTCAATCCTGCATGATTCTACCAAGAAATGTGATTCTTCATTCAAATCGCTGGTTTTTGCTATTGGGCTCTATTGAATAATGAATGTTTTGAATTTTCTCCAAAAGTAAAGTAGTTGCAAACTCATCCTTTTAGAAACTTGTTTGGGCTGTTGAGAGGAGTAAAAAACCATCAAAAATTTCAATCCTGCATGATTCTACCAAGAAATGTGATTCTTCATTCAAAACCTGATTTTTGCTATTGGGCTCTATTGAATAATGAATGTTTTGAATTTTCTCCAAAAGTAAAGTAGTTGCAAACTCATGCTTTTAGAGACTTGTTTGGGCTCATGAGAGGAGTAGAAAAACATCAAAAATTTCAGTCCTGCATGATTCTACCAAGAAATGTGTGTTCATTGAAACCGCTGGTTTTTGATAGTTTGGGCCCTATTGAATAATAAATGTTTTGAATTTTCTCCAAAAGTAAAGTAGTTGCAAACTCATCCTTTTAGAAACTTGTTTGGGCTGTTGAGAGGAGTAAAAACCATCAAAAATTTCAATCCTGCATGATTCTACCAAGAAATGTGATTCTTCATTCAAAACGCTGGTTTTTGCTATTGGGCTCTAGTGAATAATGAATGTTTTGAATATTCTCCAAAAGTAAAGTAGTTGCAAACTCATCCTTTTAGAGACTTGTTTGGGCTCATGAGAGGAGTAGAAAAACATCAAAAATTTCAGTCCTGCACGATTCTACCAAGAAATGTGTGTTCATTCAAACCACTGGTTTTTGATATTTTGGGCCCTATTGAATAATGAATGTTTTGAATTTTCTCCAAAAGTAAAGTAGTTGCAAACTCATCCTTTTAGAAACTTGTTTGGGCTGTTGAGAGGAGTAAAAAACCATCAAAAATTTCAATCCTGCATGATTCTACCAAAAATTTGATTCTTCATTCAAAACCTGATTTTTGCTATTGGGCTCTATTGAATAATGAATGTTTTGAATTTTCTCCAAAAGTAAAGTAGTTGCAAACTCATCCTTTTAGAGACTTGTTTGGGCTCATGAGAGGAGTAGAAAAACATCAAAAATTTCAGTCCTGCACGATTCTACCAAGAAATGTGTGTTCATTCAAACCGCTGGTTTTTGATAGTTTGGGCCCTATTGAATAATGAATGTTTTGAATTTTCTCCAAAAGTAAAGTAGTTGCAAACTCATCCTTTTAGAAACTTGTTTGGGCTGTTGAGAGGAGTAAAAAACCATCAAAAATTTCAATCCTGCATGATTCTACCAAGAAATGTGATTCTTCATTCAAAACCTGATTTTTGCTATTGGGCTCTATTGAATAATGAATGTTTTGAATTTTCTCCAAAAGTAAAGTAGTTGCAAACTCATCCTTTTAGAGACTTGTTTGGGCTCATGAGAGGAGTAGAAAAACATCAAAAATTTCAGTCCTGCATGATTCTACCAAGAAATGTGTGTTCATTCAAACCGCTGGTTTTTGATATTTTGGGCCCTATTGAATAATGAATGTTTTGAATTTTCTCCAAAAGTAAAGTAGTTGCAAACTCATCCTTTTAGAAACGTGTTTGGGCTGTTGAGAGGAGTAAAAAACCATCAAAAATTTCAATCCTGCATGATTCTACCAAGAAATGTGATTCTTCATTCAAAACCTGATTTTTGCTATTGGGCTCTTTGAATAATGAATGTTTTGAATTTTCTCCAAAAGTAAAGTAGTTGCAAACTCTTGCTTTTAGAGACTTGTTTGGGCTCATGAGAGGAGTAGAAAAACATCAAAAATTTCAGTCCTGCATGATTCTACCAAGAAATGTGTTCATTGAAACCGCTGGTTTTTGATAGTTTGGGCCCTATTGAATAATGAATGTTTTGAATTTTCGCCAGAAGTAAAGTAGTTGCAAACTCATCCTTTTAGAAACTTGTTTGGGCTGTTGAGAGGAGTAAAAAACCATCAAAAATTTCAATCCTGCATGATTCTACCAAGAAATGTGATTCTTCATTCAAAACTCTCGTTTTTGCTGTTGGGCTCTATTGAATAATGAATGTTTTGAATTTTCTCCAAAAGTAAAGTAGTTGCAAACTCATCCTTTTAGAGACTTGTTTGGGCTCATGAGAGGAGTAGAAAAACATCAAAAATTTCAGTCCTGCACGATTCTACCATGAAATGTGTGTTCATTCAAACCGCTGGTTTTTGATATTTTGGGCCTTATTGAATAATGAATGTTTTGGATTTTCTCCAAAAGTAAAGTAGTTGCAAACTCATCCTTTTAGGAACTTGTTTGGGCTGTTGAGAGGAGTAAAAAACCATCAAAAATTTCAATCCTGCATGATTCTACCAAGAAATGTGATTCTTCATTCAAAACGCTGGTTTTTGCTATTGGGCTCTATTGAATAATGAATGTTTTGAATTTTCTCCAAAAGTAAAGTAGTTGCAAACTCATCCTTTTAGAGACTTGTTTGGGCTCATGAGAGGAGTAGAAAAACATCAAAAATTTCAGTCCTGCACGATTCTACCAAGAAATGTGTGTTCATTCAAACCGCTGGTTTTTGATATTTTGGGCCCTATTGAATAATGAATGTTTTGAATTTTCTCCAAAAGTAAAGTAGTTCCAAACTCATCCTTTTAGAAACTTGTTTGGGCTCTAGAGAGGAGTAAAAAACCATCAAAAATTTCAATCCTGCATGATTCTACCAAGAAATGTGATTCTTCATTCAAAACCTGATTTTTGCTATTGGGTTCTATTGAATAATGAATGTTTTGAATTTTCTCCAAAAGTAAAGTAGTTGCAAACTCATCCTTTTAGAGACTTGTTTGGGCTCATGAGAGGAGTAGAAAAACATCAAAAATTTCAGTCCTGCACGATTCTACCAAGAAATGTGTGTTCATTCAAACCGCTGGTTTTTGATATTTTGGGCCCTATTGAATAATGAATGTTTTGAATTTTCTCCAAAAGTAAAATAGTTGCAAACTCATCCTTTTAGAAACTTGTTTGGACTGTTGAGAGGAGTAAAAAACCATCAAAAATTTCAATCCTGCATGATTGTACCAAGAAACGTGATTCTTCATTCAAAACGCTGGTTTTTGCTATTGGGCTCTATTGAATAATAAATGTTTTGAATATTCTCCAAAAGTAAAGTAGTTGCAAACTCATCCTTTTAGAGACTTGTTTGGGCTCATGAGAGGAGTAGAAAAACATCAAAAATTTCAGTCCTGCACGATTCTACCAAGAAATATGTGTTCATTCAAACCACTGGTTTTTGATATTTTGGGCCCTATTGAATAATGAATTGAATTTTCTCCAAAAGTAAAGTGGTTGCAAACTCATCCTTTTAGAAACTTGTTTGGGCTGTTGAGAGGAGTAAAAAACCATCAAAAATTTCAATCCTGCATGATTCTACCAAGAAATGTGATTCTTCATTCAAAACCTGATTTTTGCTATTGGGCTCTATTGAATAATGAATGTTTTGAATTTTCTCCAAAAGTAAAGGAGTTGCAAACTCATGCTTTTAGAGACTTGTTTGGGCTCATGAGAGGAGTAGAAAAACATCAAAAATTTCAATCCTGCATGATTCTACCAAGAAATGTGTGTTCATTCAAACCGCTGGTTTTTGATAGTTTGGGCCCTATTGAATAATGAATGTTTTGAATTTTCTCCAAAAGTAAAGTAGTTGCAAACTCATCCTTTTAGAAACTTGTTTGGGCTGTTGAGAGGAGTAAAAAACCATCAAAAATTTCAATCCTGCATGATTCTACCAAGAAATGTGATTCTTCATTCAAAACCTGATTTTTGCTATTGGGCTCTATTGAATAATGAATGTTTTGAATTTTCTCCAAAAGTAAAGTAGTTGCAAACTCATCCTTTTAGAGACTTGTTTGGGCTCATGAGAGGAGTAGAAAAACATCAAAAATTTCAGTCCTGCACGATTCTACCAAGAAATGTGTGTTCATTCAAACCGCTGGTTTTTGATGTTTTGGGCCCTATTGAATAATGAATGTTTTGAATTTTCTCCAAAAGTAAAGTAGTTGCAAACTCATCCTTTTAGAAACTTGTTTGGGCTGTTGAGAGGAGTAAAAAACCATCAAAAATTTCAATCCTGCATGATTCTACCAAGAAATGTGATTCTTCATTCAAAACCTGATTTTTGCTATTGGGCTCTATTGAATAATGAATGTTTTGAATTTTCTCCAAAAGTAAAGTAGTTGCAAACTCATCCTTTTAGAGACTTGTTTGGGCTCATGAGAGGAGTAGAAAAACATCAAAAATTTCAGTCCTGCACGATTCTACCAAGAAATGTGTGTTCATTCAAACCGCTGGTTTTTGATAGTTTGGGCCCTATTGAATAATGAATGTTTTGAATTTTCTCCAAAAGTAAAGTAGTTGCAAACTCATCCTTTTAGAGACTTGTTTGGGCTCATGAGAGGAGTAGAAAAACATCAAAAATTTCAGTCCTGCACGATTCTACCAAGAAATGTGTGTTCATTCAAACCGCTGGTTTTTTATGTTTTGGGCCCTATTGAATAATGAATGTTTTGAATTTTCTCCAAAAGTAAAGTAGTTGCAAACTCATCCTTTTAGAAACTTGTTTGGGCTGTTGAGAGGAGTAAAAAACCATCAAAAATTTCAATCCTGCATGATTCTACCAAGAAATGTGATTCTTCATTCAAAACCTGATTTTTGCTATTGGGCTCTATTGAATAATGAATGTTTTGAATTTTCTCCAAAAGTAAAGTAGTTGCAAACTAATCCTTTTAGAGACTTGTTTGGGCTCATGAGAGGAGTAGAAAAACATCAAAAATTTCAGTCCTGCACGATTCTACCAAGAAATGTGTGTTCATTCAAACCGCTGGTTTTTGATAGTTTGGGCCCTATTGAATAATGAATGTTTTGAATTTTCTCCAAAAGTAAAGTAGTTGCAAACTCATCCTTTTAGAAACTTGTTTGGGCTGTTGAGAGGAGTAAAAAACCATCAAAAATTTCAATCCTGCATGATTCTACCAAGAAATGTGATTCTTCATTCAAAACCTGATTTTTGCTATTGGGCTCTATTGAATAATGAATGTTTTGAATTTTCTCCAAAAGTAAAGTAGTTGCAAACTCATCCTTTTAGAGACTTGTTTGGGCTCATGAGAGGAGTAGAAAAACATCAAAAATTTCAGTCCTGCATGATTCTACCAAGAAATGTGTGTTCATTCAAACCGCTGGTTTTTGATATTTTGGGCCCTATTGAATAATGAATGTTTTGAATTTTCTCCAAAAGTAAAGTAGTTGCAAACTCATCCTTTTAGAAACGTGTTTGGGCTGTTGAGAGGAGGAAAAAACCATCAAAAATTTCAATCCTGCATGATTCTACCAAGAAATGTGATTCTTCATTCAAAACCTGATTTTTGCTATTGGGCTCTTTGAATAATGAATGTTTTGAATTTTCTCCAAAAGTAAAGTAGTTGCAAACTCTTGCTTTTAGAGACTTGTTTGGGCTCATGAGAGGAGTAGAAAAACATCAAAAATTTCAGTCCTGCATGATTCTACCAAGAAATGTGTTCATTGAAACCGCTGGTTTTTGATAGTTTGGGCCCTATTGAATAATGAATGTTTTGAATTTTCGCCAGAAGTAAAGTAGTTGCAAACTCATCCTTTTAGAGACTTGTTTGGGCTCATGAGAGGAGTAGAAAAACATCAAAAATTTCAGTCCTGCACGATTCTACCATGAAATGTGTGTTCATTCAAACCGCTGGTTTTTGATATTTTGGGCCTTATTGAATAATGAATGTTTTGGATTTTCTCCAAAAGTAAAGTAGTTGCAAACTCATCCTTTTAGAAACTTGTTTGGGCTGTTGAGAGGAGTAAAAAACCATCAAAAATTTCAATCCTGCATGATTCTACCAAGAAATGTGATTCTTCATTCAAAACGCTGGTTTTTGCTATTGGGCTCTATTGAATAATGAATGTTTTGAATTTTCTCCAAAAGTAAAGTAGTTGCAAACTCATCCTTTTAGAGACTTGTTTGGGCTCATGAGAGGAGTAGAAAAACATCAAAAATTTCAGTCCTGCACGATTCTACCGAGAAATGTGTGTTCATTCAAACCGCTGGTTTTTGATATTTTGGGCCCTATTGAATAATGAATGTTTTGAATTTTCTCCAAAAGTAAAGTAGTTCCAAACTCATCCTTTTAGAAACTTGTTTGGGCTCTAGAGAGGAGTAAAAAACCATCAAAAATTTCAATCCTGCATGATTCTACCAAGAAATGTGATTCTTCATTCAAAACCTGATTTTTGCTATTGGGTTCTATTGAATAATGAATGTTTTGAATTTTCTCCAAAAGTAAAGTAGTTGCAAACTCATCCTTTTAGAGACTTGTTTGGGCTCATGAGAGGAGTAGAAAAACATCAAAAATTTCAGTCCTGCACGATTCTACCAAGAAATGTGTGTTCATTCAAACCGCTGGTTTTTGATATTTTGGGCCCTATTGAATAATGAATGTTTTGAATTTTCTCCAAAAGTAAAATAGTTGCAAACTCATCCTTTTAGAAACTTGTTTGGACTGTTGAGAGGAGTAAAAAACCATCAAAAATTTCAATCCTGCATGATTGTACCAAGAAACGTGATTCTTCATTCAAAACGCTGGTTTTTGCTATTGGGCTCTATTGAATAATAAATGTTTTGAATATTCTCCAAAAGTAAAGTAGTTGCAAACTCATCCTTTTAGAGACTTGTTTGGGCTCATGAGAGGAGTAGAAAAACATCAAAAATTTCAGTCCTGCACGATTCTACCAAGAAATATGTGTTCATTCAAACCACTGGTTTTTGATATTTTGGGCCCTATTGAATAATGAATTGAATTTTCTCCAAAAGTAAAGTGGTTGCAAACTCATCCTTTTAGAAACTTGTTTGGGCTGTTGAGAGGAGTAAAAAACCATCAAAAATTTCAATCCTGCATGATTCTACCAAGAAATGTGATTCTTCATTCAAAACCTGATTTTTGCTATTGGGCTCTATTGAATAATGAATGTTTTGAATTTTCTCCAAAAGTAAAGTAGTTGCAAACTAATCCTTTTAGAGACTTGTTTGGGCTCATGAGAGGAGTAGAAAAACATCAAAAATTTCAGTCCTGCACGATTCTACCAAGAAATGTGTGTTCATTCAAACCGCTGGTTTTTGATAGTTTGGGCCCTATTGAATAATGAATGTTTTGAATTTTCTCCAAAAGTAAAGTAGTTGCAAACTCATCCTTTTAGAAACTTGTTTGGGCTGTTGAGAGGAGTAAAAAACCATCAAAAATTTCAATCCTGCATGATTCTACCAAGAAATGTGATTCTTCATTCAAAACCTGATTTTTGCTATTGGGCTCTATTGAATAATGAATGTTTTGAATTTTCTCCAAAAGTAAAGTAGTTGCAAACTCATCCTTTTAGAGACTTGTTTGGGCTCATGAGAGGAGTAGAAAAACATCAAAAATTTCAGTCCTGCATGATTCTACCAAGAAATGTGTGTTCATTCAAACCGCTGGTTTTTGATATTTTGGGCCCTATTGAATAATGAATGTTTTGAATTTTCTCCAAAAGTAAAGTAGTTGCAAACTCATCCTTTTAGAAACGTGTTTGGGCTGTTGAGAGGAGTAAAAAACCATCAAAAATTTCAATCCTGCATGATTCTACCAAGAAATGTGATTCTTCATTCAAAACCTGATTTTTGCTATTGGGCTCTTTGAATAATGAATGTTTTGAATTTTCTCCAAAAGTAAAGTAGTTGCAAACTCTTGCTTTTAGAGACTTGTTTGGGCTCATGAGAGGAGTAGAAAAACATCAAAAATTTCAGTCCTGCATGATTCTACCAAGAAATGTGTTCATTGAAACCGCTGGTTTTTGATAGTTTGGGCCCTATTGAATAATGAATGTTTTGAATTTTCGCCAGAAGTAAAGTAGTTGCAAACTCATCCTTTTAGAAACTTGTTTGGGCTGTTGAGAGGAGTAAAAAACCATCAAAAATTTCAATCCTGCATGATTCTACCAAGAAATGTGATTCTTCATTCAAAACGCTCGTTTTTGCTGTTGGGCTCTATTGAATAATGACTGTTTTGAATTTTCTCCAAAAGTAAAGTAGTTACAAACTCATCCTTTTAGAGACTTGTTTGGGCTCATGAGAGGAGTAGAAAAACATCAAAAATTTCAGTCCTGCACGATTCTACCATGAAATGTGTGTTCATTCAAACCGCTGGTTTTTGATATTTTGGGCCTTATTGAATAATGAATGTTTTGGATTTTCTCCAAAAGTAAAGTAGTTGCAAACTCATCCTTTTAGAAACTTGTTTGGGCTGTTGAGAGGAGTAAAAAACCATCAAAAATTTCAATCCTGCATGATTCTACCAAGAAATGTGATTCTTCATTCAAAACGCTGGTTTTTGCTATTGGGCTCTATTGAATAATGAATGTTTTGAATTTTCTCCAAAAGTAAAGTAGTTGCAAACTCATCCTTTTAGAGACTTGTTTGGGCTCATGAGAGGAGTAGAAAAACATCAAAAATTTCAGTCCTGCACGATTCTACCAAGAAATGTGTGTTCATTCAAACCGCTGGTTTTTGATATTTTGGGCCCTATTGAATAATGAATGTTTTGAATTTTCTCCAAAAGTAAAGTAGTTCCAAACTCATCCTTTTAGAAACTTGTTTGGGCTCTAGAGAGGAGTAAAAAACCATCAAAAATTTCAATCCTGCATGATTCTACCAAGAAATGTGATTCTTCATTCAAAACCTGATTTTTGCTATTGGGTTCTATTGAATAATGAATGTTTTGAATTTTCTCCAAAAGTAAAGTAGTTGCAAACTCATCCTTTTAGAGACTTGTTTGGGCTCATGAGAGGAGTAGAAAAACATCAAAAATTTCAGTCCTGCACGATTCTACCAAGAAATGTGTGTTCATTCAAACCGCTGGTTTTTGATATTTTGGGCCCTATTGAATAATGAATGTTTTGAATTTTCTCCAAAAGTAAAATAGTTGCAAACTCATCCTTTTAGAAACTTGTTTGGACTGTTGAGAGGAGTAAAAAACCATCAAAAATTTCAATCCTGCATGATTGTACCAAGAAACGTGATTCTTCATTCAAAACGCTGGTTTTTGCTATTGGGCTCTATTGAATAATAAATGTTTTGAATATTCTCCAAAAGTAAAGTAGTTGCAAACTCATCCTTTTAGAGACTTGTTTGGGCTCATGAGAGGAGTAGAAAAACATCAAAAATTTCAGTCCTGCACGATTCTACCAAGAAATATGTGTTCATTCAAACCACTGGTTTTTGATATTTTGGGCCCTATTGAATAATGAATTGAATTTTCTCCAAAAGTAAAGTAGTAGCAAACTCATCCTTTTAGAAACTTGTTTGGGCTGTTGAGAGGAGTAAAAGACCATCAAAAATTTCAATCCTGCATGATTCTACCAAGAAATGTGATTCTTCATTCAAAACGCTGGTTTTTGCTATTGGGCTCTATTGAATAATGAATGTTTTGAATTTTCTCCAAAAGTAAAGTAGTTGCAAACTCATCCTTTTAGAGACTTGTTTGGGCTCATGAGAGGAGTAGAAAAACATCAAAAATTTCAGTCCTGCACGATTCTACCAAGAAATGTGTGTTCATTCAAACCGCTGGTTTTTGATATTTTGGGCCCTATTGAATATTGAATGTTTTGAATTTTCTCCAAAAGTAAAGTATTTGCAAACTCATCCTTTTAGAAACTTGTTTGGGCTGTTGAGAGGAGTAAAAAACCATCAAAAATTTCAATCCTGCATGATTCTACCAAGAAATGTGATTCTTCATTCAAAACCTGATTTTTGCTATTGGGTTCTATTGAATAATGAATGTTTTGAATTTTCTCCAAAAGTAAAGTAGTTGCAAACTCATGCTTTTAGAGACTTGTTTGGGCTCATGAGAGGAGTAGAAAAACATCAAAAATTTCAGTCCTGCATGATTCTACCAAGAAATGTGTGTTCATTCAAACCGCTGGTTTTTGATAGTTTGGGCCCTATTGAATAATGAATGTTTTGAATTTTCTCCAAAAGTAAAGTAGTTGCAAACTCATCCTTTTATAAACTTGTTTGGGCTGTTGAGAGGAGTAAAAAACCATCAAAAATTTCAATCCTGCATGATTCTACCAAGAAATGTGATTCTTCATTCAAAACGCTGGTTTTTGCTATTGGGCTCTATTGAATAATGAATGTTTTGAATTTTCTCCAAAAGTAAAGTAGTTGCAAACTCATCCTTTTAGAAACTTGTTTGGGCTCATGAGAGGAGTAGAAAAATATCAAAAATTTCAGTCCTGCACGATTCTACCAAGAAATGTGTGTTCATTCAAACCGCTGGTTTTTGATATTTTGGGCCCTATTGAATAATGAATGTTTTGAATTTTCTCCAAAAGTAAAGTAGTTGCAAACTCATCCTTTTAGAAACTTGTTTGGGCTGCTGAGAGGAGTAAAAAACCATCAAAAATTTCAATCCTGCATGATTCTACCAAGAAATGTGATTCTTCATTCAAAACCTGATTTTTGCTATTGGGTTCTACTGAATAATGAATGTTTTGAATTTTCTCCAAAAGTAAAGTAGTTGCAAACTCATGCTTTTTGTTTAAATAATTTTATTAAAGTTTCAAGTATAAAGGGAAAGGGTAAATGGACAAAGTAAAAAGTAGAGAACTCTACTCTACGTGTTACATCACACATTAAATAAAATTGTTTAATACAAGTAATGTACATAAGAAACAAATATAATACATCGCTTGAATGCAATCCTCTCGAAAAGGAACCAACATTGTCATATTGAGTTTACAGTAGCGTGTTAGATAACATAAATTAAATTAAGAAAACTTCAAATTCCAAACATCCCATTTAGTGTGATATTTTTGGAGGGTACCATTAATAAAGGCAAATCTTCTCTCCATAGAATTATGAATCCGTAGTTTGGCTAAAATTTCAGCAAAAGAAGGTAAATCAGTTTTAAGCCACCAGAAAGCTATAGTGTTTTTGGTCACTAAGAAAGTGTGTATCATTACAAATCGAATAACAGGATTTATTTCTTCAGTGCCCAAAGAGAGTAGTGCCATTTGTGGGGTAACCTTCACTGCGTTGTCAGAGAGAGTATTTATATGATTCGTAATTTCTTTCCACAAGCTCTTCAATTTAGGGCAGCTCCAGAAAATGTGATACAGGTTACCCGGTAAACCACAATTCCTCCAACATAGAGGAGAATATTTATTATCTATATGAGCTAACCTAATCGGAGTGTAATGCCATCTAATTAAAATTTTAAAGAAAGACTCCTGTAAGGTCGCAGAAACAGTAGATGCATTTGAAAACTTTATGGCCCTCTCCCATTGGTCTTCATCAAATTTTATGTTAAAGTCCCTTTCCCATCTTTGAATGTATACATTTTTAATAAGTTCGTTGTCATCATTAAGGTGAGAATAAATGTTTTTAAGACTCCAAGTCGACTTAAGAGCAACATTTGAAAACATGGAGGCCACAATATTCGAATTCAAAGCTCTACTAGTCAAAAATTTCCGCAGAAGATCTTTAAAAATTAGATAAGAGGTAAAGTATGTAAATGGGACATGAAATTTATTTGAAATTTCATTAAAAGGTAAAAAATCTTGTCCGTCCCATAAATCCCCTACCGTATTAATTTTAAAGCTGTACCACTCCTCCGGAACTGGACAATTATATATTTTTGATAATAATTTTAATGGAAATTTTTTCAAAATGCCTTTCCTGTCATCACCTTTCTTTAATTTTGTGAAACTCCTCCACATAGTCAGTATAGAATTTACAACAGGATGTTGATGAGTAATGATCGAAGAAGAAAACAGATCTTTAAAGAAAAAATCTGATATTGAACTAGTCCCGTATTGTTCTAGCTCAAGGTCCAACCAAGCGGGAGGTGTTTTCGTAGAAAACCACTGTTGACTCTGAAGAATAAGAGAAGCTTGATAATAGATTTGAATGTTGAGGAGTGCAAGGCCTCCGTTACTCTTTTTCTTATATAAAATTTTAGCAGCTACTCTGGGTTTCTTCCCTTTCCAGATAAAGAGATTAATTGCTTTTTGAATTTTAAATAAAAGAAAAGTGGGAATCGTAAGAGGTAAATTCCTGAGTACGAAAAGAATTTTAGGTAAAATATATGTTTTTATTACCAAGGTTCTTCCCATCAGGGATAGGTCACAATTATTATAACCAGAAAGGTCTTTTAAGATTTTCTTGCTAAGATGTTCCATATTCCTAGAAACAATGAGTTTCAAATCTTTGGGAAAAATTATCCCCAAGTAATCTATTTCGATGTCTTCCCAGTAAAATTCGGATAATTTTTTAAAGGCTTCAATATCAGAGGGACTTAAATTAAAATGTATTAGTTTAGATTTTTGGGGATTTATTTTAAAATATGAGACCCTAGAGAATTCATCTAGAATGGTGATTAAAGCGTTAAATGAATTAGCCGGATCAGTGATTGATAACATAAGATCATCAGCAAATAAAGTTAATTTGTGGTGATAGTTTTTTGTTTTAAAACCCGAAATGGCAGTACATTGTCTGATTGTTTCCGCCAAGGGCTCAACTGCCAAGGCAAATAAAAGGGGCGAAAGGGGGCAGCCCTGTCTTGTTCCATTAGTGATGTTGAAGTTCCTAGAAAGGTGATTATTAGTATAGGTTTTAGCATTAGTATTAGAGTATAGTGCAAATATAGATGTTATAAAGCGATTGTCAAAACCAAACTTTAGTAAAGTAGCTTTAAGATAATCCCAATTCACCCTATCAAAGGCTTTTTGGGCATCCAACGAGATAAATAATGAAGGGAGATTGTTAAAACTAGCTATGTTAAACAAATTCAAAATTCTTCTGGTACCGTCTGTTACTTGTCTTCCAGAAACAAACCCTACTTGATCATTTTTAACAAGACCAGGTAAAAGATTCTTTAATCGATCCGCTAAAATTTTCGAATATACTTTAATGTCAGTATTGATTAAAGAGATCGGACGATAGTTTTTAACTTCTTCTGGGTTTCTAGTGTCTTTGGGGATCAAAATGATAGTTGCTTCCGTCATTTCTTTGGGGAACGATCCAATACTGGAAGCGTGATCAAAAAGAGATTTTAGGTGCGGGGATAGAGTGTTGGAGAAAAACTTGAAATATTCGTTTGTGAACCCATCTGGGCCAGGGGATTTGTTAAGTTTAAGTTTGTCAATCGTTTTGGCAATTTCTTCTACAGTAAATGGTTGATTTAAAAGAGTTAGGTCCAAATTATCTAGTTGGGGAAGGGTCAATTTAGAAAGAAAAAGGTCAATCTCTTTTTGATTAGGAGTATGAACTAAGGGGTCTTTTTTGAGATTATAGAGGGTTTCAAAATAGTCCGCAAATATTTCGGTAATATCAGAGGGGTGTTGTTTCATTTCTCCTGAGAGGGATTTGATCTTAACAATCCTTCTACTTACGCGAGCTTGTTTAAGTTTATTTGTCATATATTTGGTGGGTTTGTTAAGTGAAGCATAAAGATTATATTTTGATGCTCTAACAATGGAATCATACTCGGAAATAATTTCGAATCTTAACTCCTGTCTCAATTTCAGGATATCAAGATGGATATTATGAGATGGAGCAGAGAGGGAATTTTGTTGTTTTTCTTTTAAAGCAATTTGGTTCTGGAGGTCAGCAATTTTTTGTCTTTTTTCTTTTTTGTATCTCGTGGAGAGTTGGATGAGACATCCTCTCAAGACCGCCTTGTGGGCATTCCATAATGTGAAGGGATCAATATTATCTGAAGAGTTTTCTTTAAAATAATTATCAATAGTTTCAGTAATTATATTTCTATACTTTGGGGTGCGTAACAGAGTAGGATTAACCTTCCAAAGAAAAGTGTTTGCTACTGGAGGGCCTGATTCAAATATTGCCATCACGGGAGCATGGTCGGAAAAAGACTTCTCAAGAATTTCAATTTTCTTGAATTTTGTGATAGAAAAGACATTAGTTAGAAATAAGTCTATTCTGGAAGAAGTTTTATATATATCTGAGTAATATGTGAATTCTCTAGAGGTGGTATTAAGACATCTGAAAATGTCATACATCTCATTTTGTTGTATCCAATTTTTCAGAGATCGGCCTGATTTAGAAGTAGCAGAAGATGATGAGTCAATTTCTCTATCAGGAACTAGATTGAAGTCCCCTATTAACATGAGGTCACCTTTTTTAACTTCGTCAATCTTCTGCATTAGTTTATTAAAAAAAGTGATTTGACCATTATTCGGGGCATATATGTTCACGATCGTACAAAGGTTAAAATTTAACTTACATATGAGGATGTGAAATCTTCCCTGGGTATCGGGATGTTCTTCAATTAATTGGAAGGGAATATTCTTATTTATAATAGTTATAACTCCCGCACTTTTTTTATTATTATTGAGAGATTTGAAAATGTATGGAAAATCTTTATGCTGAAAGGTTGGATGTATATCTTTTATTAGTTTGACCTCTTGTAAACAAGAGACATCTGCTTGAAGCCGCTTTATTTCTTTCCAAGTTATATAGCGCTTATGGGGACTATTCAGTCCTTTGACATTGTGTGAAAGGATTTTAATTCTCATGATAATCTCTTTCCTATTAATTAGAGAAAATTATCTTGTATTATTTAGGATTGCTTACTCTTTTTAAACTGAATTCAATAAAATGTATATATCTAGAAAAGCAAATGAAACAGCAACAACAAAAAAAAAACACAAAAAAAACTATAGATAAACTATACCAAACAAATAAACAAACTTAAAGAGTCCTCCTGGAGGTCAATCACCGAACGTGATAATCTCCTTTGTTGGGGACTTTTGTAAAAAAAAGCCAAAGTGGCGAGAACCCATGAAGCCATTAAGTACTTTGTCAAATGTCAAATGTAAATAATACAAAGACCAATGAGAGATATATCCATAATCAACCGGTATCTTTTCTAGAAGGATCTTCATCTAGAAAGCGTATAAAATCTAAAGCCTCCTTTGGAGTGAAGAAAGGGACAATTTTACCCCTATGTGACACAAGTAACTTTGTTGGGAAGCCCCACCTATAAGGAATCCCCATTTCCCTAAGAGCATTAGTAGCTTGATTAAACAATTTCCTAGCTTCCATAGTTGACTTTGAAAAATCAGAGAAGAATTTTAAATGATCATTAGGGGGAGGGAGAGAGCCTTTCTCTCTAATATATCTTAATATCAATTCTTTAGTTTCAAAAAAGTGAAAGTGAAGTATCGTGTCTCTCGGTTTATCCATAGATACATTCTTTGGACGGGGCAGGCGGTGAATTCTATCAATTATCAATTGTAGATCAGTTAAGGACGGCAAAGCCTTTTTAAGTGTAGCTTTAGTATAATCTGAAAGGTCTTTCTGTATTACACTTTCAGGTATCCCCCTGATCTTGACATTATTTCGTCTACTCCGATCCTCCAAGTCCGTTAATTTGGACCTAACGGATAAGAGTTCAGCTTTCAAGTTTGAATTTTGCTGTACTAAATCATCTGTCCTATTTTCAACCTTTGAGAGTCTTTTCTCATTCAATTCAAATCTTTGGGAGAATTTATCACTGATCTCCTGAATATCCCTCCTATGAGAATCAAAACCCGCTTTAATAGACGTATTAATTGCACTGAAAGATTCCTGGAAGGATATAAGGAAACCAGCGAGCGAACCCTCAGTAACTTGTCTATCAGATTTCAACAAAGTTTTAAAGTCAAAATTATGGGGATTCGAAGATTCAACAGAGGAAATCTCTGGACAACCTCTTTTAGAGGGTTGTTTCACTGGGGTGTCATTTGGAGAGTAATCCTCAAATGAAGTGTCAGAATCCAAATATGCTGGGTCTGGTCTAACAGATTGACTATCTGGGGCTCTTCTCTTATTGAATTTAGATAAATCCATTTTACTTTCTTCATCCTGTAAAAAGAGTTTTGAGGCCCCTTTATTATCAAGTACCTGGGAAGATGTAAAAGATAAGGGACAAGGATCGGTAGAAGTATCTTTGTGACCTGAATCTTTATGAGTAGCCTTAATAGAAGAACTGTTAGGCATATTCTTAGTTGAGGTAATTTCTTCCCTCTTTAGGGGGGATCTAGATTATTTGGACTTAATAGATTAACAAATTTAATGTATGTTCTTTGATTGGAAGAGCCTGTGGATTTCTGGTTTTTACTAGTAGGCAATTTAGATTTCAAATTAGATGCCATAATTAGAGTATACCGAAACAAGCGTAAAGGAAATGCGCTATACCCTTAAATGTTCCTGTATATGCCACCCCTGTTTTATTATTATTGTAATTAAGTTGAACTTTATTACAGTTTCAGCAGGGTTTGTAAATCGCAAACTAAGATAAGAATAAAGACTTAAATAGAGTAGTAATGTAACCCCTTCAATTTTGATAATAATTCAACAAAGCAATAGAGACGTCTTGTCCTCCATAACGTAGGCTTATATAAAACAACAGCACCTCATACACTCCTGTCCAAACACTACCTATATAACCTCAGGTGCCTTAAATGTTATAGACAGAGAAGAGAAGAGCATACAATCAGTAGGATTCAGAATAAGACAGTATAAGCTCTATATCTTCCCGTGTAGGAATGTATAGATTAGTTATTCCCATAAATATCTTCTTCTAATGCTTTAATATGTCATCAAAACAAGGCACAAGAGACAATCTCCATGTAAGTCTCATCTAACTCAAGGATGCACTTCAGCAATACACAAACAGTCTTATTGATATAACAATATTCAGATACTCTCCCCTATATTACTATCCCTATTCCAATTTACAAATAATTAAGATTTCACCATCCCCAAGAGACTAACAATAAGTTCAGAGAGCAACAGATTCCATCTCACCCAACAAGTGTAATATTCTCCAAGTAGTAGGGGTCAACGATGCTCCTTCCTTCAGGTCACCGTTGGATAGTAATCAAGTGACCACCAAAACCAAAGTCAAATTTCACCAAATCTCCTCTGCTTCTTCTTGTATAAATGTAGCCGTCTCTAAGCCCCTTAGTGTGTTAAAGGGTCGAACTCGATGTGACAATCAGTCAATGACAGCCTCAGCCGAGGCACCCAATAAGGACCAGATCCACCTCCACCCTCTTTGATGACAGCTTCTTCCTTGCAGCTTCGTGCCCGCCAGCTCCCGCAGCGACAATCTCCAGCACCGCCAGCTCCTCTACTCCTCTGCAGCTGAGCGGCGGCAAGCTGCGCAGAGCCCGGTCTCCAGGCAATGACCTCCGATCAGCACAGAAAAAGAGTGGGCAATTCCAAATTCTTTCTGTTAAAGATATCCCCAGCAGTGGGCTTCTCCTCCTAGACCGCCGCTAAGCTCCAGCAGCTCTCCCGCCAAACAGTTTTAAAATTAGACGCGGCGCTCCCCTTCTTCTCCGCACTCACCAATGCAACACTCAGTCAGTGACAGCTTCAGCCGAGGCACCCAAGAAGGACCAGAGCCACCTCTACTTTCTTTGATGACAGCCTCTTCCTTGCGGCTTCGTGCCTGCCAACTCCCGCCGCGTCACTCTCCAGCACCGCCAGCTCCTTTACTCCTCTGCAGCTGAGCGGCGGCAAGCTGCGCAGAGCCCGGTATCCAACAGCGTTGACAGCGGACCTCTATCGACTCAGGAACACCGAGGCTCCTTCAGCGTCAGATCAGGGGCTCAGCAGCTGTCACACAGGATCTCCTCCAGTTCACACCTCTGATGTAAACAATGGCGGTTCCCGTGGCTAAGTACAGGGGAAACCTGCTGAGTCACCAGCTGCTCTCTCCTCACCGCTCACTTCAAAGGGCTGTAATTCCTTAAGTATACAGCGGATTTCTTCCAGGGAGGTGTCAAAATGTTCACAGGAAAGATAAGAATCCAGTTCCACAGGTCTTCTGATGAATAAGAGTCTTCTTAAGCAATTATGTCGCTTTGTAGATAGGCTTCATGGGAGCTCTGAGCTCAAGAGTCCTCCTCCATCGAGATTCAGGCCACACCCCCCGCAAACTCATGCTTTTAGAGACTTGTTTGGGCTCATGAGAGGAGTAGAAAAACATCAAAAATTTCAGTCCTGCATGATTCTACCAAGAAATGTGTGTTCATTCAATCCGCTGGTTTTTGATAGTTTGGGCCCTATTGAATAATGAATGTTTTGAATTTTCTCAAAAAGTAAAGTAGTTGCAAACTCATCCTTTTAGAAACTTGTTTGGGCTGTTGAGAGGAGTAAAAAACCATCAAAAATTTCAATCCTGCATGATTCTACCAAGAAATATGATTCTTCATTCAAAACGCTGGTTTTTGCTATTGGGCTCTATTGAATAATGAATGTTTTGAATTTTCTCCAAAAGTAAAGTAGTTGCAAACTCATCCTTTTAGAGACTTGTTTGGGCTCATGAGAGGAGTAGAAAAACATCAAAAATTTCAGTCCTGCATGATTCTACCAAGAAATGTGTGCTCATTGAAACCGCTGGTTTTTGATAGTTTGGGCCCTATTGAATAATGAATGTTTTGAATTTTCTCCAAAAGTAAAGTAGTTGCAAACTCATCCTTTTAGAAACTTGTTTGGGCTGTTGAGAGGAGTAAAATACCATCAAAAATTTCAATCCTGCATGATTCTACCAAGAAATGTGATTTTTCATTCAAAACGCTGGTTTTTGCTATTGGGCTCTATTGAATAATGAATGTTTTGAATTTTCTCCAAAAGTAAAGTAGTTGCAAACTCATGCTTTTAAAGACTTGTTTGGGCTCATGAAAGGAGTAGAAAAACATCAAAAATTTCAGTCCTGCATGATTCTACCAAGAAATGTGTGTTCATTGAAACCGCTGGTTTTTGATAGTTTGGGCCCTATTGAATAATGAATGTTTTGAATTTTCTCCAAAAGTAAAGTAGTTGCAAACTCATCCTTTTAGAAACTTGTTTGGGCTGTTGAGAGGAGTAAAAAACCATCAAAAATTTCAATCCTGCATGATTTTACCAAGAAATGTGATTCTTCATTCAAAACCTGATTTTTGCTATTGGGCTCTATTGAATAATGAATGTTTCGAATTTTCTCCAAAAGTAAAGTAGTTGCAAACTCATGCTTTTAGAGACTTGTTTGGGCTCATGAGAGGAGTAGAAAAACATCAAAAATTTCAGTCCTGCATGATTCTACCAAGAAATGTGTGTTCATTGAAACCGCTGGTTTTTGATAGTTTGGGCCCTATTGAATAATGAATGTTTTGAATTTTCTCCAAAAGTAAAGTAGTTGCAAACTCATCCTTTTAGAAACTTGTTTGGGCTGTTGAGAGGAGTAAAAAAACCATCAAAAATATCAATCCTGCATGATTCTACCAAGAAATGTGATTCTTCATTCAAAACGCTGGTTTTTGCTATTGGGCTCTATTGAATAATGAATGTTTTGAATTTTCTCCAAAAGTAAAGTAGTTGCAAACTCATCCCTTTAGAGACTTGTTTGGGCTCATGAGAGGAGTAGAAAAACATCAAAAATTTCAGTCCTGCACGATTCTACCAAGAAATGTGTGTTCACTCAAACCGCTGGTTTTTGATATTTTGGGCCCTATTGAATAATGAATGTTTTGAATTTTCTCCAAAAGTAAAGTAGTTGCAAACTCATCCTTTTAGAAACTTGTTTGGGCTGTTGAGAGGAGTAAAAAACCATCAAAAATTTCAATCCTGCATGATTCTACCAAGAAATGTGATTCTTCATTCAAAACCTGATTTTTACTATTGGGCTCTATTGAATAATGAATGTTTTGAATTTTCTCCAAAAGTAAAGTAGTTGCAAGCTCATGCTTTTAGAGACTTGTTTGGGCTCATGAGAGGAGTAGAAAAACATCAAAAATTTCAGTCCTGCATGATTCTACCAAGAAATGTGTGTTCATTCAAACCACTGGTTTTTGATAGTTTGGGCCCTATTGAATAATGAATGTTTTGAATTTTCTCCAAAAGTAAAGTAGTTGCAAACTCATCCTTTTAGAAACTTGTTTGGGCTGTTGAGAGGAGTAAAAAACCATCAAAAATTTCAATCCTGCATGATTCTACCAAGAAATGTGATTCTTCATTCAAAACCTGATTTTTGCTATTGGGTTCTATTGAATAATGAATGTTTTGAATTTTCTCCAAAAGTAAAGTAGTTGCAAACTCATGCTTTTAGAGACTTGTTTGGGCTCATGAGAGGAGTAGAAAAACATCAAAAATTTCAGTCCTGCATGATTCTACCAAGAAATGTGTGTTCATTCAAACCGCTGGTTTTTGATAGTTTGGGCCCTATTGAATAATGAATGTTTTGAATTTTCTCCAAAAGTAAAGTAGTTGCAAACTCATCCTTTTAGAAACTTGTTTGGGCTGTTGAGAGGAGTAAAAAACCATCAAAAATTTCAATCCTGCATGATTCTACCAAGAAATGTGATTCTTCATTCAAAACGCTGGTTCTTGCTATTGGGCTCTATTGAATAATGAATGTTTTGAATTTTCTCCAAAACTAAAGTAGTTGCAAACTCATCCTTTTAGAAACTTGTTTGGGCTCATGAGAGGAGTAGAAAAATATCAAAAATTTCTGTCCTGCACGATTCTACCAAGAAATGTGTGTTCATTCAAACCGCTGGTTTTTGATATTTTGGGTCCTATTGAATAATGAATGTTTTGAATTTTCTCCAAAAGTAAAGTAGTTGCAAACTCATCCTTTTAGAAACTTGTTTGGGCTGTTGAGAGGAGTAAAAAACCATCAAAAATTTCAATCCTGCATGATTATACCAAGAAATGTGATTCTTCATTCAAAACCTGATTTTTGCTATTGGGTTCTATTGAATAATGAATGTTTTGAATTTTCTCCAAAAGTAAAGTAGTTGCAAACTCATGCTTTTAGAGACTTGTTTGGGCTCATGAGAGGAGTAGAAAAACATCAAAAATTTCAGTCCTGCATGATTCTACCAAGAAATGTGTGTTCATTCAAACCGCTGGTTTTTGATAGTTTGGGCCCTATTGAATAATGAATGTTTTGAATTTTCTCCAAAAGTAAAGTAGTTGCAAACTCATCCTTTTAGAAACTTGTTTGGGCTGTTGAGAGGAGTAAAAAACCATCAAAAATTTCAATCCTGCATGATTCTACCAAGAAATGTGATTCTTCATTCAAAACGCTGGTTTTTGCTATTGGGCTCTATTGAATAATGAATGTTTTGAATTTTCTCCAAAAGTAAAGTAGTTGCAAACTCATGCTTTTAATGACTTGTTTCGGCTCATGAAAGGAGTAGAAAAACATCAAAAATTTCAGTCCTGCATGATTCTACCAAGAAATGTGTGTTCATTGAAACCGCTGGTTTTTGATAGTTTGGGCCCTATTGAATAATGAATGTTTTGAATTTTCTCCAGAAGTAAAGTAGTTGCAAACTCATCCTTTTAGAAACTTGTTTGGGCTGTTGAGAGGAGTAGAAAACCATCAAAAATTTCAATCCTGCATGATTCTACCAAGAAATGTGATTCTTCATTCAAAACGCTGGTTTTTGCTATTGGGCCCTATTGAATAATGAATGTTTTGAATTTTCTCCAAAAGTAAAGTAGTTGCAAACTCATCCTTTTAGAAACTTGTTTGGGCTCATGAGAGGAGTAGAAAAACATCAAAAATTTCAGTCCTGCATGATTCTACCAAGAAATGTGTGTTCATTCAAACCGCTGGTTTTTGATAGTTTGGGCCCTATTGAATAATGAATGTTTTGAATTTTCTCCAAAAGTAAAGTAGTTGCAAACTCATCCTTTTAGAAACTTGTTTGGGCTGTTGAGAGGAGTAAAAAACCATCAAAAATTTCAATCCTGCATGATTCTACCAAGAAATGTGATTCTTCATTCAAAACGCTGGTTTTTGCTATTGGGCTCTATTGAATAATGAATGTTTTGAATTTTCTCCAAAAGTAAAGTAGTTGCAAACTCATCCTTTTAGAGACTTGTTTGGGCTCATGAGAGGAGTAGAAAAACATCAAAAATTTCAGTCCTGCATGATTCTACCAAGAAATGTGTGTTCATTGAAACCGCTGGTTTTTGATAGTTTGGGCCCTATTGAATAATGAATGTTTTGAATTTTCTCCAAAAGTAAAGTAGTTGCAAACTCATCCTTTTAGAAACTTGTTTGGGCTGTTGAGAAGAGTAGAAAACCATCAAAAATTTCAATCCTGCATGATTCTACCAAGAAATGTGATTCTTCATTCAAAACGCTGGTTTTTGCTATTGGGCTCTATTGAATAATGAATGTTTTGAATTTTCTCCAAAAGTAAAGTAGTTGCAAACTCATGCTTTTAGAGACTTGTTTGGGCTCATGAAAGGAGTAGAAAAACATCAAAAATTTCAGTCCTGCATGATTCTACCAAGAAATGTGTGTTCATTGAAACCGCTGGTTTTTGATAGTTTGGGCCCTATTGAATAATGAATGTTTTGAATTTTCTCCAAAAGCAAAGTAGTTGCAAACTCATCCTTTTAGAAACTTGTTAGGGCTGTTGAGAGGAGTAAAAAACCATCAAAAATTTAAATCCTGCATGATTTTACCAAGAAATGTGATTCTTCATTCAAAACGCTGGTTTTTGCTATTGGGCGCTATTGAATAATGAATGTTTTGAATTTTCTCCAAAAGTAAAGTAGTTGCAAACTCATCCTTTTAGAGACTTGTTTGGGCTCATGAGAGGAGTAGAAAAAAATCAAAAATTTCAGTCCTGCATGATTCTACCAAGAAATGTGTGTTCATTGAAACCGCTGGTTTTTGATAGTTTGGGTCCTATTGAATAATGAATGTTTTGAATTTTCTCCAAAAGTAAAGTAGTTGCAAACTCATCCTTTTAGAAACTTGTTTGGGCTGTTGAGAGGAGTAAAAAACCATCAAAAATTTCAATCCTGCATGATTGTACCAAGAAATGTGATTCTTCATTCAAAACGCTGGTTTTTGCTATTGGGCTCTATTGAATAATGAATGTTTTGAATTTTCTCCAAAAGTAAAGTAGTTGCAAACTCATCCTTTTAGAGACTTGTTTGGGCTCATGAGAGGAGTAGAAAAACATCAAAAATTTCAGTCCTGCACGATTCTACCAAGAAATGTGTGTTCATTCAAACCGCTGGTTTTTGATATTGGGTTCTATTGAATAATGAATGTTTTGAATTTTCTTTAACAATAATTTTTATTAGAATTTTCAGAATAGTAGGCAGAATGTAACATTTACACTTGTACAGACTCATCTAAGTAAGTTATTGTAGTGATGTAAAAAAATATGAATATATCGCAATATGATGACAAGTTTCTAAAAGGATGAGTTTGCAACTACTTTACTTTTGGAGAAAATTCAAAACATTCATTATTCAATAGGGCCCAAACTATCAAAAACCAGCGGTTTGAATGAACACTCACATTTCTTGGTAGAATCGTGCAGGACTGTAATTTTTGATGTTTTTCTACTCCTCTCATGAGCCCAAACAAGTCTCTAAAAGGATGAGTTTGTAACTACTTTACTTTTGGAGAAAATTCAAAACATTCATTATTCAATAGAGCCCAAAAGCAAAAACCAGCGTTTTGAATGAAGAATCACATTTCTTGGTAGAATCATGCAGGATTGAAATTTTTGATGGTTTTTTTACTCCTCTCAACAGCCCAAACAAGTTTCTAAAAGGATGAGTTTGCAACTACTTTACTTTTGGAGAAAATTCAAAACATTCATTATTCAATAGGGCCCAAACTATCAAAAACCAGCGGTTTCAATGAACACTCACATTTCTTGGTAGAATCGTGCAGGACTGAAATTTTTGATGTTTTTCTACTCCTCTCATGAGCCCAAACAAGTCTCTAAAAGGATGAGTTTGCAACTACTTTACTTTTGGAGAAAATTCAAAACATTCATTATTCAATAGAGCCCAATAGCAAAAATCAGGTTTTGAATGAAGAATCACATTTCTTGGTAGAATCATGCAGGATTGAAATTTTTGATGGTTTTTTACTCCTCTCAACAGCCCAAACAAGTTTCTAAAAGGATGAGTTTGCAACTACTTTACTTTTGGAGAAAATTCAAAACATTCATAATGCAATAGGGCCCAAACTATCAAAAACCAGCGGTTTGAATGAACACTCACATTTCTTGGTAGAATCGTGCAGGACTGAAATTTTTGATGTTTTTCTACTCCTCTCATGAGCCCAAACAAGTCTCTAAAACGATGAGTTTGCAACTATACTTTTGGTGAAAATTCAAAACATTCATTATTCAATAGAGCCCAATAGCAAAAACCAGCATTTTGAATGAAGAATCACATTTCTTGGTAGAATCATGCAGGATTGAAATTTTTGATGGTATTTTACTCCTCTCAACAGCCCAAACAAGTTTCTAAAAGGATGAGTTTGCAACTACTTTACTTTTGGAGAAAATTCAAAACATTCATTATTCAATAGGGCCCAAACTATCAAAAACCAGCGGTTTGAATGAACACTCACATTTCTTGGTAGAATCATGCAGGACTGAAATTTTTGATGTTCTTCTACTCCTCTCATGAGCCCAAACAAGACTCTAAAAGGATGAGTTTGCAACTACTTTACTTTTGGAGAAAATTCAAAACATTCATTATTCAATAGATCCCAATAGCAAAAGCCAGCGTTTTGAATGAAGAATCACATTTCTTGGTAGAATCATGCAGGATTGAAATTTTTGATGGTTTTTTACTCCTCTCAACAGCCCAAACAAGTTTCTAAAAGGATGAGTTTGCAACTACTTTACTTTTGGAGAAAATTCAAAACATTCATTATTCAATAGGGCCCAAACTATCAAAAACCAGCGGTTTGAATGAACACTCACATTTCTTGGTAGAATCGTGCAGGACTGTAATTTTTGATGATTTTCTACTCCTCTCATGAGCCCAAACAAGACTCTAAAAGGATGAGTTTGCAACTACTTTACTTTTGGAGAAAATTCAAAACATTCATTATTCAATAGAGCCCAATAGCAAAAACCAGCGTTCTGAATGAAGAATCACATTTCTTGGTAGAATCATGCAGGATTGAAATTTTTGATGGTTTTTTACTCCTCTCAACAGCCCAAACAAGTTTCTAAAAGGATGAGTTTGCAACTACTTTACTTTTGGAGAAAATTCAAAACATTCATTATTCAATAGGGCCCAAACTATCAAAAACCAGCGGTTTGAATGAACACTCACATTTCTTGGTAGAATCGTGCAGGACTGAAATTTTTGATGTTTTTCTACTCCTCTCATGAGCCCAAACAAGTCTCTAAAAGGATGAGTTTGCAACTACTTTACTTTTGGAGAAAATTCAAAACATTCATTATTCAATAGAGCCCAATAGCAAAAATCAGGTTTTGAATGAAGAATCACATTTCTTGGTAGAATCATGCAGGATTGAAATTTTTGATGTTTTTTTACTCCTCTCAACAGCCCAAACAAGTTTCTAAAAGGATGAGTTTGCAACTACTTTACTTTTGGAGAAAATTCAAAACATTCATTAAGCAATAGGGCCCAAACTGTCAAAAACCAGCGGTTTGAATGAACACTCACATTTCTTGGTAGAATCGTGCAGGACTGAACTTTTTGATGTTTTTCTACTCCTCTCATGAGCCCAAACAAGTCTCTAAAAGGATGAGTTTGCAACTACTTTACTTTTGGAGAAAATTCAAAACATTCATTATTCAATAGAGCCCAATAGCAAAAACCAGCGTTTTGAATGAAGAATCACATTTCTTGGTAGAATTATGCAGGATTGAAATTTTTGATGGTTTTTTACTCCTCTCAACAGCCCAAACAAGTTTATAGAAGGATGAGTTTGCAAATACTTTACTTTTGGAGTAAATTCAAAACATTCATTATGCAATAGGGCCCAAACTGTCAAAAACCAGCGGTTTGAATGAACACTCACATTTCTTGGTAGAATCGTGCAGGACTGAAATTTTTGATGTTTTTCTACTCCGCTCATGAGCCCAAACAAGTCTCTAAAAGGATGAGTTTGCAACTACTTTACTTTTGGAGAAAATTCAAAACATTCATTATTCAATAGAGCCCAATAGCAAAAACCAGCGTTTTGAATGAAGAATCACATTTCTTGGTAGAATCATGCAGGATTGAAATTTTTGATGGTTTTTTACTCCTCTCAACAGCCCAAACAAGTTTCTAAAAGGATGAGTTTGCAACTACTTTACTTTTGGAGAAAATTCAAAACATTCATTATTCAATAGGGTCCAAACTATCAAAAACCAGCGGTTTGAATGAACACTCACATTTCTTGGTAGAATCGTGCAGGACTGAAATTTTTGATGTTTTTCTACTCATCTCATGATCCCAAACAAGACTCTAAAAGGATGAGTTTGCAACTACTTTACTTTTGGAGAAAATTCAAAACATTCATTATTCAATAGAGCCCAATAGCAAAAACCAGCGTTTTGAATGAAGAATCACATTTCTTGGTAGAATCATGCAGGATTGAAATTTTTGATGGTTTTTTACTCCTCTCAACAGCCCAAACAAGTTTCTAAAAGGATGAGTTTGCAACTACTTTGCTTTTGGAGAAAATTCAAAACATTCATTATTCAATAGGGCCCAAAATATCAAAAACCAGCGGTTTGAATGAACACTCACATTTCTTGGTAGAATCGTGCAGGACTGTAATTTTTGATGTTTTTCTACTCCTCTCATGAGCCCAAACAAGTCTCTAAAAGGATGAGTTTGTAACTACTTTACTTTTGGAGAAAATTCAAAACATTCATTATTCAATAGAGCCCAAAAGCAAAAACCAGCGTTTTGAATGAAGAATCACATTTCTTGGTAGAATCATGCAGGATTGAAATTTTTGATGGTTTTTTTACTCCTCTCAACAGCCCAAACAAGTTTCTAAAAGGATGAGTTTGCAACTACTTTACTTTTGGAAAAAATTCAAAACATTCATTATTCAATAGGGCCCAAACTATCAAAAACCAGCGGTTTGAATGAACACTCACATTTCTTGGTAGAATCATGCAGGACTGAAATTTTTGATGTTCTTCTACTCCTCTCATGAGCCCAAACAAGACTCTAAAAGGATGAGTTTGCAACTACTTTACTTTTGGAGAAAATTCAAAACATTCATTATTCAATAGATCCCAATAGCAAAAGCCAGCGTTTTGAATGAAGAATCACATTTCTTGGTAGAATCATGCAGGATTGAAATTTTTGATGGTTTTTTACTCCTCTCAACAGCCCAAACAAGTTTCTAAAAGGATGAGTTTGCAACTACTTTACTTTTGGAGAAAATTCAAAACATTCATTATTCAATAGGGCCCAAACTATCAAAAACCAGCGGTTTGAATGAACACTCACATTTCTTGGTAGAATCGTGCAGGACTGTAATTTTTGATGTTTTTCTACTCCTCTCATGAGCCCAAACAAGACTCTAAAAGGATGAGTTTGCAACTACTTTACTTTTGGAGAAAATTCAAAACATTCATTATTCAATAGAGCCCAATAGCAAAAACCAGCGTTCTGAATGAAGAATCACATTTCTTGGTAGAATCATGCAGGATTGAAATTTTTGATGGTTTTTTACTCCTCTCAACAGCCCAAACAAGTTTCTAAAAGGATGAGTTTGCAAATACTTTACTTTTGGAGAAAATTCAAAACATTCATTATTCAATAGGGCCCAAACTATCAAAAACCAGCGGTTTGAATGAACACTCACATTTCTTGGTAGAATCGTGCAGGACTGAAATTTTTTATGTTTTTCTACTCCTCTCATGAGCCCAAACAAGTCTCTAAAAGGATGAGTTTGCAACTACTTTACTTTTGGAGAAAATTCAAAACATTCATTATTCAATAGAGCCCAATAGCAAAAATCAGGTTTTGAATGAAGAATCACATTTCTTGGTAGAATCATGCAGGATTGAAATTTTTGATGTTTTTTTACTCCTCTCAACAGCCCAAACAAGTTTCTAAAAGGATGAGTTTGCAACTACTTTACTTTTGGAGAAAATTCAAAACATTCATTATGCAATAGGGCCCAAACTGTCAAAAACCAGCGGTTTGAATGAACACTCACATTTCTTGGTAGAATCGTGCAGGACTGAAATTTTTGATGTTTTTCTACTCCTCTCATGAGCCCAACCAAGTCTCTAAAAGGATGAGTTTGCAACTACTTTACTTTTGGAGAAAATTCAAAACATTCATTATTCAATAGAGCCCAATAGCAAAAACCAGCGTTTTGAATGAAGAATCACATTTCTTGGTAGAATTATGCAGGATTGAAATTTTTGATGGTTTTTTACTCCTCTCAACAGCCCAAACAAGTTTATAAAAGGATGAGTTTGCAAATACTTTACTTTTGGAGTAAATTCAAAACATTCATTATGCAATAGGGCCCAAACTGTCAAAAACCAGCGGTTTGAATGAACACTCACATTTCTTGGTAGAATCGTGCAGGACTGAAATTTTTGATGTTTTTCTACTCATCTCATGATCCCAAACAAGACTCTAAAAGGATGAGTTTGCAACTACTTTACTTTTGGAGAAAATTCAAAACATTCATTATTCAATAGAGCCCAATAGCAAAAACCAGCGTTTTGAATGAAGAATCACATTTCTTGGTAGAATCATGCAGGATTGAAATTTTTGATGGTTTTTTACTCCTCTCAACAGCCCAAACAAGTTTCTAAAAGGATGAGTTTGCAACTACTTTGCTTTTGGAGAAAATTCAAAACATTCATTATTCAATAGGGCCCAAAATATCAAAAACCAGCGGTTTGAATGAACACACATTTCTTTGTAGAATCGAGCAGGACTGAAATTTTTGATGTTTTTCTACTCCTCTCATGAGCCCAAAAAAGTCTCTAAAAGGATGAGTTTGCAACTACTTTACTTTTAGAGAAAATTCAAAACATTCATTATTCAATAGAGCCCAATAGCAAAAATCAGGTTTTGAATGAAGAATCACATTTCTTGGTAGAATCATGCAGGATTGAAATTTTTGATGGTTTTTTACTCCTCTCAACAGCCCAAACAAGTTTCTAAAAGGATGAGTTTGCAACTACTTTACTTTTGGAGAAAATTCAAAACATTCATTATTCAATAGGGCCAAAAATATAAAAAACCAGCGGTTTGAATGAACACACATTTCTTGGTAGAATCGTGCAGGACTGAAATTTTTGGTGTTTTTCTACTCATCTCATGATCCCAAACAAGACTCTAAAAGGATGAGTTTGCAACTACATTACTTTTGGAGAAAATTCAAAACATTCATTATTCAATAGAGCCCAATAGCAAAAACCAGCGTTTTGAATGAAGAATCACATTTCTTGGTAGAATCATGCAGGATTGAAATTTTTGATGGTTTTTTACTCCTCTCAACAGCCCAAACAAGTTTCTAAAAGGATGAGTTTGCAACTACTTTACTTTTGGAGAAAATTCAAAACATTCATTATTCAATAGGGCCCAAACTATCAAAAGCAGCGGTTTGAATGAACACTCACATTTCTTGGTAGAATCGTGCAGGACTGAAATTTTTGATGTTTTTCTACTCATCTCATGATCCCAAACAAGACTCTAAATGGATGAGTTTGCAACTACTTTACTTTTGGAGAAAATTCAAGACATTCATTATTCAATAGGGCCCAAACTATCAAAAACCAGCGGTTTCAATGAACACTCACATTTCTTGGTAGAATCGTGCAGGACTGAAATTTTTGATGTTTTTCTACTCCTCTCATGAGCCCAAACAAGTCTCTAAAAGGATGAGTTTGCAACTACTTTACTTTTGGAGAAAATTCAAAACATTCATTATTCAATAGAGCCCAATAGCAAAAATCAGGTTTTGAATGAAGAATCACATTTCTTGGTAGAATCATGCAGGATTGAAATTTTTGATGGTTTTTTACTCCTCTCAACAGCCCAAACAAGTTTCTAAAAGGATGAGTTTGCAACTACTTTACTTTTGGAGAAAATTCAAAACATTCATAATGCAATAGGGCCCAAACTATCAAAAACCAGCGGTTTGAATGAACACTCACATTTCTTGGTAGAATCGTGCAGGACTGAAATTTTTGATGTTTTTCTACTCCTCTCATGAGCCCAAACAAGTCTCTAAAACGATGAGTTTGCAACTATACTTTTGGTGAAAATTCAAAACATTCATTATTCAATAGAGCCCAATAGCAAAAACCAGCATTTTGAATGAAGAATCACATTTCTTGGTAGAATCATGCAGGATTGAAATTTTTGATGGTATTTTACTCCTCTCAACAGCCCAAACAAGTTTCTAAAAGGATGAGTTTGCAACTACTTTACTTTTGGAGAAAATTCAAAACATTCATTATTCAATAGGGCCCAAACTATCAAAAACCAGCGGTTTGAATGAACACTCACATTTCTTGGTAGAATCATGCAGGACTGAAATTTTTGATGTTCTTCTACTCCTCTCATGAGCCCAAACAAGACTCTAAAAGGATGAGTTTGCAACTACTTTACTTTTGGAGAAAATTCAAAACATTCATTATTCAATAGATCCCAATAGCAAAAGCCAGCGTTTTGAATGAAGAATCACATTTCTTGGTAGAATCATGCAGGATTGAAATTTTTGATGGTTTTTTACTCCTCTCAACAGCCCAAACAAGTTTCTAAAAGGATGAGTTTGCAACTACTTTACTTTTGGAGAAAATTCAAAACATTCATTATTCAATAGGGCCCAAACTATCAAAAACCAGCGGTTTGAATGAACACTCACATTTCTTGGTAGAATCGTGCAGGACTGTAATTTTTGATGATTTTCTACTCCTCTCATGAGCCCAAACAAGATTCTAAAAGGATGAGTTTGCAACTACTTTACTTTTGGAGAAAATTCAAAACATTCATTATTCAATAGAGCCCAATAGCAAAAACCAGCGTTCTGAATGAAGAATCACATTTCTTGGTAGAATCATGCAGGATTGAAATTTTTGATGGTTTTTTACTCCTCTCAACAGCCCAAACAAGTTTCTAAAAGGATGAGTTTGCAACTACTTTACTTTTGGAGAAAATTCAAAACATTCATTATTCAATAGGGCCCAAACTATCAAAAACCAGCGGTTTGAATGAACACTCACATTTCTTGGTAGAATCGTGCAGGACTGAAATTTTTGATGTTTTTCTACTCCTCTCATGAGCCCAAACAAGTCTCTAAAAGGATGAGTTTGCAACTACTTTACTTTTGGAGAAAATTCAAAACATTCATTATTCAATAGAGCCCAATAGCAAAAATCAGGTTTTGAATGAAGAATCACATTTCTTGGTAGAATCATGCAGGATTGAAATTTTTGATGTTTTTTTACTCCTCTCAACAGCCCAAACAAGTTTCTAAAAGGATAAGTTTGCAACTACTTTACTTTTGGAGAAAATTCAAAACATTCATTATGCAATAGGGCCCAAACTGTCAAAAACCAGCGGTTTGAATGAACACTCACATTTCCTGGTAGAATCGTGCAGGACTGAAATTTTTGATGTTTTTCTACTCCTCTCATGAGCCCAACCAAGTCTCTAAAAGGATGAGTTTGCAACTACTTTACTTTTGGAGAAAATTCAAAACATTCATTATTCAATAGAGCCCAATAGCAAAAACCAGCGTTTTGAATGAAGAATCACATTTCTTGGTAGAATTATGCAGGATTGAAATTTTTGATGGTTTTTTACTCCTCTCAACAGCCCAAACAAGTTTATAAAAGGATGAGTTTGCAAATACTTTACTTTTGGAGTAAATTCAAAACATTCATTATGCAATAGGGCCCAAAATATCAAAAACCAGCGGTTTGAATGAACACTCACATTTCTTGGTAGAATCGTGCAGGACTGAAATTTTTGATGTTTTTCTACTCCGCTCATGAGCCCAAACAAGTCTCTAAAAGGATGAGTTTGCAACTACTTTACTTTTGGAGAAAATTCAAAACATTCATTATTCAATAGAGCCCAATAGCAAAAACCAGCGTTTTGAATGAAGAATCACATTTCTTGGTAGAATCATGCAGGATTGAAATTTTTGATGGTTTTTTACTCCTCTCAACAGCCCAAACAAGTTTCTAAAAGGATGAGTTTGCAACTACTTTACTTTTGGAGAAAATTCAAAACATTCATTATTCAATAGGGTCCAAACTATCAAAAACCAGCGGTTTGAATGAACACTCACATTTCTTGGTAGAATCGTGCAGGACTGAAATTTTTGATGTTTTTCTACTCATCTCATGATCCCAAACAAGACTCTAAAAGGATGAGTTTGCAACTACTTTACTTTTGGAGAAAATTCAAAACATTCATTATTCAATAGAGCCCAATAGCAAAAACCAGCGTTTTGAATGAAGAATCACATTTCTTGGTAGAATCATGCAGGATTGAAATTTTTGATGGTTTTTTACTCCTCTCAACAGCCCAAACAAGTTTCTAAAAGGATGAGTTTGCAACTACTTTGCTTTTGGAGAAAATTCAAAACATTCATTATTCAATAGGGCCCAAAATATCAAAAACCAGCGGTTTGAATGAACACACATTTCTTTGTAGAATCGAGCAGGACTGAAATTTTTGATGTTTTTCTACTCCTCTCATGAGCCCAAACAAGTCTCTAAAAGGATGAGTTTGCAACTACTTTACTTTTAGAGAAAATTCAAAACATTCATTATTCAATAGAGCCCAATAGCAAAAATCAGGTTTTGAATGAAGAATCACATTTCTTGGTAGAATCATGCAGGATTGAAATTTTTGATGGTTTTTTACTCCTCTCAACAGCCCAAACAAGTTTCTAAAAGGATGAGCTTGCAACTACTTTACTTTTGGAGAAAATTCAAAACATTCATTATTCAATAGGGCCAAAAATATAAAAAACCAGCGGTTTGAATGAACACACATTTCTTGGTAGAATCGTGCAGGACTGAAATTTTTGGTGTTTTTCTACTCATCTCATGATCCCAAACAAGACTCTAAAAGGATGAGTTTGCAACTACATTACTTTTGGAGAAAATTCAAAACATTCATTATTCAATAGAGCCCAATAGCAAAAACCAGCGTTTTGAATGAAGAATCACATTTCTTGGTAGAATCATGCAGGATTGAAATTTTTGATGGTTTTTTACTCCTCTCAACAGCCCAAACAAGTTTCTAAAAGGATGAGTTTGCAACTACTTTACTTTTGGAGAAAATTCAAAACATTCATTATTCAATAGGGCCCAAACTATCAAAAGCAGCGGTTTGAATGAACACTCACATTTCTTGGTAGAATCGTGCAGGACTGAAATTTTTGATGTTTTTCTACTCATCTCATGATCCCAAACAAGACTCTAAATGGATGAGTTTGCAACTACTTTACTTTTGGAGAAAATTCAAAACATTCATTATTCAATAGGGCCCAAACTATCAAAAACCAGCGGTTTCAATGAACACTCACATTTCTTGGTAGAATCGTGCAGGACTGAAATTTTTGATGTTTTTCTACTCCTCTCATGAGCCCAAACAAGTCTCTAAAAGGATGAGTTTGCAACTACTTTACTTTTGGAGAAAATTCAAAACATTCATTATTCAATAGAGCCCAATAGCAAAAATCAGGTTTTGAATGAAGAATCACATTTCTTGGTAGAATCATGCAGGATTGAAATTTTTGATGTTTTTTTACTCCTCTCAACAGCCCAAACAAGTTTCTAAAAGGATGAGTTTGCAACTACTTTACTTTTGGAGAAAATTCAAAACATTCATTATGCAATAGGGCCCAAACTGTCAAAAACCAGCGGTTTGAATGAACACTCACATTTCTTGGTAGAATCGTGCAGGACTGAAATTTTTGATGTTTTTCTACTCCTCTCATGAGCCCAACCAAGTCTCTAAAAGGATGAGTTTGCAACTACTTTACTTTTGGAGAAAATTCAAAACATTCATTATTCATTAGAGCCCAATAGCAAAAACCAGCGTTTTGAATGAAGAATCACATTTCTTGGTAGAATTATGCAGGATTGAAATTTTTGATGGTTTTTTACTCCTCTCAACAGCCCAAACAAGTTTATAAAAGGATGAGTTTGCAAATACTTTACTTTTGGAGTAAATTCAAAACATTCATTATGCAATAGGGCCCAAACTGTCAAAAACCAGCGGTTTGAATGAACACTCACATTTCTTGGTAGAATCGTGCAGGACTGAAATTTTTGATGTTTTTCTACTCATCTCATGATCCCAAACAAGACTCTAAAAGGATGAGTTTGCAACTACTTTACTTTTGGAGAAAATTCAAAACATTCATTATTCAATAGAGCCCAATAGCAAAAACCAGCGTTTTGAATGAAGAATCACATTTCTTGGTAGAATCATGCAGGATTGAAATTTTTGATGGTTTTTTACTCCTCTCAACAGCCCAAACAAGTTTCTAAAAGGATGAGTTTGCAACTACTTTACTTTTGGAGAAAATTCAAAACATTCATTATTCAATAGGGCCAAAAATATAAAAAACCAGCGGTTTGAATGAACACACATTTCTTGGTAGAATCGTGCAGGACTGAAATTTTTGGTGTTTTTCTACTCATCTCATGATCCCAAACAAGACTCTAAAAGGATGAGTTTGCAACTACATTACTTTTGGAGAAAATTCAAAACATTCATTATTCAATAGAGCCCAATAGCAAAAACCAGCGTTTTGAATGAAGAATCACATTTCTTGGTAGAATCATGCAGGATTGAAATTTTTGATGGTTTTTTACTCCTCTCAACAGCCCAAACAAGTTTCTAAAAGGATGAGTTTGCAACTACTTTACGAGAAAATTCAAAACATTCATTATTCAATAGGGCCCAAACTATCAAAAGCAGCGGTTTGAATGAACACTCACATTTCTTGGTAGAATCGTGCAGGACTGAAATTTTTGATGTTTTTCTACTCATCTCATGATCCCAAACAAGACTCTAAATGGATGAGTTTGCAACTACTTTACTTTTGGAGAAAATTCAAAACATTCATTATTCAATAGGGCCCAAACTATCAAAAACCAGCGGTTTCAATGAACACTCACATTTCTTGGTAGAATCGTGCAGGACTGAAATTTTTGATGTTTTTCTACTCCTCTCATGAGCCCAAACAAGTCTCTAAAAGGATGAGTTTGCAACTACTTTACTTTTGGAGAAAATTCAAAACATTCATTATTCAATAGAGCCCAATAGCAAAAATCAGGTTTTGAATGAAGAATCACATTTCTTGGTAGAATCATGCAGGATTGAAATTTTTGATGGTTTTTTACTCCTCTCAACAGCCCAAACAAGTTTCTAAAAGGATGAGTTTGCAACTACTTTACTTTTGGAGAAAATTCAAAACATTCATAATGCAATAGGGCCCAAACTATCAAAAACCAGCGGTTTGAATGAACACTCACATTTCTTGGTAGAATCGTGCAGGACTGAAATTTTTGATGTTTTTCTACTCCTCTCATGAGCCCAAACAAGTCTCTAAAACGATGAGTTTGCAACTATACTTTTGGTGAAAATTCAAAACATTCATTATTCAATAGAGCCCAATAGCAAAAACCAGCATTTTGAATGAAGAATCACATTTCTTGGTAGAATCATGCAGGATTGAAATTTTTGATGGTATTTTACTCCTCTCAACAGCCCAAACAAGTTTCTAAAAGGATGAGTTTGCAACTACTTTACTTTTGGAGAAAATTCAAAACATTCATTATTCAATAGGGCCCAAACTATCAAAAACCAGCGGTTTGAATGAACACTCACATTTCTTGGTAGAATCATGCAGGACTGAAATTTTTGATGTTCTTCTACTCCTCTCATGAGCCCAAACAAGACTCTAAAAGGATGAGTTTGCAACTACTTTACTTTTGGAGAAAATTCAAAACATTCATTATTCAATAGATCCCAATAGCAAAAGCCAGCGTTTTGAATGAAGAATCACATTTCTTGGTAGAATCATGCAGGATTGAAATTTTTGATGGTTTTTTACTCCTCTCAACAGCCCAAACAAGTTTCTAAAAGGATGAGTTTGCAACTACTTTACTTTTGGAGAAAATTCAAAACATTCATTATTCAATAGGGCCCAAACTATCAAAAACCAGCGGTTTGAATGAACACTCACATTTCTTGGTAGAATCGTGCAGGACTGTAATTTTTGATGATTTTCTACTCCTCTCATGAGCCCAAACAAGATTCTAAAAGGATGAGTTTGCAACTAATTTACTTTTGGAGAAAATTCAAAACATTCATTATTCAATAGAGCCCAATAGCAAAAACCAGCATTTTGAATGAAGAATCACATTTCTTGGTAGAATCATGCAGGATTGAAATTTTTGATGGTATTTTACTCCTCTCAACAGCCCAAACAAGTTTCTAAAAGGATGAGTTTGCAACTACTTTACTTTTGGAGAAAATTCAAAACATTCATTATTCAATAGGGCCCAAACTATCAAAAACCAGCGGTTTGAATGAACACTCACATTTCTTGGTAGAATCATGCAGGACTGAAATTTTTGATGTTCTTCTACTCCTCTCATGAGCCCAAACAAGACTCTAAAAGGATGAGTTTGCAACTACTTTACTTTTGGAGAAAATTCAAAACATTCATTATTCAATAGATCCCAATAGCAAAAGCCAGCGTTTTGAATGAAGAATCACATTTCTTGGTAGAATCATGCAGGATTGAAATTTTTGATGGTTTTTTACTCCTCTCAACAGCCCAAACAAGTTTCTAAAAGGATGAGTTTGCAACTACTTTACTTTTGGAGAAAATTCAAAACATTCATTATTCAATAGGGCCCAAACTATCAAAAACCAGCGGTTTGAATGAACACTCACATTTCTTGGTAGAATCGTGCAGGACTGTAATTTTTGATGATTTTCTACTCCTCTCATGAGCCCAAACAAGATTCTAAAAGGATGAGTTTGCAACTACTTTACTTTTGGAGAAAATTCAAAACATTCATTATTCAATAGAGCCCAATAGCAAAAACCAGCGTTCTGAATGAAGAATCACATTTCTTGGTAGAATCATGCAGGATTGAAATTTTTGATGGTTTTTTACTCCTCTCAACAGCCCAAACAAGTTTCTAAAAGGATGAGTTTGCAACTACTTTACTTTTGGAGAAAATTCAAAACATTCATTATTCAATAGGGCCCAAACTATCAAAAACCAGCGGTTTGAATGAACACTCACATTTCTTGGTAGAATCGTGCAGGACTGAAATTTTTGATGTTTTTCTACTCCTCTCATGAGCCCAAACAAGTCTCTAAAAGGATGAGTTTGCAACTACTTTACTTTTGGAGAAAATTCAAAACATTCATTATTCAATAGAGCCCAATAGCAAAAATCAGGTTTTGAATGAAGAATCACATTTCTTGGTAGAATCATGCAGGATTGAAATTTTTGATGTTTTTTTACTCCTCTCAACAGCCCAAACAAGTTTCTAAAAGGATGAGTTTGCAACTACTTTACTTTTGGAGAAAATTCAAAACATTCATTATGCAATAGGGCCCAAACTGTCAAAAACCAGCGGTTTGAATGAACACTCACATTTCTTGGTAGAATCGTGCAGGACTGAAATTTTTGATGTTTTTCTACTCCTCTCATGAGCCCAACCAAGTCTCTAAAAGGATGAGTTTGCAACTACTTTACTTTTGGAGAAAATTCAAAACATTCATTATTCAATAGAGCCCAATAGCAAAAACCAGCGTTTTGAATGAAGAATCACATTTCTTGGTAGAATTATGCAGGATTGAAATTTTTGATGGTTTTTTACTCCTCTCAACAGCCCAAACAAGTTTATAAAAGGATGAGTTTGCAAATACTTTACTTTTGGAGTAAATTCAAAACATTCATTATGCAATAGGGCCCAAACTGTCAAAAACCAGCGGTTTGAATGAACACTCACATTTCTTGGTAGAATCGTGCAGGACTGAAATTTTTGATGTTTTTCTACTCCGCTCATGAGCCCAAACAAGTCTCTAAAAGGATGAGTTTGCAACTACTTTACTTTTGGAGAAAATTCAAAACATTCATTATTCAATAGAGCCCAATAGCAAAAACCAGCGTTTTGAATGAAGAATCACATTTCTTGGTAGAATCATGCAGGATTGAAATTTTTGATGGTTTTTTACTCCTCTCAACAGCCCAAACAAGTTTCTAAAAGGATGAGTTTGCAACTACTTTACTTTTGGAGAAAATTCAAAACATTCATTATTCAATAGGGTCCAAACTATCAAAAACCAGCGGTTTGAATGAACACTCACATTTCTTGGTAGAATCGTGCAGGACTGAAATTTTTGATGTTTTTCTACTCATCTCATGATCCCAAACAAGACTCTAAAAGGATGAGTTTGCAACTACTTTACTTTTGGAGAAAATTCAAAACATTCATTATTCAATAGAGCCCAATAGCAAAAACCAGCGTTTTGAATGAAGAATCACATTTCTTGGTAGAATCATGCAGGATTGAAATTTTTGATGGTTTTTTACTCCTCTCAACAGCCCAAACAAGTTTCTAAAAGGATGAGTTTGCAACTACTTTGCTTTTGGAGAAAATTCAAAACATTCATTATTCAATAGGGCCCAAAATATCAAAAACCAGCGGTTTGAATGAACACACATTTCTTTGTAGAATCGAGCAGGACTGAAATTTTTGATGTTTTTCTACTCCTCTCATGAGCCCAAACAAGTCTCTAAAAGGATGAGTTTTCAACTACTTTACTTTTAGAGAAAATTCAAAACATTCATTATTCAATAGAGCCCAATAGCAAAAATCAGGTTTTGAATGAAGAATCACATTTCTTGGTAGAATCATGCAGGATTGAAATTTTTGATGGTTTTTTACTCCTCTCAACAGCCCAAACAAGTTTCTAAAAGGATGAGTTTGCAACTACTTTACTTTTGGAGAAAATTCAAAACATTCATTATTCAATAGGGCCAAAAATATAAAAAACCAGCGGTTTGAATGAACACACATTTCTTGGTAGAATCGTGCAGGACTGAAATTTTTGGTGTTTTTCTACTCATCTCATGATCCCAAACAAGACTCTAAAAGGATGAGTTTGCAACTACATTACTTTTGGAGAAAATTCAAAACATTCATTATTCAATAGAGCCCAATAGCAAAAACCAGCGTTTTGAATGAAGAATCACATTTCTTGGTAGAATCATGCAGGATTGAAATTTTTGATGGTTTTTTACTCCTCTCAACAGCCCAAACAAGTTTCTAAAAGGATGAGTTTGCAACTACTTTACTTTTGGAGAAAATTCAAAACATTCATTATTCAATAGGGCCCAAACTATCAAAAGCAGCGGTTTGAATGAACACTCACATTTCTTGGTAGAATCGTGCAGGACTGAAATTTTTGATGTTTTTCTACTCATCTCATGATCCCAAACAAGACTCTAAATGGATGAGTTTGCAACTACTTTACTTTTGGAGAAAATTCAAAACATTCATTATTCAATAGGGCCCAAACTATCAAAAACCAGCGGTTTCAATGAACACTCACATTTCTTGGTAGAATCGTGCAGGACTGAAATTTTTGATGTTTTTCTACTCCTCTCATGAGCCCAAACAAGTCTCTAAAAGGATGAGTTTGCAACTACTTTACTTTTGGAGAAAATTCAAAACATTCATTATTCAATAGAGCCCAATAGCAAAAATCAGGTTTTGAATGAAGAATCACATTTCTTGGTAGAATCATGCAGGATTGAAATTTTTGATGGTTTTTTACTCCTCTCAACAGCCCAAACAAGTTTCTAAAAGGATGAGTTTGCAACTACTTTACTTTTGGAGAAAATTCAAAACATTCATAATGCAATAGGGCCCAAACTATCAAAAACCAGCGGTTTGAATGAACACTCACATTTCTTGGTAGAATCGTGCAGGACTGAAATTTTTGATGTTTTTCTACTCCTCTCATGAGCCCAAACAAGTCTCTAAAACGATGAGTTTGCAACTATACTTTTGGTGAAAATTCAAAACATTCATTATTCAATAGAGCCCAATAGCAAAAACCAGCATTTTGAATGAAGAATCACATTTCTTGGTAGAATCATGCAGGATTGAAATTTTTGATGGTATTTTACTCCTCTCAACAGCCCAAACAAGTTTCTAAAAGGATGAGTTTGCAACTACTTTACTTTTGGAGAAAATTCAAAACATTCATTATTCAATAGGGCCCAAACTATCAAAAACCAGCGGTTTGAATGAACACTCACATTTCTTGGTAGAATCATGCAGGACTGAAATTTTTGATGTTCTTCTACTCCTCTCATGAGCCCAAACAAGACTCTAAAAGGATGAGTTTGCAACTACTTTACTTTTGGAGAAAATTCAAAACATTCATTATTCAATAGATCCCAATAGCAAAAGCCAGCGTTTTGAATGAAGAATCACATTTCTTGGTAGAATCATGCAGGATTGAAATTTTTGATGGTTTTTTACTCCTCTCAACAGCCCAAACAAGTTTCTAAAAGGATGAGTTTGCAACTACTTTACTTTTGGAGAAAATTCAAAACATTCATTATTCAATAGGGCCCAAACTATCAAAAACCAGCGGTTTGAATGAACACTCACATTTCTTGGTAGAATCGTGCAGGACTGTAATTTTTGATGATTTTCTACTCCTCTCATGAGCCCAAACAAGATTCTAAAAGGATGAGTTTGCAACTACTTTACTTTTGGAGAAAATTCAAAACATTCATTATTCAATAGAGCCCAATAGCAAAAACCAGCATTTTGAATGAAGAATCACATTTCTTGGTAGAATCATGCAGGATTGAAATTTTTGATGGTATTTTACTCCTCTCAACAGCCCAAACAAGTTTCTAAAAGGATGAGTTTGCAACTACTTTACTTTTGGAGAAAATTCAAAACATTCATTATTCAATAGGGCCCAAACTATCAAAAACCAGCGGTTTGAATGAACACTCACATTTCTTGGTAGAATCATGCAGGACTGAAATTTTTGATGTTTTTCTACTCATCTCATGATCCCAAACAAGACTCTAAAAGGATGAGTTTGCAACTACTTTACTTTTGGAGAAAATTCAAAACATTCATTATTCAATAGAGCCCAATAGCAAAAACCAGCGTTTTGAATGAAGAATCACATTTCTTGGTAGAATCATGCAGGATTGAAATTTTTGATGGTTTTTTACTCCTCTCAACAGCCCAAACAAGTTTCTAAAAGGATGAGTTTGCAACTACTTTGCTTTTGGAGAAAATTCAAAACATTCATTATTCAATAGGGCCCAAAATATCAAAAACCAGCGGTTTGAATGAACACACATTTCTTTGTAGAATCGAGCAGGACTGAAATTTTTGATGTTTTTCTACTCCTCTCATGAGCCCAAACAAGTCTCTAAAAGGATGAGTTTTCAACTACTTTACTTTTAGAGAAAATTCAAAACATTCATTATTCAATAGAGCCCAATAGCAAAAATCAGGTTTTGAATGAAGAATCACATTTCTTGGTAGAATCATGCAGGATTGAAATTTTTGATGGTTTTTTACTCCTCTCAACAGCCCAAACAAGTTTCTAAAAGGATGAGTTTGCAACTACTTTACTTTTGGAGAAAATTCAAAACATTCATTATTCAATAGGGCCAAAAATATAAAAAACCAGCGGTTTGAATGAACACACATTTCTTGGTAGAATCGTGCAGGACTGAAATTTTTGGTGTTTTTCTACTCATCTCATGATCCCAAACAAGACTCTAAAAGGATGAGTTTGCAACTACATTACTTTTGGAGAAAATTCAAAACATTCATTATTCAATAGAGCCCAATAGCAAAAACCAGCGTTTTGAATGAAGAATCACATTTCTTGGTAGAATCATGCAGGATTGAAATTTTTGATGGTTTTTTACTCCTCTCAACAGCCCAAACAAGTTTCTAAAAGGATGAGTTTGCAACTACTTTACTTTTGGAGAAAATTCAAAACATTCATTATTCAATAGGGCCCAAACTATCAAAAGCAGCGGTTTGAATGAACACTCACATTTCTTGGTAGAATCGTGCAGGACTGAAATTTTTGATGTTTTTCTACTCATCTCATGATCCCAAACAAGACTCTAAATGGATGAGTTTGCAACTACTTTACTTTTGGAGAAAATTCAAAACATTCATTATTCAATAGGGCCCAAACTATCAAAAACCAGCGGTTTCAATGAACACTCACATTTCTTGGTAGAATCGTGCAGGACTGAAATTTTTGATGTTTTTCTACTCCTCTCATGAGCCCAAACAAGTCTCTAAAAGGATGAGTTTGCAACTACTTTACTTTTGGAGAAAATTCAAAACATTCATTATTCAATAGAGCCCAATAGCAAAAATCAGGTTTTGAATGAAGAATCACATTTCTTGGTAGAATCATGCAGGATTGAAATTTTTGATGGTTTTTTACTCCTCTCAACAGCCCAAACAAGTTTCTAAAAGGATGAGTTTGCAACTACTTTACTTTTGGAGAAAATTCAAAACATTCATAATGCAATAGGGCCCAAACTATCAAAAACCAGCGGTTTGAATGAACACTCACATTTCTTGGTAGAATCGTGCAGGACTGAAATTTTTGATGTTTTTCTACTCCTCTCATGAGCCCAAACAAGTCTCTAAAACGATGAGTTTGCAACTATACTTTTGGTGAAAATTCAAAACATTCATTATTCAATAGAGCCCAATAGCAAAAACCAGCATTTTGAATGAAGAATCACATTTCTTGGTAGAATCATGCAGGATTGAAATTTTTGATGGTATTTTACTCCTCTCAACAGCCCAAACAAGTTTCTAAAAGGATGAGTTTGCAACTACTTTACTTTTGGAGAAAATTCAAAACATTCATTATTCAATAGGGCCCAAACTATCAAAAACCAGCGGTTTGAATGAACACTCACATTTCTTGGTAGAATCATGCAGGACTGAAATTTTTGATGTTCTTCTACTCCTCTCATGAGCCCAAACAAGACTCTAAAAGGATGAGTTTGCAACTACTTTACTTTTGGAGAAAATTCAAAACATTCATTATTCAATAGATCCCAATAGCAAAAGCCAGCGTTTTGAATGAAGAATCACATTTCTTGGTAGAATCATGCAGGATTGAAATTTTTGATGGTTTTTTACTCCTCTCAACAGCCCAAACAAGTTTCTAAAAGGATGAGTTTGCAACTACTTTACTTTTGGAGAAAATTCAAAACATTCATTATTCAATAGGGCCCAAACTATCAAAAACCAGCGGTTTGAATGAACACTCACATTTCTTGGTAGAATCGTGCAGGACTGTAATTTTTGATGATTTTCTACTCCTCTCATGAGCCAAAACAAGACTCTAAAAGGATGAGTTTGCAACTACTTTACTTTTGGAGAAAATTCAAAACATTCATTATTCAATAGAGCCCAATAGCAAAAACCAGCGTTCTGAATGAAGAATCACATTTCTTGGTAGAATCATGCAGGATTGAAATTTTTGATGGTTTTTTACTCCTCTCAACAGCCCAAACAAGTTTCTAAAAGGATGAGTTTGCAACTACTTTACTTTTGGAGAAAATTCAAAACATTCATTATTCAATAGGGCCCAAACTATCAAAAACCAGCGGTTTGAATGAACACTCACATTTCTTGGTAGAATCGTGCAGGACTGAAATTTTTGATGTTTTTCTACTCCTCTCATGAGCCCAAACAAGTCTCTAAAAGGATGAGTTTGCAACTACTTTACTTTTGGAGAAAATTCAAAATATTCATTATTCAATAGAGCCCAATAGCAAAAATCAGGTTTTGAATGAAGAATCACATTTCTTGGTAGAATCATGCAGGATTGAAATTTTTGATGTTTTTTTACTCCTCTCAACAGCCCAAACAAGTTTCTAAAAGGATGAGTTTGCAACTACTTTACTTTTGGAGAAAATTCAAAACATTCATTATGCAATAGGGCCCAAACTGTCAAAAACCAGCGGTTTGAATGAACACTCACATTTCTTGGTAGAATCGTGCAGGACTGACATTTTTGATGTTTTTCTACTCCTCTCATGAGCCCAAACAAGTCTCTAAAAGGATGAGTTTGCAACTACTTTACTTTTGGAGAAAATTCAAAACATTCATTATTCAATAGAGCTCAATAGCAAAAACCAGCGTTTTGAATGAAGAATCACATTTCTTGGTAGAATTATGCAGGATTGAAATTTTTGATGGTTTTTTACTCCTCTCAACAGCCCAAACAAGTTTATAAAAGGATGAGTTTGCAAATACTTTACTTTTGGAGTAAATTCAAAACATTCATTATGCAATAGGGCCCAAACTGTCAAAAACCAGCGGTTTGAATGAACACTCACATTTCTTGGTAGAATCGTGCAGGACTGAAATTTTTGATGTTTTTCTACTCCGCTCATGAGCCCAAACAAGTCTCTAAAAGGATGAGTTTGCAACTACTTTACTTTTGGAGAAAATTCAAAACATTCATTATTCAATAGAGCCCAATAGCAAAAACCAGCGTTTTGAATGAAGAATCACATTTCTTGGTAGAATCATGCAGGATTGAAATTTTTGATGGTTTTTTACTCCTCTCAACAGCCCAAACAAGTTTCTAAAAGGATGAGTTTGCAACTACTTTACTTTTGGAGAAAATTCAAAACATTCATTATTCAATAGGGTCCAAACTATCAAAAACCAGCGGTTTGAATGAACACTCACATTTCTTGGTAGAATCGTGCAGGACTGAAATTTTTGATGTTTTTCTACTCATCTCATGATCCCAAACAAGACTCTAAAAGGATGAGTTTGCAACTACTTTACTTTTGGAGAAAATTCAAAACATTCATTATTCAATAGAGCCCAATAGCAAAAACCAGCGTTTTGAATGAAGAATCACATTTCTTGGTAGAATCATGCAGGATTGAAATTTTTGATGGTTTTTTACTCCTCTCAACAGCCCAAACAAGTTTCTAAAAGGATGAGTTTGCAACTACTTTGCTTTTGGAGAAAATTCAAAACATTCATTATTCAATAGGGCCCAAAATATCAAAAACCAGCGGTTTGAATGAACACTCACATTTCTTGGTAGAATCGTGCAGGACTGTAATTTTTGATGTTTTTCTACTCCTCTCATGAGCCCAAACAAGTCTCTAAAAGGATGAGTTTGTAACTACTTTACTTTTGGAGAAAATTCAAAACATTCATTATTCAATAGAGCCCAAAAGCAAAAACCAGCGTTTTGAATGAAGAATCACATTTCTTGGTAGAATCATGCAGGATTGAAATTTTTGATGGTTTTTTTACTCCTCTCAACAGCCCAAACAAGTTTCTAAAAGGATGAGTTTGCAACTACTTTACTTTTGGAGAAAATTCAAAACATTCATTATTCAATAGGGCCCAAACTATCAAAAACCAGCGGTTTGAATGAACACTCACATTTCTTGGTAGAATCATGCAGGACTGAAATTTTTGATGTTCTTCTACTCCTCTCATGAGCCCAAACAAGACTCTAAAAGGATGAGTTTGCAACTACTTTACTTTTGGAGAAAATTCAAAACATTCATTATTCAATAGATCCCAATAGCAAAAGCCAGCGTTTTGAATGAAGAATCACATTTCTTGGTAGAATCATGCAGGATTGAAATTTTTGATGGTTTTTTACTCCTCTCAACAGCCCAAACAAGTTTCTAAAAGGATGAGTTTGCAACTACTTTACTTTTGGAGAAAATTCAAAACATTCATTATTCAATAGGGCCCAAACTATCAAAAACCAGCGGTTTGAATGAACACTCACATTTCTTGGTAGAATCGTGCAGGACTGTAATTTTTGATGTTTTTCTACTCCTCTCATGAGCCCAAACAAGACTCTAAAAGGATGAGTTTGCAACTACTTTACTTTTGGAGAAAATTCAAAACATTCATTATTCAATAGAGCCCAATAGCAAAAACCAGCGTTCTGAATGAAGAATCACATTTCTTGGTAGAATCATGCAGGATTGAAATTTTTGATGGTTTTTTACTCCTCTCAACAGCCCAAACAAGTTTCTAAAAGGATGAGTTTGCAACTACTTTACTTTTGGAGAAAATTCAAAACATTCATTATTCAATAGGGCCCAAACTATCAAAAACCAGCGGTTTGAATGAACACTCACATTTCTTGGTAGAATCGTGCAGGACTGAAATTTTTGATGTTTTTCTACTCCTCTCATGAGCCCAAACAAGTCTCTAAAAGGATGAGTTTGCAACTACTTTACTTTTGGAGAAAATTCAAAACATTCATTATTCAATAGAGCCCAATAGCAAAAATCAGGTTTTGAATGAAGAATCACATTTCTTGGTAGAATCATGCAGGATTGAAATTTTTGATGTTTTTTTACTCCTCTCAACAGCCCAAACAAGTTTCTAAAAGGATGAGTTTGCAACTACTTTACTTTTGGAGAAAATTCAAAACATTCATTATGCAATAGGGCCCAAACTGTCAAAAACCAGTGGTTTGAATGAACACTCACATTTCTTGGTAGAATCGTGCAGGACTGAAATTTTTGATGTTTTTCTACTCCTCTCATGAGCCCAACCAAGTCTCTAAAAGGATGAGTTTGCAACTACTTTACTTTTGGAGAAAATTCAAAACATTCATTATTCAATAGAGCCCAATAGCAAAAACCAGCGTTTTGAATGAAGAATCACATTTCTTGGTAGAATTACGCAGGATTGAAATTTTTGATGGTTTTTTACTCCTCTCAACAGCCCAAACAAGTTTATAAAAGGATGAGTTTGCAAATACTTTACTTTTGGAGTAAATTCAAAACATTCATTATGCAATAGGGCCCAAACTGTCAAAAACCAGCGGTTTGAATGAACACTCACATTTCTTGGTAGAATCGTGCAGGACTGAAATTTTTGATGTTTTTCTACTCCGCTCATGAGCCCAAACAAGTCTCTAAAAGGATGAGTTTGCAACTACTTTACTTTTGGAGAAAATTCAAAACATTCATTATTCAATAGAGCCCAATAGCAAAAACCAGCGTTTTGAATGAAGAATCACATTTCTTGGTAGAATCATGCAGGATTGAAATTTTTGATGGTTTTTTACTCCTCTCAACAGCCCAAACAAGTTTCTAAAAGGATGAGTTTGCAACTACTTTACTTTTGGAGAAAATTCAAAACATTCATTATTCAATAGGGTCCAAACTATCAAAAACCAGCGGTTTGAATGAACACTCACATTTCTTGGTAGAATCGTGCAGGACTGAAATTTTTGATGTTTTTCTACTCATCTCATGATCCCAAACAAGACTCTAAAAGGATGAGTTTGCAACTACTTTACTTTTGGAGAAAATTCAAAACATTCATTATTCAATAGAGCCCAATAGCAAAAACCAGCGTTTTGAATGAAGAATCACATTTCTTGGTAGAATCATGCAGGATTGAAATTTTTGATGGTTTTTTACTCCTCTCAACAGCCCAAACAAGTTTCTAAAAGGATGAGTTTGCAACTACTTTGCTTTTGGAGAAAATTCAAAACATTCATTATTCAATAGGGCCCAAAATATCAAAAACCAGCGGTTTGAATGAACACACATTTCTTTGTAGAATCGAGCAGGACTGAAATTTTTGATGTTTTTCTACTCCTCTCATGAGCCCAAACAAGTCTCTAAAAGGATGAGTTTGCAACTACTTTACTTTTAGAGAAAATTCAAAACATTCATTATTCAATAGAGCCCAATAGCAAAAATCAGGTTTTGAATGAAGAATCACATTTCTTGGTAGAATCATGCAGGATTGAAATTTTTGATGGTTTTTTACTCCTCTCAACAGCCCAAACAAGTTTCTAAAAGGATGAGTTTGCAACTACTTTACTTTTGGAGAAAATTCAAAACATTCATTATTCAATAGGGCCAAAAATATAAAAAACCAGCGGTTTGAATGAACACACATTTCTTGGTAGAATCGTGCAGGACTGAAATTTTTGGTGTTTTTCTACTCATCTCATGATCCCAAACAAGACTCTAAAAGGATGAGTTTGCAACTACATTACTTTTGGAGAAAATTCAAAACATTCATTATTCAATAGAGCCCAATAGCAAAAACCAGCGTTTTGAATGAAGAATCACATTTCTTGGTAGAATCATGCAGGATTGAAATTTTTGATGGTTTTTTACTCCTCTCAACAGCCCAAACAAGTTTCTAAAAGGATGAGTTTGCAACTACTTTACTTTTGGAGAAAATTCAAAACATTCATTATTCAATAGGGCCCAAACTATCAAAAGCAGCGGTTTGAATGAACACTCACATTTCTTGGTAGAATCGTGCAGGACTGAAATTTTTGATGTTTTTCTACTCATCTCATGATCCCAAACAAGACTCTAAATGGATGAGTTTGCAACTACTTTACTTTTGGAGAAAATTCAAAACATTCATTATTCAATAGAGCCCAATAGCAAAAACCAGCGTTTTGAATGAAGAATCACATTTCTTGGTAGAATCATGCAGGATTGAAATTTTTGATGGTTTTTTACTCCTCTCAACAGCCCAAACAAGTTTCTAAAAGGATGAGTTTGCAACTACTTTACTTTTGGAGAAAATTCAAAACATTCATTATTCAATAGGGCCCAAAATATCAAATACCAGCGGTTTGAATGAACACACATTTCTTTGTAGAATCGAGCAGGACTGAAATTTTTGATGTTTTTCTACTCCTCTCATGAGCCCAAACAAGTCTCTAAAAGGATGAGTTTGCAACTACTTTACTTTTAGAGAAAATTCAAAACATTCATTATTCAATAGAGCCCAATAGCAAAAATCAGGTTTTGAATGAAGAATCACATTTCTTGGTAGAATCATGCAGGATTGAAATTTTTGATGGTTTTTTACTCCTCTCAACAGCCCAAACAAGTTTCTAAAAGGATGAGTTTGCAACTACTTTACTTTTGGAGAAAATTCAAAACATTCATTATTCAATTGTGCCAAAAATATAAAAAACCAGCGGTTTGAATGAACACACATTTCTTGGTAGAATCGTGCAGGACTGAAATTTTTGATGTTTTTCTACTCCTCTCATGAGCCCAAACAAGTCTCTAAAAGGATGAGTTTGCAACTACTTTACTTTTGGAGAAAATTCAAAACATTGGGGGGGCGTGGCCAGCGTCTGAGCTGAATGGAAGCCTGAGCTCTGAGCTCCTCCACAGGGCAGCCTACCAAGCGCTATTAACAAGCGATTTACAAGCCAGGACTGGCTGAAAACTTGTGGGAACCTCCATAGACACCAGCGGTGCCCCCACACTATGGATCTGCTCAGTAAAAAAGCAGAAAAAGGAAAGAAAACAGAGCGCTCTCCCCTCATGCTGAGGAGCCAAGATGGCGCCCGCCTCACAGCAGCAGCCACAGCCTGCAGCCCCAGCCTGAGCGGTACACAGCGGCAAAGGACGCCACAGCGGCTGAAGCATGCAGCATTCAAGTCGGGGGGTAAGTCTACCCCTGCCCTAGCAAAAACCGCCGCTCTGCAGGCTAATAGAAGCGCTAATTTACACATTAAAAGTAGCGCTGAGGGGAAAGGAGTGAGATCTCGCGAGAGTGACCGGGGGGACAAGCGAGACTACGCAGCAGATACGCAATTTGCGTAACCTAAGCAAAAATACAGCGCAGCCTGTGAATTATGGTGCAGCAGCACCGCTGACCGCTGCTATGGAGGAGACAACTGTAATAAGGGGTTCCTCATCCTGTCCTGACATCTCCAATGTGTCAGATACTCCTCTAACGCCATTACAGAGGGAAATGTCTCCTTTCTCAGTGACTAGCCGCAGATTTAGCAGCAGCTCAGCTGAGCTGCAACAGGAATTACAAATTGAGGACTCCTGTCCTTCTGATAATCCCATACCGGAGAACATTTTACACGTTTTAACAGAGGTGGAGGCTACCAGTAATACAGCCTCAGAAATATTTATTAAGAACATGCTATGCCTTCTAGCAAAGACATTTCAGAAACAACTGGAGGGCTATAATACAAATCTCCAAAATAACATAGATGGTCTGGGCCAGAGAGTGGACCATCTTGAATCCAAAATGGAAGAATTGGTTAAATCCCATAATAACTTGATAGATGAACACTATGCCCTAGAAAAAGAGGTTGTCTTCTTAAAATCAAGGTTGACAGAGCAGGAAGACAGAAGTAGAAGGAACAACCTTAAATTCAGGGGAATACCTGAAAATGTCAAAGACAGAGACCTTAATGCATATGTGCAAAAGATGCTTCATACAATACTTCCAGGGGCCTCTAAAGGGGACCTATTGATGGAACGTATACACAGACTCCCCAAGTCAAAATATGCCCCAGACAGAGCCCCAAGAGATGTCATTGCATATTTTCATTATTTCCTGACAAAGGAGGACATTCTGAGGAAAAGTAAGCAATCACCTATATTACCAAGGCCATACGAGGATATCAAGATTTTTGCAGACTTCTCAAAAGCTACCTTGCAGAAAAGGAGAGACTTCTTTCCAATCACTGCACATCTGAGGAAACACAAGATTTTATACAGATGGGGTTTCCCTACAAAAATTCTAGTCATGAAAGAGAATACCACTTTTGCCTTGTCTAATATTGATAACTGTAACAGTTTTTTCCAAGATTTAGGTATCCCTCCACTGGAGACTCCACCATCATCATCATTCTACAATCAAGAAAGAAATTTCCCCTTGCAGCAGCAAAGACGCCTTTCCCAGTCCTGGAATACGCAAAAGAAAAGAAAATAGACTTGGTGGGTACTGACCCTGGCTTTAGGCCTGAACTTTCTCTTTTTCACTCCCCACATGATAACTGAGAGACATTCTCTCGGTACCATTTCTTTTGAGAAATCTAAATTTGTCTAGTTCATAAGTTTTGTTCTGTTCTATGTTGTAACATGTTTTTGTTTACAGGCACACCAGGCACTAACAAAAAATCACTAAGGAAACCCACTATCTTTTGGATGTATGTTCAGGTGAAATGTTCTGTCTTAGTGAATCATCTAATGCTTTTTTTTCCTTCCTGACACATTATGGAATTGAGGGTACTGTCATTTAATGTAAATGGGCTCAATAGCCCATTCAAGAGATTTGCTTTGTGGAAGGAGATTAAAAAATTGAAGGCCAACATAGCAATGATACAAGAAACACACCTTCTAGAAATTGATAACACAAGACTCAAAAATAAAGATTTCCCTCAGATTTTCTTTTCTAACACTGAGGCAAGGAAAAAGGCTGGGGTGGCCATCGCCTTCCACAAAGATTTGCCAATAGTGGTCTCAGACATATATAGGGACAGCAAAGGTAGACAACTGGCTATTAATTTTACTTTGGAGGGTGAGGAATATACAGTGGTAAACGTATACACCCCTAATGTCCGACAAATAAGTTTTCTAAATAAGGTCAAGAAGAAATTGTCCAATTTTAGTAGAGGTCACATTATCTGGGGAGGGGATTTTAATTGTATAGTTGACCCAAATACTGATTGCTCATCTGATGCCCCATATTATAAGAGCGTGAATCTGGAAAAATGGTTGGGAGATTCCAATTTGCATGACAGCTGTAAGATATTGAACTCTACCTCAAGAGAGTACACAAGATTTTGTCCACACAACAAGTCTTACACTAGGATTGATCATGTGTTCACTAGCTTCTCGCTACTAGACTCATACATAGATTTCCAGACTGGTCCTATTACATGGTCAGACCATGCCCCAATCCTACTGACCTTACACACTTCCTCCATGATCCCAAAACAATACAATTGGAGATATAGTAAATTCACAGTTGACTCCCCAGAAAACATATCATTAGCAAAGAATGTCTTAATGAACTACTTCAAAGAGAACTGTTCCCAAGAAATTACACCTGAAACATTGTGGCTAGCACACAAATGTGTCATTAGGGGTCATCTGATCCAAGTGGCCTCGAGACAAAAAAGAGCAAGAGAGAGCCAACAAAGGATGTTGTTAGAACAGATCCAAAAATTAGAATCCCAAGCTAAAGCAGACAAAAATTTTGCTAAATATAATGAATTGTACTCCCTCAGACTAGAACTTAGGAATCTCCTCATCAACCTATATGAGAAAAAGACTTTATTTAATAGGGCAGGGTTTTATGTTAATAATAATAAATTCTCCAAAAATATGGCAAATAGGTTTAAACCCATAAATAAAAAATATCCAATTAAAAAAATAACCCAAAACTCAAAGACTATAGAAAAACCCAAAGAGATAGCCCTGGCTTTTGAGAGCTATTATTCTAAATTATACAACATAGGAAACAATGGAGCTCATCCCTCTCCTACACCAGAGATGATAAATAATTTTTTGGAAAAGGTAAAGCTGGGATCTTTGTCCTTAGAGCAGAAGGAATCACTTGACACACCCTTTACTGAGGGTGAGGTCTCTCTTGCGATGAACAATCTTAAAAATGACAAGGCTCCAGGTCCAGATGGCTTTCCTATAGAGTATTATAAAGAATTTCAAAAGGAACTCATCCCACACTTAACTAATGCCCTGAATTTTATTAAATCAGAAGGAAAGTGCAACACAGATATGCTGAGAGCCACAATAGTGGTGATTCCCAAACCAGATAAAGATCCGACCAAAATCGAAAATTATAGGCCTATCTCTCTCCTAAATGTGGATATCAAGATCTACGCAAAAATATTAGCAGAAAGATTACAGGACGTTGTTCCATTCCTTATACATCCCGATCAAGTCGGTTTTGTAAAATCTAGGCAAACTTCAGACAGTTCTAGAAGTGTCCTGCATCACTTATATTCATGCCACAAAAATAGGATTTCCAGTTTGTTTGTAGCTCTTGACGCTGAAAAGGCCTTTGACCGGATTAATTGGGCCTATGCCTTTGCAGTATTGGAGAAAATGGGTTTTGGTGGGGAGATGATGAGAAGTATTCGAGCTTTATACTCTCGGCCATCTGCCTCTGTGCTGGTCAACAACACGATGTCAGATGCATTTCTTATAACTAATGGGACAAGACAGGGATGTCCTCTATCCCCAATAATTTTTATCCTGAGCCTGGAACCTTTGGCTCAAATGATAAGGGATTCTGATGAAGTACATGGTGTACAAATGAAAGATTCAGAGCATAAGATTAACCTCTATGCAGATGACATTATACTCACACTGACAAATCCAGCTGATTCCCTGGAAAAGATATGGGATATCATAAATTTATTTGGCTCAGTCTCATACTATAAATTAAATGTAAAAAAGACTAATGTTCTATCACTTTTCCTTTCAGCCTCTACGAAACAGCAACTAAGAGACAAGTATCCCTTTAATTGGGACTGTACCAGGATACCGTACTTAGGAATTTGGCTCACAGGTAACCCCATGCATATGAGTGAGGTAAATATGGACCATCTTCTACAGTCTCTCGACCTTAAGTTGAAGGAACTGTCGAGGACTCCAGCCACATGGATGGGCAGAATAGTGCTATATAAAATGTTCTGCCTACCCAAATGTCCTATTTTTATACAGGAACGTCCCTCTGCCTATATCTCTACAATACATACAAAAACTAACACACCAGATGAACAAATTTATTTGGAACAATGGGAAACCTAGAGTGAAAAAGCGCACTCTACTTAAATCCAAGGAGAAAGGGGGGGTGGCCATACCAGATCTTGAGGCATATTATTACGCCACTATGACTGAACTGACAAAAGGCTGGTTTGTGGAACAGACAGACCTGGGGTGGCCAAATATTGAAAGAGATATGATGCCCAATAGGGAACCAGTTTTATTCATAGCCTACTTCCTTCTACATAGAAGGGAAATTATGAAAATAGATAATCCCATACTTAAGGCCTCTATGTTGTGCTGGTCATGTGTATGCAAAAGAAAGACTAGCTCTGCCTCTTTTTCACTCGAGAGGTTGAGACTCCCTTATCTGTCTCCTGTCAGGACTTCTCTAAGACCTATATTCGACAGCTGGACCAAATTTCCGATCACTTTTGTAGATGACTTGATGGACAATAACAGAGTCATACCCTTTGAGTTATTAAAGAACAGATTTGGGGTTCCCAATTCGGAGTATATGACATATCTCCTACTCAAGGAAGAATACAACAAATATAAGAAATACCTTTTTAGAGTGGTTCCAATTGACCATACTATTAACAATTTTCTATTTAATATGTCATCTAGACATAAGAGTTATCTTAGACCCTTATACAATAGCCTGACCAATAAAGACACCTTCACCAATGAAGGATGCTTTGAAAAATGGGAAACCACATTACAGAGACAGATATATGGTCCTCAGTGGATCTCCTCTCTTAAAATTGCAATCAAATCCACAAGATGTATGAATATACTAGAAACGCATTATAAATTAATTCATAGATATTACCTTACCCCAAATAGATTGAAACATTTTGGAGGGGGGGGATCTGGAATGTGTTGGCGTAACTGTGGATCTCAGGCAGATTTACTACATGTTTTTTGGGGATGCCCTATGCTGAAGTTGTACTGGTCCAGGGTGTTCGATTTGCTTTCAATCATATGCAATTGGTGTATTCAACCACAACCTGCTCTAGCCTTGTTACTAATAGACATACATAGACTTAAAAGAAATAAATTTCTGGCGGCTCATATCCTTATGTCTGCAGCCTTCCTTGTAGCGAAGGGTTGGAACAGGAAGCAACCTCCAGACATTGTCACCCTTATTTTACTGGTGGACAAACATTGTGTCTACGAGAAAATTCACTATATTAATAAAGGCTTAATTAAAATATTTGATGACAGATGGTATAAATGGATGGAACTAAAGTCTAAAATAGAAAAATATTTCATATCCTGAACTCATATTTTACTTCTTATGGTTTATGATGTGCCAATATTTCACATATTCAAGTGCCTAAATTTACCTTTCTTTTTATTGTTTCTTTCTGGTACTATTTGTTTAGTGTTTACTACATTTACTCTCAATGTTGATATACTATTGAAATGTCATCATATTGTGATGTATTCATATTTTTTTTTACATCAGTACAATAACTTACTTAGATGAGTCTGTACAAGTGTAAATTTTACATTCTGCCTACTATTCTGAAAATTCTAATAAAAATTATTGTTAAAGAAAATTCAAAACATTCATTATTTAATAGAGCCCAATAGCAAAAATCAGCATTTTAAATGAAGAATCACATTTCTTGGTAGAATCATGCAGGATTGAAATTTTTGATGTTTTTTTACTCCTCTCAACAGCCCAAACAAGTTTCTAAAAGGATGAGTTTGCAACTACTTTACTTTTGGAGAAAATTCAAAACATTCATTATGCAATAGGGCCCAAACTGTCAAAAACCAGTGGTTTGAATGAACACTCACATTTCTTGGTAGAATCGTGCAGGACTGAAATTTTTGATGTTTTTCTACTCCTCTCATGAGCCCAACCAAGTCTCTAAAAGGATGAGTTTGCAACTACTTTACTTTTGGAGAAAATTCAAAACATTCATTATTCAATAGAGCCCAATAGCAAAAACCAGCGTTTTGAATGAAGAATCACATTTCTTGGTAGAATTACGCAGGATTGAAATTTTTGATGGTTTTTTACTCCTCTCAACAGCCCAAACAAGTTTATAAAAGGATGAGTTTGCAAATACTTTACTTTTGGAGTAAATTCAAAACATTCATTATGCAATAGGGCCCAAACTGTCAAAAACCAGCGGTTTGAATGAACACTCACATTTCTTGGTAGAATCGTGCAGGACTGAAATTTTTGATGTTTTTCTACTCCGCTCATGAGCCCAAACAAGTCTCTAAAAGGATGAGTTTGCAACTACTTTACTTTTGGAGAAAATTCAAAACATTCATTATTCAATAGAGCCCAATAGCAAAAACCAGCGTTTTGAATGAAGAATCACATTTCTTGGTAGAATCATGCAGGATTGAAATTTTTGATGGTTTTTTACTCCTCTCAACAGCCCAAACAAGTTTCTAAAAGGATGAGTTTGCAACTACTTTACTTTTGGAGAAAATTCAAAACATTCATTATTCAATAGGGTCCAAACTATCAAAAACCAGCGGTTTGAATGAACACTCACATTTCTTGGTAGAATCGTGCAGGACTGAAATTTTTGATGTTTTTCTACTCATCTCATGATCCCAAACAAGACTCTAAAAGGATGAGTTTGCAACTACTTTACTTTTGGAGAAAATTCAAAACATTCATTATTCAATAGAGCCCAATAGCAAAAACCAGCGTTTTGAATGAAGAATCACATTTCTTGGTAGAATCATGCAGGATTGAAATTTTTGATGGTTTTTTACTCCTCTCAACAGCCCAAACAAGTTTCTAAAAGGATGAGTTTGCAACTACTTTGCTTTTGGAGAAAATTCAAAACATTCATTATTCAATAGGGCCCAAAATATCAAAAACCAGCGGTTTGAATGAACACACATTTCTTTGTAGAATCGAGCAGGACTGAAATTTTTGATGTTTTTCTACTCCTCTCATGAGCCCAAACAAGTCTCTAAAAGGATGAGTTTGCAACTACTTTACTTTTAGAGAAAATTCAAAACATTCATTATTCAATAGAGCCCAATAGCAAAAATCAGGTTTTGAATGAAGAATCACATTTCTTGGTAGAATCATGCAGGATTGAAATTTTTGATGGTTTTTTACTCCTCTCAACAGCCCAAACAAGTTTCTAAAAGGATGAGTTTGCAACTACTTTACTTTTGGAGAAAATTCAAAACATTCATTATTCAATAGGGCCAAAAATATAAAAAACCAGCGGTTTGAATGAACACACATTTCTTGGTAGAATCGTGCAGGACTGAAATTTTTGGTGTTTTTCTACTCATCTCATGATCCCAAACAAGACTCTAAAAGGATGAGTTTGCAACTACATTACTTTTGGAGAAAATTCAAAACATTCATTATTCAATAGAGCCCAATAGCAAAAACCAGCGTTTTGAATGAAGAACCACATTTCTTGGTAGAATCATGCAGGATTGAAATTTTTGATGGTTTTTTACTCCTCTCAACAGCCCAAACAAGTTTCTAAAAGGATGAGTTTGCAACTACTTTACTTTTGGAGAAAATTCAAAACATTCATTATTCAATAGGGCCCAAACTATCAAAAGCAGCGGTTTGAATGAACACTCACATTTCTTGGTAGAATCGTGCAGGACTGAAATTTTTGATGTTTTTCTACTCATCTCATGATCCCAAACAAGACTCTAAATGGATGAGTTTGCAACTACTTTACTTTTGGAGAAAATTCAAAACATTCATTATTCAATAGAGCCCAATAGCAAAAACCAGCGTTTTGAATGAAGAATCACATTTCTTGGTAGAATCATGCAGGATTGAAATTTTTGATGGTTTTTTACTCCTCTCAACAGCCCAAACAAGTTTCTAAAAGGATGAGTTTGCAACTACTTTACTTTTGGAGAAAATTCAAAACATTCATTATTCAATAGGGCCCAAAATATCAAATACCAGCGGTTTGAATGAACACACATTTCTTTGTAGAATCGAGCAGGACTGAAATTTTTGATGTTTTTCTACTCCTCTCATGAGCCCAAACAAGTCTCTAAAAGGATGAGTTTGCAACTACTTTACTTTTAGAGAAAATTCAAAACATTCATTATTCAATAGAGCCCAATAGCAAAAATCAGGTTTTGAATGAAGAATCACATTTCTTGGTAGAATCATGCAGGATTGAAATTTTTGATGGTTTTTTACTCCTCTCAACAGCCCAAACAAGTTTCTAAAAGGATGAGTTTGCAACTACTTTACTTTTGGAGAAAATTCAAAACATTCATTATTCAATTGTGCCAAAAATATAAAAAACCAGCGGTTTGAATGAACACACATTTCTTGGTAGAATCGTGCAGGACTGAAATTTTTGATGTTTTTCTACTCCTCTCATGAGCCCAAACAAGTCTCTAAAAGGATGAGTTTGCAACTACTTTACTTTTGGAGAAAATTCAAAACATTGGGGGGGCGTGGCCAGCGTCTGAGCTGAATGGAAGCCTGAGCTCTGAGCTCCTCCACAGGGCAGCCTACCAAGCGCTATTAACAAGCGATTTACAAGCCAGGACTGGCTGAAAACTTGTGGGAACCTCCATAGACACCAGCGGTGCCCCCACACTATGGATCTGCTCAGTAAAAAAGCAGAAAAAGGAAAGAAAACAGAGCGCTCTCCCCTCATGCTGAGGAGCCAAGATGGCGCCCGCCTCACAGCAGCAGCCACAGCCTGCAGCCCCAGCCTGAGCGGTACACAGCGGCAAAGGACGCCACAGCGGCTGAAGCATGCAGCATTCAAGTCGGGGGGTAAGTCTACCCCTGCCCTAGCAAAAACCGCCGCTCTGCAGGCTAATAGAAGCGCTAATTTACACATTAAAAGTAGCGCTGAGGGGAAAGGAGTGAGATCTCGCGAGAGTGACCGGGGGGACAAGCGAGACTACGCAGCAGATACGCAATTTGCGTAACCTAAGCAAAAATACAGCGCAGCCTGTGAATTATGGTGCAGCAGCACCGCTGACCGCTGCTATGGAGGAGACAACTGTAATAAGGGGTTCCTCATCCTGTCCTGACATCTCCAATGTGTCAGATACTCCTCTAACGCCATTACAGAGGGAAATGTCTCCTTTCTCAGTGACTAGCCGCAGATTTAGCAGCAGCTCAGCTGAGCTGCAACAGGAATTACAAATTGAGGACTCCTGTCCTTCTGATAATCCCATACCGGAGAACATTTTACACGTTTTAACAGAGGTGGAGGCTACCAGTAATACAGCCTCAGAAATATTTATTAAGAACATGCTATGCCTTCTAGCAAAGACATTTCAGAAACAACTGGAGGGCTATAATACAAATCTCCAAAATAACATAGATGGTCTGGGCCAGAGAGTGGACCATCTTGAATCCAAAATGGAAGAATTGGTTAAATCCCATAATAACTTGATAGATGAACACTATGCCCTAGAAAAAGAGGTTGTCTTCTTAAAATCAAGGTTGACAGAGCAGGAAGACAGAAGTAGAAGGAACAACCTTAAATTCAGGGGAATACCTGAAAATGTCAAAGACAGAGACCTTAATGCATATGTGCAAAAGATGCTTCATACAATACTTCCAGGGGCCTCTAAAGGGGACCTATTGATGGAACGTATACACAGACTCCCCAAGTCAAAATATGCCCCAGACAGAGCCCCAAGAGATGTCATTGCATATTTTCATTATTTCCTGACAAAGGAGGACATTCTGAGGAAAAGTAAGCAATCACCTATATTACCAAGGCCATACGAGGATATCAAGATTTTTGCAGACTTCTCAAAAGCTACCTTGCAGAAAAGGAGAGACTTCTTTCCAATCACTGCACATCTGAGGAAACACAAGATTTTATACAGATGGGGTTTCCCTACAAAAATTCTAGTCATGAAAGAGAATACCACTTTTGCCTTGTCTAATATTGATAACTGTAACAGTTTTTTCCAAGATTTAGGTATCCCTCCACTGGAGACTCCACCATCATCATCATTCTACAATCAAGAAAGAAATTTCCCCTTGCAGCAGCAAAGACGCCTTTCCCAGTCCTGGAATACGCAAAAGAAAAGAAAATAGACTTGGTGGGTACTGACCCTGGCTTTAGGCCTGAACTTTCTCTTTTTCACTCCCCACATGATAACTGAGAGACATTCTCTCGGTACCATTTCTTTTGAGAAATCTAAATTTGTCTAGTTCATAAGTTTTGTTCTGTTCTATGTTGTAACATGTTTTTGTTTACAGGCACACCAGGCACTAACAAAAAATCACTAAGGAAACCCACTATCTTTTGGATGTATGTTCAGGTGAAATGTTCTGTCTTAGTGAATCATCTAATGCTTTTTTTTCCTTCCTGACACATTATGGAATTGAGGGTACTGTCATTTAATGTAAATGGGCTCAATAGCCCATTCAAGAGATTTGCTTTGTGGAAGGAGATTAAAAAATTGAAGGCCAACATAGCAATGATACAAGAAACACACCTTCTAGAAATTGATAACACAAGACTCAAAAATAAAGACTTCCCTCAGATTTTCTTTTCTAACACTGAGGCAAGGAAAAAGGCTGGGGTGGCCATCGCCTTCCACAAAGATTTGCCAATAGTGGTCTCAGACATATATAGGGACAGCAAAGGTAGACAACTGGCTATTAATTTTACTTTGGAGGGTGAGGAATATACAGTGGTAAACGTATACACCCCTAATGTCCGACAAATAAGTTTTCTAAATAAGGTCAAGAAGAAATTGTCCAATTTTAGTAGAGGTCACATTATCTGGGGAGGGGATTTTAATTGTATAGTTGACCCAAATACTGATTGCTCATCTGATGCCCCATATTATAAGAGCGTGAATCTGGAAAAATGGTTGGGAGATTCCAATTTGCATGACAGCTGTAAGATATTGAACTCTACCTCAAGAGAGTACACAAGATTTTGTCCACACAACAAGTCTTACACTAGGATTGATCATGTGTTCACTAGCTTCTCGCTACTAGACTCATACATAGATTTCCAGACTGGTCCTATTACATGGTCAGACCATGCCCCAATCCTACTGACCTTACACACTTCCTCCATGATCCCAAAACAATACAATTGGAGATATAGTAAATTCACAGTTGACTCCCCAGAAAACATATCATTAGCAAAGAATGTCTTAATGAACTACTTCAAAGAGAACTGTTCCCAAGAAATTACACCTGAAACATTGTGGCTAGCACACAAATGTGTCATTAGGGGTCATCTGATCCAAGTGGCCTCGAGACAAAAAAGAGCAAGAGAGAGCCAACAAAGGATGTTGTTAGAACAGATCCAAAAATTAGAATCCCAAGCTAAAGCAGACAAAAATTTTGCTAAATATAATGAATTGTACTCCCTCAGACTAGAACTTAGGAATCTCCTCATCAACCTATATGAGAAAAAGACTTTATTTAATAGGGCAGGGTTTTATGTTAATAATAATAAATTCTCCAAAAATATGGCAAATAGGTTTAAACCCATAAATAAAAAATATCCAATTAAAAAAATAACCCAAAACTCAAAGACTATAGAAAAACCCAAAGAGATAGCCCTGGCTTTTGAGAGCTATTATTCTAAATTATACAACATAGGAAACAATGGAGCTCATCCCTCTCCTACACCAGAGATGATAAATAATTTTTTGGAAAAGGTAAAGCTGGGATCTTTGTCCTTAGAGCAGAAGGAATCACTTGACACACCCTTTACTGAGGGTGAGGTCTCTCTTGCGATGAACAATCTTAAAAATGACAAGGCTCCAGGTCCAGATGGCTTTCCTATAGAGTATTATAAAGAATTTCAAAAGGAACTCATCCCACACTTAACTAATGCCCTGAATTTTATTAAATCAGAAGGAAAGTGCAACACAGATATGCTGAGAGCCACAATAGTGGTGATTCCCAAACCAGATAAAGATCCGACCAAAATCGAAAATTATAGGCCTATCTCTCTCCTAAATGTGGATATCAAGATCTACGCAAAAATATTAGCAGAAAGATTACAGGACGTTGTTCCATTCCTTATACATCCCGATCAAGTCGGTTTTGTAAAATCTAGGCAAACTTCAGACAGTTCTAGAAGTGTCCTGCATCACTTATATTCATGCCACAAAAATAGGATTTCCAGTTTGTTTGTAGCTCTTGACGCTGAAAAGGCCTTTGACCGGATTAATTGGGCCTATGCCTTTGCAGTATTGGAGAAAATGGGTTTTGGTGGGGAGATGATGAGAAGTATTCGAGCTTTATACTCTCGGCCATCTGCCTCTGTGCTGGTCAACAACACGATGTCAGATGCATTTCTTATAACTAATGGGACAAGACAGGGATGTCCTCTATCCCCAATAATTTTTATCCTGAGCCTGGAACCTTTGGCTCAAATGATAAGGGATTCTGATGAAGTACATGGTGTACAAATGAAAGATTCAGAGCATAAGATTAACCTCTATGCAGATGACATTATACTCACACTGACAAATCCAGCTGATTCCCTGGAAAAGATATGGGATATCATAAATTTATTTGGCTCAGTCTCATACTATAAATTAAATGTAAAAAAGACTAATGTTCTATCACTTTTCCTTTCAGCCTCTACGAAACAGCAACTAAGAGACAAGTATCCCTTTAATTGGGACTGTACCAGGATACCGTACTTAGGAATTTGGCTCACAGGTAACCCCATGCATATGAGTGAGGTAAATATGGACCATCTTCTACAGTCTCTCGACCTTAAGTTGAAGGAACTGTCGAGGACTCCAGCCACATGGATGGGCAGAATAGTGCTATATAAAATGTTCTGCCTACCCAAATGTCCTATTTTTATACAGGAACGTCCCTCTGCCTATATCTCTACAATACATACAAAAACTAACACACCAGATGAACAAATTTATTTGGAACAATGGGAAACCTAGAGTGAAAAAGCGCACTCTACTTAAATCCAAGGAGAAAGGGGGGGTGGCCATACCAGATCTTGAGGCATATTATTACGCCACTATGACTGAACTGACAAAAGGCTGGTTTGTGGAACAGACAGACCTGGGGTGGCCAAATATTGAAAGAGATATGATGCCCAATAGGGAACCAGTTTTATTCATAGCCTACTTCCTTCTACATAGAAGGGAAATTATGAAAATAGATAATCCCATACTTAAGGCCTCTATGTTGTGCTGGTCATGTGTATGCAAAAGAAAGACTAGCTCTGCCTCTTTTTCACTCGAGAGGTTGAGACTCCCTTATCTGTCTCCTGTCAGGACTTCTCTAAGACCTATATTCGACAGCTGGACCAAATTTCCGATCACTTTTGTAGATGACTTGATGGACAATAACAGAGTCATACCCTTTGAGTTATTAAAGAACAGATTTGGGGTTCCCAATTCGGAGTATATGACATATCTCCTACTCAAGGAAGAATACAACAAATATAAGAAATACCTTTTTAGAGTGGTTCCAATTGACCATACTATTAACAATTTTCTATTTAATATGTCATCTAGACATAAGAGTTATCTTAGACCCTTATACAATAGCCTGACCAATAAAGACACCTTCACCAATGAAGGATGCTTTGAAAAATGGGAAACCACATTACAGAGACAGATATATGGTCCTCAGTGGATCTCCTCTCTTAAAATTGCAATCAAATCCACAAGATGTATGAATATACTAGAAACGCATTATAAATTAATTCATAGATATTACCTTACCCCAAATAGATTGAAACATTTTGGAGGGGGGGGATCTGGAATGTGTTGGCGTAACTGTGGATCTCAGGCAGATTTACTACATGTTTTTTGGGGATGCCCTATGCTGAAGTTGTACTGGTCCAGGGTGTTCGATTTGCTTTCAATCATATGCAATTGGTGTATTCAACCACAACCTGCTCTAGCCTTGTTACTAATAGACATACATAGACTTAAAAGAAATAAATTTCTGGCGGCTCATATCCTTATGTCTGCAGCCTTCCTTGTAGCGAAGGGTTGGAACAGGAAGCAACCTCCAGACATTGTCACCCTTATTTTACTGGTGGACAAACATTGTGTCTACGAGAAAATTCACTATATTAATAAAGGCTTAATTAAAATATTTGATGACAGATGGTATAAATGGATGGAACTAAAGTCTAAAATAGAAAAATATTTCATATCCTGAACTCATATTTTACTTCTTATGGTTTATGATGTGCCAATATTTCACATATTCAAGTGCCTAAATTTACCTTTCTTTTTATTGTTTCTTTCTGGTACTATTTGTTTAGTGTTTACTACATTTACTCTCAATGTTGATATACTATTGAAATGTCATCATATTGTGATGTATTCATATTTTTTTTTACATCAGTACAATAACTTACTTAGATGAGTCTGTACAAGTGTAAATTTTACATTCTGCCTACTATTCTGAAAATTCTAATAAAAATTATTGTTAAAGAAAATTCAAAACATTCATTATTTAATAGAGCCCAATAGCAAAAATCAGCATTTTAAATGAAGAATCACATTTCTTGGTAGAATCATGCAGGATTGAAATTTTTGATGGTTTTTTACTCCTCTCAACAGCCCAAACAAGTTTCTAAAAGGATGAGTTTGCAACTACTTTACTTTTGGAGAAAATTCAAAACATTCATTATTCAATAGGGCCCAAACTATCAAAAACCAGCAGTTTGAATGAGCACTCACATTTCTTGGTAGAATCGTGCAGGACTGAAATTTTTGATGTTCTTCTACTCCTCTCATGAGACCCAACAAGACTCTAAAAGGATGAGTTTGCAACTACTTTACTTTTGGAGAAAATTCAAAACATTCATTATTCAATAGAGCCCAATAGCAAAAACCAGCGTTTTGAATGAAGAATCACATTTCTTGGTAGAATCATGCAGGATTTAAATTTTTGATGGTTTTTTACTCCTCTCAACAGCCCAAACAAGTTTCTAAAAGGATGAGTTTGCAACTACTTTACTTTTGGAGAAAATTCAAAACATTCATTATTCAATAGGGCCCAAACTCAAAAACCAGCGGTTTGAATGAACACTCACATTTCTTGGTAGAATCGTGCAGGACTGAAATTTTTGATGTTTTTCTACTCATCTCATGATCCCAAACAAGACTCTAAAAGGATGAGTTTGCAACTACATTACTTTTGGAGAAAATTCAAAACATTCATTATTCAATAGAGCCCAATAGCAAAAACCAGCGTTTTGAATGAAGAATCACATTTCTTGGTAGAATCATGCAGGATTGAAATTTTTGATGGTTTTTTACTCCTCTCAACAGCCCAAACAAGTTTCTAAAAGGATGAGTTTGCAACTACTTTACTTTTGGAGAAAATTCAAAACATTCATTATTCAATAGGGCCCAAAATATCAAAAACCAGCGGTTTGAATGAACACACATTTCTTGGCAGAATCGTGCAGGACTGAAATTTTTGATGTTTTTCTACTCCTCTCATGAGCCCAAACAAGTCTCTAAAAGGATGAGTTTGCAACTACTTTACTTTTGGATAAAATTCAAAACATTCATTATTCAATAGAGCCCAATAGCAAAAATCAGGTTTTGAATGAAGAATCACATTTCTTGGTAGAATCATTCAGGATTGAAAATTTTGATGGTTTTTTACTCCTCTCAACAGCCCAAACAAGTTTCTAAAAGGATGAGTTTGCAACTACTTTACTTTTGGAGAAAATTCAAAACATTCATTATTCAAAAGGGCCCAAAATATCAAAAAACAGCGGTTTGAATGAACACACATTTCTTGGTAGAATCGTGCAGGACTGAAATTTTTGATGTTTTTCTACTCCTCTCATGAGCCCAAACAAGTCTCTAAAAGGATGAGTTTGCAACTACTTTACTTTTGGAGAAAATTCAAAACATTCATTATTCAATAGAGCCCAATAGCAAAAATCAGCGTTTTAAATGAAGAATCATATTTCTTGGTAGAATCATGCAGGATTGAAATTTTTGATGGTTTTTTACTCCTCTCAACAGCCCAAACAAGTTTCTAAAAGGATGAGTTTGCAACTACTTTACTTTTGGAGAAAATTCAAAACATTCATTATTCAATAGGGCCCAAACTATCAAAAACCAGCAGTTTGAAAGAACACTCACATTTCTTGGTAGAATCTTGCAGGACTGAAATTTTTGATGTTCTTCTACTCCTCTCATGAGCCCCAACAAGACTCTAAAAGGATGAGTTTGCAACTACTTTACTTTTGGAGAAAATTAAAAACATTCATTATTCAATAGAGCCCAATGGCAAAAACCAGCGTTTTGAATGAAGAATCACATTTCTTGGTAGAATCATGCAGGATTGAAATTTTTGATGGTTTTTTTACTCCTCTCAACAGCCCAAACAAGTTTCTAAAAGGATGAGTTTGCAACTACTTTACTTTTGGAGAAAATTCAAAACATTCATTATTCAATAGGGCCCAAACTCAAAAACCAGCGGTTTGAATGAACACTCACATTTCTTGGTAGAATCATGCAGGACTGAAATTTTTGATGTTTTTCTACTCATCTCATGATCCCAAACAAGACTCTAAAAGGATGAGTTTGCAACTACATTACTTTTGGAGAAAATTCAAAACATTCATTATTCAATAGAGCCCAATAGCAAAAACCAGCGTTTTGAATGAAGAATCACATTTCTTGGTAGAATCATGCAGGATTGAAATTTTTGATGGTTTTTTACTCCTCTCAACAGCCCAAAACAAATTTCTAAAAGGATGAGTTTGCAACTACTTTACTTTTGGAGAAAATTCAAAACATTCATTATTCAATAGGGCCCAAAATATCAAAAACCAGCGGTTTGAATGAACACACATTTCTTTGTAGAATCGTGCAGGACTGAAATTTTTGATGTTTTTCGACTCCTCTCATGAGCACAAACAAGTCTCTAAAAGGATGAGTTTGCAACTACTTTACTTTTGGAGAAAATTCAAAACATTCATTATTCAATAGAGCCCAATAGCAAAAATCAGGTTTTGAATGAAGAATCACATTTCTTGGTAGAATCATGCAGGATTGAAATTTTTGATGGTTTTTTTACTCCTCTCAACAGCCCAAACAAGTTTCTAAAAGGATGAGTTTGCAACTACTTTACTTTTGGAGAAAATTCAAAACATTCATTATTCAATAGGGCCCAAACTATCAAAAACCAGCGGTTTGAATGAACACTCACATTTCTTGGTAGAATCATGCAGGACTGAAATTTTTGATGTTATTCTACTCCTCTCATGAGCCCAAACAAGACTCTAAAAGGATGAGTTTGCAACTACTTTACTTTTGGAGAAAATTCAAAACATTCATTATTCAATAGATCCCAATAGCAAAAGCCAGCGTTTTGAATGAAGAATCACATTTCTTGGTAGAGTCATGCAGGATTGAAATTTTTTATGGTTTTTTACTCCTCTCAACAGCCCAAACAAGTCTCTAAAAGGATGAGTTTGCAACTACTTTACTTTTGGAGAAAATTCAAAACATTCATTATTCAATAGAGCCCAATAGCAAAAATCAGGTTTTGAATGAAGAATCACATTTCTTGGTAGAATCATGCAGGATTGAAATTTTTGATGTTTTTATACTCCTCTCATGAGCCCAAACAAGTCTCTAAAAGGATGAGTTTGCAACTACTTTACTTTTGGAGAAAATTCAAAACATTCATTATTCAATAGAGCCCAATAGCAAAAATCAGGTTTTGAATGAAGAATCACATTTCTTGGTAGAATCATGCAGGATTGAAATTTTTGATGGTTTTTTACTCCTCTCAACAGCCCAAACAAGTTTCTAAAAGGATGAGTTTGCAACTACTTTACTTTTGGAGAAAATTCAAAACATTCATAATGCAATAGGGCCCAAACTATCAAAAACCAGCGGTTTGAATGAACACTCACATTTCTTGGTAGAATCGTGCAGGACTGAAATTTTTGATGTTTTTATACTCCTCTCATGAGCCCAAACAAGTCTCTAAAACGATGAGTTTGCAACTATACTTTTGGAGAAAATTCAAAACATTCATTATTCAATAGAGCCCAATAGCAAAAACCAGCGTTTTGAATGAAGAATCACATTTCTTGGTAGAATCATGCAGGATTGAAATTTTTGATGGTATTTTACTCCTCTCAACAGCCCAAACAAGTTTCTAAAAGGATGAGTTTGCAACTACTTTACTTTTGGAGAAAATTCAAAACATTCATTATTCAATAGGGCCCAAACTATCAAAAACCAGCGGATTGAATGAACACTCACATTTCTTGGTAGAATCGTGGAGGACTGAAATTTTTGATGTTTTTCTACTCCTCTCATGAGCCCAAACAAGTCTCTAAAAGGATGAGTTTGCACCTACTTTACTTTTGGAGAAAATTCAAAACATTCATTATTCAATAGAGCCCAATAGCAAAAACCAGCGTTTTGAATGAAGAATCACATTTCTTGGTAGAATCATGCAGGATTGAAATTTTTGATGGTTTTTTACTCCTCTCAACAGCCCAAACAAGTTTCTAAAAGGATGAGTTTGCAATTACTTTACTTTTGGAGAAAATTCAAAACATTCATTATTCAATAGGGCCCAAACTATCAAAAACCAGCGGTTTGAATGAACACTCACATTTCTTGGTAGAATCGTGCAGGACTGAAATTTTTGATGTTCTTCTACTCCTCTCATGAGCCCAAACAAGACTCTAAAAGGATTAGTTTGCAACTACTTTACTTTTGGAGAAAATTCAAAACATTCATTATTCAATAGATCCCAATAGCAAAAGCCAGCGTTTTGAACGAAGAATCACATTTCTTGGTAGAATCATGCAGGATTGAAATTTTTGATGGTTTTTTACTCCTCTCAACAGCCCAAACAAGTTTCTAAAAGGATGAGTTTGCAACTACTTTACTTTTGGAGAAAATTCAAAACATTCATTATTCAATAGGGCCCAAACTATCAAAAACCAGCGGTTTGAATGAACACTCACATTTCTTGGTAGAATCATGCAGGACTGAAATTTTTGATGTTATTCTACTCCTCTCATGAGCCCAAACAAGACTCTAAAAGGATGAGTTTGCAACTACTTTACTTTTGGAGAAAATTCAAAACATTCATTATTCAATAGATCCCAATAGCAAAAGCCAGCGTTTTGAATGAAGAATCACATTTCTTGGTAGAGTCATGCAGGATTGAAATTTTTTATGGTTTTTTACTCCTCTCAACAGCCCAAACAAGTCTCTAAAAGGATGAGTTTGCAACTACTTTACTTTTGGAGAAAATTCAAAACATTCATTATTCAATAGAGCCCAATAGCAAAAATCAGGTTTTGAATGAAGAATCACATTTCTTGGTAGAATCATGCAGGATTGAAATTTTTGATGTTTTTATACTCCTCTCATGAGCCCAAACAAGTCTCTAAAACGATGAGTTTGCAACTACTTTACTTTTGGAGAAAATTCAAAACATTCATTATTCAATAGATCCCAATAGCAAAAGCCAGCGTTTTGAATGAAGAATCACATTTGTTGGTAGAGTCATGCAGGATTGAAATTTTTGATGGTTTTTTACTCCTCTCAACAGCCCAAACAAGTCTCTAAAAGGATGAGTTTGCAACTACTTTACTTTTGGAGAAAATTCAAAACATTCATTATTCAATAGAGCCCAATAGCAAAAATCAGGTTTTGAATGAAGAATCACATTTCTTGGTAGAATCATGCAGGATTGAAATTTTTGATGGTTTTTTACTCCTCTCAACAGCCCAAACAAGTTTCTAAAAGGATGAGTTTGCAACTACTTTACTTTTGGAGAAAATTCAAAACATTCATAATGCAATAGGGCCCAAACTATCAAAAACCAGCGGTTTGAATGAACACTCACATTTCTTGGTAGAATCGTGCAGGACTGAAATTTTTGATGTTTTTATACTCCTCTCATGAGCCCAAACAAGTCTCTAAAACGATGAGTTTGCAACTATACTTTTGGAGAAAATTCAAAACATTCATTATTCAATAGAGCCCAATAGCAAAAACCAGCGTTTTGAATGAAGAATCACATTTCTTGGTAGAATCATGCAGGATTGAAATTTTTGATGGTATTTTACTCCTCTCAACAGCCCAAACAAGTTTCTAAAAGGATGAGTTTGCAACTACTTTACTTTTGGAGAAAATTCAAAACATTCATTATTCAATAGGGCCCAAACTATCAAAAACCAGCGGATTGAATGAACACTCACATTTCTTGGTAGAATCGTGGAGGACTGAAATTTTTGATGTTTTTCTACTCCTCTCATGAGCCCAAACAAGTCTCTAAAAGGATGAGTTTGCACCTACTTTACTTTTGGAGAAAATTCAAAACATTCATTATTCAATAGAGCCCAATAGCAAAAACCAGCGTTTTGAATGAAGAATCACATTTCTTGGTAGAATCATGCAGGATTGAAATTTTTGATGGTTTTTTACTCCTCTCAACAGCCCAAACAAGTTTCTAAAAGGATCAGTTTACAATTACTTTACTTTTGGAGAAAATTCAAAACATTCATTATTCAATAGGGCCCAAACTATCAAAAACCAGCGGTTTGAATGAACACTCACATTTCTTGGTAGAATCGTGCAGGACTGAAATTTTTGATGTTCTTCTACTCCTCTCATGAGCCCAAACAAGACTCTAAAAGGATTAGTTTGCAACTACTTTACTTTTGGAGAAAATTCAAAACATTCATTATTCAATAGATCCCAATAGCAAAAGCCAGCGTTTTGAACGAAGAATCACATTTCTTGGTAGAATCATGCAGGATTGAAATTTTTGATGGTTTTTTACTCCTCTCAACAGCCCAAACAAGTTTCTAAAAGGATGAGTTTGCAACTACTTTACTTTTGGAGAAAATTCAAAACATTCATTATTCAATAGGGCCCAAACTATCAAAAACCAGCGGTTTGAATGAACACTCACATTTCTTGGTAGAATCGTGGAGGACTGAAATTTTTGATGTTTTTCTACTCCTCTCATGAGCCCAAACAAGTCTCTAAAAGGATGAGTTTGCACCTACTTTACTTTTGGAGAAAATTCAAAACATTCATTATTCAATAGAGCCCAATAGCAAAAATCAGGTTTTGAATGAAGAATCACATTTCTTGGTAGAATCATGCAGGATTGAAATTTTTGATGGTTTTTTTACTCCTCTCAACAGCCCAAACAAGTTTCTAAAAGGATGAGTTTGCAACTACTTTACTTTTGGAGAAAATTCAAAACATTCATTATTCAATAGGGCCCAAACTATCAAAAACCAGCGGTTTGAATGAACACTCACATTTCTTGGTAGAATCATGCAGGACTGAAATTTTTGATGTTATTCTACTCCTCTCATGAGCCCAAACAAGACTCTAAAAGGATGAGTTTGCAACTACTTTACTTTTGGAGAAAATTCAAAACATTCATTATTCAATAGATCCCAATAGCAAAAGCCAGCGTTTTGAATGAAGAATCACATTTCTTGGTAGAGTCATGCAGGATTGAAATTTTTTATGGTTTTTTACTCCTCTCAACAGCCCAAACAAGTCTCTAAAAGGATGAGTTTGCAACTACTTTACTTTTGGAGAAAATTCAAAACATTCATTATTCAATAGAGCCCAATAGCAAAAATCAGGTTTTGAATGAAGAATCACATTTCTTGGTAGAATCATGCAGGATTGAAATTTTTGATGTTTTTATACTCCTCTCATGAGCCCAAACAAGTCTCTAAAAGGATGAGTTTGCAACTACTTTACTTTTGGAGAAAATTCAAAACATTCATTATTCAATAGAGCCCAATAGCAAAAATCAGGTTTTGAATGAAGAATCACATTTCTTGGTAGAATCATGCAGGATTGAAATTTTTGATGGTTTTTTACTCCTCTCAACAGCCCAAACAAGTTTCTAAAAGGATGAGTTTGCAACTACTTTACTTTTGGAGAAAATTCAAAACATTCATAATGCAATAGGGCCCAAACTATCAAAAACCAGCGGTTTGAATGAACACTCACATTTCTTGGTAGAATCGTGCAGGACTGAAATTTTTGATGTTTTTATACTCCTCTCATGAGCCCAAACAAGTCTCTAAAACGATGAGTTTGCAACTATACTTTTGGAGAAAATTCAAAACATTCATTATTCAATAGAGCCCAATAGCAAAAACCAGCGTTTTGAATGAAGAATCACATTTCTTGGTAGAATCATGCAGGATTGAAATTTTTGATGGTATTTTACTCCTCTCAACAGCCCAAACAAGTTTCTAAAAGGATCAGTTTACAATTACTTTACTTTTGGAGAAAATTCAAAACATTCATTATTCAATAGGGCCCAAACTATCAAAAACCAGCGGTTTGAATGAACACTCACATTTCTTGGTAGAATCGTGCAGGACTGAAATTTTTGATGTTCTTCTACTCCTCTCATGAGCCCAAACAAGACTCTAAAAGGATTAGTTTGCAACTACTTTACTTTTGGAGAAAATTCAAAACATTCATTATTCAATAGATCCCAATAGCAAAAGCCAGCGTTTTGAACGAAGAATCACATTTCTTGGTAGAATCATGCAGGATTGAAATTTTTGATGGTTTTTTACTCCTCTCAACAGCCCAAACAAGTTTCTAAAAGGATGAGTTTGCAACTACTTTACTTTTGGAGAAAATTCAAAACATTCATTATTCAATAGGGCCCAAACTATCAAAAACCAGCGGTTTGAATGAACACTCACATTTCTTGGTAGAATCGTGGAGGACTGAAATTTTTGATGTTTTTCTACTCCTCTCATGAGCCCAAACAAGTCTCTAAAAGGATGAGTTTGCACCTACTTTACTTTTGGAGAAAATTCAAAACATTCATTATTCAATAGAGCCCAATAGCAAAAACCAGCGTTTTGAATGAAGAATCACATTTCTTGGTAGAATCATGCAGGATTGAAATTTTTGATGGTTTTTTACTCCTCTCAACAGCCCAAACAAGTTTCTAAAAGGATGAGTTTGCAATTACTTTACTTTTGGAGAAAATTCAAAACATTCATTATTCAATAGGGCCCAAACTATCAAAAACCAGCGGTTTGAATGAACACTCACATTTCTTGGTAGAATCGTGCAGGACTGAAATTTTTGATGTTCTTCTACTCCTCTCATGAGCCCAAACAAGACTCTAAAAGGATTAGTTTGCAACTACTTTACTTTTGGAGAAAATTCAAAACATTCATTATTCAATAGATCCCAATAGCAAAAGCCAGCGTTTTGAATGAAGAATCACATTTCTTGGTAGAATCATGCAGAATTGAAATTTTTGATGGTTTTTTACTCCTCTCAACAGCCCAAACAAGTTTCTAAAAGGATGAGTTTGCAATTACTTTACTTTTGGAGAAAATTCAAAACATTCATTATTCAATAGGGCCCAAACTATCAAAAACCAGCGGTTTGAATGAACACTCACATTTCTTGGTAGAATCGTGCAGGACTGAAATTTTTGATGTTCTTCTACTCCTCTCATGAGCCCAAACAAGACTCTAAAAGGATTAGTTTGCAACTACTTTACTTTTGGAGAAAATTCAAAACATTCATTATTCAATAGATCCCAATAGCAAAAGCCAGCGTTTTGAACGAAGAATCACATTTCTTGGTAGAATCATGCAGGATTGAAATTTTTGATGGTTTTTTACTCCTCTCAACAGCCCAAACAAGTTTCTAAAAGGATGAGTTTGCAACTACTTTACTTTTGGAGAAAATTCAAAACATTCATTATTCAATAGGGCCCAAACTATCAAAAACCAGCGGTTTGAATGAACACTCACATTTCTTGGTAGAATCATGCAGGACTGAAATTTTTGATGTTATTCTACTCCTCTCATGAGCCCAAACAAGACTCTAAAAGGATGAGTTTGCAACTACTTTACTTTTGGAGAAAATTCAAAACATTCATTATTCAATAGATCCCAATAGCAAAAGCCAGCGTTTTGAATGAAGAATCACATTTCTTGGTAGAGTCATGCAGGATTGAAATTTTTTATGGTTTTTTACTCCTCTCAACAGCCCAAACAAGTCTCTAAAAGGATGAGTTTGCAACTACTTTACTTTTGGAGAAAATTCAAAACATTCATTATTCAATAGAGCCCAATAGCAAAAATCAGGTTTTGAATGAAGAATCACATTTCTTGGTAGAATCATGCAGGATTGAAATTTTTGATGTTTTTATACTCCTCTCATGAGCCCAAACAAGTCTCTAAAACGATGAGTTTGCAACTACTTTACTTTTGGAGAAAATTCAAAACATTCATTATTCAATAGATCCCAATAGCAAAAGCCAGCGTTTTGAATGAAGAATCACATTTGTTGGTAGAGTCATGCAGGATTGAAATTTTTGATGGTTTTTTACTCCTCTCAACAGCCCAAACAAGTCTCTAAAAGGATGAGTTTGCAACTACTTTACTTTTGGAGAAAATTCAAAACATTCATTATTCAATAGAGCCCAATAGCAAAAATCAGGTTTTGAATGAAGAATCACATTTCTTGGTAGAATCATGCAGGATTGAAATTTTTGATGGTTTTTTACTCCTCTCAACAGCCCAAACAAGTTTCTAAAAGGATGAGTTTGCAACTACTTTACTTTTGGAGAAAATTCAAAACATTCATAATGCAATAGGGCCCAAACTATCAAAAACCAGCGGTTTGAATGAACACTCACATTTCTTGGTAGAATCGTGCAGGACTGAAATTTTTGATGTTTTTATACTCCTCTCATGAGCCCAAACAAGTCTCTAAAACGATGAGTTTGCAACTATACTTTTGGAGAAAATTCAAAACATTCATTATTCAATAGAGCCCAATAGCAAAAACCAGCGTTTTGAATGAAGAATCACATTTCTTGGTAGAATCATGCAGGATTGAAATTTTTGATGGTATTTTACTCCTCTCAACAGCCCAAACAAGTTTCTAAAAGGATGAGTTTGCAACTACTTTACTTTTGGAGAAAATTCAAAACATTCATTATTCAATAGGGCCCAAACTATCAAAAACCAGCGGATTGAATGAACACTCACATTTCTTGGTAGAATCGTGGAGGACTGAAATTTTTGATGTTTTTCTACTCCTCTCATGAGCCCAAACAAGTCTCTAAAAGGATGAGTTTGCACCTACTTTACTTTTGGAGAAAATTCAAAACATTCATTATTCAATAGAGCCCAATAGCAAAAACCAGCGTTTTGAATGAAGAATCACATTTCTTGGTAGAATCATGCAGGATTGAAATTTTTGATGGTTTTTTACTCCTCTCAACAGCCCAAACAAGTTTCTAAAAGGATCAGTTTACAATTACTTTACTTTTGGAGAAAATTCAAAACATTCATTATTCAATAGGGCCCAAACTATCAAAAACCAGCGGTTTGAATGAACACTCACATTTCTTGGTAGAATCGTGCAGGACTGAAATTTTTGATGTTCTTCTACTCCTCTCATGAGCCCAAACAAGACTCTAAAAGGATTAGTTTGCAACTACTTTACTTTTGGAGAAAATTCAAAACATTCATTATTCAATAGATCCCAATAGCAAAAGCCAGCGTTTTGAACGAAGAATCACATTTCTTGGTAGAATCATGCAGGATTGAAATTTTTGATGGTTTTTTACTCCTCTCAACAGCCCAAACAAGTTTCTAAAAGGATGAGTTTGCAACTACTTTACTTTTGGAGAAAATTCAAAACATTCATTATTCAATAGGGCCCAAACTATCAAAAACCAGCGGTTTGAATGAACACTCACATTTCTTGGTAGAATCGTGCAGGACTGAAATTTTTGATGTTCTTCTACTCCTCTCATGAGCCCAAACAAGACTCTAAAAGGATTAGTTTGCAACTACTTTACTTTTGGAGAAAATTCAAAACATTCATTATTCAATAGATCCCAATAGCAAAAGCCAGCGTTTTGAATGAAGAATCACATTTCTTGGTAGAATCATGCAGGATTGAAATTTTTGATGGTTTTTTACTCCTCTCAACAGCCCAAACAAGTTTCTAAAAGGATGAGTTTGCAACTACTGTACTTTTGGAGAAAATTCAAAACATTCATTATTCAATAGGGCCCAAACTATCAAAAACCAGCGGTTTGAATGAACACTCACATTTCTTGGTAGAATCGTGCAGGACTGTAATTTTTGATGTTTTTCTACTCCTCTCATGAGCCCAAACAAGACTCTAAAAGGATGAGTTTGCAACTACTTTACTTTTGGAGAAAATTCAAAACATTCATTATTCAATAGAGCCCAATAGCAAAAACCAGCGTTTTGAATGAAGAATCACATTTCTTGGTAGAATCATGCAGGATTGAAATTTTTGATGGTTTTTTACTCCTCTCAACAGCCCAAACAAGTTTCTAAAAGGATGAGTTTGCAACTACTTTACTTTTGGAGAAAATTCAAAACATTCATTATTCAATAGGGCCCAAACTATCAAAAACCAGCGGTTTGAATGAACACTCACATTTCTTGGTAGAATCGTGCAGGACTGTAATTTTTGATGTTTTTCTACTCCTCTCATGAGCCCAAACAAGACTCTAAAAGGATGAGTTTGCAACTACTTTACTTTTGGAGAAAATTCAAAACATTCATTATTCAATAGAGCCCAATAGCAAAAACCAGCGTTTTGAATGAAGAATCACATTTCTTGGTAGAATCATGCAGGATTGAAATTTTTGATGGTTTTTTACTCCTCTCAACAGCCCAAACAAGTTTCTAAAAGGATGAGTTTGCAACTACTTTACTTTTGGAGAAAATTCAAAACATTCATTATTCAATAGGGCCCAAACTATCAAAAACCAGCGGTTTGAATGAACACTCACATTTCTTGGTAGAATCGTGCAGGACTGAAATTTTTGATGTTTTTCTACTCCTCTCATGAGCCCAAACAAGTCTCTAAAAGGATGAGTTTGCAACTACTTTACTTTTGGAGAAAATTCAAAACATTCATTATTCAATAGAGCCCAATAGCAAAAATCAGGTTTTGAATGAAGAATCACATTTCTTGGTAGAATCATGCAGGATTGAAATTTTTGATGTTTTTTTACTCCTCTCAACAGCCCAAACAAGTTTCTAAAAGGATGAGTTTGCAACTACTTTACTTTTGGAGAAAATTCAAAACATTCATTATGCAATAGGGCCCAAACTGTCAAAAACCAGCGGTTTGAATGAACACTCACATTTCTTGGTAGAATCGTGCAGGACTGAAATTTTTGATGTTTTTCTACTCCTCTCATGAGCCCAAACAAGTCTCTAAAAGGATGAGTTTGCAACTACTTTACTTTTGGAGAAAATTCAAAACATTCATTATTCAATAGAGCCCAATAGCAAAAACCAGCGTTTTGAATGAAGAATCACATTTCTTGGTAGAATCATGCAGGATTGAAATTTTTGATGGTTTTTTACTCCTCTCAACAGCCCAAACAAGTTTCTAAAAGGATGAGTTTGCAACTACTTTACTTTTGGAGAAAATTCAAAACATTCATTATTCAATAGGGCCCAAACTATCAAAAACCAGCGGTTTGAATGAACACTCACATTTCTTGGTAGAATTGTGCAGGACTGAAATTTTTGATGTTTTTCTACTCATCTCATGATCCCAACCAAGACTCTAAAAGGATGAGTTTGCAACTACTTTACTTTTGGAGAAAATTCAAAACATTCATTATTCAATAGAGCCCAATAGCAAAAACCAGCGTTTTGAATGAAGAATCACATTTCTTGGTAGAATCATGCAGGATTGAAATTTTTGATGGTTTTTTACTCCTCTCAACAGCCCAAACAAGTTTCTAAAAGGATGAGTTTGCAACTACTTTACTTTTGGAGAAAATTCAAAGCATTCATTATTCAATAGGCCCAAAATATCAAAAACCAGCGGTTTGAATGAACACACATTTCTTTGTAGAATCGAGCAGGACTGAAATTTTTGATGTTTTTCTACTCCTCTCATGAGCCCAAACAAGTCTCTAAAAGGATGAGTTTGCAACTACTTTACTTTTAGAGAAAATTCAAAACATTCATTATTCAATAGAGCCCAATAGCAAAAATCAGGTTTTGAATGAAGAATCAAATTTCTTGGTAGAATCATGCAGGATTGAAATTTTTGATGGTTTTTTACTCCTCTCAACAGCCCAAACAAGTTTCTAAAAGGATGAGTTTGCAACTACTTTACTTTTGGAGAAAATTCAAAACATTCATTATTCAATAGGGCCAAAAATATAAAAAACCAGCGGTTTGAATGAACACACATTTCTTGGTAGAATCGTGCAGGACTGAAATTTTTGATGTTTTTCTACTCATCTCATGATCCCAAACAAGACTCTAAAAGGATGAGTTTGCAACTACATTACTTTTGGAGAAAATTCAAAACATTCATTATTCAATAGAGCCCAATAGCAAAAACCAGCGTTTTGAATGAAGAATCACATTTCTTGGTAGAATCATGCAGGATTGAAATTTTTGATGGTTTTTTACTCCTCTCAACAGCCCAAACAAGTTTCTAAAAGGATGAGTTTGCAACTACTTTACTTTTGGAGAAAATTCAAAACATTCATTATTCAATAGGGCCCAAACTATCAAAAACCAGCAGTTTGAATGAGCACTCACATTTCTTGGTAGAATCGTGCAGGACTGAAATTTTTGATGTTCTTCTACTCCTCTCATGAGACCCAACAAGACTCTAAAAGGATGAGTTTGCAACTACTTTACTTTTGGAGAAAATTCAAAACATTCATTATTCAATAGAGCCCAATAGCAAAAACCAGCGTTTTGAATGAAGAATCACATTTCTTGGTAGAATCATGCAGGATTGAAATTTTTGATGGTTTTTTACTCCTCTCAACAGCCCAAACAAGTTTCTAAAAGGATGAGTTTGCAACTACTTTACTTTTGGAGAAAATTCAAAACATTCATTATTCAATAGGGCCCAAACTCAAAAACCAGCGGTTTGAATGAACACTCACATTTCTTGGTAGAATCGTGCAGGACTGAAATTTTTGATGTTTTTCTACTCATCTCATGATCCCAAACAAGACTCTAAAAGGATGAGTTTGCAACTACATTACTTTTGGAGAAAATTCAAAACATTCATTATTCAATAGAGCCCAATAGCAAAAACCAGCGTTTTGAATGAAGAATCACATTTCTTGGTAGAATCATGCAGGATTGAAATTTTTGATGGTTTTTTACTCCTCTCAACAGCCCAAACAAGTTTCTAAAAGGATGAGTTTGCAACTACTTTACTTTTGGAGAAAATTCAAAACATTCATTATTCAATAGGGCCCAAAATATCAAAAACCAGCGGTTTGAATGAACACACATTTCTTGGCAGAATCGTGCAGGACTGAAATTTTTGATGTTTTTCTACTCCTCTCATGAGCCCAAACAAGTCTCTAAAAGGATGAGTTTGCAACTACTTTACTTTTGGATAAAATTCAAAACATTCATTATTCAATAGAGCCCAATAGCAAAAATCAGGTTTTGAATGAAGAATCACATTTCTTGGTAGAATCATTCAGGATTGAAATTTTTGATGGTTTTTTACTCCTCTCAACAGCCCAAACAAGTTTCTAAAAGGATGAGTTTGCAACTACTTTACTTTTGGAGAAAATTCAAAACATTCATTATTCAAAAGGGCCCAAAATATCAAAAACCAGCGGTTTGAATGAACACACATTTCTTGGTAGAATCGTGCAGGACTGAAATTTTTGATGTTTTTCTACTCCTCTCATGAGCCCAAACAAGTCTCTAAAAGGATGAGTTTGCAACTACTTTACTTTTGGAGAAAATTCAAAACATTCATTATTCAATAGAGCCCAATAGCAAAAATCAGCGTTTTAAATGAAGAATCATATTTCTTGGTAGAGTCATGCAGGATTGAAATTTTTGATGGTTTTTTACTCCTCTCAACAGCCCAAACAAGTTTCTAAAAGGATGAGTTTGCAACTACTTTACTTTTGGAGAAAATTCAAAACATTCATTATTCAATAGGGCCCAAACTATCAAAAACCAGCAGTTTGAAAGAACACTCACATTTCTTGGTAGAATCGTGCAGGACTGAAATTTTTGATGTTCTTCTACTCCTCTCATGAGCCCCAACAAGACTCTAAAAGGATGAGTTTGCAACTACTTTACTTTTGGAGAAAATTAAAAACATTCATTATTCAATAGAGCCCAATGGCAAAAACCAGCGTTTTGAATGAAGAATCACATTTCTTGGTAGAATCATGCAGGATTGAAATTTTTGATGGTTTTTTTACTCCTCTCAACAGCCCAAACAAGTTTCTAAAAGGATGAGTTTGCAACTACTTTACTTTTGGAGAAAATTCAAAACATTCATTATTCAATAGGGCCCAAACTCAAAAACCAGCGGTTTGAATGAACACTCACATTTCTTGGTAGAATCATGCAGGACTGAAATTTTTGATGTTTTTCTACTCATCTCATGATCCCAAACAAGACTCTAAAAGGATGAGTTTGCAACTACATTACTTTTGGAGAAAATTCAAAACATTCATTATTCAATAGAGCCCAATAGCAAAAACCAGCGTTTTGAATGAAGAATCACATTTCTTGGTAGAATCATGCAGGATTGAAATTTTTGATGGTTTTTTACTCCTCTCAACAGCCCAAAACAAATTTCTAAAAGGATGAGTTTGCAACTACTTTACTTTTGGAGAAAATTCAAAACATTCATTATTCAATAGGGCCCAAAATATCAAAAACCAGCGGTTTGAATGAACACACATTTCTTTGTAGAATCGTGCAGGACTGAAATTTTTGATGTTTTTCGACTCCTCTCATGAGCACAAACAAGTCTCTAAAAGGATGAGTTTGCAACTACTTTACTTTTGGAGAAAATTCAAAACATTCATTATTCAATAGAGCCCAATAGCAAAAATCAGGTTTTGAATGAAGAATCACATTTCTTGGTAGAATCATGCAGGATTGAAATTTTTGATGGTTTTTTTACTCCTCTCAACAGCCCAAACAAGTTTCTAAAAGGATGAGTTTGCAACTACTTTACTTTTGGAGAAAATTCAAAACATTCATTATTCAATAGGGCCCAAAATATCAAAAACCAGCGGTTTGAATGAACACACATTTCTTGGCAGAATCGTGCAGGACTGAAATTTTTGATGTTTTTCTACTCCTCTCATGAGCCCAAACAAGTCTCTAAAAGGATGAGTTTGCAACTACTTTACTTTTGGAGAAAATTCAAAACATTCATTATTCAATAGAGCCCAATAGCAAAAATCAGGTTTTGAATGAAGAATCACATTTCTTGGTAGAATCATTCAGGATTGAAATTTTTGATGGTTTTTTACTCCTCTCAACAGCCCAAACAAGTTTCTAAAAGGATGAGTTTGCAACTACTTTACTTTTGGAGAAAATTCAAAACATTCATTATTCAAAAGGGCCCAAAATATCAAAAACCAGCGGTTTGAATGAACACACATTTCTTGGTAGAATCGTGCAGGACTGAAATTTTTGATGTATTTCTACTCCTCTCATGAGCCCAAACAAGTCTCTAAAAGGATGAGTTTGCAACTACTTTACTTTTGGAGAAAATTCAAAACATTCATTATTCAATAGAGCCCAATAGCAAAAATCAGCGTTTTAAATGAAGAATCATATTTCTTGGTAGAATCATGCAGGATTGAAATTTTTGATGGTTTTTTACTCCTCTCAACAGCCCAAACAAGTTTCTAAAAGGATGAGTTTGCAACTACTTTACTTTTGGAGAAAATTCAAAACATTCATTATTCAATAGGGCCCAAACTATCAAAAACCAGCAGTCTGAAAGAACACTCACATTTCTTGGTAGAATCGTGCAGGACTGACATTTTTGATGTTCTTCTACTCCTCTCATGAGCCCCAACAAGACTCTAAAAGGATGAGTTTGCAACTACTTTACTTTTGGAGAAAATTAAAAACATTCATTATTCAATAGAGCCGAATGGCAAAAACCAGCGTTTTGAATGAAGAATCACATTTCTTGGTAGAATCATGCAGGATTGAAATTTTTGATGGTTTTTTTACTCCTCTCAACAGCCCAAACAAGTTTCTAAAAGGATGAGTTTGCAACTACTTTACTTTTGGAGAAAATTCAAAACATTCATTATTCAATAGGGCCCAAACTCAAAAACCAGCGGTTTGAATGAACACTCACATTTCTTGGTAGAATCATGCAGGACTGAAATTTTTGATGTTTTTCTACTCATCTCATGATCCCAAACAAGACTCTAAAAGGATGAGTTTGCAACTACATTACTTTTGGAGAAAATTCAAAACATTCATTATTCAATAGAGCCCAATAGCAAAAATCTGCGTTTTAAATGAAGAATCACATTTCTTGGTAGAATCATGCAGGATTTAAATTTTTGATGGTTTTTTACTCCTCTCAACAGCCCAAACAAGTTTCTAAAAGGATGAGTTTGCAACTACTTTACTTTTGGAGAAAATTCAAAACATTCATTATTCAATAGGGCCCAAACTATCAAAAACCAGCGGTTTGAATGAACACTCACATTTCTTGGTAGAATCATGCAGGACTGAAATTTTTGACGTTATTCTACTCCTCTCATGAGCCCAAACAAGACTCTAAAAGGATGAGTTTGCAACTACTTTACTTTTGGAGAAAATTCAAAACATTCATTATTCAATAGATCCCAATAGCAAAAGCCAGCGTTTTGAATGAAGAATCACATTTCTTGGTAGAGTCATGCAGGATTGAAATTTTTGATGGTTTTTTACTCCTGTCAACAGCCCAAACAAGTCTCTAAAAGGATGAGTTTGCAACTACTTTACTTTTGGAGAAAATTCAAAACATTCATTATTCAATAGAGCCCAATAGCAAAAATCAGGTTTTGAATGAAGAATCACATTTCTTGGTAGAATCATGCAGGATTGAAATTTTTGATGGTTTTTTACTCCTCTCAACAGCCCAAACAAGTTTCTAAAAGGATGAGTTTGCAACTACTTTACTTTTGGAGAAAATTCAAAACATTCATAATGCAATAGGGCCCAAACTATCAAAAACCAGCGGTTTGAATGAACACTCACATTTCTTGGTAGAATCGTGCAGGACTGAAATTTTTGATGTTTTTATAATCCTCTCATGAGCCCAAACAAGTCTCTAAAACGATGAGTTTGCAACTATACTTTTGGAGAAAATTCAAAACATTCATTATTCAATAGAGCCCAATAGCAAAAACCAGCATTTTGAATGAAGAATCACATTTCTTGGTAGAATCATGCAGGATTGAAATTTTTGATGGTTTTTTACTCCTCTCAACAGCCCAAACAAGTTTCTAAAAGGATGAGTTTGCAACTACTGTACTTTTGGAGAAAATTCAAAACATTCATTATTCAATAGGGCCCAAACTATCAAAAACCAGCGGTTTGAATGAACACTCACATTTCTTGGTAGAATCGTGCAGGACTGTAATTTTTGATGTTTTTCTACTCCTCTCATGAGCCCAAACAAGACTCTAAAAGGATGAGTTTGCAACTACTTTACTTTTGGAGAAAATTCAAAACATTCATTATTCAATAGAGCCCAATAGCAAAAACCAGCGTTTTGAATGAAGAATCACATTTCTTGGTAGAATCATGCAGGATTGAAATTTTTGATGGTTTTTTACTCCTCTCAACAGCCCAAACAAGTTTCTAAAAGGATGAGTTTGCAACTACTTTACTTTTGGAGAAAATTCAAAACATTCATTATTCAATAGGGCCCAAACTATCAAAAACCAGCGGTTTGAATGAACACTCACATTTCTTGGTAGAATCGTGCAGGACTGTAATTTTTGATGTTTTTCTACTCCTCTCATGAGCCCAAACAAGACTCTAAAAGGATGAGTTTGCAACTACTTTACTTTTGGAGAAAATTCAAAACATTCATTATTCAATAGAGCCCAATAGCAAAAACCAGCGTTTTGAATGAAGAATCACATTTCTTGGTAGAATCATGCAGGATTGAAATTTTTGATGGTTTTTTACTCCTCTCAACAGCCCAAACAAGTTTCTAAAAGGATGAGTTTGCAACTACTTTACTTTTGGAGAAAATTCAAAACATTCATTATTCAATAGGGCCCAAACTATCAAAAACCAGCGGTTTGAATGAACACTCACATTTCTTGGTAGAATCGTGCAGGACTGAAATTTTTGATGTTTTTCTACTCCTCTCATGAGCCCAAACAAGTCTCTAAAAGGATGAGTTTGCAACTACTTTACTTTTGGAGAAAATTCAAAACATTCATTATTCAATAGAGCCCAATAGCAAAAATCAGGTTTTGAATGAAGAATCACATTTCTTGGTAGAATCATGCAGGATTGAAATTTTTGATGGTTTTTTACTCCTCTCAACAGCCCAAACAAGTTTCTAAAAGGATGAGTTTGCAACTACTTTACTTTTGGAGAAAATTCAAAACATTCATAATGCAATAGGGCCCAAACTATCAAAAACCAGCGGTTTGAATGAACACTCACATTTCTTGGTAGAATCGTGCAGGACTGAAATTTTTGATGTTTTTATAATCCTCTCATGAGCCCAAACAAGTCTCTAAAACGATGAGTTTGCAACTATACTTTTGGAGAAAATTCAAAACATTCATTATTCAATAGAGCCCAATAGCAAAAACCAGCGTTTTGAATGAAGAATCACATTTCTTGGTAGAATCATGCAGGATTGAAATTTTTGATGGTTTTTTACTCCTCTCAACAGCCCAAACAAGTTTCTAAAAGGATGAGTTTGCAACTACTGTACTTTTGGAGAAAATTCAAAACATTCATTATTCAATAGGGCCCAAACTATCAAAAACCAGCGGTTTGAATGAACACTCACATTTCTTGGTAGAATCGTGCAGGACTGTAATTTTTGATGTTTTTCTACTCCTCTCATGAGCCCAAACAAGACTCTAAAAGGATGAGTTTGCAACTACTTTACTTTTGGAGAAAATTCAAAACATTCATTATTCAATAGAGCCCAATAGCAAAAACCAGCGTTTTGAATGAAGAATCACATTTCTTGGTAGAATCATGCAGGATTGAAATTTTTAATGGTTTTTTACTCCTCTCAACAGCCCAAACAAGTTTCTAAAAGGATGAGTTTGCAACTACTTTACTTTTGGAGAAAATTCAAAACATTCATTATTCAATAGGGCCCAAACTATCAAAAACCAGCGGTTTGAATGAACACTCACATTTCTTGGTAGAATCGTGCAGGACTGTAATTTTTGATGTTTTTCTACTCCTCTCATGAGCCCAAACAAGACTCTAAAAGGATGAGTTTGCAACTACTTTACTTTTGGAGAAAATTCAAAACATTCATTATTCAATAGAGCCCAATAGCAAAAACCAGCGTTTTGAATGAAGAATCACATTTCTTGGTAGAATCATGCAGGATTGAAATTTTTGATGGTTTTTTACTCCTCTCAACAGCCCAAACAAGTTTCTAAAAGGATGAGTTTGCAACTACTTTACTTTTGGAGAAAATTCAAAACATTCATTATTCAATAGGGCCCAAACTATCAAAAACCAGCGGTTTGAATGAACACTCACATTTCTTGGTAGAATCGTGCAGGACTGAAATTTTTGATGTTTTTCTACTCCTCTCATGAGCCCAAACAAGTCTCTAAAAGGATGAGTTTGCAACTACTTTACTTTTGGAGAAAATTCAAAACATTCATTATTCAATAGAGCCCAATAGCAAAAATCAGGTTTTGAATGAAGAATCACATTTCTTGGTAGAATCATGCAGGATTGAAATTTTTGATGGTTTTTTACTCCTCTCAACAGCCCAAACAAGTTTCTAAAAGGATGAGTTTGCAACTACTTTACTTTTGGAGAAAATTCAAAACATTCATTATGCAATAGGGCCCAAACTGTCAAAAACCAGCGGTTTGAATGAACACTCACATTTCTTGGTAGAATCGTGCAGGACTGAAATTTTTGATGTTTTTCTACTCCTCTCATGAGCCCAAACAAGTCTCTAAAAGGATGAGTTTGCAACTACTTTACTTTTGGAGAAAATTCAAAACATTCATTATTCAATAGAGCCCAATAGCAAAAACCAGCGTTTTGAATGAAGAATCACATTTCTTGGTAGAATCATGCAGGATTGAAATTTTTGATGGTTTTTTACTCCTCTCAACAGCCCAAACAAGTTTCTAAAAGGATGAGTTTGCAACTACTTTACTTTTGGAGAAAATTCAAAACATTCATTATGCAATAGGGCCCAAACTGTCAAAAACCAGCGGTTTGAATGAACACTCACATTTCTTGGTAGAATCGTGCAGGACTGAAATTTTTGATGTTTTTCTACTCCTCTCATGAGCCCAAACAAGTCTCTAAAAGGATGAGTTTGCAACTACTTTACTTTTGGAGAAAATTCAAAACATTCATTATTCAATAGAGCCCAAAAGCAAAAACCAGCGTTTTGAATGAAGAATCACATTTCTTGGTAGAATCATGCAGGATTGAAATTTTTGATGGTTTTTTACTCCTCTCAACAGCCCAAACAAGTTTCTAAAAGGATGAGTTTGCAACTACTTTACTTTTGGAGAAAATTCAAAACATTCATTATTCAATAGGGCCCAAACTATCAAAAACCAGCGGTTTGAATGAACACTCACATTTCTTGGTAGAATTGTGCAGGACTGAAATTTTTGATGTTTTTCTACTCATCTCATGATCCCAAACAAGACTCTAAAAGGATGAGTTTGCAACTACTTTACTTTTGGAGAAAATTCAAAACATTCGTTATTCAATAGAGCCCAATAGCAAAAACCAGCGTTTTGAATGAAGAATCACATTTCTTGGTAGAATCATGCAGGATTGAAATTTTTGATGGTTTTTTACTCCTCTCAACAGCCCAAACAAGTTTCTAAAAGGATGAGTTTGCAACTACTTTACTTTTGGAGAAAATTCAAAACATTCATTATTCAATAGGCCCAAAATATCAAAAACCAGCGGTTTGAATGAACACACATTTCTTTGTAGAATCGAGCAGGACTGAAATTTTTGATGTTTTTCTACTCCTCTCATGAGCCCAAAGAAGTCTCTAAAAGGATGAGTTTGCAACTACTTTACTTTTAGAGAAAATTCAAAACATTCATTATTCAATAGAGCCCAATAGCAAAAATCAGGTTTTGAATGAAGAATCAAATTTCTTGGCAGAATCATGCAGGATTGAAATTTTTGATGGTTTTTTACTCCTCTCAACAGCCCAAACAAGTTTCTAAAAGGATGAGTTTGCAACTACTTTACTTTTGGAGAAAATTCAAAACATTCATTATTCAATAGGGCCAAAAATATAAAAAACCAGCGGTTTGAATGAACACACATTTCTTGGTAGAATCGTGCAGGACTGAAATTTTTGATGTTTTTCTACTCATCTCATAATCCCAAACAAGACTCTAAAAGGATGAGTTTGCAACTACATTACTTTTGGAGAAAATTCAAAACATTCATTATTCAATAGAGCCCAATAGCAAAAACCAGCGTTTTGAATGAAGAATCACATTTCTTGGTAGAATCATGCAGGATTGAAATTTTTGATGGTTTTTTACTCCTCTCAACAGCCCAAACAAGTTTCTAAAAGGATGAGTTTGCAACTACTTTACTTTTGGAGAAAATTCAAAACATTCATTATTCAATAGGGCCCAAACTATCAAAAACCAGCGGTTTGAATGAACACTCACATTTCTTGGTAGAATCGTGCAGGACTGAAATTTTTGATGTTTTTCTACTCATCTCATGATCCCAAACAAGACTCTAAAAGGATGAGTTTGCAACTACTTTACTTTTAGAGAAAATTCAAAACATTCATTATTCAATAGAGCCCAATAGCAAAAACCAGCATTTTGAATGAAGAATCACATTTCTTGGTAGAATCATGCAGGATTGAAATTTTTGATGGTTTTTTACTCCTCTCAACAGCCCAAACAAGTTTCTAAAAGGATGAGTTTGCAACTACTTTACTTTTGGAGAAAATTCAAAACATTCATTATTCAATAGGGCCCAAAATATCAAAAACCAGCGGTTTGAATGAACACACATTTCTTGGCAGAATCGTGCAGGATTGAAATTTTTGATGTTTTTCTACTCCTCTCATGAGCCCAAACAAGTCTCTAAAAGGATGAGTTTGCAACTACTTTACTTTTGGATAAAATTCAAAACATTCATTATTCAATAGAGCCCAATAGCAAAAATCAGGTTTTGAATGAAGAATCACATTTCTTGGTAGAATCATTCAGGATTGAAATTTTTGATGGTTTTTTACTCCTCTCAACAGCCCAAACAAGTTTCTAAAAGGATGAGTTTGCAACTACTTTACTTTTGGAGAAAATTCAAAACATTCATTATTCAAAAGGGCCCAAAATATCAAAAACCAGCGGTTTGAATGAACACACATTTCTTGGTAGAATCGTGCAGGACTGAAATTTTTGATGTTTTTCTACTCCTCTCATGAGCCCAAACAAGTCTCTAAAAGGATGAGTTTGCAACTACTTTACTTTTGGAGAAAATTCAAAACATTCATTATTCAATAGAGCCCAATAGCAAAAATCAGCGTTTTGAATGAAGAATCACATTTCTTGGTAGAATCATGCAGGATTGAAATTTTTGATGGTTTTTTACTCCTCTCAACAGCCCAAACAAGTTTCTAAAAGGATGAGTTTGCAACTACTGTACTTTTGGAGAAAATTCAAAACATTCATTATTCAATAGGGCCCAAACTATCAAAAACCAGCGGTTTGAATGAACACTCACATTTCTTGGTAGAATCGTGCAGGACTGTAATTTTTGATGTTTTTCTACTCCTCTCATGAGCCCAAACAAGACTCTAAAAGGATGAGTTTGCAACTACTTTACTTTTGGAGAAAATTCAAAACATTCATTATTCAATAGAGCCCAATAGCAAAAACCAGCGTTTTGAATGAAGAATCACATTTCTTGGTAGAATCATGCAGGATTGAAATTTTTGATGGTTTTTTACTCCTCTCAACAGCCCAAACAAGTTTCTAAAAGGATGAGTTTGCAACTACTTTACTTTTGGAGAAAATTAAAAACATTCATTATTCAATAGGGCCCAAACTATCAAAAACCAGCGGTTTGAATGAACACACATTTCTTGGTAGAATCGTGCAGGACTGAAATTTTTGATGTTTTTCTACTCATCTCATGATCCCAAACAAGACTCTAAAAGGATGAGTTTGCAACTACATTACTTTTGGAGAAAATTCAAAACATTCATTATTCAATAGAGCCCAATAGCAAAAACCAGCGTTTTGAATGAAGAATCACATTTCTTGGTAGAATCATGCAGGATTGAAATTTTTGATGGATTTTTACTCCTCTCAACAGCCCAAACAAGTTTCTAAAAGGATGAGTTTGCAACTACTTTACTTTTGGAGAAAATTCAAAACATTCATTATTCAATAGGCCCAAAATATCAAAAACCAGCGGTTTGAATGAACACACATTTCTTTGTAGAATCGAGCAGGACTGAAATTTTTGATGTTTTTTTACTCCTCTCATGAGCCCAAACAAGTCTCTAAAAGGATGAGTTTGCAACTACTTTACTTTTAGAGAAAATTCAAAACATTCATTATTCAATAGAGCCCAATAGCAAAAATCAGGTTTTGAATGAAGAATCAAATTTCTTGGCAGAATCATGCAGGATTGAAATTTTTGATGGTTTTTTACTCCTCTCAACAGCCCAAACAAGTTTCTAAAAGGATGAGTTTGCAACTACTTTACTTTTGGAGAAAATTCAAAACATTCATTATTCAATAGGGCCCAAACTATCAAAAACCAGCGGTTTGAATGAACACTCACATTTCTTGGTAGAATCGTGCAGGACTGAAATTTTTGATGTTTTTCTACTCATCTCATGATCCCAAACAAGACTCTAAAAGGATGAGTTTGCAACTACTTTACTTTTGGAGAAAATTCAAAACATTCATTATTCAATAGAGCCCAATAGCAAAAACCAGCATTTTGAATGAAGAATCACATTTCTTGGTAGAATCATGCAGGATTGAAATTTTTGATGGTTTTTTACTCCTCTCAACAGCCCAAACAAGTTTCTAAAAGGATGAGTTTGCAACTACTTTACTTTTGGAGAAAATTCAAAACATTCATTATTCAATAGGGCCCAAAATATCAAAAACCAGCGGTTTGAATGAACACACATTTCTTTGTAGAATCGAGCAGGACTGAAATTTTTGATGTTTTTCTACTCCTCTCATGAGCCCAAACAAGTTTCTAAAAGGATGGGTTTGCAACTACTTTACTTTTAGAGAAAATTCAAAACATTCATTATTCAATAGAGCCCAATAGCAAAAATCAGGTTTTGAATGAAGAATCACATTTCTTGGTAGAATCATGCAGGATTGAAATTTTTGATGGTTTTTTACTCCTCTCAACAGCCCAAACAAGTTTCTAAAAGGATGAGTTTGCAACTACTTTACTTTTGGAGAAAATTCAAAACATTCATTATTCAATAGGGCCAAAAATATAAAAAACCAGCGGTTTGAATGAACACACATTTCTTGGTAGAATCGTGCAGGACTGAAATTTTTGATGTTTTTATACTCCTCTCATGAGCCCAAACAAGTCTCTAAAAGGATGAGTTTGCAACTACTTTACTTTTGGATAAAATTCAAAACATTCATTATTCAATAGAGCCCAATAGCAAAAATCAGGTTTTGAATGAAGAATCACATTTCTTGGTAGAATCATTCAGGATTGAAATTTTTGATGGTTTTTTACTCCTCTCAACAGCCCAAACAAGTTTCTAAAAGGATGAGTTTGCAACTACTTTACTTTTGGAGAAAATTCAAAACATTCATTATTCAAAAGGGCCCAAAATATCAAAAACCAGCGGTTTGAATGAACACACATTTCTTGGTAGAATCGTGCAGGACTGAAATTTTTGATGTTTTTCTACTCCTCTCATGAGCCCAAACAAGTCTCTAAAAGGATGAGTTTGCAACTACTTTACTTTTGGAGAAAATTCAAAACATTCATTATTCAATAGAGCCCAATAGCAAAAATCAGCGTTTTGAATGAAGAATCACATTTCTTGGTAGAATCATGCAGGATTGAAATTTTTGATGGTTTTTTACTCCTCTCAACAGCCCAAACAAGTTTCTAAAAGGATGAGTTTGCAACTACTGTACTTTTGGAGAAAATTCAAAACATTCATTATTCAATAGGGCCCAAACTATCAAAAACCAGCGGTTTGAATGAACACTCACATTTCTTGGTAGAATCGTGCAGGACTGTAATTTTTGATGTTTTTCTACTCCTCTCATGAGCCCAAACAAGACTCTAAAAGGATGAGTTTGCAACTACTTTACTTTTGGAGAAAATTCAAAACATTCATTATTCAATAGAGCCCAATAGCAAAAACCAGCGTTTTGAATGAAGAATCACATTTCTTGGTAGAATCATGCAGGATTGAAATTTTTGATGGTTTTTTACTCCTCTCAACAGCCCAAACAAGTTTCTAAAAGGATGAGTTTGCAACTACTTTACTTTTGGAGAAAATTAAAAACATTCATTATTCAATAGGGCCCAAACTATCAAAAACCAGCGGTTTGAATGAACACTCACATTTCTTGGTAGAATCGTGCAGGACTGAAATTTTTGATGTTTTTCTACTCCTCTCATGAGCCCAAACAAGTCTCTAAAAGGATGAGTTTGCAACTACTTTACTTTTGGAGAAAATTCAAAACATTCATTATTCAATAGAGCCCAATAGCAAAAATCAGGTTTTGAATGAAGAATCACATTTCTTGGTAGAATCATGCAGGATTGAAATTTTTGATGGTTTTTTACTCCTCTCAACAGCCCAAACAAGTTTCTAAAAGGATGAGTTTGCAACTACTTTACTTTTGGAGAAAATTCAAAACATTCATTATGCAATAGGGCCCAAACTGTCAAAAACCAGCGGTTTGAATGAACACTCACATTTCTTGGTAGAATCGTGCAGGACTGAAATTTTTCATGTTCTTCTACTCCTCTCATGAGACCCAACAAGACTCTAAAAGGATGAGTTTGCAACTACTTTACTTTTGGAGAAAATTCAAAACATTCATTATTCAATAGAGCCCAATAGCAAAAACCAGCGTTTTGAATGAAGAATCACATTTCTTGGTAGAATCATGCAGGATTGAAATTTTTGATGGTTTTTTACTCCTCTCAACAGCCCAAACAAGTTTCTAAAAGGATGAGTTTGCAACTACTTTACTTTTGGAGAAAATTAAAAACATTCATTATTCAATAGGGCCCAAACTATCAAAAACCAGCGGTTTGAATGAACACTCACATTTCTTGGTAGAATCGTGCAGGACTGAAATTTTTGATGTTTTTCTACTCCTCTCATGAGCCCAAACAAGTCTCTAAAAGGATGAGTTTGCAACTACTTTACTTTTGGAGAAAATTCAAAACATTCATTATTCAATAGAGCCCAATAGCAAAAATCAGGTTTTGAATGAAGAATCACATTTCTTGGTAGAATCATGCAGGATTGAAATTTTTGATGGTTTTTTACTCCTCTCAACAGCCCAAACAAGTTTCTAAAAGGATGAGTTTGCAACTACTTTACTTTTGGAGAAAATTCAAAACATTCATAATGCAATAGGGCCCAAACTATCAAAAACCAGCGGTTTGAATGAACACTCACATTTCTTGGTAGAATCGTGCAGGACTGAAATTTTTGATGTTTTTATAATCCTCTCATGAGCCCAAACAAGTCTCTAAAACGATGAGTTTGCAACTATACTTTTGGAGAAAATTCAAAACATTCATTATTCAATAGAGCCCAATAGCAAAAACCAGCGTTTTGAATGAAGAATCACATTTCTTGGTAGAATCATGCAGGATTGAAATTTTTGATGGTTTTTTACTCCTCTCAACAGCCCAAACAAGTTTCTAAAAGGATGAGTTTGCAACTACTGTACTTTTGGAGAAAATTCAAAACATTCATTATTCAATAGGGCCCAAACTATCAAAAACCAGCGGTTTGAATGAACACTCACATTTCTTGGTAGAATCGTGCAGGACTGTAATTTTTGATGTTTTTCTACTCCTCTCATGAGCCCAAACAAGACTCTAAAAGGATGAGTTTGCAACTACTTTACTTTTGGAGAAAATTCAAAACATTCATTATTCAATAGAGCCCAATAGCAAAAACCAGCGTTTTGAATGAAGAATCACATTTCTTGGTAGAATCATGCAGGATTGAAATTTTTAATGGTTTTTTACTCCTCTCAACAGCCCAAACAAGTTTATAAAAGGATGAGTTTGCAACTACTTTACTTTTGGAGAAAATTCAAAACATTCATTATTCAATAGGGCCCAAACTATCAAAAACCAGCGGTTTGAATGAACACTCACATTTCTTGGTAGAATCGTGCAGGACTGTAATTTTTGATGTTTTTCTACTCCTCTCATGAGCCCAAACAAGACTCTAAAAGGATGAGTTTGCAACTACTTTACTTTTGGAGAAAATTCAAAACATTCATTATTCAATAGAGCCCAATAGCAAAAACCAGCGTTTTGAATGAAGAATCACATTTCTTGGTAGAATCATGCAGGATTGAAATTTTTGATGGTTTTTTACTCCTCTCAACAGCCCAAACAAGTTTCTAAAAGGATGAGTTTGCAACTACTTTACTTTTGGAGAAAATTCAAAACATTCATTATTCAATAGGGCCCAAACTATCAAAAACCAGCGGTTTGAATGAACACTCACATTTCTTGGTAGAATCGTGCAGGACTGAAATTTTTGATGTTTTTCTACTCCTCTCATGAGCCCAAACAAGTCTCTAAAAGGATGAGTTTGCAACTACTTTACTTTTGGAGAAAATTCAAAACATTCATTATTCAATAGAGCCCAATAGCAAAAATCAGGTTTTGAATGAAGAATCACATTTCTTGGTAGAATCATGCAGGATTGAAATTTTTGATGGTTTTTTACTCCTCTCAACAGCCCAAACAAGTTTCTAAAAGGATGAGTTTGCAACTACTTTACTTTTGGAGAAAATTCAAAACATTCATTATGCAATAGGGCCCAAACTGTCAAAAACCAGCGGTTTGAATGAACACTCACATTTCTTGGTAGAATCGTGCAGGACTGAAATTTTTGATGTTTTTCTACTCCTCTCATGAGCCCAAACAAGTCTCTAAAAGGATGAGTTTGCAACTACTTTACTTTTGGAGAAAATTCAAAACATTCATTATTCAATAGAGCCCAATAGCAAAAACCAGCGTTTTGAATGAAGAATCACATTTCTTGGTAGAATCATGCAGGATTGAAATTTTTGATGGTTTTTTACTCCTCTCAACAGCCCAAACAAGTTTCTAAAAGGATGAGTTTGCAACTACTTTACTTTTGGAGAAAATTCAAAACATTCATTATGCAATAGGGCCCAAACTGTCAAAAACCAGCGGTTTGAATGAACACTCACATTTCTTGGTAGAATCGTGCAGGACTGAAATTTTTGATGTTTTTCTACTCCTCTCATGAGCCCAAACAAGTCTCTAAAAGGATGAGTTTGCAACTACTTTACTTTTGGAGAAAATTCAAAACATTCATTATTCAATAGAGCCCAATAGCAAAAACCAGCGTTTTGAATGAAGAATCACATTTCTTGGTAGAATCATGCAGGATTGAAATTTTTGATGGTTTTTTACTCCTCTCAACAGCCCAAACAAGTTTCTAAAAGGATGAGTTTGCAACTACTTTACTTTTGGAGAAAATTCAAAACATTCATTATTCAATAGGGCCCAAACTATCAAAAACCAGCGGTTTGAATGAACACTCACATTTCTTGGTAGAATTGTGCAGGACTGAAATTTTTGATGTTTTTCTACTCATCTCATGATCCCAAACAAGACTCTAAAAGGATGAGTTTGCAACTACTTTACTTTTGGAGAAAATTCAAAACATTCGTTATTCAATAGAGCCCAATAGCAAAAACCAGCGTTTTGAATGAAGAATCACATTTCTTGGTAGAATCATGCAGGATTGAAATTTTTGATGGTTTTTTACTCCTCTCAACAGCCCAAACAAGTTTCTAAAAGGATGAGTTTGCAACTACTTTACTTTTGGAGAAAATTCAAAACATTCATTATTCAATAGGCCCAAAATATCAAAAACCAGCGGTTTGAATGAACACACATTTCTTTGTAGAATCGAGCAGGACTGAAATTTTTGATGTTTTTCTACTCCTCTCATGAGCCCAAAGAAGTCTCTAAAAGGATGAGTTTGCAACTACTTTACTTTTAGAGAAAATTCAAAACATTCATTATTCAATAGAGCCCAATAGCAAAAATCAGGTTTTGAATGAAGAATCAAATTTCTTGGCAGAATCATGCAGGATTGAAATTTTTGATGGTTTTTTACTCCTCTCAACAGCCCAAACAAGTTTCTAAAAGGATGAGTTTGCAACTACTTTACTTTTGGAGAAAATTCAAAAAATTCATTATTCAATAGGGCCAAAAATATAAAAAACCAGCGGTTTGAATGAACACACATTTCTTGGTAGAATCGTGCAGGACTGAAATTTTTGATGTTTTTCTACTCATCTCATAATCCCAAACAAGACTCTAAAAGGATGAGTTTGCAACTACATTACTTTTGGAGAAAATTCAAAACATTCATTATTCAATAGAGCCCAATAGCAAAAACCAGCGTTTTGAATGAAGAATCACATTTCTTGGTAGAATCATGCAGGATTGAAATTTTTGATGGTTTTTTACTCCTCTCAACAGCCCAAACAAGTTTCTAAAAGGATGAGTTTGCAACTACTTTACTTTTGGAGAAAATTCAAAACATTCATTATTCAATAGGGCCCAAACTATCAAAAACCAGCGGTTTGAATGAACACTCACATTTCTTGGTAGAATCGTGCAGGACTGAAATTTTTGATGTTTTTCTACTCATCTCATGATCCCAAACAAGACTCTAAAAGGATGAGTTTGCAACTACTTTACTTTTGGATAAAATTCAAAACATTCATTATTCAATAGAGCCCAATAGCAAAAATCAGGTTTTGAATGAAGAATCACATTTCTTGGTAGAATCATTCAGGATTGAAATTTTTGATGGTTTTTTACTCCTCTCAACAGCCCAAACAAGTTTCTAAAAGGATGAGTTTGCAACTACTTTACTTTTGGAGAAAATTCAAAACATTCATTATTCAAAAGGGCCCAAAATATCAAAAACCAGCGGTTTGAATGAACACACATTTCTTGGTAGAATCGTGCAGGACTGAAATTTTTGATGTTTTTCTACTCCTCTCATGAGCCCAAACAAGTCTCTAAAAGGATGAGTTTGCAACTACTTTACTTTTGGAGAAAATTCAAAACATTCATTATTCAATAGAGCCCAATAGCAAAAATCAGCGTTTTGAATGAAGAATCACATTTCTTGGTAGAATCATGCAGGATTGAAATTTTTGATGGTTTTTTACTCCTCTCAACAGCCCAAACAAGTTTCTAAAAGGATGAGTTTGCAACTACTGTACTTTTGGAGAAAATTCAAAACATTCATTATTCAATAGGGCCCAAACTATCAAAAACCAGCGGTTTGAATGAACACTCACATTTCTTGGTAGAATCGTGCAGGACTGTAATTTTTGATGTTTTTCTACTCCTCTCATGAGCCCAAACAAGACTCTAAAAGGATGAGTTTGCAACTACTTTACTTTTGGAGAAAATTCAAAACATTCATTATTCAATAGAGCCCAATAGCAAAAACCAGCGTTTTGAATGAAGAATCACATTTCTTGGTAGAATCATGCAGGATTGAAATTTTTGATGGTTTTTTACTCCTCTCAACAGCCCAAACAAGTTTCTAAAAGGATGAGTTTGCAACTACTTTACTTTTGGAGAAAATTAAAAACATTCATTATTCAATAGGGCCCAAACTATCAAAAACCAGCGGTTTGAATGAACACACATTTCTTGGTAGAATCGTGCAGGACTGAAATTTTTGATGTTTTTCTACTCATCTCATGATCCCAAACAAGACTCTAAAAGGATGAGTTTGCAACTACATTACTTTTGGAGAAAATTCAAAACATTCATTATTCAATAGAGCCCAATAGCAAAAACCAGCGTTTTGAATGAAGAATCACATTTCTTGGTAGAATCATGCAGGATTGAAATTTTTGATGGATTTTTACTCCTCTCAACAGCCCAAACAAGTTTCTAAAAGGATGAGTTTGCAACTACTTTACTTTTGGAGAAAATTCAAAACATTCATTATTCAATAGGCCCAAAATATCAAAAACCAGCGGTTTGAATGAACACACATTTCTTTGTAGAATCGAGCAGGACTGAAATTTTTGATGTTTTTTTACTCCTCTCATGAGCCCAAACAAGTCTCTAAAAGGATGAGTTTGCAACTACTTTACTTTTAGAGAAAATTCAAAACATTCATTATTCAATAGAGCCCAATAGCAAAAATCAGGTTTTGAATGAAGAATCAAATTTCTTGGCAGAATCATGCAGGATTGAAATTTTTGATGGTTTTTTACTCCTCTCAACAGCCCAAACAAGTTTCTAAAAGGATGAGTTTGCAACTACTTTACTTTTGGAGAAAATTCAAAACATTCATTATTCAATAGGGCCCAAACTATCAAAAACCAGCGGTTTGAATGAACACTCACATTTCTTGGTAGAATCGTGCAGGACTGAAATTTTTGATGTTTTTCTACTCATCTCATGATCCCAAACAAGACTCTAAAAGGATGAGTTTGCAACTACTTTACTTTTGGAGAAAATTCAAAACATTCATTATTCAATAGAGCCCAATAGCAAAAACCAGCATTTTGAATGAAGAATCACATTTCTTGGTAGAATCATGCAGGATTGAAATTTTTGATGGTTTTTTACTCCTCTCAACAGCCCAAACAAGTTTCTAAAAGGATGAGTTTGCAACTACTTTACTTTTGGAGAAAATTCAAAACATTCATTATTCAATAGGGCCCAAAATATCAAAAACCAGCGGTTTGAATGAACACACATTTCTTTGTAGAATCGAGCAGGACTGAAATTTTTGATGTTTTTCTACTCCTCTCATGAGCCCAAACAAGTTTCTAAAAGGATGGGTTTGCAACTACTTTACTTTTAGAGAAAATTCAAAACATTCATTATTCAATAGAGCCCAATAGCAAAAATCAGGTTTTGAATGAAGAATCACATTTCTTGGTAGAATCATGCAGGATTGAAATTTTTGATGGTTTTTTACTCCTCTCAACAGCCCAAACAAGTTTCTAAAAGGATGAGTTTGCAACTACTTTACTTTTGGAGAAAATTCAAAACATTCATTATTCAATAGGGCCAAAAATATAAAAAACCAGCGGTTTGAATGAACACACATTTCTTGGTAGAATCGTGCAGGACTGAAATTTTTGATGTTTTTATACTCCTCTCATGAGCCCAAACAAGTCTCTAAAAGGATGAGTTTGCAACTACTTTACTTTTGGATAAAATTCAAAACATTCATTATTCAATAGAGCCCAATAGCAAAAATCAGGTTTTGAATGAAGAATCACATTTCTTGGTAGAATCATTCAGGATTGAAATTTTTGATGGTTTTTTACTCCTCTCAACAGCCCAAACAAGTTTCTAAAAGGATGAGTTTGCAACTACTTTACTTTTGGAGAAAATTCAAAACATTCATTATTCAAAAGGGCCCAAAATATCAAAAACCAGCGGTTTGAATGAACACACATTTCTTGGTAGAATCGTGCAGGACTGAAATTTTTGATGTTTTTCTACTCCTCTCATGAGCCCAAACAAGTCTCTAAAAGGATGAGTTTGCAACTACTTTACTTTTGGAGAAAATTCAAAACATTCATTATTCAATAGAGCCCAATAGCAAAAATCAGCGTTTTGAATGAAGAATCACATTTCTTGGTAGAATCATGCAGGATTGAAATTTTTGATGGTTTTTTACTCCTCTCAACAGCCCAAACAAGTTTCTAAAAGGATGAGTTTGCAACTACTTTACTTTTGGAGAAAATTCAAAACATTCATTATTCAATAGGGCCCAAACTCAAAAACCAGCGGTTTGAATGAACACTCACATTTCTTGGTAGAATCGTGCAGGACTGAAATTTTTGATGTTTTTCTACTCATCTCATGATCCCAAACAAGACTCTAAAAGGATGAGTTTGCAACTACATTACTTTTGGAGAAAATTCAAAACATTCATTATTCAATAGAGCCCAATAGCAAAAACCAGCGTTTTGAATGAAGAATCACATTTCTTGGTAGAATCATGCAGGATTGAAATTTTTGATGGTTTTTTACTCCTCTCAGCAGCCCAAACAAGTTTCTAAAAGGATGAGTTTGCAACTACTTTACTTTTGGAGAAAATTCAAAACATTCATTATTCAATAGGGCCCAAAATATCAAAAACCAGCGGTTTGAATGAACACACATTTCTTGGCAGAATCGTGCAGGACTGAAATTTTTGATGTTTTTCTACTCCTCTCATGAGCCCAAACAAGTCTCTAAAAGGATGAGTTTGCAACTACTTTACTTTTGGATAAAATTCAAAACATTCATTATTCAATAGAGCCCAATAGCAAAAATCAGGTTTTGAATGAAGAATCACATTTCTTGGTAGAATCATTCAGGATTGAAATTTTTGATGGTTTTTTACTCCTCTCAACAGCCCAAACAAGTTTCTAAAAGGATGAGTTTGCAACTACTTTACTTTTGGAGAAAATTCAAAACATTCATTATTCAAAAGGGCCCAAAATATCAAAAACCAGCGGTTTGAATGAACACACATTTCTTGGTAGAATCGTGCAGGACTGAAATTTTTGATGTTTTTCTACTCCTCTCATGAGCCCAAACAAGTCTCTAAAAGGATGAGTTTGCAACTACTTTACTTTTGGAGAAAATTCAAAACATTCATTATTCAATAGAGCCCAATAGCAAAAATCAGGTTTTGAATGAAGAATCACATTTCTTGGTAGAATCATGCAGGATTGAAATTTTTGATGGTTTTTTTACTCCTCTCAACAGCCCAAACAAGTTTCTAAAAGGATGAGTTTGCAACTACTTTACTTTTGGAGAAAATTCAAAACATTCATTATTCAATAGGGCCCAAATTATCAAAAACCAGCGGTTTGAATGAACACACATTTCTTGGTAGAATCGTGCAGGACTGAAATTTTTGATGTTTTTCTACTCCTATCATGAGCCCAAACAAGTCTCTAGAAGGATGAGTTTGCAACTACTTTACTTTTGGAGAAAATTCAAAACAGTCATTATTCAATAGAGCCCAATAGCAAAAATCTGCGTTTTAAATGAAGAATCACATTTCTTGGTAGAATCATGCAGGATTTAAATTTTTGATGGTTTTTTACTCCTCTCAACAGCCCAAACAAGTTTCTAAAAGGATGAGTTTGCAACTACTTTACTTTTGGAGAAAATTCAAAACATTCATTATTCAATAGGGCCCAAACTATCAAAAACCAGCTGTTTGAATGAACACTCACATTTCTTGGTAGAATCGTGCAGGACTGAAATTTTTGATGTTATTCTACTCCTCTCATTAGCCCAAACAAGACTCTAAAAGGATGAGTTTGCAACTACTTTACTTTTGGAGAAAATTCAAAACATTCATTATTCAATAGATGCCATTAGCAAAAGCCAGCGTTTTGAATGAAGAATCACATTTCTTGGTAGAATCATGCAGGATTGAAATTTTTGATGGTTTTTTACTCCGCTCAACAGCCCAAACAAGTCTCTAAAAGGATGAGTTTGCAACTACTTTACTTTTGGAGAAAATTCAAAACATTCATTATTCAATAGAGCCCAATAGCAAAAATCAGGTTTTGAATGAAGAATCACATTTCTTGGTAGAATCATGCAGGATTGAAATTTTTGATGGTTTTTTACTCCTCTCAACAGCCCAAACAAGTTTCTAAAAGGATGAGTTTACAACTACTTTACTTTTGGAGAAAATTCAAAACATTCATTATTCAATAGGGCCCAAACTATCAAAAACCAGCGGTTTGAATGAACACTCACATTTCTTGGTAGAATCGTGCAGGACTGAAATTTTTGATGTTTTTCTACTCATCTCATGATCCCAAACAAGACTCTAAAAGGATGAGTTTGCAACTACTTTACTTTTGGAGAAAATTCAAAACATTCATTATTCAATAGAGCCCAATAGCAAAAACCAGCGTTTTGAATGAAGAATCACATTTCTTGGTAGAATCATGCAGGATTGAAATTTTTGATGGTTTTTTACTCCTCTCAACAGCCCAAACAAGTTTCTAAAAGGATGAGTTTGCAACTACTTTACTTTTGGAGAAAATTCAAAACATTCATTATTCAATAGGGCCCAAAATATCAAAAACCAGCGGTTTGAATGAACACACATTTCTTGGTAGAATCGAGCAGGACTGAAATTTTTGATGTTTTTCTACTCCTCTTATGAGCCCAAACAAGTCTCTAAAAGGATGAGTTTGCAACTACTTTACTTTTAGAGAAAATTCAAAACATTCATTATTCAATAGAGCCCAATAGCAAAAATCAGGTTTTGAATGAAGAATCACATTTCTTGGTAGAATCATGCAGGATTGAAATTTTTGATGGATTTTTACTCCTCTCAACAGCCCAAACAAGTTTCTAAAAGGATGAGTTTGCAACTACTTTACTTTTGGAGAAAATTCAAAACATTCATTATTCAATAGGGCCCAAACTATCAAAAACCAGCGGTTTGAATGAACACTCATATTTCTTGGTAGAATCATGCAGGACTGAAATTTTTGATGTTTTTCTACTCCTCTCATGAGCCCAAACAAGTCTCTAAAAGGATGAGTTTGCAACTACTTTACTTTTGGAGAAAATTCAAAACATTCATTATTCAATAGAGCCCAATAGCAAAAACCAGTGTTTTGAATGAAGAATCACATTTCTTGGTAGAATCATGCAGGTTTGAAATTTTTGATGGTTTTTTACTCCTCTCAACAGCCCAAACAAGTTTCTAAAAGGATGAGTTTGCAACTACTTTACTTTTGGAGAAAATTCAAAACATTCATTATTCAATAGGGCCCAAACTATCAAAAACCAGCGGTTTGAATGAACACTCACATTTCTTGGTAGAATCGTGCAGGACTGAAATTTTTGATGTTTTTCTACTCCTCTCATGAGCCCAAACAAGTCTCTAAAAGGATGAGTTTGCAACTACTTTACTTTTGGAGAAAATTCAAAACATTCATTATTCAATAGAGCCCAATAGCAAAAACCAGCGTTTTGAATGAAGAATCACATTTCTTGGTAGAATCATGCAGGATTGAAATTTTTGATGGTTTTTTACTCCTCTCAACAGCCCAAACAAGTTTCTAAAAGGATGAGTTTGCAACTACTTTACTTTTGGAGAAAATTCAAAACATTCATTATTCAATAGGGCCCAAACTATCAAAAACCAGCGGTTTGAATGAACACTCACATTTCTTGGTAGAATCGTGCAGGACTGAAATTTTTGATGTTTTTCTACTCCTCTCATGAGCCCAAACAAGTCTCTAAAAGGATGAGTTTGCAACTACTTTACTTTTGGAGAAAATTCAAAACATTCATTATTCAATAGAGCCTAATAGCAAAAACCAGCGTTTTGAATGAAGAATCACATTTCTTGGTAGAATCATGCAGGATTGAAATTTTTGATGGTTTTTTACTCCTCTCAACAGCCCAAACAAGTTTCTAAAAGGATGAGTTTGCAACTACTTTACTTTTGGAGAAAATTCAAAACATTCATTATTCAATAGGGCCAAAAATATAAAAAACCAGCGGTTTGAATGAACACACATTTCTTGGTAGAATCGTGCAGGACTGAAATTTTTGATGTTTTTCTACTCATCTCATGATCCCAAACAAGACTCTAAAAGGATGAGTTTGCAACTACATTACTTTTGGAGAAAATTCAAAACATTCATTATTCAATAGAGCCCAATAGCAAAAACCAGCGTTTTGAATGAAGAATCACATTTCTTGGTAGAATCATGCAGGATTGAAATTTTTGATGGTTTTTTACTCCTCTCAACAGCCCAAACAAGTTTCTAAAAGGATGAGTTTGCAACTACTGTACTTTTGGAGAAAATTCAAAACATTCATTATTCAATAGGGCCCAAACTATCAAAAACCAGCGGTTTGAATGAACACTCACATTTCTTGGTAGAATCGTGCAGGACTGAAATTTTTGATGTTTTTCTACTCCTCTCATGAGCCCAAACAAGTCTCTAAAAGGATGAGTTTGCAACTACTTTACTTTTGGAGAAAATTCAAAACATTCATTATTCAATAGGGCCAAAAATATAAAAAACCAGCGGTTTGAATGAACACACATTTCTTGGTAGAATCGTGCAGGACTGAAATTTTTGATGTTTTTCTACTCATCTCATGATCCCAAACAAGACTCTAAAAGGATGAGTTTGCAACTACATTACTTTTGGAGAAAATTCAAAACATTCATTATTCAATAGAGCCCAATAGCAAAAACCAGCGTTTTGAATGAAGAATCACATTTCTTGGTAGAATCATGCAGGATTGAAATTTTTGATGGTTTTTTACTCCTCTCAACAGCCCAAACAAGTTTCTAAAAGGATGAGTTTGCAACTACTGTACTTTTGGACAAAATTCAAAACATTCATTATTCAATAGAGCCCAATAGCAAAAACCAGCGTTTTGAATGAAGAATCACATTTCTTGGTAGAATCATGCAGGATTGAAATTTTTGATGGTTTTTTACTCCTCTCAACAGCCCAAACAAGTTTCTAAAAGGATGAGTTTGCAACTACTTTACTTTTGGAGAAAATTCAAAGCATTCATTATTCAATAGGCCCAAAATATCAAAAACCAGCGGTTTGAATGAACACACATTTCTTTGTAGAATCGAGCAGGACTGAAATTTTTGATGTTTTTCTACTCCTCTCATGAGCCCAAACAAGTCTCTAAAAGGATGAGTTTGCAACTACTTTACTTTTAGAGAAAATTCAAAACATTCATTATTCAATAGAGCCCAATAGCAAAAATCAGGTTTTGAATGAAGAATCAAATTTCTTGGTAGAATCATGCAGGATTGAAATTTTTGATGGTTTTTTACTCCTCTCAACAGCCCAAACAAGTTTCTAAAAGGATGAGTTTGCAACTACTTTACTTTTGGAGAAAATTCAAAACATTCATTATTCAATAGGGCCAAAAATATAAAAAACCAGCGGTTTGAATGAACACACATTTCTTGGTAGAATCGTGCAGGACTGAAATTTTTGATGTTTTTCTACTCATCTCATGATCCCAAACAAGACTCTAAAAGGATGAGTTTGCAACTACATTACTTTTGGAGAAAATTCAAAACATTCATTATTCAATAGAGCCCAATAGCAAAAACCAGCGTTTTGAATGAAGAATCACATTTCTTGGTAGAATCATGCAGGATTGAAATTTTTGATGGTTTTTTACTCCTCTCAACAGCCCAAACAAGTTTCTAAAAGGATGAGTTTGCAACTACTTTACTTTTGGAGAAAATTCAAAACATTCATTATTCAATAGGGCCCAAACTATCAAAAACCAGCAGTTTGAATGAGCACTCACATTTCTTGGTAGAATCGTGCAGGACTGAAATTTTTGATGTTCTTCTACTCCTCTCATGAGACCCAACAAGACTCTAAAAGGATGAGTTTGCAACTACTTTACTTTTGGAGAAAATTCAAAACATTCATTATTCAATAGAGCCCAATAGCAAAAACCAGCGTTTTGAATGAAGAATCACATTTCTTGGTAGAATCATGCAGGATTGAAATTTTTGATGGTTTTTTACTCCTCTCAACAGCCCAAACAAGTTTCTAAAAGGATGAGTTTGCAACTACTTTACTTTTGGAGAAAATTCAAAACATTCATTATTCAATAGGGCCCAAAATATCAAAAACCAGCGGTTTGAATGAACACACATTTCTTGGCAGAATCGTGCAGGACTGAAATTTTTGATGTTTTTCTACTCATCTCATGATCCCAAACAAGACTCTAAAAGGATGAGTTTGCAACTACATTACTTTTGGAGAAAATTCAAAACATTCATTATTCAATAGAGCCCAATAGCAAAAACCAGCGTTTTGAATGAAGAATCACATTTCTTGGTAGAATCATGCAGGATTGAAATTTTTGATGGTTTTTTACTCCTCTCAACAGCCCAAACAAGTTTCTAAAAGGATGAGTTTGCAACTACTTTACTTTTGGAGAAAATTCAAAACATTCATTATTCAATAGGGCCCAAAATATCAAAAACCAGCGGTTTGAATGAACACACATTTCTTGGCAGAATCGTGCAGGACTGAAATTTTTGATGTTTTTCTACTCCTCTCATGAGCCCAAACAAGTCTCTAAAAGGATGAGTTTGCAACTACTTTACTTTTGGATAAAATTCAAAACATTCATTATTCAATAGAGCCCAATAGCAAAAATCAGGTTTTGAATGAAGAATCACATTTCTTGGTAGAATCATTCAGGATTGAAATTTTTGATGGTTTTTTACTCCTCTCAACAGCCCAAACAAGTTTCTAAAAGGATGAGTTTGCAACTACTTTACTTTTGGAGAAAATTCAAAACATTCATTATTCAAAAGGGCCCAAAATATCAAAAACCAGCGGTTTGAATGAACACACATTTCTTGGTAGAATCGTGCAGGACTGAAATTTTTGATGTTTTTCTACTCCTCTCATGAGCCCAAACAAGTCTCTAAAAGGATGAGTTTGCAACTACTTTACTTTTGGAGAAAATTCAAAACATTCATTATTCAATAGAGCCCAATAGCAAAAATCAGCGTTTTAAATGAAGAATCATATTTCTTGGTAGAGTCATGCAGGATTGAAATTTTTGATGGTTTTTTACTCCTCTCAACAGCCCAAACAAGTTTCTAAAAGGATGAGTTTGCAACTACTTTACTTTTGGAGAAAATTCAAAACATTCATTATTCAATAGGGCCCAAACTATCAAAAACCAGCAGTTTGAAAGAACACTCACATTTCTTGGTAGAATCGTGCAGGACTGAAATTTTTGATGTTCTTCTACTCCTCTCATGAGCCCCAACAAGACTCTAAAAGGATGAGTTTGCAACTACTTTACTTTTGGAGAAAATTAAAAACATTCATTATTCAATAGAGCCCAATGGCAAAAACCAGCGTTTTGAATGAAGAATCACATTTCTTGGTAGAATCATGCAGGATTGAAATTTTTGATGGTTTTTTTACTCCTCTCAACAGCCCAAACAAGTTTCTAAAAGGATGAGTTTGCAACTACTTTACTTTTGGAGAAAATTCAAAACATTCATTATTCAATAGGGCCCAAACTCAAAAACCAGCGGTTTGAATGAACACTCACATTTCTTGGTAGAATCATGCAGGACTGAAATTTTTGATGTTTTTCTACTCATCTCATGATCCCAAACAAGACTCTAAAAGGATGAGTTTGCAACTACATTACTTTTGGAGAAAATTCAAAACATTCATTATTCAATAGAGCCCAATAGCAAAAACCAGCGTTTTGAATGAAGAATCACATTTCTTGGTAGAATCATGCAGGATTGAAATTTTTGATGGTTTTTTACTCCTCTCAACAGCCCAAAACAAATTTCTAAAAGGATGAGTTTGCAACTACTTTACTTTTGGAGAAAATTCAAAACATTCATTATTCAATAGGGCCCAAAATATCAAAAACCAGCGGTTTGAATGAACACACATTTCTTTGTAGAATCGTGCAGGACTGAAATTTTTGATGTTTTTCGACTCCTCTCATGAGCACAAACAAGTCTCTAAAAGGATGAGTTTGCAACTACTTTACTTTTGGAGAAAATTCAAAACATTCATTATTCAATAGAGCCCAATAGCAAAAATCAGGTTTTGAATGAAGAATCACATTTCTTGGTAGAATCATGCAGGATTGAAATTTTTGATGGTTTTTTTACTCCTCTCAACAGCCCAAACAAGTTTCTAAAAGGATGAGTTTGCAACTACTTTACTTTTGGAGAAAATTCAAAACATTCATTATTCAATAGGGCCCAAAATATCAAAAACCAGCGGTTTGAATGAACACACATTTCTTGGCAGAATCGTGCAGGACTGAAATTTTTGATGTTTTTCTACTCCTCTCATGAGCCCAAACAAGTCTCTAAAAGGATGAGTTTGCAACTACTTTACTTTTGGAGAAAATTCAAAACATTCATTATTCAATAGAGCCCAATAGCAAAAATCAGGTTTTGAATGAAGAATCACATTTCTTGGTAGAATCATTCAGGATTGAAATTTTTGATGGTTTTTTACTCCTCTCAACAGCCCAAACAAGTTTCTAAAAGGATGAGTTTGCAACTACTTTACTTTTGGAGAAAATTCAAAACATTCATTATTCAAAAGGGCCCAAAATATCAAAAACCAGCGGTTTGAATGAACACACATTTCTTGGTAGAATCGTGCAGGACTGAAATTTTTGATGTATTTCTACTCCTCTCATGAGCCCAAACAAGTCTCTAAAAGGATGAGTTTGCAACTACTTTACTTTTGGAGAAAATTCAAAACATTCATTATTCAATAGAGCCCAATAGCAAAAATCAGCGTTTTAAATGAAGAATCATATTTCTTGGTAGAATCATGCAGGATTGAAATTTTTGATGGTTTTTTACTACTCTCAACAGCCCAAACAAGTTTCTAAAAGGATGAGTTTGCAACTACTTTACTTTTGGAGAAAATTCAAAACATTCATTATTCAATAGGGCCCAAACTATCAAAAACCAGCAGTCTGAAAGAACACTCACATTTCTTGGTAGAATCGTGCAGGACTGACATTTTTGATGTTCTTCTACTCCTCTCATGAGCCCCAACAAGACTCTAAAAGGATGAGTTTGCAACTACTTTACTTTTGGAGAAAATTAAAAACATTCATTATTCAATAGAGCCGAATGGCAAAAACCAGCGTTTTGAATGAAGAATCACATTTCTTGGTAGAATCATGCAGGATTGAAATTTTTGATGGTTTTTTTACTCCTCTCAACAGCCCAAACAAGTTTCTAAAAGGATGAGTTTGCAACTACTTTACTTTTGGAGAAAATTCAAAACATTCATTATTCAATAGGGCCCAAACTCAAAAACCAGCGGTTTGAATGAACACTCACATTTCTTGGTAGAATCATGCAGGACTGAAATTTTTGATGTTTTTCTACTCATCTCATGATCCCAAACAAGACTCTAAAAGGATGAGTTTGCAACTACATTACTTTTGGAGAAAATTCAAAACATTCATTATTCAATAGAGCCCAATAGCAAAAATCTGCGTTTTAAATGAAGAATCACATTTCTTGGTAGAATCATGCAGGATTTAAATTTTTGATGGTTTTTTACTCCTCTCAACAGCCCAAACAAGTTTCTAAAAGGATGAGTTTGCAACTACTTTACTTTTGGAGAAAATTCAAAACATTCATTATTCAATAGGGCCCAAACTATCAAAAACCAGCGGTTTGAATGAACACTCACATTTCTTGGTAGAATCATGCAGGACTGAAATTTTTGACGTTATTCTACTCCTCTCATGAGCCCAAACAAGACTCTAAAAGGATGAGTTTGCAACTACTTTACTTTTGGAGAAAATTCAAAACATTCATTATTCAATAGATCCCAATAGCAAAAGCCAGCGTTTTGAATGAAGAATCACATTTCTTGGTAGAGTCATGCAGGATTGAAATTTTTGATGGTTTTTTACTCCTGTCAACAGCCCAAACAAGTCTCTAAAAGGATGAGTTTGCAACTACTTTACTTTTGGAGAAAATTCAAAACATTCATTATTCAATAGAGCCCAATAGCAAAAATCAGGTTTTGAATGAAGAATCACATTTCTTGGTAGAATCATGCAGGATTGAAATTTTTGATGGTTTTTTACTCCTCTCAACAGCCCAAACAAGTTTCTAAAAGGATGAGTTTGCAACTACTTTACTTTTGGAGAAAATTCAAAACATTCATAATGCAATAGGGCCCAAACTATCAAAAACCAGCGGTTTGAATGAATACTCACATTTCTTGGTAGAATCGTGCAGGACTGAAATTTTTGATGTTTTTATAATCCTCTCATGAGCCCAAACAAGTCTCTAAAACGATGAGTTTGCAACTATACTTTTGGAGAAAATTCAAAACATTCATTATTCAATAGAGCCCAATAGCAAAAACCAGCGTTTTGAATGAAGAATCACATTTCTTGGTAGAATCATGCAGGATTGAAATTTTTGATGGTTTTTTACTCCTCTCAACAGCCCAAACAAGTTTCTAAAAGGATGAGTTTGCAACTACTGTACTTTTGGAGAAAATTCAAAACATTCATTATTCAATAGGGCCCAAACTATCAAAAACCAGCGGTTTGAATGAACACTCACATTTCTTGGTAGAATCGTGCAGGACTGTAATTTTTGATGTTTTTCTACTCCTCTCATGAGCCCAAACAAGACTCTAAAAGGATGAGTTTGCAACTACTTTACTTTTGGAGAAAATTCAAAACATTCATTATTCAATAGAGCCCAATAGCAAAAACCAGCGTTTTGAATGAAGAATCACATTTCTTGGTAGAATCATGCAGGATTTAAATTTTTGATGGTTTTTTACTCCTCTCAACAGCCCAAACAAGTTTCTAAAAGGATGAGTTTGCAACTACTTTACTTTTGGAGAAAATTCAAAACATTCATTATTCAATAGGGCCCAAACTATCAAAAACCAGCGGTTTGAATGAACACTCACATTTCTTGGTAGAATCGTGCAGGACTGTAATTTTTGATGTTTTTCTACTCCTCTCATGAGCCCAAACAAGACTCTAAAAGGATGAGTTTGCAACTACTTTACTTTTGGAGAAAATTCAAAACATTCATTATTCAATAGAGCCCAATAGCAAAAACCAGCGTTTTGAATGAAGAATCACATTTCTTGGTAGAATCATGCAGGATTGAAATTTTTGATGGTTTTTTACTCCTCTCAACAGCCCAAACAAGTTTCTAAAAGGATGAGTTTGCAACTACTTTACTTTTGGAGAAAATTCAAAACATTCATTATTCAATAGGGCCCAAACTATCAAAAACCAGCGGTTTGAATGAACACTCACATTTCTTGGTAGAATCGTGCAGGACTGAAATTTTTGATGTTTTTCTACTCCTCTCATGAGCCCAAACAAGTCTCTAAAAGGATGAGTTTGCAACTACTTTACTTTTGGAGAAAATTCAAAACATTCATTATTCAATAGAGCCCAATAGCAAAAATCAGGTTTTGAATGAAGAATCACATTTCTTGGTAGAATCATGCAGGATTGAAATTTTTGATGGTTTTTTACTCCTCTCAACAGCCCAAACAAGTTTCTAAAAGGATGAGTTTGCAACTACTTTACTTTTGGAGAAAATTCAAAACATTCATAATGCAATAGGGCCCAAACTATCAAAAACCAGCGGTTTGAATGAACACTCACATTTCTTGGTAGAATCGTGCAGGACTGAAATTTTTGATGTTTTTATAATCCTCTCATGAGCCCAAACAAGTCTCTAAAACGATGAGTTTGCAACTATACTTTTGGAGAAAATTCAAAACATTCATTATTCAATAGAGCCCAATAGCAAAAACCAGCGTTTTGAATGAAGAATCACATTTCTTGGTAGAATCATGCAGGATTGAAATTTTTGATGGTTTTTTACTCCTCTCAACAGCCCAAACAAGTTTCTAAAAGGATGAGTTTGCAACTACTGTACTTTTGGAGAAAATTCAAAACATTCATTATTCAATAGGGCCCAAACTATCAAAAACCAGCGGTTTGAATGAACACTCACATTTCTTGGTAGAATCGTGCAGGACTGTAATTTTTGATGTTTTTCTACTCCTCTCATGAGCCCAAACAAGACTCTAAAAGGATGAGTTTGCAACTACTTTACTTTTGGAGAAAATTCAAAACATTCATTATTCAATAGAGCCCAATAGCAAAAACCAGCGTTTTGAATGAAGAATCACATTTCTTGGTAGAATCATGCAGGATTGAAATTTTTGATGGTTTTTTACTCCTCTCAACAGCCCAAACAAGTTTCTAAAAGGATGAGTTTGCAACTACTTTACTTTTGGAGAAAATTCAAAACATTCATTATTCAATAGGGCCCAAACTATCAAAAACCAGCGGTTTGAATGAACACTCACATTTCTTGGTAGAATCGTGCAGGACTGTAATTTTTGATGTTTTTCTACTCCTCTCATGAGCCCAAACAAGACTCTAAAAGGATGAGTTTGCAACTACTTTACTTTTGGAGAAAATTCAAAACATTCATTATTCAATAGAGCCCAATAGCAAAAACCAGCGTTTTGAATGAAGAATCACATTTCTTGGTAGAATCATGCAGGATTGAAATTTTTGATGGTTTTTTACTCCTCTCAACAGCCCAAACAAGTTTCTAAAAGGATGAGTTTGCAACTACTTTACTTTTGGAGAAAATTCAAAACATTCATTATTCAATAGGGCCCAAACTATCAAAAACCAGCGGTTTGAATGAACACTCACATTTCTTGGTAGAATCGTGCAGGACTGAAATTTTTGATGTTTTTCTACTCCTCTCATGAGCCCAAACAAGTCTCTAAAAGGATGAGTTTGCAACTACTTTACTTTTGGAGAAAATTCAAAACATTCATTATTCAATAGAGCCCAATAGCAAAAATCAGGTTTTGAATGAAGAATCACATTTCTTGGTAGAATCATGCAGGATTGAAATTTTTGATGGTTTTTTACTCCTCTCAACAGCCCAAACAAGTTTCTAAAAGGATGAGTTTGCAACTACTTTACTTTTGGAGAAAATTCAAAACATTCATTATGCAATAGGGCCCAAACTGTCAAAAACCAGCGGTTTGAATGAACACTCACATTTCTTGGTAGAATCGTGCAGGACTGAAATTTTTGATGTTTTTCTACTCCTCTCATGAGCCCAAACAAGTCTCTAAAAGGATGAGTTTGCAACTACTTTACTTTTGGAGAAAATTCAAAACATTCATTATTCAATAGAGCCCAATAGCAAAAACCAGCGTTTTGAATGAAGAATCACATTTCTTGGTAGAATCATGCAGGATTGAAATTTTTGATGGTTTTTTACTCCTCTCAACAGCCCAAACAAGTTTCTAAAAGGATGAGTTTGCAACTACTTTACTTTTGGAGAAAATTCAAAACATTCATTATGCAATAGGGCCCAAACTGTCAAAAACCAGCGGTTTGAATGAACACTCACATTTCTTGGTAGAATCGTGCAGGACTGAAATTTTTGATGTTTTTCTACTCCTCTCATGAGCCCAAACAAGTCTCTAAAAGGATGAGTTTGCAACTACTTTACTTTTGGAGAAAATTCAAAACATTCATTATTCAATAGAGCCCAATAGCAAAAAACCAGCGTTTTGAATGAAGAATCACATTTCTTGGTAGAATCATGCAGGATTGAAATTTTTGATGGTTTTTTACTCCTCTCAACAGCCCAAACAAGTTTCTAAAAGGATGAGTTTGCAACTACTTTACTTTTGGAGAAAATTCAAAACATTCATTATTCAATAGGGCCCAAACTATCAAAAACCAGCGGTTTGAATGAACACTCACATTTCTTGGTAGAATTGTGCAGGACTGAAATTTTTGATGTTTTTCTACTCATCTCATGATCCCAAACAAGACTCTAAAAGGATGAGTTTGCAACTACTTTACTTTTGGAGAAAATTCAAAACATTCGTTATTCAATAGAGCCCAATAGCAAAAACCAGCGTTTTGAATGAAGAATCACATTTCTTGGTAGAATCATGCAGGATTGAAATTTTTGATGGTTTTTTACTCCTCTCAACAGCCCAAACAAGTTTCTAAAAGGATGAGTTTGCAACTACTTTACTTTTGGAGAAAATTCAAAACATTCATTATTCAATAGGCCCAAAATATCAAAAACCAGCGGTTTGAATGAACACACATTTCTTTGTAGAATCGAGCAGGACTGAAATTTTTGATGTTTTTCTACTTCTCTCATGAGCCCAAACAAGTCTCTAAAAGGATGAGTTTGCAACTACTTTACTTTTAGAGAAAATTCAAAACATTCATTATTCAATAGAGCCCAATAGCAAAAATCAGGTTTTGAATGAAGAATCAAATTTCTTGGCAGAATCATGCAGGATTGAAATTTTTGATGGTTTTTTACTCCTCTCAACAGCCCAAACAAGTTTCTAAAAGGATGAGTTTGCAACTACTTTACTTTTGGAGAAAATTCAAAACATTCATTATTCAATAGGGCCAAAAATATAAAAAACCAGCGGTTTGAATGAACACACATTTCTTGGTAGAATCGTGCAGGACTGAAATTTTTGATGTTTTTCTACTCATCTCATAATCCCAAACAAGACTCTAAAAGGATGAGTTTGCAACTACATTACTTTTGGAGAAAATTCAAAACATTCATTATTCAATAGAGCCCAATAGCAAAAAACAGCGTTTTGAATGAAGAATCACATTTCTTGGTAGAATCATGCAGGATTGAAATTTTTGATGGTTTTTTACTCCTCTCAACAGCCCAAACAAGTTTCTAAAAGGATGAGTTTGCAACTACTTTACTTTTGGAGAAAATTCAAAACATTCATTATTCAATAGGGCCCAAACTATCAAAAACCAGCGGTTTGAATGAACACTCACATTTCTTGGTAGAATCGTGCAGGACTGAAATTTTTGATGTTTTTCTACTCATCTCATGATCCCAAACAAGACTCTAAAAGGATGAGTTTGCAACTACTTTACTTTTAGAGAAAATTCAAAACATTCATTATTCAATAGAGCCCAATAGCAAAAACCAGCATTTTGAATGAAGAATCACATTTCTTGGTAGAATCATGCAGGATTGAAATTTTTGATGGTTTTTTACTCCTCTCAACAGCCCAAACAAGTTTCTAAAAGGATGAGTTTGCAACTACTTTACTTTTGGAGAAAATTCAAAACATTCATTATTCAATAGGGCCCAAAATATCAAAAACCAGCGGTTTGAATGAACACACATTTCTTGGCAGAATCGTGCAGGATTGAAATTTTTGATGTTTTTCTACTCCTCTCATGAGCCCAAACAAGTCTCTAAAAGGATGAGTTTGCAACTACTTTACTTTTGGATAAAATTCAAAACATTCATTATTCAATAGAGCCCAATAGCAAAAATCAGGTTTTGAATGAAGAATCACATTTCTTGGTAGAATCATTCAGGATTGAAATTTTTGATGGTTTTTTACTCCTCTCAACAGCCCAAACAAGTTTCTAAAAGGATGAGTTTGCAACTACTTTACTTTTGGAGAAAATTCAAAACATTCATTATTCAAAAGGGCCCAAAATATCAAAAACCAGCGGTTTGAATGAACACACATTTCTTGGTAGAATCGTGCAGGACTGAAATTTTTGATGTTTTTCTACTCCTCTCATGAGCCCAAACAAGTCTCTAAAAGGATGAGTTTGCAACTACTTTACTTTTGGAGAAAATTCAAAACATTCATTATTCAATAGAGCCCAATAGCAAAAATCAGCGTTTTGAATGAAGAATCACATTTCTTGGTAGAATCATGCAGGATTGAAATTTTTGATGGTTTTTTACTCCTCTCAACAGCCCAAACAAGTTTCTAAAAGGATGAGTTTGCAACTACTGTACTTTTGGAGAAAATTCAAAACATTCATTATTCAATAGGGCCCAAACTATCAAAAACCAGCGGTTTGAATGAACACTCACATTTCTTGGTAGAATCGTGCAGGACTGTAATTTTTGATGTTTTTCTACTCCTCTCATGAGCCCAAACAAGACTCTAAAAGGATGAGTTTGCAACTACTTTACTTTTGGAGAAAATTCAAAACATTCATTATTCAATAGAGCCCAATAGCAAAAACCAGCGTTTTGAATGAAGAATCACATTTCTTGGTAGAATCATGCAGGATTGAAATTTTTGATGGTTTTTTACTCCTCTCAACAGCCCAAACAAGTTTCTAAAAGGATGAGTTTGCAACTACTTTACTTTTGGAGAAAATTAAAAACATTCATTATTCAATAGGGCCCAAACTATCAAAAACCAGCGGTTTGAATGAACACACATTTCTTGGTAGAATCGTGCAGGACTGAAATTTTTGATGTTTTTCTACTCATCTCATGATCCCAAACAAGACTCTAAAAGGATGAGTTTGCAACTACATTACTTTTGGAGAAAATTCAAAACATTCATTATTCAATAGAGCCCAATAGCAAAAACCAGCGTTTTGAATGAAGAATCACATTTCTTGGTAGAATCATGCAGGATTGAAATTTTTGATGGATTTTTACTCCTCTCAACAGCCCAAACAAGTTTCTAAAAGGATGAGTTTGCAACTACTTTACTTTTGGAGAAAATTCAAAACATTCATTATTCAATAGGCCCAAAATATCAAAAACCAGCGGTTTGAATGAACACACATTTCTTGGTAGAATCGAGCAGGACTGAAATTTTTGATGTTTTTTTACTCCTCTCATGAGCCCAAACAAGTCTCTAAAAGGATGAGTTTGCAACTACTTTACTTTTAGAGAAAATTCAAAACATTCATTATTCAATAGAGCCCAATAGCAAAAATCAGGTTTTGAATGAAGAATCAAATTTCTTGGCAGAATCATGCAGGATTGAAATTTTTGATGGTTTTTTACTCCTCTCAACAGCCCAAACAAGTTTCTAAAAGGATGAGTTTGCAACTACTTTACTTTTGGAGAAAATTCAAAACATTCATTATTCAATAGGGCCCAAACTATCAAAGACCAGCGGTTTGAATGAACACTCACATTTCTTGGTAGAATCGTGCAGGACTGAAATTTTTGATGTTTTTCTACTCATCTCATGATCCCAAACAAGACTCTAAAAGGATGAGTTTGCAACTACTTTACTTTTGGAGAAAATTCAAAACATTCATTATTCAATAGAGCCCAATAGCAAAAACCAGCATTTTGAATGAAGAATCACATTTCTTGGTAGAATCATGCAGGATTGAAATTTTTGATGGTTTTTTACTCCTCTCAACAGCCCAAACAAGTTTCTAAAAGGATGAGTTTGCAACTACTTTACTTTTGGAGAAAATTCAAAACATTCATTATTCAATAGGGCCCAAAATATCAAAAACCAGCGGTTTGAATGAACACACATTTCTTTGTAGAATCGAGCAGGACTGAAATTTTTGATGTTTTTCTACTCCTCTCATGAGCCCAAACAAGTTTCTAAAAGGATGAGTTTGCAACTACTTTACTTTTAGAGAAAATTCAAAACATTCATTATTCAATAGAGCCCAATAGCAAAAATCAGGTTTTGAATGAAGAATCACATTTCTTGGTAGAATCATGCAGGATTGAAATTTTTGATGGTTTTTTACTCCTCTCAACAGCCCAAACAAGTTTCTAAAAGGATGAGTTTGCAACTACTTTACTTTTGGAGAAAATTCAAAACATTCATTATTCAATAGGGCCAAAAATATAAAAAACCAGCGGTTTGAATGAACACACATTTCTTGGTAGAATCGTGCAGGACTGAAATTTTTGATGTTTTTATACTCCTCTCATGAGCCCAAACAAGTCTCTAAAAGGATGAGTTTGCAACTACTTTACTTTTGGAGAAAATTCAAAACATTCATTATTCAATAGAGCCCAATAGCAAAAATCAGCATTTTAAATGAAGAATCACATTTCTTGGTAGAATCATGCAGGATTGAAATTTTTGATGGTTTTTTACTCCTCTCAACAGCCCAAACAAGTTTCTAAAAGGATGAGTTTGCAACTACTTTACTTTTGGAGAAAATTCAAAACATTCATTATTCAATAGGGCCCAAACTATCAAAAACCAGCAGTTTGAATGAGCACTCACATTTCTTGGTAGAATCGTGCAGGACTGAAATTTTTCATGTTCTTCTACTCCTCTCATGAGACCCAACAAGACTCTAAAAGGATGAGTTTGCAACTACTTTACTTTTGGAGAAAATTCAAAACATTCATTATTCAATAGAGCCCAATAGCAAAAACCAGCGTTTTGAATGAAGAATCACATTTCTTGGTAGAATCATGCAGGATTGAAATTTTTGATGGTTTTTTACTCCGCTCAACAGCCCAAACAAGTTTCTAAAAGGATGAGTTTGCAACTACTTTACTTTTGGAGAAAATTCAAAACATTCATTATTCAATAGGGCCCAAACTCAAAAACCAGCGGTTTGAATGAACACTCACATTTCTTGGTAGAATCGTGCAGGACTGAAATTTTTGATGTTGTTCTACTCATCTCATGATCCCAAACAAGACTCTAAAAGGATGAGTTTGCAACTACATTACTTTTGGAGAAAATTCAAAACATTCATTATTCAATAGAGCCCAATAGCAAAAACCAGCGTTTTGAATGAAGAATCACATTTCTTGGTAGAATCATGCAGGATTGAAATTTTTGATGGTTTTTTACTCCTCTCAACAGCCCAAACAAGTTTCTAAAAGGATGAGTTTGCAACTACTTTACTTTTGGAGAAAATTCAAAACATTCATTATTCAATAGGGCCCAAAATATCAAAAACCAGCGGTTTGAATGAACACACATTTCTTGGCAGAATCGTGCAGGATTGAAATTTTTGATGTTTTTCTACTCCTCTCATGAGCCCAAACAAGTCTCTAAAAGGATGAGTTTGCAACTACTTTACTTTTGGATAAAATTCAAAACATTCATTATTCAAGAGCCCAATAGCAAAAATCAGGTTTTGAATGAAGAATCACATTTCTTGGTAGAATCATTCAGGATTGAAATTTTTGATGGTTTTTTACTCCTCTCAACAGCCCAAACAAGTTTCTAAAAGGATGAGTTTGCAACTACTTTACTTTTGGAGAAAATTCAAAACATTCATTATTCAAAAGGGCCCAAAATATCAAAAACCAGCGGTTTGAATGAACACACATTTCTTGGTAGAATCGTGCAGGACTGAAATTTTTGATGTTTTTCTACTCCTCTCATGAGCCCAAACAAGTCTCTAAAAGGATGAGTTTGCAACTACTTTACTTTTGGAGAAAATTCAAAACATTCATTATTCAATAGAGCCCAATAGCAAAAATCAGCGTTTTGAATGAAGAATCACATTTCTTGGTAGAATCATGCAGGATTGAAATTTTTGATGGTTTTTTACTCCTCTCAACAGCCCAAACAAGTTTCTAAAAGGATGAGTTTGCAACTACTGTACTTTTGGAGAAAATTCAAAACATTCATTATTCAATAGGGCCCAAACTATCAAAAACCAGCGGTTTGAATGAACACTCACATTTCTTGGTAGAATCGTGCAGGACTGTAATTTTTGATGTTTTTCTACTCCTCTCATGAGCCCAAACAAGACTCTAAAAGGATGAGTTTGCAACTACTTTACTTTTGGAGAAAATTCAAAACATTCATTATTCAATAGAGCCCAATAGCAAAAACCAGCGTTTTGAATGAAGAATCACATTTCTTGGTAGAATCATGCAGGATTGAAATTTTTGATGGTTATTTACTCCTCTCAACAGCCCAAACAAGTTTCTAAAAGGATGAGTTTGCAACTACTTTACTTTTGGAGAAAATTAAAAACATTCATTATTCAATAGGGCCCAAACTATCAAAAACCAGCGGTTTGAATGAACACTCACATTTCTTGGTAGAATCGTGCAGGACTGAAATTTTTGATGTTTTTCTACTCCTCTCATGAGCCCAAACAAGTCTCTAAAAGGATGAGTTTGCAACTACTTTACTTTTGGAGAAAATTCAAAACATTCATTATTCAATAGAGCCCAATAGCAAAAATCAGGTTTTGAATGAAGAATCACATTTCTTGGTAGAATCATGCAGGATTGAAATTTTTGATGGTTTTTTACTCCTCTCAACAGCCCAAACAAGTTTCTAAAAGGATGAGTTTGCAACTACTTTACTTTTGGAGAAAATTCAAAACATTCATTATTCAATAGGGCCCAAAATATCAAAAACCAGCGGTTTGAATGAACACACATTTCTTGGCAGAATCGTGCAGGATTGAAATTTTTGATGTTTTTCTACTCCTCTCATGAGCCCAAACAAGTCTCTAAAAGGATGAGTTTGCAACTACTTTACTTTTGGATAAAATTCAAAACATTCATTATTCAATAGAGCCCAATAGCAAAAATCAGGTTTTGAATGAAGAATCACATTTCTTGGTAGAATCATTCAGGATTGAAATTTTTGATGGTTTTTTACTCCTCTCAACAGCCCAAACAAGTTTCTAAAAGGATGAGTTTGCAACTACTTTACTTTTGGAGAAAATTCAAAACATTCATTATTCAATAGGGCCCAAAATATCAAAAACCAGCGGTTTGAATGAACACACATTTCTTTGTAGAATCGAGCAGGACTGAAATTTTTGATGTTTTTCTACTCCTCTCATGAGCCCAAACAAGTTTCTAAAAGGATGAGTTTGCAACTACTTTACTTTTAGAGAAAATTCAAAACATTCATTATTCAATAGAGCCCAATAGCAAAAATCAGGTTTTGAATGAAGAATCACATTTCTTGGTAGAATCATGCAGGATTGAAATTTTTGATGGTTTTTTACTCCTCTCAACAGCCCAAACAAGTTTCTAAAAGGATGAGTTTGCAACTACTTTACTTTTGGAGAAAATTCAAAACATTCATTATTCAATAGGGCCAAAAATATAAAAAACCAGCGGTTTGAATGAACACACATTTCTTGGTAGAATCGTGCAGGACTGAAATTTTTGATGTTTTTATACTCCTCTCATGAGCCCAAACAAGTCTCTAAAAGGATGAGTTTGCAACTACTTTACTTTTGGAGAAAATTCAAAACATTCATTATTCAATAGAGCCCAATAGCAAAAATCAGCATTTTAAATGAAGAATCACATTTCTTGGTAGAATCATGCAGGATTGAAATTTTTGATGGTTTTTTACTCCTCTCAACAGCCCAAACAAGTTTCTAAAAGGATGAGTTTGCAACTACTTTACTTTTGGAGAAAATTCAAAACATTCATTATTCAATAGGGCCCAAACTATCAAAAACCAGCAGTTTGAATGAGCACTCACATTTCTTGGTAGAATCGTGCAGGACTGAAATTTTTCATGTTCTTCTACTCCTCTCATGAGACCCAACAAGACTCTAAAAGGATGAGTTTGCAACTACTTTACTTTTGGAGAAAATTCAAAACATTCATTATTCAATAGAGCCCAATAGCAAAAACCAGCGTTTTGAATGAAGAATCACATTTCTTGGTAGAATCATGCAGGATTGAAATTTTTGATGGTTTTTTACTCCGCTCAACAGCCCAAACAAGTTTCTAAAAGGATGAGTTTGCAACTACTTTACTTTTGGAGAAAATTCAAAACATTCATTATTCAATAGGGCCCAAACTCAAAAACCAGCGGTTTGAATGAACACTCACATTTTTTGGTAGAATCGTGCAGGACTGAAATTTTTGATGTTGTTCTACTCATCTCATGATCCCAAACAAGACTCTAAAAGGATGAGTTTGCAACTACATTACTTTTGGAGAAAATTCAAAACATTCATTATTCAATAGAGCCCAATAGCAAAAACCAGCGTTTTGAATGAAGAATCACATTTCTTGGTAGAATCATGCAGGATTGAAATTTTTGATGGTTTTTTACTCCTCTCAACAGCCCAAACAAGTTTCTAAAAGGATGAGTTTGCAACTACTTTACTTTTGGAGAAAATTCAAAACATTCATTATTCAATAGGGCCCAAAATATCAAAAACCAGCGGTTTGAATGAACACACATTTCTTGGCAGAATCGTGCAGGATTGAAATTTTTGATGTTTTTCTACTCCTCTCATGAGCCCAAACAAGTCTCTAAAAGGATGAGTTTGCAACTACTTTACTTTTGGATAAAATTCAAAACATTCATTATTCAAGAGCCCAATAGCAAAAATCAGGTTTTGAATGAAGAATCACATTTCTTGGTAGAATCATTCAGGATTGAAATTTTTGATGGTTTTTTACTCCTCTCAACAGCCCAAACAAGTTTCTAAAAGGATGAGTTTGCAACTACTTTACTTTTGGAGAAAATTCAAAACATTCATTATTCAAAAGGGCCCAAAATATCAAAAACCAGCGGTTTGAATGAACACACATTTCTTGGTAGAATCGTGCAGGACTGAAATTTTTGATGTTTTTCTACTCCTCTCATGAGCCCAAACAAGTCTCTAAAAGGATGAGTTTGCAACTACTTTACTTTTGGAGAAAATTCAAAACATTCATTATTCAATAGAGCCCAATAGCAAAAATCAGCGTTTTGAATGAAGAATCACATTTCTTGGTAGAATCATGCAGGATTGAAATTTTTGATGGTTTTTTACTCCTCTCAACAGCCCAAACAAGTTTCTAAAAGGATGAGTTTGCAACTACTGTACTTTTGGAGAAAATTCAAAACATTCATTATTCAATAGGGCCCAAACTATCAAAAACCAGCGGTTTGAATGAACACTCACATTTCTTGGTAGAATCGTGCAGGACTGTAATTTTTGATGTTTTTCTACTCCTCTCATGAGCCCAAACAAGACTCTAAAAGGATGAGTTTGCAACTACTTTACTTTTGGAGAAAATTCAAAACATTCATTATTCAATAGAGCCCAATAGCAAAAACCAGCGTTTTGAATGAAGAATCACATTTCTTGGTAGAATCATGCAGGATTGAAATTTTTGATGGTTATTTACTCCTCTCAACAGCCCAAACAAGTTTCTAAAAGGATGAGTTTGCAACTACTTTACTTTTGGAGAAAATTAAAAACATTCATTATTCAATAGGGCCCAAACTATCAAAAACCAGCGGTTTGAATGAACACTCACATTTCTTGGTAGAATCGTGCAGGACTGAAATTTTTGATGTTTTTCTACTCCTCTCATGAGCCCAAACAAGTCTCTAAAAGGATGAGTTTGCAACTACTTTACTTTTGGAGAAAATTCAAAACATTCATTATTCAATAGAGCCCAATAGCAAAAATCAGGTTTTGAATGAAGAATCACATTTCTTGGTAGAATCATGCAGGATTGAAATTTTTGATGGTTTTTTACTCCTCTCAACAGCCCAAACAAGTTTCTAAAAGGATGAGTTTGCAACTACTTTACTTTTGGAGAAAATTCAAAACATTCATTATTCAATAGGGCCCAAAATATCAAAAACCAGCGGTTTGAATGAACACACATTTCTTGGCAGAATCGTGCAGGATTGAAATTTTTGATGTTTTTCTACTCCTCTCATGAGCCCAAACAAGTCTCTAAAAGGATGAGTTTGCAACTACTTTACTTTTGGATAAAATTCAAAACATTCATTATTCAATAGAGCCCAATAGCAAAAATCAGGTTTTGAATGAAGAATCACATTTCTTGGTAGAATCATTCAGGATTGAAATTTTTGATGGTTTTTTACTCCTCTCAACAGCCCAAACAAGTTTCTAAAAGGATGAGTTTGCAACTACTTTACTTTTGGAGAAAATTCAAAACATTCATTATTCAATAGGGCCCAAACTATCAAAAACCAGCAGTTTGAATGAGCACTCACATTTCTTGGTAGAATCGTGCAGGACTGAAATTTTTCATGTTCTTCTACTCCTCTCATGAGACCCAACAAGACTCTAAAAGGATGAGTTTGCAACTACTTTACTTTTGGAGAAAATTCAAAACATTCATTATTCAATAGAGCCCAATAGCAAAAACCAGCGTTTTGAATGAAGAATCACATTTCTTGGTAGAATCATGCAGGATTGAAATTTTTGATGGTTTTTTACTCCGCTCAACAGCCCAAACAAGTTTCTAAAAGGATGAGTTTGCAACTACTTTACTTTTGGAGAAAATTCAAAACATTCATTATTCAATAGGGCCCAAACTCAAAAACCAGCGGTTTGAATGAACACTCACATTTCTTGGTAGAATCGTGCAGGACTGAAATTTTTGATGTTGTTCTACTCATCTCATGATCCCAAACAAGACTCTAAAAGGATGAGTTTGCAACTACATTACTTTTGGAGAAAATTCAAAACATTCATTATTCAATAGAGCCCAATAGCAAAAACCAGCGTTTTGAATGAAGAATCACATTTCTTGGTAGAATCATGCAGGATTGAAATTTTTGATGGTTTTTTACTCCTCTCAACAGCCCAAACAAGTTTCTAAAAGGATGAGTTTGCAACTACTTTACTTTTGGAGAAAATTCAAAACATTCATTATTCAATAGGGCCCAAAATATCAAAAACCAGCGGTTTGAATGAACACACATTTCTTGGCAGAATCGTGCAGGATTGAAATTTTTGATGTTTTTCTACTCCTCTCATGAGCCCAAACAAGTCTCTAAAAGGATGAGTTTGCAACTACTTTACTTTTGGATAAAATTCAAAACATTCATTATTCAAGAGCCCAATAGCAAAAATCAGGTTTTGAATGAAGAATCACATTTCTTGGTAGAATCATTCAGGATTGAAATTTTTGATGGTTTTTTACTCCTCTCAACAGCCCAAACAAGTTTCTAAAAGGATGAGTTTGCAACTACTTTACTTTTGGAGAAAATTCAAAACATTCATTATTCAAAAGGGCCCAAAATATCAAAAACCAGCGGTTTGAATGAACACACATTTCTTGGTAGAATCGTGCAGGACTGAAATTTTTGATGTTTTTCTACTCCTCTCATGAGCCCAAACAAGTCTCTAAAAGGATGAGTTTGCAACTACTTTACTTTTGGAGAAAATTCAAAACATTCATTATTCAATAGAGCCCAATAGCAAAAATCAGCGTTTTGAATGAAGAATCACATTTCTTGGTAGAATCATGCAGGATTGAAATTTTTGATGGTTTTTTACTCCTCTCAACAGCCCAAACAAGTTTCTAAAAGGATGAGTTTGCAACTACTGTACTTTTGGAGAAAATTCAAAACATTCATTATTCAATAGGGCCCAAACTATCAAAAACCAGCGGTTTGAATGAACACTCACATTTCTTGGTAGAATCGTGCAGGACTGTAATTTTTGATGTTTTTCTACTCCTCTCATGAGCCCAAACAAGACTCTAAAAGGATGAGTTTGCAACTACTTTACTTTTGGAGAAAATTCAAAACATTCATTATTCAATAGAGCCCAATAGCAAAAACCAGCGTTTTGAATGAAGAATCACATTTCTTGGTAGAATCATGCAGGATTGAAATTTTTGATGGTTATTTACTCCTCTCAACAGCCCAAACAAGTTTCTAAAAGGATGAGTTTGCAACTACTTTACTTTTGGAGAAAATTAAAAACATTCATTATTCAATAGGGCCCAAACTATCAAAAACCAGCGGTTTGAATGAACACTCACATTTCTTGGTAGAATCGTGCAGGACTGAAATTTTTGATGTTTTTCTACTCCTCTCATGAGCCCAAACAAGTCTCTAAAAGGATGAGTTTGCAACTACTTTACTTTTGGAGAAAATTCAAAACATTCATTATTCAATAGAGCCCAATAGCAAAAATCAGGTTTTGAATGAAGAATCACATTTCTTGGTAGAATCATGCAGGATTGAAATTTTTGATGGTTTTTTACTCCTCTCAACAGCCCAAACAAGTTTCTAAAAGGATGAGTTTGCAACTACTTTACTTTTGGAGAAAATTCAAAACATTCATTATTCAATAGGGCCCAAAATATCAAAAACCAGCGGTTTGAATGAACACACATTTCTTGGCAGAATCGTGCAGGATTGAAATTTTTGATGTTTTTCTACTCCTCTCATGAGCCCAAACAAGTCTCTAAAAGGATGAGTTTGCAACTACTTTACTTTTGGATAAAATTCAAAACATTCATTATTCAATAGAGCCCAATAGCAAAAATCAGGTTTTGAATGAAGAATCACATTTCTTGGTAGAATCATTCAGGATTGAAATTTTTGATGGTTTTTTACTCCTCTCAACAGCCCAAACAAGTTTCTAAAAGGATGAGTTTGCAACTACTTTACTTTTGGAGAAAATTCAAAACATTCATTATTCAATAGGGCCCAAAATATCAAAAACCAGCGGTTTGAATGAACACACATTTCTTTGTAGAATCGAGCAGGACTGAAATTTTTGATGTTTTTCTACTCCTCTCATGAGCCCAAACAAGTTTCTAAAAGGATGAGTTTGCAACTACTTTACTTTTAGAGAAAATTCAAAACATTCATTATTCAATAGAGCCCAATAGCAAAAATCAGGTTTTGAATGAAGAATCACATTTCTTGGTAGAATCATGCAGGATTGAAATTTTTGATGGTTTTTTACTCCTCTCAACAGCCCAAACAAGTTTCTAAAAGGATGAGTTTGCAACTACTTTACTTTTGGAGAAAATTCAAAACATTCATTATTCAATAGGGCCAAAAATATAAAAAACCAGCGGTTTGAATGAACACACATTTCTTGGTAGAATCGTGCAGGACTGAAATTTTTGATGTTTTTATACTCCTCTCATGAGCCCAAACAAGTCTCTAAAAGGATGAGTTTGCAACTACTTTACTTTTGGAGAAAATTCAAAACATTCATTATTCAATAGAGCCCAATAGCAAAAATCAGCATTTTAAATGAAGAATCACATTTCTTGGTAGAATCATGCAGGATTGAAATTTTTGATGGTTTTTTACTCCTCTCAACAGCCCAAACAAGTTTCTAAAAGGATGAGTTTGCAACTACTTTACTTTTGGAGAAAATTCAAAACATTCATTATTCAATAGGGCCCAAACTATCAAAAACCAGCAGTTTGAATGAGCACTCACATTTCTTGGTAGAATCGTGCAGGACTGAAATTTTTCATGTTCTTCTACTCCTCTCATGAGACCCAACAAGACTCTAAAAGGATGAGTTTGCAACTACTTTACTTTTGGAGAAAATTCAAAACATTCATTATTCAATAGAGCCCAATAGCAAAAACCAGCGTTTTGAATGAAGAATCACATTTCTTGGTAGAATCATGCAGGATTGAAATTTTTGATGGTTTTTTACTCCGCTCAACAGCCCAAACAAGTTTCTAAAAGGATGAGTTTGCAACTACTTTACTTTTGGAGAAAATTCAAAACATTCATTATTCAATAGGGCCCAAACTCAAAAACCAGCGGTTTGAATGAACACTCACATTTTTTGGTAGAATCGTGCAGGACTGAAATTTTTGATGTTGTTCTACTCATCTCATGATCCCAAACAAGACTCTAAAAGGATGAGTTTGCAACTACATTACTTTTGGAGAAAATTCAAAACATTCATTATTCAATAGAGCCCAATAGCAAAAACCAGCGTTTTGAATGAAGAATCACATTTCTTGGTAGAATCATGCAGGATTGAAATTTTTGATGGTTTTTTACTCCTCTCAACAGCCCAAACAAGTTTCTAAAAGGATGAGTTTGCAACTACTTTACTTTTGGAGAAAATTCAAAACATTCATTATTCAATAGGGCCCAAAATATCAAAAACCAGCGGTTTGAATGAACACACATTTCTTGGCAGAATCGTGCAGGATTGAAATTTTTGATGTTTTTCTACTCCTCTCATGAGCCCAAACAAGTCTCTAAAAGGATGAGTTTGCAACTACTTTACTTTTGGATAAAATTCAAAACATTCATTATTCAAGAGCCCAATAGCAAAAATCAGGTTTTGAATGAAGAATCACATTTCTTGGTAGAATCATTCAGGATTGAAATTTTTGATGGTTTTTTACTCCTCTCAACAGCCCAAACAAGTTTCTAAAAGGATGAGTTTGCAACTACTTTACTTTTGGAGAAAATTCAAAACATTCATTATTCAAAAGGGCCCAAAATATCAAAAACCAGCGGTTTGAATGAACACACATTTCTTGGTAGAATCGTGCAGGACTGAAATTTTTGATGTTTTTCTACTCCTCTCATGAGCCCAAACAAGTCTCTAAAAGGATGAGTTTGCAACTACTTTACTTTTGGAGAAAATTCAAAACATTCATTATTCAATAGAGCCCAATAGCAAAAATCAGCGTTTTGAATGAAGAATCACATTTCTTGGTAGAATCATGCAGGATTGAAATTTTTGATGGTTTTTTACTCCTCTCAACAGCCCAAACAAGTTTCTAAAAGGATGAGTTTGCAACTACTGTACTTTTGGAGAAAATTCAAAACATTCATTATTCAATAGGGCCCAAACTATCAAAAACCAGCGGTTTGAATGAACACTCACATTTCTTGGTAGAATCGTGCAGGACTGTAATTTTTGATGTTTTTCTACTCCTCTCATGAGCCCAAACAAGACTCTAAAAGGATGAGTTTGCAACTACTTTACTTTTGGAGAAAATTCAAAACATTCATTATTCAATAGAGCCCAATAGCAAAAACCAGCGTTTTGAATGAAGAATCACATTTCTTGGTAGAATCATGCAGGATTGAAATTTTTGATGGTTATTTACTCCTCTCAACAGCCCAAACAAGTTTCTAAAAGGATGAGTTTGCAACTACTTTACTTTTGGAGAAAATTAAAAACATTCATTATTCAATAGGGCCCAAACTATCAAAAACCAGCGGTTTGAATGAACACTCACATTTCTTGGTAGAATCGTGCAGGACTGAAATTTTTGATGTTTTTCTACTCCTCTCATGAGCCCAAACAAGTCTCTAAAAGGATGAGTTTGCAACTACTTTACTTTTGGAGAAAATTCAAAACATTCATTATTCAATAGAGCCCAATAGCAAAAATCAGGTTTTGAATGAAGAATCACATTTCTTGGTAGAATCATGCAGGATTGAAATTTTTGATGGTTTTTTACTCCTCTCAACAGCCCAAACAAGTTTCTAAAAGGATGAGTTTGCAACTACTTTACTTTTGGAGAAAATTCAAAACATTCATTATTCAATAGGGCCCAAAATATCAAAAACCAGCGGTTTGAATGAACACACATTTCTTGGCAGAATCGTGCAGGATTGAAATTTTTGATGTTTTTCTACTCCTCTCATGAGCCCAAACAAGTCTCTAAAAGGATGAGTTTGCAACTACTTTACTTTTGGATAAAATTCAAAACATTCATTATTCAATAGAGCCCAATAGCAAAAATCAGGTTTTGAATGAAGAATCACATTTCTTGGTAGAATCATTCAGGATTGAAATTTTTGATGGTTTTTTACTCCTCTCAACAGCCCAAACAAGTTTCTAAAAGGATGAGTTTGCAACTACTTTACTTTTGGAGAAAATTCAAAACATTCATTATTCAATAGGGCCCAAAATATCAAAAACCAGCGGTTTGAATGAACACACATTTCTTTGTAGAATCGAGCAGGACTGAAATTTTTGATGTTTTTCTACTCCTCTCATGAGCCCAAACAAGTTTCTAAAAGGATGAGTTTGCAACTACTTTACTTTTAGAGAAAATTCAAAACATTCATTATTCAATAGAGCCCAATAGCAAAAATCAGGTTTTGAATGAAGAATCACATTTCTTGGTAGAATCATGCAGGATTGAAATTTTTGATGGTTTTTTACTCCTCTCAACAGCCCAAACAAGTTTCTAAAAGGATGAGTTTGCAACTACTTTACTTTTGGAGAAAATTCAAAACATTCATTATTCAATAGGGCCAAAAATATAAAAAACCAGCGGTTTGAATGAACACACATTTCTTGGTAGAATCGTGCAGGACTGAAATTTTTGATGTTTTTATACTCCTCTCATGAGCCCAAACAAGTCTCTAAAAGGATGAGTTTGCAACTACTTTACTTTTGGAGAAAATTCAAAACATTCATTATTCAATAGAGCCCAATAGCAAAAATCAGCATTTTAAATGAAGAATCACATTTCTTGGTAGAATCATGCAGGATTGAAATTTTTGATGGTTTTTTACTCCTCTCAACAGCCCAAACAAGTTTCTAAAAGGATGAGTTTGCAACTACTTTACTTTTGGAGAAAATTCAAAACATTCATTATTCAATAGGGCCCAAACTATCAAAAACCAGCAGTTTGAATGAGCACTCACATTTCTTGGTAGAATCGTGCAGGACTGAAATTTTTCATGTTCTTCTACTCCTCTCATGAGACCCAACAAGACTCTAAAAGGATGAGTTTGCAACTACTTTACTTTTGGAGAAAATTCAAAACATTCATTATTCAATAGAGCCCAATAGCAAAAACCAGCGTTTTGAATGAAGAATCACATTTCTTGGTAGAATCATGCAGGATTGAAATTTTTGATGGTTTTTTACTCCGCTCAACAGCCCAAACAAGTTTCTAAAAGGATGAGTTTGCAACTACTTTACTTTTGGAGAAAATTCAAAACATTCATTATTCAATAGGGCCCAAACTCAAAAACCAGCGGTTTGAATGAACACTCACATTTTTTGGTAGAATCGTGCAGGACTGAAATTTTTGATGTTGTTCTACTCATCTCATGATCCCAAACAAGACTCTAAAAGGATGAGTTTGCAACTACATTACTTTTGGAGAAAATTCAAAACATTCATTATTCAATAGAGCCCAATAGCAAAAACCAGCGTTTTGAATGAAGAATCACATTTCTTGGTAGAATCATGCAGGATTGAAATTTTTGATGGTTTTTTACTCCTCTCAACAGCCCAAACAAGTTTCTAAAAGGATGAGTTTGCAACTACTTTACTTTTGGAGAAAATTCAAAACATTCATTATTCAATAGGGCCCAAAATATCAAAAACCAGCGGTTTGAATGAACACACATTTCTTGGCAGAATCGTGCAGGATTGAAATTTTTGATGTTTTTCTACTCCTCTCATGAGCCCAAACAAGTCTCTAAAAGGATGAGTTTGCAACTACTTTACTTTTGGATAAAATTCAAAACATTCATTATTCAAGAGCCCAATAGCAAAAATCAGGTTTTGAATGAAGAATCACATTTCTTGGTAGAATCATTCAGGATTGAAATTTTTGATGGTTTTTTACTCCTCTCAACAGCCCAAACAAGTTTCTAAAAGGATGAGTTTGCAACTACTTTACTTTTGGAGAAAATTCAAAACATTCATTATTCAAAAGGGCCCAAAATATCAAAAACCAGCGGTTTGAATGAACACACATTTCTTGGTAGAATCGTGCAGGACTGAAATTTTTGATGTTTTTCTACTCCTCTCATGAGCCCAAACAAGTCTCTAAAAGGATGAGTTTGCAACTACTTTACTTTTGGAGAAAATTCAAAACATTCATTATTCAATAGAGCCCAATAGCAAAAATCAGCGTTTTGAATGAAGAATCACATTTCTTGGTAGAATCATGCAGGATTGAAATTTTTGATGGTTTTTTACTCCTCTCAACAGCCCAAACAAGTTTCTAAAAGGATGAGTTTGCAACTACTGTACTTTTGGAGAAAATTCAAAACATTCATTATTCAATAGGGCCCAAACTATCAAAAACCAGCGGTTTGAATGAACACTCACATTTCTTGGTAGAATCGTGCAGGACTGTAATTTTTGATGTTTTTCTACTCCTCTCATGAGCCCAAACAAGACTCTAAAAGGATGAGTTTGCAACTACTTTACTTTTGGAGAAAATTCAAAACATTCATTATTCAATAGAGCCCAATAGCAAAAACCAGCGTTTTGAATGAAGAATCACATTTCTTGGTAGAATCATGCAGGATTGAAATTTTTGATGGTTATTTACTCCTCTCAACAGCCCAAACAAGTTTCTAAAAGGATGAGTTTGCAACTACTTTACTTTTGGAGAAAATTAAAAACATTCATTATTCAATAGGGCCCAAACTATCAAAAACCAGCGGTTTGAATGAACACTCACATTTCTTGGTAGAATCGTGCAGGACTGAAATTTTTGATGTTTTTCTACTCCTCTCATGAGCCCAAACAAGTCTCTAAAAGGATGAGTTTGCAACTACTTTACTTTTGGAGAAAATTCAAAACATTCATTATTCAATAGAGCCCAATAGCAAAAATCAGGTTTTGAATGAAGAATCACATTTCTTGGTAGAATCATGCAGGATTGAAATTTTTGATGGTTTTTTACTCCTCTCAACAGCCCAAACAAGTTTCTAAAAGGATGAGTTTGCAACTACTTTACTTTTGGAGAAAATTCAAAACATTCATTATTCAATAGGGCCCAAAATATCAAAAACCAGCGGTTTGAATGAACACACATTTCTTGGCAGAATCGTGCAGGATTGAAATTTTTGATGTTTTTCTACTCCTCTCATGAGCCCAAACAAGTCTCTAAAAGGATGAGTTTGCAACTACTTTACTTTTGGATAAAATTCAAAACATTCATTATTCAATAGAGCCCAATAGCAAAAATCAGGTTTTGAATGAAGAATCACATTTCTTGGTAGAATCATTCAGGATTGAAATTTTTGATGGTTTTTTACTCCTCTCAACAGCCCAAACAAGTTTCTAAAAGGATGAGTTTGCAACTACTTTACTTTTGGAGAAAATTCAAAACATTCATTATTCAAAAGGGCCCAAAATATCAAAAACCAGCGGTTTGAATGAACACACATTTCTTGGTAGAATCGTGCAGGACTGAAATTTTTGATGTTTTTCTACTCCTCTCATGAGCCCAAACAAGTCTCTAAAAGGATGAGTTTGCAACTACTTTACTTTTGGAGAAAATTCAAAACATTCATTATTCAATAGAGCCCAATAGCAAAAATCAGCGTTTTGAATGAAGAATCACATTTCTTGGTAGAATCATGCAGGATTGAAATTTTTGATGGTTTTTTACTCCTCTCAACAGCCCAAACAAGTTTCTAAAAGGATGAGTTTGCAACTACTGTACTTTTGGAGAAAATTCAAAACATTCATTATTCAATAGGGCCCAAACTATCAAAAACCAGCGGTTTGAATGAACACTCACATTTCTTGGTAGAATCGTGCAGGACTGTAATTTTTGATGTTTTTCTACTCCTCTCATGAGCCCAAACAAGACTCTAAAAGGATGAGTTTGCAACTACTTTACTTTTGGAGAAAATTCAAAACATTCATTATTCAATAGAGCCCAATAGCAAAAACCAGCGTTTTGAATGAAGAATCACATTTCTTGGTAGAATCATGCAGGATTGAAATTTTTGATGGTTTTTTACTCCTCTCAACAGCCCAAACAAGTTTCTAAAAGGATGAGTTTGCAACTACTTTACTTTTGGAGAAAATTAAAAACATTCATTATTCAATAGGGCCCAAACTATCAAAAACCAGCGGTTTGAATGAACACTCACATTTCTTGGTAGAATCGTGCAGGACTGAAATTTTTGATGTTTTTCTACTCCTCTCATGAGCCCAAACAAGTTTCTAAAAGGATGAGTTTGCAACTACTTTACTTTTGGAGAAAATTCAAAACATTCATTATTCAATAGGGCCCAAACTCAAAAACCAGCGGTTTGAATGAACACTCACATTTCTTGGTAGAATCGTGCAGGACTGAAATTTTTGATGTTTTTCTACTCATCTCATGATCCCAAACAAGACTCTAAAAGGATGAGTTTGCAACTACATTACTTTTGGAGAAAATTCAAAACATTCATTATTCAATAGAGCCCAATAGCAAAAACCAGCGTTTTGAATGAAGAATCACATTTCTTGGTAGAATCATGCAGGATTGAAATTTTTGATGGTTTTTTACTCCTCTCAACAGCCCAAACAAGTTTCTAAAAGGATGAGTTTGCAACTACTTTACTTTTGGAGAAAATTCAAAACATTCATTATTCAATAGGGCCCAAAATATCAAAAACCAGCGGTTTGAATGAACACACATTTCTTGGCAGAATCGTGCAGGACTGAAATTTTTGATGTTTTTCTACTCCTCTCATGAGCCCAAACAAGTCTCTAAAAGGATGAGTTTGCAACTACTTTACTTTTGGATAAAATTCAAAACATTCATTATTCAATAGAGCCCAATAGCAAAAATCAGGTTTTGAATGAAGAATCACATTTCTTGGTAGAATCATTCAGGATTGAAATTTTTGATGGTTTTTTACTCCTCTCAACAGCCCAAACAAGTTTCTAAAAGGATGAGTTTGCAACTACTTTACTTTTGGAGAAAATTCAAAACATTCATTATTCAAAAGGGCCCAAAATATCAAAAACCAGCGGTTTGAATGAACACACATTTCTTGGTAGAATCGTGCAGGACTGAAATTTTTGATGTTTTTCTACTCCTCTCATGAGCCCAAACAAGTCTCTAAAAGGATGAGTTTGCAACTACTTTACTTTTGGAGAAAATTCAAAACATTCATTATTCAATAGAGCCCAATAGCAAAAATCAGGTTTTGAATGAAGAATCACATTTCTTGGTAGAATCATGCAGGATTGAAATTTTTGATGGTTTTTTTACTCCTCTCAACAGCCCAAACAAGTTTCTAAAAGGATGAGTTTGCAACTACTTTACTTTTGGAGAAAATTCAAAACATTCATTATTCAATAGGGCCCAAATTATCAAAAACCAGCGGTTTGAATGAACACACATTTCTTGGTAGAATCGTGCAGGACTGAAATTTTTGATGTTTTTCTACTCCTATCATGAGCCCAAACAAGTCTCTAGAAGGATGAGTTTGCAACTACTTTACTTTTGGAGAAAATTCAAAACAGTCATTATTCAATAGAGCCCAATAGCAAAAATCTGCGTTTTAAATGAAGAATCACATTTCTTGGTAGAATCATGCAGGATTTAAATTTTTGATGGTTTTTTACTCCTCTCAACAGCCCAAACAAGTTTCTAAAAGGATGAGTTTGCAACTACTTTACTTTTGGAGAAAATTCAAAACATTCATTATTCAATAGGGCCCAAACTATCAAAAACCAGCTGTTTGAATGAACACTCACATTTCTTGGTAGAATCGTGCAGGACTGAAATTTTTGATGTTATTCTACTCCTCTCATTAGCCCAAACAAGACTCTAAAAGGATGAGTTTGCAACTACTTTACTTTTGGAGAAAATTCAAAACATTCATTATTCAATAGATGCCATTAGCAAAAGCCAGCGTTTTGAATGAAGAATCACATTTCTTGGTAGAATCATGCAGGATTGAAATTTTTGATGGTTTTTTACTCCGCTCAACAGCCCAAACAAGTCTCTAAAAGGATGAGTTTGCAACTACTTTACTTTTGGAGAAAATTCAAAACATTCATTATTCAATAGAGCCCAATAGCAAAAATCAGGTTTTGAATGAAGAATCACATTTCTTGGTAGAATCATGCAGGATTGAAATTTTTGATGGTTTTTTACTCCTCTCAACAGCCCAAACAAGTTTCTAAAAGGATGAGTTTACAACTACTTTACTTTTGGAGAAAATTCAAAACATTCATTATTCAATAGGGCCCAAACTATCAAAAACCAGCGGTTTGAATGAACACTCACATTTCTTGGTAGAATCGTGCAGGACTGAAATTTTTGATGTTTTTCTACTCATCTCATGATCCCAAACAAGACTCTAAAAGGATGAGTTTGCAACTACTTTACTTTTGGAGAAAATTCAAAACATTCATTATTCAATAGAGCCCAATAGCAAAAACCAGCGTTTTGAATGAAGAATCACATTTCTTGGTAGAATCATGCAGGATTGAAATTTTTGATGGTTTTTTACTCCTCTCAACAGCCCAAACAAGTTTCTAAAAGGATGAGTTTGCAACTACTTTACTTTTGGAGAAAATTCAAAACATTCATTATTCAATAGGGCCCAAAATATCAAAAACCAGCGGTTTGAATGAACACACATTTCTTGGTAGAATCGAGCAGGACTGAAATTTTTGATGTTTTTCTACTCCTCTTATGAGCCCAAACAAGTCTCTAAAAGGATGAGTTTGCAACTACTTTACTTTTAGAGAAAATTCAAAACATTCATTATTCAATAGAGCCCAATAGCAAAAATCAGGTTTTGAATGAAGAATCACATTTCTTGGTAGAATCATGCAGGATTGAAATTTTTGATGGATTTTTACTCCTCTCAACAGCCCAAACAAGTTTCTAAAAGGATGAGTTTGCAACTACTTTACTTTTGGAGAAAATTCAAAACATTCATTATTCAATAGGGCCCAAACTATCAAAAACCAGCGGTTTGAATGAACACTCATATTTCTTGGTAGAATCATGCAGGACTGAAATTTTTGATGTTTTTCTACTCCTCTCATGAGCCCAAACAAGTCTCTAAAAGGATGAGTTTGCAACTACTTTACTTTTGGAGAAAATTCAAAACATTCATTATTCAATAGAGCCCAATAGCAAAAACCAGTGTTTTGAATGAAGAATCACATTTCTTGGTAGAATCATGCAGGTTTGAAATTTTTGATGGTTTTTTACTCCTCTCAACAGCCCAAACAAGTTTCTAAAAGGATGAGTTTGCAACTACTTTACTTTTGGAGAAAATTCAAAACATTCATTATTCAATAGGGCCCAAACTATCAAAAACCAGCGGTTTGAATGAACACTCACATTTCTTGGTAGAATCGTGCAGGACTGAAATTTTTGATGTTTTTCTACTCCTCTCATGAGCCCAAACAAGTCTCTAAAAGGATGAGTTTGCAACTACTTTACTTTTGGATAAAATTCAAAACATTCATTATTCAATAGAGCCCAATAGCAAAAATCAGGTTTTGAATGAAGAATCACATTTCTTGGTAGAATCATTCAGGATTGAAATTTTTGATGGTTTTTTACTCCTCTCAACAGCCCAAACAAGTTTCTAAAAGGATGAGTTTGCAACTACTTTACTTTTGGAGAAAATTCAAAACATTCATTATTCAATAGGGCCCAAAATATCAAAAACCAGCGGTTTGAATGAACACACATTTCTTTGTAGAATCGAGCAGGACTGAAATTTTTGATGTTTTTCTACTCCTCTCATGAGCCCAAACAAGTTTCTAAAAGGATGAGTTTGCAACTACTTTACTTTTAGAGAAAATTCAAAACATTCATTATTCAATAGAGCCCAATAGCAAAAATCAGGTTTTGAATGAAGAATCACATTTCTTGGTAGAATCATGCAGGATTGAAATTTTTGATGGTTTTTTACTCCTCTCAACAGCCCAAACAAGTTTCTAAAAGGATGAGTTTGCAACTACTTTACTTTTGGAGAAAATTCAAAACATTCATTATTCAATAGGGCCAAAAATATAAAAAACCAGCGGTTTGAATGAACACACATTTCTTGGTAGAATCGTGCAGGACTGAAATTTTTGATGTTTTTATACTCCTCTCATGAGCCCAAACAAGTCTCTAAAAGGATGAGTTTGCAACTACTTTACTTTTGGAGAAAATTCAAAACATTCATTATTCAATAGAGCCCAATAGCAAAAATCAGCATTTTAAATGAAGAATCACATTTCTTGGTAGAATCATGCAGGATTGAAATTTTTGATGGTTTTTTACTCCTCTCAACAGCCCAAACAAGTTTCTAAAAGGATGAGTTTGCAACTACTTTACTTTTGGAGAAAATTCAAAACATTCATTATTCAATAGGGCCCAAACTATCAAAAACCAGCAGTTTGAATGAGCACTCACATTTCTTGGTAGAATCGTGCAGGACTGAAATTTTTCATGTTCTTCTACTCCTCTCATGAGACCCAACAAGACTCTAAAAGGATGAGTTTGCAACTACTTTACTTTTGGAGAAAATTCAAAACATTCATTATTCAATAGAGCCCAATAGCAAAAACCAGCGTTTTGAATGAAGAATCACATTTCTTGGTAGAATCATGCAGGATTGAAATTTTTGATGGTTTTTTACTCCGCTCAACAGCCCAAACAAGTTTCTAAAAGGATGAGTTTGCAACTACTTTACTTTTGGAGAAAATTCAAAACATTCATTATTCAATAGGGCCCAAACTCAAAAACCAGCGGTTTGAATGAACACTCACATTTTTTGGTAGAATCGTGCAGGACTGAAATTTTTGATGTTGTTCTACTCATCTCATGATCCCAAACAAGACTCTAAAAGGATGAGTTTGCAACTACATTACTTTTGGAGAAAATTCAAAACATTCATTATTCAATAGAGCCCAATAGCAAAAACCAGCGTTTTGAATGAAGAATCACATTTCTTGGTAGAATCATGCAGGATTGAAATTTTTGATGGTTTTTTACTCCTCTCAACAGCCCAAACAAGTTTCTAAAAGGATGAGTTTGCAACTACTTTACTTTTGGAGAAAATTCAAAACATTCATTATTCAATAGGGCCCAAAATATCAAAAACCAGCGGTTTGAATGAACACACATTTCTTGGCAGAATCGTGCAGGATTGAAATTTTTGATGTTTTTCTACTCCTCTCATGAGCCCAAACAAGTCTCTAAAAGGATGAGTTTGCAACTACTTTACTTTTGGATAAAATTCAAAACATTCATTATTCAAGAGCCCAATAGCAAAAATCAGGTTTTGAATGAAGAATCACATTTCTTGGTAGAATCATTCAGGATTGAAATTTTTGATGGTTTTTTACTCCTCTCAACAGCCCAAACAAGTTTCTAAAAGGATGAGTTTGCAACTACTTTACTTTTGGAGAAAATTCAAAACATTCATTATTCAAAAGGGCCCAAAATATCAAAAACCAGCGGTTTGAATGAACACACATTTCTTGGTAGAATCGTGCAGGACTGAAATTTTTGATGTTTTTCTACTCCTCTCATGAGCCCAAACAAGTCTCTAAAAGGATGAGTTTGCAACTACTTTACTTTTGGAGAAAATTCAAAACATTCATTATTCAATAGAGCCCAATAGCAAAAATCAGCGTTTTGAATGAAGAATCACATTTCTTGGTAGAATCATGCAGGATTGAAATTTTTGATGGTTTTTTACTCCTCTCAACAGCCCAAACAAGTTTCTAAAAGGATGAGTTTGCAACTACTGTACTTTTGGAGAAAATTCAAAACATTCATTATTCAATAGGGCCCAAACTATCAAAAACCAGCGGTTTGAATGAACACTCACATTTCTTGGTAGAATCGTGCAGGACTGTAATTTTTGATGTTTTTCTACTCCTCTCATGAGCCCAAACAAGACTCTAAAAGGATGAGTTTGCAACTACTTTACTTTTGGAGAAAATTCAAAACATTCATTATTCAATAGAGCCCAATAGCAAAAACCAGCGTTTTGAATGAAGAATCACATTTCTTGGTAGAATCATGCAGGATTGAAATTTTTGATGGTTATTTACTCCTCTCAACAGCCCAAACAAGTTTCTAAAAGGATGAGTTTGCAACTACTTTACTTTTGGAGAAAATTAAAAACATTCATTATTCAATAGGGCCCAAACTATCAAAAACCAGCGGTTTGAATGAACACTCACATTTCTTGGTAGAATCGTGCAGGACTGAAATTTTTGATGTTTTTCTACTCCTCTCATGAGCCCAAACAAGTCTCTAAAAGGATGAGTTTGCAACTACTTTACTTTTGGAGAAAATTCAAAACATTCATTATTCAATAGAGCCCAATAGCAAAAATCAGGTTTTGAATGAAGAATCACATTTCTTGGTAGAATCATGCAGGATTGAAATTTTTGATGGTTTTTTACTCCTCTCAACAGCCCAAACAAGTTTCTAAAAGGATGAGTTTGCAACTACTTTACTTTTGGAGAAAATTCAAAACATTCATTATTCAATAGGGCCCAAAATATCAAAAACCAGCGGTTTGAATGAACACACATTTCTTGGCAGAATCGTGCAGGATTGAAATTTTTGATGTTTTTCTACTCCTCTCATGAGCCCAAACAAGTCTCTAAAAGGATGAGTTTGCAACTACTTTACTTTTGGATAAAATTCAAAACATTCATTATTCAATAGAGCCCAATAGCAAAAATCAGGTTTTGAATGAAGAATCACATTTCTTGGTAGAATCATTCAGGATTGAAATTTTTGATGGTTTTTTACTCCTCTCAACAGCCCAAACAAGTTTCTAAAAGGATGAGTTTGCAACTACTTTACTTTTGGAGAAAATTCAAAACATTCATTATTCAAAAGGGCCCAAAATATCAAAAACCAGCGGTTTGAATGAACACACATTTCTTGGTAGAATCGTGCAGGACTGAAATTTTTGATGTTTTTCTACTCCTCTCATGAGCCCAAACAAGTCTCTAAAAGGATGAGTTTGCAACTACTTTACTTTTGGAGAAAATTCAAAACATTCATTATTCAATAGAGCCCAATAGCAAAAATCAGCGTTTTGAATGAAGAATCACATTTCTTGGTAGAATCATGCAGGATTGAAATTTTTGATGGTTTTTTACTCCTCTCAACAGCCCAAACAAGTTTCTAAAAGGATGAGTTTGCAACTACTGTACTTTTGGAGAAAATTCAAAACATTCATTATTCAATAGGGCCCAAACTATCAAAAACCAGCGGTTTGAATGAACACTCACATTTCTTGGTAGAATCGTGCAGGACTGTAATTTTTGATGTTTTTCTACTCCTCTCATGAGCCCAAACAAGACTCTAAAAGGATGAGTTTGCAACTACTTTACTTTTGGAGAAAATTCAAAACATTCATTATTCAATAGAGCCCAATAGCAAAAACCAGCGTTTTGAATGAAGAATCACATTTCTTGGTAGAATCATGCAGGATTGAAATTTTTGATGGTTTTTTACTCCTCTCAACAGCCCAAACAAGTTTCTAAAAGGATGAGTTTGCAACTACTTTACTTTTGGAGAAAATTAAAAACATTCATTATTCAATAGGGCCCAAACTATCAAAAACCAGCGGTTTGAATGAACACTCACATTTCTTGGTAGAATCGTGCAGGACTGAAATTTTTGATGTTTTTCTACTCCTCTCATGAGCCCAAACAAGTTTCTAAAAGGATGAGTTTGCAACTACTTTACTTTTGGAGAAAATTCAAAACATTCATTATTCAATAGGGCCCAAACTCAAAAACCAGCGGTTTGAATGAACACTCACATTTCTTGGTAGAATCGTGCAGGACTGAAATTTTTGATGTTTTTCTACTCATCTCATGATCCCAAACAAGACTCTAAAAGGATGAGTTTGCAACTACATTACTTTTGGAGAAAATTCAAAACATTCATTATTCAATAGAGCCCAATAGCAAAAACCAGCGTTTTGAATGAAGAATCACATTTCTTGGTAGAATCATGCAGGATTGAAATTTTTGATGGTTTTTTACTCCTCTCAACAGCCCAAACAAGTTTCTAAAAGGATGAGTTTGCAACTACTTTACTTTTGGAGAAAATTCAAAACATTCATTATTCAATAGGGCCCAAAATATCAAAAACCAGCGGTTTGAATGAACACACATTTCTTGGCAGAATCGTGCAGGACTGAAATTTTTGATGTTTTTCTACTCCTCTCATGAGCCCAAACAAGTCTCTAAAAGGATGAGTTTGCAACTACTTTACTTTTGGATAAAATTCAAAACATTCATTATTCAATAGAGCCCAATAGCAAAAATCAGGTTTTGAATGAAGAATCACATTTCTTGGTAGAATCATTCAGGATTGAAATTTTTGATGGTTTTTTACTCCTCTCAACAGCCCAAACAAGTTTCTAAAAGGATGAGTTTGCAACTACTTTACTTTTGGAGAAAATTCAAAACATTCATTATTCAAAAGGGCCCAAAATATCAAAAACCAGCGGTTTGAATGAACACACATTTCTTGGTAGAATCGTGCAGGACTGAAATTTTTGATGTTTTTCTACTCCTCTCATGAGCCCAAACAAGTCTCTAAAAGGATGAGTTTGCAACTACTTTACTTTTGGAGAAAATTCAAAACATTCATTATTCAATAGAGCCCAATAGCAAAAATCAGGTTTTGAATGAAGAATCACATTTCTTGGTAGAATCATGCAGGATTGAAATTTTTGATGGTTTTTTTACTCCTCTCAACAGCCCAAACAAGTTTCTAAAAGGATGAGTTTGCAACTACTTTACTTTTGGAGAAAATTCAAAACATTCATTATTCAATAGGGCCCAAATTATCAAAAACCAGCGGTTTGAATGAACACACATTTCTTGGTAGAATCGTGCAGGACTGAAATTTTTGATGTTTTTCTACTCCTATCATGAGCCCAAACAAGTCTCTAGAAGGATGAGTTTGCAACTACTTTACTTTTGGAGAAAATTCAAAACAGTCATTATTCAATAGAGCCCAATAGCAAAAATCTGCGTTTTAAATGAAGAATCACATTTCTTGGTAGAATCATGCAGGATTTAAATTTTTGATGGTTTTTTACTCCTCTCAACAGCCCAAACAAGTTTCTAAAAGGATGAGTTTGCAACTACTTTACTTTTGGAGAAAATTCAAAACATTCATTATTCAATAGGGCCCAAACTATCAAAAACCAGCTGTTTGAATGAACACTCACATTTCTTGGTAGAATCGTGCAGGACTGAAATTTTTGATGTTATTCTACTCCTCTCATTAGCCCAAACAAGACTCTAAAAGGATGAGTTTGCAACTACTTTACTTTTGGAGAAAATTCAAAACATTCATTATTCAATAGATGCCATTAGCAAAAGCCAGCGTTTTGAATGAAGAATCACATTTCTTGGTAGAATCATGCAGGATTGAAATTTTTGATGGTTTTTTACTCCGCTCAACAGCCCAAACAAGTCTCTAAAAGGATGAGTTTGCAACTACTTTACTTTTGGAGAAAATTCAAAACATTCATTATTCAATAGAGCCCAATAGCAAAAATCAGGTTTTGAATGAAGAATCACATTTCTTGGTAGAATCATGCAGGATTGAAATTTTTGATGGTTTTTTACTCCTCTCAACAGCCCAAACAAGTTTCTAAAAGGATGAGTTTACAACTACTTTACTTTTGGAGAAAATTCAAAACATTCATTATTCAATAGGGCCCAAACTATCAAAAACCAGCGGTTTGAATGAACACTCACATTTCTTGGTAGAATCGTGCAGGACTGAAATTTTTGATGTTTTTCTACTCATCTCATGATCCCAAACAAGACTCTAAAAGGATGAGTTTGCAACTACTTTACTTTTGGAGAAAATTCAAAACATTCATTATTCAATAGAGCCCAATAGCAAAAACCAGCGTTTTGAATGAAGAATCACATTTCTTGGTAGAATCATGCAGGATTGAAATTTTTGATGGTTTTTTACTCCTCTCAACAGCCCAAACAAGTTTCTAAAAGGATGAGTTTGCAACTACTTTACTTTTGGAGAAAATTCAAAACATTCATTATTCAATAGGGCCCAAAATATCAAAAACCAGCGGTTTGAATGAACACACATTTCTTGGTAGAATCGAGCAGGACTGAAATTTTTGATGTTTTTCTACTCCTCTTATGAGCCCAAACAAGTCTCTAAAAGGATGAGTTTGCAACTACTTTACTTTTAGAGAAAATTCAAAACATTCATTATTCAATAGAGCCCAATAGCAAAAATCAGGTTTTGAATGAAGAATCACATTTCTTGGTAGAATCATGCAGGATTGAAATTTTTGATGGATTTTTACTCCTCTCAACAGCCCAAACAAGTTTCTAAAAGGATGAGTTTGCAACTACTTTACTTTTGGAGAAAATTCAAAACATTCATTATTCAATAGGGCCCAAACTATCAAAAACCAGCGGTTTGAATGAACACTCATATTTCTTGGTAGAATCATGCAGGACTGAAATTTTTGATGTTTTTCTACTCCTCTCATGAGCCCAAACAAGTCTCTAAAAGGATGAGTTTGCAACTACTTTACTTTTGGAGAAAATTCAAAACATTCATTATTCAATAGAGCCCAATAGCAAAAACCAGTGTTTTGAATGAAGAATCACATTTCTTGGTAGAATCATGCAGGTTTGAAATTTTTGATGGTTTTTTACTCCTCTCAACAGCCCAAACAAGTTTCTAAAAGGATGAGTTTGCAACTACTTTACTTTTGGAGAAAATTCAAAACATTCATTATTCAATAGGGCCCAAACTATCAAAAACCAGCGGTTTGAATGAACACTCACATTTCTTGGTAGAATCGTGCAGGACTGAAATTTTTGATGTTTTTCTACTCCTCTCATGAGCCCAAACAAGTCTCTAAAAGGATGAGTTTGCAACTACTTTACTTTTGGAGAAAATTCAAAACATTCATTATTCAATAGAGCCCAATAGCAAAAACCAGCGTTTTGAATGAAGAATCACATTTCTTGGTAGAATCATGCAGGATTGAAATTTTTGATGGTTTTTTACTCCTCTCAACAGCCCAAACAAGTTTCTAAAAGGATGAGTTTGCAACTACTTTACTTTTGGAGAAAATTCAAAACATTCATTATTCAATAGGGCCCAAACTATCAAAAACCAGCGGTTTGAATGAACACTCACATTTCTTGGTAGAATCGTGCAGGACTGAAATTTTTGATGTTTTTCTACTCCTCTCATGAGCCCAAACAAGTCTCTAAAAGGATGAGTTTGCAACTACTTTACTTTTGGATAAAATTCAAAACATTCATTATTCAATAGAGCCCAATAGCAAAAACCAGCGTTTTGAATGAAGAATCACATTTCTTGGTAGAATCATGCAGGATTGAAATTTTTGATGGTTTTTTACTCCTCTCAACAGCCCAAACAAGTTTCTAAAAGGATGAGTTTGCAACTACTTTACTTTTGGAGAAAATTCAAAACATTCATTATTCAATAGGGCCAAAAATATAAAAAACCAGCGGTTTGAATGAACACACATTTCTTGGTAGAATCGTGCAGGACTGAAATTTTTGATGTTTTTCTACTCATCTCATGATCCCAAACAAGACTCTAAAAGGATGAGTTTGCAACTACATTACTTTTGGAGAAAATTCAAAACATTCATTATTCAATAGAGCCCAATAGCAAAAACCAGCGTTTTGAATGAAGAATCACATTTCTTGGTAGAATCATGCAGGATTGAAATTTTTGATGGTTTTTTACTCCTCTCAACAGCCCAAACAAGTTTCTAAAAGGATGAGTTTGCAACTACTGTACTTTTGGAGAAAATTCAAAACATTCATTATTCAATAGGGCCCAAACTATCAAAAACCAGCGGTTTGAATGAACACTCACATTTCTTGGTAGAATCGTGCAGGACTGAAATTTTTGATGTTTTTCTACTCCTCTCATGAGCCCAAACAAGTCTCTAAAAGGATGAGTTTGCAACTACTTTACTTTTGGAGAAAATTCAAAACATTCATTATTCAATAGAGCCCAATAGCAAAAATCAGGTTTTGAATGAAGAATCACATTTCTTGGTAGAATCATGCAGGTTTGAAATTTTTGATGGTTTTTTACTCCTCTCAACAGCCCAAACAAGTTTCTAAAAGGATGAGTTTGCAACTACTTTACTTTTGGAGAAAATTCAAAACATTCATTATTCAATAGGGCCCAAACTATCAAAAACCAGCGGTTTGAATGAACACTCACATTTCTTGGTAGAATCGTGCAGGACTGAAATTTTTGATGTTTTCTACTCATCTCATGATCCCAAACAAGACTCTAAAAGGATGAGTTTGCAACTACTTTACTTTTGGAGAAAATTCAAAACATTCATTATTCAATAGAGCCCAATAGCAAAAACCAGCGTTTTGAATGAAGAATCACATTTCTTGGTAGAATCATGCAGGATTGAAATTTTTGATGGTTTTTTAACTCCTCTCAACAGCCCAAACAAGTTTCTAAAAGGATGAATTTGCAACTACTTTACTTTTGGAGAAAATTCAAAACATTCATTATACAATAGGGCCCAAACTGTCAAAAACCAGCGGTTTGAATGAACACTCATATTTCTTGGTAGAATCGTGCAGGACTGAAATTTTTGATGTTTTTCTACTCCTCTCATGAGCCCAAACAAGTCTCTAAAAGGATGAGTTTGCAACTACTTTACTTTTGGAGAAAATTCAAAACATTCATTATTCAATAGAGCCCAATAGCAAAAACCAGCGTTTTGAATGAAGAATCACATTTCTTGGTAGAATCATGCAGGATTGAAATTTTTGATGGTTTTTTACTCCTCTCAACAGCCCAAACAAGTTTCTAAAAGGATGAGTTTGCAACTACTTTACTTTTGGAGAAAATTCAAAACATTCATTATTCAATAGGGCCCAAACTATCAAAAACCAGCGGTTTGAATGAACACTCACATTTCTTGGTAGAATCGTGCAGGACTGAAATTTTTGATGTTTTTCTACTCATCTCATGATCCCAAACAAGACTCTAAAAGGATGAGTTTGCAACTACTTTACTTTTGGAGAAAATTCAAAACATTCATTATTCAATAGAGCCCAATAGCAAAAACCAGCGTTTTGAATGAAGAATCACATTTCTTGGTAGAATCATGCAGGATTGAAATTTTTGATGGTTTTTTACTCCTCTCAACAGCCCAAACAAGTTTCTAAAAGGATGAGTTTGCAACTGCTTTACTTTTGGAGAAAATTCAAAACATTCATTATTCAATAGGGCCAAAAATATAAAAAACCAGCGGTTTGAATGAACACACATTTCTTGGTAGAATCGTGCAGGACTGAAATTTTTGATGTTTTTCTACTCATCTCATGATCCCAAACAAGACTCTAAAAGGATGAGTTTGCAACTACATTACTTTTGGAGAAAATTCAAAACATTCATTATTCAATAGAGCCCAATAGCAAAAACCAGCGTTTTGAATGAAGAATCACATTTCTTGGTAGAATCATGCAGGATTGAAATTTTTGATGGTTTTTTACTCCTCTCAACAGCCCAAACAAGTTTCTAAAAGGATGAGTTTGCAACTACTGTACTTTTGGAGAAAATTCAAAACATTCATTATTCAATAGGGCCCAAACTATCAAAAACCAGCGGTTTGAATGAACACTCACATTTCTTGGTAGAATCGTGCAGGACTGTAATTTTTGATGTTTTTCTACTCCTCTCATGAGCCCAAACAAGACTCTAAAAGGATGAGTTTGCAACTACTTTACTTTTTGAGAAAATTCAAAACATTCATTATTCAATAGAGCCCAATAGCAAAAGCCAGCGTTTTGAATGAAGAATCACATTTCTTGGTAGAATCATGCAGGATTGAAATTTTTGATGGTTTTTTACTCATCTCAACAGCCCAAACAAGTTTCTAAAAGGATGAGTTTGCAACTACTTTACTTTTGGAGAAAATTCAAAACATTCATTATTCAATAGAGCCCAATAGCAAAAACCAGCGTTTTGAATGAAGAATCACATTTCTTGGTAGAATCATGCAGGATTGAAATTTTTGATGGTTTTTTACTCCTCTCAACAGCCCAAACAAGTTTCTAAAAGGATGAGTTTGCAACTACTTTACTTTTGGAGAAAATTCAAAACATTCATTATTCAATAGGGCCCAAAATATCAAAAACCAGCGGTTTGAATGAACACACATTTCTTGGCAGAATCGTGCAGGACTGAAATTTTTGATGTTTTTCTACTCCTCTCATGAGCCCAAACAAGTCTCTAAAAGGATGAGTTTGCAACTACTTTACTTTTGGATAAAATTCAAAACATTCATTATTCATTAGAGCCCAATAGCAAAAATCAGGTTTTGAATGAAGAATCACATTTCTTGGTAGAATCATTCAGGATTGAAATTTTTGATGGTTTTTTACTCCTCTCAACAGCCCAAACAAGTTTCTAAAAGGATGAGTTTGCAACTACTTTACTTTTGGAGAAAATTCAAAACATTCATTATTCAAAAGGGCCCAAAATATCAAAAACCAGCGGTTTGAATGAACACACATTTCTTGGTAGAATCGTGCAGGACTGAAATTTTTGATGTTTTTCTACTCCTCTCATGAGCCCAAACAAGTCTCTAAAAGGATGAGTTTGCAACTACTTTACTTTTGGAGAAAATTCAAAACATTCATTATTCAATAGAGCCCAATAGCAAAAATCAGGTTTTGAATGAAGAATCACATTTCTTGGTAGAATCATGCAGGATTGAAATTTTTGATGGTTTTTTTACTCCTCTCAACAGCCCAAACAAGTTTCTAAAAGGATGAGTTTGCAACTACTTTACTTTTGGAGAAAATTCAAAACATTCATTATTCAATAGGGCCCAAATTATCAAAAACCAGCGGTTTGAATGAACACACATTTCTTGGTAGAATCGTGCAGGACTGAAATTTTTGATGTTTTTCTACTCCTCTCATGAGCCCAAACAAGTCTCTAGAAGGATGAGTTTGCAACTACTTTACTTTTGGAGAAAATTCAAAACAGTCATTATTCAATAGAGCCCAATAGCAAAAATCTGCGTTTTAAATGAAGAATCACATTTCTTGGTAGAATCATGCAGGATTTAAATTTTTGATGGTTTCTTACTCCTCTCAACAGCCCAAACAAGTTTCTAAAAGGATGAGTTTGCAACTACTTTACTTTTGGAGAAAATTCAAAACATTCATTATTCAATAGGGCCCAAACTATCAAAAACCAGCGGTTTGAATGAACACTCACATTTCTTGGTAGAATCGTGCAGGACCGAAATTTTTGATGTTATTCTACTCCTCTCATGAGCCCAAACAAGACTCTAAAAGGATGAGTTTGCAACTACTTTACTTTTGGAGAAAATTCAAAACATTCATTATTCAATAGATGCCATTAGCAAAAGCCAGCGTTTTGAATGAAGAATCACATTTCTTGGTAGAATCATGCAGGATTGAAATTTTTGATGGTTTTTTACTCCTCTCAACAGCCCAAACAAGTCTCTAAAAGGATGAGTTTGCAACTACTTTACTTTTGGAGAAAATTCAAAACATTCATTATTCAATAGAGCCCAATAGCAAAAATCAGGTTTTGAATGAAGAATCACATTTCTTGGTAGAATCATGCAGGATTGAAATTTTTGATGGTTTTTTACTCCTCTCAACAGCCCAAACAAGTTTCTAAAAGGATGAGTTTACAACTACTTTACTTTTGGAGAAAATTCAAAACATTCATTATTCAATAGGGCCCAAACTATCAAAAACCAGCGGTTTGAATGAACACTCACATTTCTTGGTAGAATCGTGCAGGACTGAAATTTTTGATGTTTTTCTACTTATCTCATGATCCCAAACAAGACTCTAAAAGGATGAGTTTGCAACTACTTTACTTTTGGAGAAAATTCAAAACATTCATTATTCAATAGAGCCCAATAGCAAAAACCAGCGTTTTGAATGAAGAATCACATTTCTTGGTAGAATCATGCAGGATTGAAATTTTTGATGGTTTTTTAACTCCTCTCAACAGCCCAAACAAGTTTCTAAAAGGATGAGTTTGCAACTACTTTACTTTTGGAGAAAATTCAAAACATTCATTATGCAATAGGGCCCAAACTGTCAAAAACCAGCGGTTTGAATGAACACTCACATTTCTTGGTAGAATCGTGCAGGACTGAAATTTTTGATGTTTTTCTACTCCTCTCATGAGCCCAAACAAGTCTCTAAAAGGATGAGTTTGCAACTACTTTACTTTTGGAGAAAATTCAAAACATTCATTATTCAATAGAGCCCAATAGCAAAAACCAGCGTTTTGAATGAAGAATCACATTTCTTGGTAGAATCATGCAGGATTGAAATTTTTGATGGTTTTTTACTCCTCTCAACAGCCCAAACAAGTTTCTAAAAGGATGAGTTTGCAACTACTTTACTTTTGGAGAAAATTCAAAACATTCATTATTCAATAGGGCCCAAACTATCAAAAACCAGCGGTTTGAATGAACACTCACATTTCTTGGTAGAATCGTGCAGGAGTGAAATTTTTGATGTTTTTCTACTCATCTCATGATCCCAAACAAGTCTCTAAAAGGATGAGTTTGCAACTACTTTACTTTTGGAGAAAATTCAAAACATTCATTATTCAATAGAGCCCAATAGCAAAAACCAGCGTTTTGAATGAAGAATCACATTTCTTGGTAGAATCATGCAGGATTGAAATTTTTGATGGTTTTTTACTCCTCTCAACAGCCCAAACAAGTTTCTAAAAGGATGAGTTTGCAACTACTTTACTTTTGGAGAAAATTCAAAACATTCATTATTCAATAGGGCCAAAAATATAAAAAACCAGCGGTTTGAATGAACACACATTTCTTGGTAGAATCGTGCAGGACTGAAATTTTTGATGTTTTTCTACTCATCTCATGATCCCAAACAAGACTCTAAAAGGATGAGTTTGCAACTACATTACTTTTGGAGAAAATTCAAAACATTCATTATTCAATAGAGCCCAATAGCAAAAACCAGCGTTTTGAATGAAGAATCACATTTCTTGGTAGAATCATGCAGGATTGAAATTTTTGATGGTTTTTTACTCCTCTCAACAGCCCAAACAAGTTTCTAAAAGGATGAGTTTGCAACTACTGTACTTTTGGAGAAAATTCAAAACATTCATTATTCAATAGGGCCCAAACTATCAAAAACCAGCGGTTTGAATGAACACTCACATTTCTTGGTAGAATCGTGCAGGACTGTAATTTTTGATGTTTTTCTACTCCTCTCATGAGCCCAAACAAGACTCTAAAAGGATGAGTTTGCAACTACTTTACTTTTTGAGAAAATTCAAAACATTCATTATTCAATAGAGCCCAATAGCAAAAGCCAGCGTTTTGAATGAAGAATCACATTTCTTGGTAGAATCATGCAGGTTTGAAATTTTTGATGGTTTTTTACTCCTCTCAACAGCCCAAACAAGTTTCTAAAAGGATGAGTTTGCAACTACTTTACTTTTGGAGAAAATTCAAAACATTCATTATTCAATAGGGCCCAAACTATCAAAAACCAGCGGTTTGAATGAACACTCACATTTCTTGGTAGAATCGTGCAGGACTGAAATTTTTGATGTTTTTCTACTCATCTCATGATCCCAAACAAGACTCTAAAAGGATGAGTTTGCAACTACTTTACTTTTGGAGAAAATTCAAAACATTCATTATTCAATAGAGCCCAATAGCAAAAACCAGCGTTTTGAATGAAGAATCACATTTCTTGGTAGAATCATGCAGGATTGAAATTTTTGATGGTTTTTTAACTCCTCTCAACAGCCCAAACAAGTTTCTAAAAGGATGAGTTTGCAACTACTTTACTTTTGAAGAAAATTCAAAACATTCATTATGCAATAGGGCCCAAACTGTCAAAAACCAGCGGTTTGAATGAACACTCACATTTCTTGGTAGAATCGTGCAGGACTGAAATTTTTGATGTTTTTCTACTCCTCTCATGAGCCCAAACAAGTCTCTAAAAGGATGAGTTTGCAACTACTTTACTTTTGGAGAAAATTCAAAACATTCATTATTCAATAGAGCCCAATAGCAAAAACCAGCGTTTTGAATGAAGAATCACATTTCTTGGTAGAATCATGCAGGATTGAAATTTTTGATGGTTTTTTACTCCTCTCAACAGCCCAAACAAGTTTCTAAAAGGATGAGTTTGCAACTACTTTACTTTTGGAGAAAATTCAAAACATTCATTATTCAATAGGGCCCAAACTATCAAAAACCAGCGGTTTGAATGAACACTCACATTTCTTGGTAGAATCGTGCAGGAGTGAAATTTTTGATGTTTTTCTACTCATCTCATGATCCCAAACAAGACTCTAAAAGGATGAGTTTGCAACTACTTTACTTTTGGAGAAAATTCAAAACATTCATTATTCAATAGAGCCCAATAGCAAAAACCAGCGTTTTGAATGAAGAATCACATTTCTTGGTAGAATCATGCAGGATTGAAATTTTTGATGGTTTTTTACTCCTCTCAACAGCCCAAACAAGTTTCTAAAAGGATGAGTTTGCAACTACTTTACTTTTGGAGAAAATTCAAAACATTCATTATTCAATAGGGCCAAAAATATAAAAAACCAGCGGTTTGAATGAACACACATTTCTTGGTAGAATCGTGCAGGACTGAAATTTTTGATGTTTTTCTACTCATCTCATGATCCCAAACAAGACTCTAAAAGGATGAGTTTGCAACTACATTATTTTTGGAGAAAATTCAAAACATTCATTATTCAATAGAGCCCAATAGCAAAAACCAGCGTTTTGAATGAAGAATCACATTTCTTGGTAGAATCATGCAGGATTGAAATTTTTGATGGTTTTTTACTCCTCTCAACAGCCCAAACAAGTTTCTAAAAGGATGAGTTTGCAACTACTTTACTTTTGGAGAAAATTCAAAACATTCATTATTCAATAGGGCCCAAAATATCAAAAACCAGCGGTTTGAATGAACACACATTTCTTGGCAGAATCGTGCAGGACTGAAATTTTTGATGTTTTTCTACTCCTCTCATGAGCCCAAACAAGTCTCTAAAAGGAAGAGTTTGCAACTACTTTACTTTTGGATAAAATTCAAAACATTCATTATTCAATAGAGCCCAATAGCAAAAATCAGGTTTTGAATGAAGAATCACATTTCTTGGTAGAATCATTCAGGATTGAAATTTTTGATGGTTTTTTACTCCTCTCAACAGCCCAAACAAGTTTCTAAAAGGATGAGTTTGCAACTACTTTACTTTTGGAGAAAATTCAAAACATTCATTATTCAAAAGGGCCCAAAATATCAAAAACCAGCGGTTTGAATGAACACACATTTCTTGGTAGAATCGTGCAGGACTGAAATTTTTGATGTTTTTCTACTCCTCTCATGAGCCCAAACAAGTCTCTAAAAGGATGAGTTTGCAACTACTTTACTTTTGGAGAAAATTCAAAACATTCATTATTCAATAGAGCCCAATAGCAAAAATCAGCATTTTGAATGAAGAATCACATTTCTTGGTAGAATCATGCAGGATTGAAATTTTTGATGGTTTTTTACTCCTCTCAACAGCCCAAACAAGTTTCTAAAAGGATGAGTTTGCAACTACTGTACTTTTGGAGAAAATTCAAAACATTCATTATTGAATAGGGCCCAAACTATCAAAAACCAGCGGTTTGAATGAACACTCACATTTCTTGGTAGAATCGTGCAGGACTGTAATTTTTGATGTTTTTCTACTCCTCTCATGAGCCCAAACAAGACTCTAAAAGGATGAGTTTGCAACTACTTTACTTTTGGAGAAAATTCAAAACATTCATTATTCAATAGAGCCCAATAGCAAAAACCAGCGTTTTGAATGAAGAATCACATTTCTTGGTAGAATCATGCAGGATTGAAATTTTTGATGGTTTTTTACTCCTCTCAACAGCCCAAACAAGTTTCTAAAAGGATGAGTTTGCAACTACTTTACTTTTGGAGAAAATTCAAAACATTCATTATTCAATAGGGCCCAAACTATCAAAAACCAGCGGTTTGAATGAACACTCACATTTCTTGGTAGAATCGTGCAGGACTGAAATTTTTGATGTTTTTCTACTCCTCTCATGAGCCCAAACAAGTCTCTAAAAGGATGAGTTTGCAACTACTTTACTTTTGGAGAAAATTCAAAACATTCATTATTCAATAGAGCCCAATAGCAAAAATCAGGTTTTGAATGAAGAATCACATTTCTTGGTAGAATCATGCAGGATTGAAATTTTTGATGTTTTTTTACTCCTCTCAACAGCCCAAACAAGTTTCTAAAAGGATGAGTTTGCAACTACTTTACTTTTGGAGAAAATTCAAAACATTCGTTATGCAATAGGGCCCAAACTGTCAAAAACCAGCGGTTTGAATGAACACTCACATTTCTTGGTAGAATCGTGCAGGACTGAAATTTTTGATGTTTTTCTACTCCTCTCATGAGCCCAAACAAGTCTCTAAAAGGATGAGTTTGCAACTACTTTACTTTTGGAGAAAATTCAAAACATTCATTATTCAATAGAGCCCAATAGCAAAAACCAGCGTTTTGAATGAAGAATCACATTTCTTGGTAGAATCATGCAGGATTGAAATTTTTGATGGTTTTTTACTCCTCTCAACAGCCCAAACAAGTTTCTAAAAGGATGAGTTTGCAACTACTTTACTTTTGGAGAAAATTCAAAACATTCATTATGCAATAAGGCCCAAACTGTCAAAAACCAGCGGTTTGAATGAACACTCACATTTCTTGGTAGAATCGTGCAGGACTGAAATTTTTGATGTTTTTCTACTCCTCTCATGAGCCCAAACAAGTCTCTAAAAGGATGAGTTTGCAACTACTTTACTTTTGGAGAAAATTCAAAACATTCATTATTCAATAGAGCCCAATAGCAAAAACCAGCGTTTTGAATGAAGAATCACATTTCTTGGTAGAATCATGCAGGATTGAAATTTTTGATGGTTTTTTACTCCTCTCAACAGCCCAAACAAGTTTCTAAAAGGATGAGTTTGCAACTACTTTACTTTTGGAGAAAATTCAAAACATTCATTATTCAATAGGGCCAAAAATATAAAAAACCAGCGTTTTGAATGAACACTCACATTTCTTGGTAGAATCGTGCAGGACTGAAATTTTTGATGTTTTTCTACTCATCTCATGATCCCAAACAAGTCTCTAAAAGGATGAGTTTGCAACTACATTACTTTTGGAGAAAATTCAAAACATTCATTATTCAATAGAGCCCAATAGCAAAAACCAGCGTTTTGAATGAAGAATCACATTTCTTGGTAGAATCATGCAGGATTGAAATTTTTGATGGTTTTTTACTCCTCTCAATAGCCCAAACAAGTTTCTAAAAGGATGAGTTTGCAACTACTTTACTTTTGGAGAAAATTCAAAACATTCATTATTCAATAGGGCCCAAAATATCAAAAACCAGCGGTTTGAATGAACACACATTTCTTTGTAGAATCGAGCAGGACTGAAATTTTTGATGTTTTTCTACTCCTCTCATGAGCCCAAACATGTCTCTAAAAGGATGAGTTTGCAACTACTTTACTTTTAGAGAAAATTCAAAACATTCATTATTCAATAGAGCCCAATATCAAAAATCAGCATTTTAAATGAAGAATCACATTTCTTGGTAGAATCATGCAGGATTGAAATTTTTGATGGTTTTTTACTCCTCTCAACAGCCCAAACAAGTTTCTAAAAGGATGAGTTTGCAACTACTTTACTTTTGGAGAAAATTCAAAACATTCATTATTCAATAGGGCCCAAACTATCAAAAACCAGCAGTTTGAATGAGCACTCACATTTCTTGGTAGAATCGTGCAGGACTGAAATTTTTCATGTTCTTCTACTCCTCTCATGAGACCCAACAAGACTCTAAAAGGATGAGTTTGCAACTACTTTACTTTTGGAGAAAATTCAAAACATTCATTATTCAATAGAGCCCAATAGCAAAAACCAGCGTTTTGAATGAAGAATCACATTTCTTGGTAGAATCATGCAGGATTGAAATTTTTGATGGTTTTTTACTCCTCTCAACAGCCCAAACAAGTTTCTAAAAGGATGAGTTTGCAACTACTTTACTTTTGGAGAAAATTCAAAACATTCATTATTCAATAGGGCCCAAACTCAAAAACCAGCGGTTTGAATGAACACTCACATTTCTTGGTAGAATCGTGCAGGACTGAAATTTTTGATGTTTTTCTACTCATCTCATGATCCCAAACAAGACTCTAAAAGGATGAGTTTGCAACTACATTACTTTTGGAGAAAATTCAAAACATTAATTATTCAATAGAGCCCAATAGCAAAAACCAGCGTTTTGAATGAAGAATCACATTTCTTGGTAGAATCATGCAGGATTGAAATTTTTGATGGTTTTTTACTCCTCTCAACAGCCCAAACAAGTTTCTAAAAGGATGAGTTTGCAACTACTTTACTTTTGGAGAAAATTCAAAACATTCATTATGCAATAGGGCCCAAACTGTCAAAAACCAGCGGTTTGAATGAACACTCACATTTCTTGGTAGAATCGTGCAGGACTGAAATTTTTGATGTTTTTCTACTCCTCTCATGAGCCCAAACAAGTCTCTAAAAGGATGAGTTTGCAACTACTTTACTTTTGGAGAAAATTCAAAACATTCATTATTCAATAGAGCCCAATAGCAAAAACCAGCGTTTTGAATGAAGAATCACATTTCTTGGTAGAATCATGCAGGATTGAAATTTTTGATGGTTTTTTACTCCTCTCAACAGCCCAAACAAGTTTCTAAAAGGATGAGTTTGCAACTACTTTACTTTTGGAGAAAATTCAAAACATTCATTATTCAATAGGGCCCAAACTATCAAAAACCAGCGGTTTGAATGAACACTCACATTTCTTGGTAGAATCGTGCAGGACTGAAATTTTTGATGTTTTCTACTCATCTCATGATCCCAAACAAGACTCTAAAAGGATGAGTTTGCAACTACTTTACTTTTGGAGAAAATTCAAAACATTCATTATTCAATAGAGCCCAATAGCAAAAACCAGCGTTTTGAATGAAGAATCACATTTCTTGGTAGAATCATGCAGGATTGAAATTTTTGATGGTTTTTTACTCCTCTCAACAGCCCAAACAAGTTTCTAAAAGGATGAGTTTGCAACTACTTTACTTTTGGAGAAAATTCAAAACATTCATTATTCAATAGGGCCCAAAATATCAAAAACCAGCGGTTTGAATGAACACACATTTCTTTGTAGAATCGAGCAGGACTGAAATTTTTGATGTTTTTCTACTCCTCTCATGAGCCCAAACAAGTCTCTAAAAGGATGAGTTTGCAACTACTTTACTTTTAGAGAAAATTGAAAACATTCATTATTCAATAGAGCCCAATAGCAAAAATCAGGTTTTGAATGAAGAATCACATTTCTTGGTAGAATCATGCAGGATTGAAATTTTTGATGGTTTTTTACTCCTCTCAACAGCCCAAACAAGTTTCTAAAAGGATGAGTTTGCAACTACTTTACTTTTGGAGAAAATTCAAAACATTCATTATTTAATAGGGCCAAAAATATAAAAAAACAGCGGTTTGAATGAACACACATTTCTTGGTAGAATCGTGCAGGACTGAAATTTTTGATGTTTTTCTACTCCTCTCATGAGCCCAAACAAGTCTCTAAAAGGATGAGTTTGCAACTACTTTACTTTTGGAGAAAATTCAAAACATTCATTATTCAATAGGGCCCAAACTCAAAAACCAGCGGTTTGAATGAACACTCACATTTCTTGGTAGAATCGTGCAGGACTGAAATTTTTCATGTTCTTCTACTCCTCTCATGAGACCCAACAAGACTCTAAAAGGATGAGTTTGCAACTACTTTGCTTTTGGAGAAAATTCAAAACATTCATTATTCAATAGAGCCCAATAGCAAAAACCAGCGTTTTGAATGAAGAATCACATTTCTTGGTAGAATCATGCAGGATTGAAATTTTTGATGGTTTTTTACTCCTCTCAACAGCCCAAACAAGTTTCTAAAAGGATGAGTTTGCAACTACTTTACTTTTGGAGAAAATTCAAAACATTCATTATTCAATAGGGCCCAAACTCAAAAACCAGCGGTTTGAAAGAACACTCAAATTTCTTGGTAGAATCGTGCAGGACTGAAATTTTTGATGTTTTTCTACTCATCTCATGATCCCAAACAAGACTCTAAAAGGATGAGTTTGCAACTACATTACTTTTGGAGAAAATTCAAAACATTCATTATTCAATAGAGCCCAATAGCAAAAACCAGCGTTTTGAATGAAGAATCACATTTCTTGGTAGAATCATGCAGGATTGAAATTTTTGATGGTTTTTTACTCCTCTCAACAGCCCAAACAAGTTTCTAAAAGGATGAGTTTGCAACTACTTTACTTTTGGAGAAAATTCAAAACATTCATTATTCAATAGGGCCCAAAATATCAAAAACCAGCGGTTTGAATGAACACACATTTCTTGGCAGAATCATGCAGGACTGAAATTTTTGATGTTTTTCTACTCCTCTCATGAGCCCAAACAAGTCTCTAAAAGGATGAGTTTGCAACTACTTTACTTTTGGATAAAATTCAAAACATTCATTATTCAATAGAGCCCAATAGCAAAAATCAGGTTTTGAATGAAGAATCACATTTCTTGGTAGAATCATTCAGGATTGAAATTTTTGATGGTTTTTTACTCCTCTCAACAGCCCAAACAGGTTTCTAAAAGGATGAGTTTGCAACTACTTTACTTTTGGAGAAAATTCAAAACATTCATTATTCAAAAGGGCCCAAAATATCAAAAACCAGCGGTTTGAATGAACACACATTTCTTGGTAGAATCGTGCAGGACTGAAATTTTTGATGTTTTTCTACTCCTCTCATGAGCCCAAACAAGTCTCTAAAAGGATGAGTTTGCAACTACTTTACTTTTGGAGAAAATTCAAAACATTCATTATTCAATAGAGCCCAATATCAAAAACCAGCGTTTTGAATGAAGAATCACATTTCTTGGTAGAATCATGCAGGATTGAAATTTTTGATGTTTTTTTACTCCTCTCAACAGCCCAAACAAGTTTCTAAAAGGATGAGTTTGCAACTACTTTACTTTTAGAGAAAATTCAAAACATTCATTATTCAATAGAGCCCAATAGCAAAAATCAGGTTTTGAATGAAGAATCACATTTCTTGGTAGAATCATGCAGGATTGAAATTTTTGATGGTTTTTTACTCCTCTCAACAGCCTAAACAAGTTTCTAAAAGGATGAGTTTGCAACTACTTTACTTTTGGAGAAAATTCAAAACATTCATTATTCAATAGGGCCAAAAATATAAAAAAACAGCGGTTTGAATGAACACACATTTCTTGGTAGAATCGTGCAGGACTGAAATTTTTGATGTTTTTCTACTCATCTCATGATCCCAAACAAGACTCTAAAAGGATGAGTTTGCAACTACATTACTTTTGGAGAAAATTCAAAACATTCATTATTCAATAGAGCCCAATAGCAAAAACCAGCGTTTTGAATGAAGAATCACATTTCTTGGTAGAATCATGCAGGATTGAAATTTTTGATGGTTTTTTACTCCTCTCAACAGCCCAAACAAGTTTCTAAAAGGATGAGTTTGCAACTACTTTACTTTTGGAGAAAATTCAAAACATTCATTATTCAATAAGGCCCAAACTATCGAAAACCAGCGGTTTGAATGAACACTCACATTTCTTGGTAGAATCGTGCAGGACTGAAATTTTTGATGTTTTTCTACTCATCTCATGATCCCAAACAAGACTCTAAAAGGATGAGTTTGCAACTACTTTACTTTTAGAGAAAATTCAAAACATTCATTATTCAATAGAGCCCAATAGCAAAAATCAGGTTTTGAATGAAGAATCACATTTCTTGGTAGAATCATGCAGGATTGAAATTTTTGATGGTTTTTTACTCCTCTCAAAAGCCCAAACAAGTTTCTAAAAGGATGAGTTTGCAACTACTTTACTTTTAGAGAAAATTCAAAACATTCATTATTCAATAGAGCCCAATAGCAAAAACCAGCGTTTTGAATGAAGAATCACATTTCTTGGTAGAATCATGCAGGATTGAAATTTTTGATGGTTTTTTACTCCTCTCAACAGCCCAAACAAGTTTTTAAAAGGATGAGTTTGCAACTACTTTACTTTTGGAGAAAATTCAAAACATTCATTATTCAATAGGGCCCAAACTATCAAAAACCAGCGGTTTGAATGAACACTCACATTTCTTGGTAGAATCGTGCAGGACTGAAATTTTTGATGTTTTTCTACTCATCTCATGATCCCAAACAAGACTCTAAAAGGATGAGTTTGCAACTACTTTACTTTTGGAGAAAATTCAAAACATTCATTATTCAATAGAGCCCAATAGCAAAAACCAGCGTTTTGAATGAAGAATCACATTTCTTGGTAGAATCATGCAGGATTGAAATTTTTGATGGTTTTTTACTCCTCTCAACAGCCCAAACAAGTTTCTAAAAGGATGAGTTTGCAACTACTTTACTTTTGGAGAAAATTCAAAACATTCATTATTCAATAGGGCCCAAAATATCAAAAACCAGCGGTTTGAATGAACACACATTTCTTTGTAGAATCGAGCAGGACTGAAATTTTTGATGTTTTTCTACTCCTCTCATGAGCCCAAACAAGTCTCTAAAAGGATGAGTTTGCACTACTTTACTTTTAGAGAAAATTCAAAACATTCATTATTCAATAGAGCCCAATAGCAAAAATCAGGTTTTGAATGAAGAATCACATTTCTTGGTAGAATCATGCAGGATTGAAATTTTTGATGGTTTTTTACTCCTCTCAACAGCCCAAACAAGTTTCTAAAAGGATGAGTTTGCAACTACTTTACTTTTGGAGAAAATTCAAAACATTCATTATTCAATAGGGCCAAAAATATAAAAAACCAGCGGTTTGAATGAACACACATTTCTTGGTAGAATCGTGCAGGACTGAAATTTTTGATGTTTTTCTACTCCTCTCATGAGCCCAAACAAGTCTCTAAAAGGATGAGTTTGCAACTACTTTACTTTTGGAGAAAATTCAAAACATTCATTATTCAATAGAGCCCAATAGCAAAAATCAGCATTTTAAATGAAGAATCACATTTCTTGGTAGAATCATGCAGGATTGAAATTTTTGATGGTTTTTTACTCCTCTCAACAGCCCAAACAAGTTTCTAAAAGGATGAGTTTGCAACTACTTTACTTTTGGAGAAAATTCAAAACATTCATTATTCAATAGGGCCCAAACTATCAAAAACCAGCAGTTTGAATGAGCACTCACATTTCTTGGTAGAATCGTGCAGGACTGAAATTTTTCATGTTCTTCTACTCCTCTCATGAGACCCAACAAGACTCTAAAAGGATGAGTTTGCAACTACTTTACTTTTGGAGAAAATTCAAAACATTCATTATTCAATAGAGCCCAATAGCAAAAACCAGCGTTTTGAATGAAGAATCACATTTCTTGGTAGAATCATGCAGGATTGAAATTTTTGATGGTTTTTTACTCCTCTCAACAGCCCAAACAAGTTTCTAAAAGGATGAGTTTGCAACTACTTTACTTTTGGAGAAAATTCAAAACATTCATTATTCAATAGGGCCCAAAATATCAAAAAACAGCGGTTTGAATGAACACACATTTCTTTGTAGAATCGAGCAGGACTGAAATTTTTGATGTTTTTCTACTCCTCTCATGAGCCCAAACAAGTCTCTAAAAGGATGAGTTTGCACTACTTTACTTTTAGAGAAAATTCAAAACATTCATTATTCAATAGAGCCCAATAGCAAAAATCAGGTTTTGAATGAAGAATCACATTTCTTGGTAGAATCATGCAGGATTGAAATTTTTGATGGTTTTTTACTCCTCTCAACAGCCCAAACAAGTTTCTAAAAGGATGAGTTTGCAACTACTTTACTTTTGGAGAAAATTCAAAACATTCATTATTCAATAGGGCCAAAAATATAAAAAACCAGCGGTTTGAATGAACACACATTTCTTGGTAGAATCGTGCAGGACTGAAATTTTTGATGTTTTTCTACTCCTCTCATGAGCCCAAACAAGTCTCTAAAAGGATGAGTTTGCAACTACTTTACTTTTGGAGAAAATTCAAAACATTCATTATTCAATAGAGCCCAATAGCAAAAATCAGCATTTTAAATGAAGAATCACATTTCTTGGTAGAATCATGCAGGATTGAAATTTTTGATGGTTTTTTACTCCTCTCAACAGCCCAAACAAGTTTCTAAAAGGATGAGTTTGCAACTACTTTACTTTTGGAGAAAATTCAAAACATTCATTATTCAATAGGGCCCAAACTATCAAAAACCAGCAGTTTGAATGAGCACTCACATTTCTTGGCAGAATCGTGCAGGACTGAAATTTTTCATGTTCTTCTACTCCTCTCATGAGACCCAACAAGACTCTAAAAGGATGAGTTTGCAACTACTTTACTTTTGGAGAAAATTCAAAACATTCATTATTCAATAGAGCCCAATAGCAAAAACCAGCGTTTTGAATGAAGAATCACATTTCTTGGTAGAATCTTGCAGGATTGAAATTTTTGATGGTTTTTTACTCCTCTCAACAGCCCAAACAAGTTTCTAAAAGGATGAGTTTGCAACTACTTTACTTTTGGAGAAAATTCAAAACATTCATTATTCAATAGGGCCCAAACTCAAAAACCAGCGGTTTGAATGAACACACATTTCTTGGCAGAATCGTGCAGGACTGAAATTTTTGATGTTTTTCTACTCCTCTCATGAGCCCAAACAAGTCTCTAAAAGGATGAGTTTGCAACTACTTTACTTTTGGATAAAATTCAAAACATTCATTATTCAATAGAGCCCAATAGCAAAAATCAGGTTTTGAATGAAGAATCACATTTCTTGGTAGAATCATTCAGGATTGAAATTTTTGATGGTTTTTTACTCGTCTCAACAGCCCAAACAGGTTTCTAAAAGGATGAGTTTGAAACTACTTTACTTTTGGAGAAAATTCAAAACATTCATTATTCAAAAGGGCCCAAAATATCAAAAACCAGCGGTTTGAATGAACACACATTTCTTGGTAGAATCGTGCAGGACTGAAATTTTTGATGTTTTTCTACTCCTCTCATGAGCCCAAACAAGTCTCTAAAAGGATGAGTTTGCAACTACTTTACTTTTGGAGAAAATTCAAAACATTCATTATTCAATAGAGCCCAATAGCAAAAACCAGCGTTTTGAATGAAGAATCACATTTCTTGGTAGAATCATGCAGGATTGAAATTTTTGATGGTTTTTTACTCCTCTCAACAGCCCAAACAAGTTTCTAAAAGGATGAGTTTGCAACTACTTTACTTTTGGAGAAAATTCAAAACATTCATTATGCAATAGGGCCCAAACTGTCAAAAACCAGCGGTTTGAATGAACACTCACATTTCTTGGTAGAATCGTGCAGGACTGAAATTTTTGATGTTTTTCTACTCCTCTCATGAGCCCAAACAAGTCTCTAAAAGGATGAGTTTGCAACTACTTTACTTTTGGAGAAAATTCAAAACATTCATTATTCAATAGAGCCCAATAGCAAAAACCAGCGTTTTGAATGAAGAATCACATTTCTTGGTAGAATCATGCAGGATTGAAATTTTTGATGGTTTTTTACTCCTCTCAACAGCCCAAACAAGTTTCTAGAAGGATGAGTTTGCAACTACTTTACTTTTGGAGAAAATTCAAAACATTCATTATTCAATAGGGCCCAAACTCAAAAACCAGCGGTTTGAATGAACACACATTTCTTGGCAGAATCGTGCAGGACTGAAATTTTTGATGTTTTTCTACTCCTCTCATGAGCCCAAACAAGTCTCTAAAAGGATGAGTTTGCAACTACTTTACTTTTGGATAAAATTCAAAACATTCATTATTCAATAGAGCCCAATAGCAAAAATCAGGTTTTGAATGAAGAATCACATTTCTTGGTAGAATCATTCAGGATTGAAATTTTTGATGGTTTTTTACTCCTCTCAACAGCCCAAACAGGTTTCTAAAAGGATGAGTTTGCAACTACTTTACTTTTGGAGAAAATTCAAAACATTCATTATTCAAAAGGGCCCAAAATATCAAAAACCAGCGGTTTGAATGAACACACATTTCTTGGTAGAATCGTGCAGGACTGAAATTTTTGATGTTTTTCTACTCCTCTCATGAGCCCAAACAAGTCTCTAAAAGGATGAGTTTGCAACTACTTTACTTTTGGAGAAAATTCAAAACATTCATTATTCAATAGAGCCCAATAGCAAAAACCAGCGTTTTGAATGAAGAATCACATTTCTTGGTAGAATCATGCAGGATTGAAATTTTTGATGGTTTTTTACTCCTCTCAACAGCCCAAACAAGTTTCTAAAAGGATGAGTTTGCAACTACTTTACTTTTGGAGAAAATTCAAAACATTCATTATGCAATAGGGCCCAAACTGTCAAAAACCAGCGGTTTGAATGAACACTCACATTTCTTGGTAGAATCGTGCAGGACTGAAATTTTTGATGTTTTTCTACTCCTCTCATGAGCCCAAACAAGTCTCTAAAAGGATGAGTTTGCAACTACTTTACTTTTGGAGAAAATTCAAAACATTCATTATTCAATAGAGCCCAATAGCAAAAACCAGCGTTTTGAATGAAGAATCACATTTCTTGGTAGAATCATGCAGGATTGAAATTTTTGATGGTTTTTTACTCCTCTCAACAGCCCAAACAAGTTTCTAAAAGGATGAGTTTGCAACTACTTTACTTTTGGAGAAAATTCAAAACATTCATTATTCAATAGGGCCCAAACTATCAAAAACCAGCGGTTTGAATGAACACTCACATTTCTTGGTAGAATCGTGCAGGACTGAAATTTTTGATGTTTTTCTACTCATCTCATGATCCCAAACAAGACTCTAAAAGGATGAGTTTGCAACTACTTTACTTTTGGAGAAAATTCAAAACATTCATTATTCAATAGAGCCCAATAGCAAAAACCAGCGTTTTGAATGAAGAATCACATTTCTTGGTAGAATCATGCAGGATTGAAATTTTTGATGGTTTTTTACTCCTCTCAACAGCCCAAACAGGTTTCTAAAAGGATGAGTTTGCAACTACTTTACTTTTGGAGAAAATTCAAAACATTCATTATTCAATAGAGCCCAATAGCAAAAATCAGCATTTTAAATGAAGAATCACATTTCTTGGTAGAATCATGCAGGATTGAAATTTTTGATGGTTTTTTACTCCTCTCAACAGCCCAAACAAGTTTCTAAAAGGATGAGTTTGCAACTACTTTACTTTTGGAGAAAATTCAAAACATTCATTATTCAATAGGGCCCAAACTATCAAAAACCAGCAGTTTGAATGAGCACTCACATTTCTTGGCAGAATCGTGCAGGACTGAAATTTTTCATGTTCTTCTACTCCTCTCATGAGACCCAACAAGACTCTAAAAGGATGAGTTTGCAACTACTTTACTTTTGGAGAAAATTCAAAACATTCATTATTCAATAGAGCCCAATAGCAAAAACCAGCGTTTTGAATAAAGAATCACATTTCTTGGTAGAATCTTGCAGGATTGAAATTTTTGATGGTTTTTTACTCCTCTCAACAGCCCAAACAAGTTTCTAAAAGGATGAGTTTGCAACTACTTTACTTTTGGAGAAAATTCAAAACATTCATTATTCAATAGGGCCCAAACTCAAAAACCAGCGGTTTGAATGAACACACATTTCTTGGCAGAATCGTGCAGGACTGAAATTTTTGATGTTTTTCTACTCCTCTCATGAGCCCAAACAAGTCTCTAAAAGGATGAGTTTGCAACTACTTTACTTTTGGATAAAATTCAAAACATTCATTATTCAATAGAGCACAATAGCAAAAATCAGGTTTTGAATGAAGAATCACATTTCTTGGTAGAATCATTCAGGATTGAAATTTTTGATGGTTTTTTACTCCTCTCAACAGCCCAAACAGGTTTCTAAAAGGATGAGTTTGAAACTACTTTACTTTTGGAGAAAATTCAAAACATTCATTATTCAAAAGGGCCCAAAATATCAAAAACCAGCGGTTTGAATGAACACACATTTCTTGGTAGAATCGTGCAGGACTGAAATTTTTGATGTTTTTCTACTCCTCTCATGAGCCCAAACAAGTCTCTAAAAGGATGAGTTTGCAACTACTTTACTTTTGGAGAAAATTCAAAACATTCATTATTCAATAGAGCCCAATAGCAAAAACCAGCGTTTTGAATGAAGAATCACATTTCTTGGTAGAATCATGCAGGATTGAAATTTTTGATGGTTTTTTACTCCTCTCAACAGCCCAAACAAGTTTCTAAAAGGATGAGTTTGCAACTACTTTACTTTTGGAGAAAATTCAAAACATTCATTATGCAATAGGGCCCAAACTGTCAAAAACCAGCGGTTTGAATGAACACTCACATTTCTTGGTAGAATCGTGCAGGACTGAAATTTTTGATGTTTTTCTACTCCTCTCATGAGCCCAAACAAGTCTCTAAAAGGATGAGTTTGCAACTACTTTACTTTTGGAGAAAATTCAAAACATTCATTATTCAATAGAGCCCAATAGCAAAAACCAGCGTTTTGAATGAAGAATCACATTTCTTGGTAGAATCATGCAGGATTGAAATTTTTGATGGTTTTTTACTCCTCTCAACAGCCCAAACAAGTTTCTAAAAGGATGAGTTTGCAACTACTTTACTTTTGGAGAAAATTCAAAACATTCATTATTCAATAGGGCCCAAACTCAAAAACCAGCGGTTTGAATGAACACACATTTCTTGGCAGAATCGTGCAGGACTGAAATTTTTGATGTTTTTCTACTCCTCTCATGAGCCCAAACAAGTCTCTAAAAGGATGAGTTTGCAACTACTTTACTTTTGGATAAAATTCAAAACATTCATTATTCAATAGAGCCCAATAGCAAAAATCAGGTTTTGAATGAAGAATCACATTTCTTGGTAGAATCATTCAGGATTGAAATTTTTGATGGTTTTTTACTCCTCTCAACAGCCCAAACAGGTTTCTAAAAGGATGAGTTTGCAACTACTTTACTTTTGGAGAAAATTCAAAACATTCATTATTCAAAAGGGCCCAAAATATCAAAAACCAGCGGTTTGAATGAACACACATTTCTTGGTAGAATCGTGCAGGACTGAAATTTTTGATGTTTTTCTACTCCTCTCATGAGCCCAAACAAGTCTCTAAAAGGATGAGTTTGCAACTACTTTACTTTTGGAGAAAATTCAAAACATTCATTATTCAATAGAGCCCAATAGCAAAAACCAGCGTTTTGAATGAAGAATCACATTTCTTGGTAGAATCATGCAGGATTGAAATTTTTGATGGTTTTTTACTCCTCTCAACAGCCCAAACAAGTTTCTAAAAGGATGAGTTTGCAACTACTTTACTTTTGGAGAAAATTCAAAACATTCATTATGCAATAGGGCCCAAACTGTCAAAAACCAGCGGTTTGAATGAACACTCACATTTCTTGGTAGAATCGTGCAGGACTGAAATTTTTGATGTTTTTCTACTCCTCTCATGAGCCCAAACAAGTCTCTAAAAGGATGAGTTTGCAACTACTTTACTTTTGGAGAAAATTCAAAACATTCATTATTCAATAGAGCCCAATAGCAAAAACCAGCGTTTCGAATGAAGAATCACATTTCTTGGTAGAATCATGCAGGATTGAAATTTTTGATGGTTTTTTACTCCTCTCAACAGCCCAAACAAGTTTCTAAAAGGATGAGTTTGCAACTACTTTACTTTTGGAGAAAATTCAAAACATTCATTATTCAATAGGGCCCAAACTATCAAAAACCAGCGGTTTGAATGAACACTCACATTTCTTGGTAGAATCGTGCAGGACTGAAATTTTTGATGTTTTTCTACTCATCTCATGATCCCAAACAAGACTCTAAAAGGATGAGTTTGCAACTACTTTACTTTTGGAGAAAATTCAAAACATTCATTATTCAATAGAGCCCAATAGCAAAAACCAGCGTTTTGAATGAAGAATCACATTTCTTGGTAGAATCATGCAGGATTGAAATTTTTGATGGTTTTTTACTCCTCTCAACAGCCCAAACAAGTTTCTAAAAGGATGAGTTTGCAACTACTTTACTTTTGGAGAAAATTCAAAACATTCATTATTCAATAGGCCCAAAATATCAAAAACCAGCGGTTTGAATGAACACACATTTCTTTGTAGAATCGAGCAGGACTGAAATTTTTGATGTTTTTCTACTCCTCTCATGAGCCCAAACAAGTCTCTAAAAGGATGAGTTTGCAACTACTTTACTTTTAGAGAAAATTCAAAACATTCATTATTCAATAGAGCCCAATAGCAAAAATCAGGTTTTGAATGAAGAATCACATTTCTTGGTAGAATCATGCAGGATTGAAATTTTTGATGGTTTTTTACTCCTCTCAAAAGCCCAAACAAGTTTCTAAAAGGATGAGTTTGCAACTACTTTACTTTTAGAGAAAATTCAAAACATTCATTATTCAATAGAGCCCAATAGCAAAAACCAGCGTTTTGAATGAAGAATCACATTTCTTGGTAGAATCATGCAGGATTGAAATTTTTGATGGTTTTTTACTCCTCTCAACAGCCCAAACAAGTTTTTAAAAGGATGAGTTTGCAACTACTTTACTTTTGGAGAAAATTCAAAACATTCATTATTCAATAGGGCCCAAACTATCAAAAACCAGCGGTTTGAATGAACACTCACATTTCTTGGTAGAATCGTGCAGGACTGAAATTTTTGATGTTTTTCTACTCATCTCATGATCCCAAACAAGACTCTAAAAGGATGAGTTTGCAACTACTTTACTTTTGGAGAAAATTCAAAACATTCATTATTCAATAGAGCCCAATAGCAAAAACCAGCGTTTTGAATGAAGAATCACATTTCTTGGTAGAATCATGCAGGATTGAAATTTTTGATGGTTTTTTACTCCTCTCAACAGCCCAAACAAGTTTCTAAAAGGATGAGTTTGCAACTACTTTACTTTTGGAGAAAATTCAAAACATTCATTATTCAATAGGGCCCAAAATATCAAAAACCAGCGGTTTGAATGAACACACATTTCTTTGTAGAATCGAGCAGGACTGAAATTTTTGATGTTTTTCTACTCCTCTCATGAGCCCAAACAAGTCTCTAAAAGGATGAGTTTGCACTACTTTACTTTTAGAGAAAATTCAAAACATTCATTATTCAATAGAGCCCAATAGCAAAAATCAGGTTTTGAATGAAGAATCACATTTCTTGGTAGAATCATGCAGGATTGAAATTTTTGATGGTTTTTTACTCCTCTCAACAGCCCAAACAAGTTTCTAAAAGGATGAGTTTGCAACTACTTTACTTTTGGAGAAAATTCAAAACATTCATTATTCAATAGGGCCAAAAATATAAAAAACCAGCGGTTTGAATGAACACACATTTCTTGGTAGAATCGTGCAGGACTGAAATTTTTGATGTTTTTCTACTCCTCTCATGAGCCCAAACAAGTCTCTAAAAGGATGAGTTTGCAACTACTTTACTTTTGGAGAAAATTCAAAACATTCATTATTCAATAGAGCCCAATAGCAAAAACCAGCGTTTTGAATGAAGAATCACATTTCTTGGTAGAATCATGCAGGATTGAAATTTTTGATGGTTTTTTACTCCTCTCAACAGCCCAAACAAGTTTCTAAAAGGATGAGTTTGCAACTACTTTACTTTTGGAGAAAATTCAAAACATTCATTATGCAATAGGGCCCAAACTGTCAAAAACCAGCGGTTTGAATGAACACTCACATTTCTTGGTAGAATCGTGCAGGACTGAAATTTTTGATGTTTTTCTACTCCTCTCATGAGCCCAAACAAGTCTCTAAAAGGATGAGTTTGCAACTACTTTACTTTTGGAGAAAATTCAAAACATTCATTATTCAATAGAGCCCAATAGCAAAAACCAGCGTTTTGAATGAAGAATCACATTTCTTGGTAGAATCATGCAGGATTGAAATTTTTGATGGTTTTTTACTCCTCTCAACAGCCCAAACAAGTTTCTAAAAGGATGAGTTTGCAACTACTTTACTTTTGGAGAAAATTCAAAACATTCATTATTCAATAGGGCCCAAACTATCAAAAACCAGCGGTTTGAATGAACACTCACATTTCTTGGTAGAATCGTGCAGGTCTGATATTTTTGATGTTTTTCTACTCATCTCATGATCCCAAACAAGACTCTAAAAGGATGAGTTTGCAACTACTTTACTTTTGGAGAAAATTCAAAACATTCATTATTCAATAGAGCCCAATAGCAAAAACCAGCGTTTTGAATGAAGAATCACATTTCTTGGTAGAATCATGCAGGATTGAAATTTTTGATGGTTTTTTACTCCTCTCAACAGCCCAAACAAGTTTCTAAAAGGATGAGTTTGCAACTACTTTACTTTTGGAGAAAATTCAAAACATTCATTATTCAATAGGCCCAAAATATCAAAAACCAGCGGTTTGAATGAACACACATTTCTTTGTAGAATCGAGCAGGACTGAAATTTTTGATGTTTTTCTACTCCTCTCATGAGCCCAAACAAGTCTCTAAAAGGATGAGTTTGCAACTACTTTACTTTTAGAGAAAATTCAAAACATTCATTATTCAATAGAGCCCAATAGCAAAAATCAGGTTTTGAATGAAGAATCACATTTCTTGGTAGAATCATGCAGGATTGAAATTTTTGATGGTTTTTTACTCCTCTCAAAAGCCCAAACAAGTTTCTAAAAGGATGAGTTTGCAACTACTTTACTTTTAGAGAAAATTCAAAACATTCATTATTCAATAGAGCCCAATAGCAAAAACCAGCGTTTTGAATGAAGAATCACATTTCTTGGTAGAATCATGCAGGATTGAAATTTTTGATGGTTTTTTACTCCTCTCAACAGCCCAAACAAGTTTTTAAAAGGATGAGTTTGCAACTACTTTACTTTTGGAGAAAATTCAAAACATTCATTATTCAATAGGGCCCAAACTATCAAAAACCAGCAGTTTGAATGAGCACTCACATTTCTTGGCAGAATCGTGCAGGACTGAAATTTTTCATGTTCTTCTACTCCTCTCATGAGACCCAACAAGACTCTAAAAGGATGAGTTTGCAACTACTTTACTTTTGGAGAAAATTCAAAACATTCATTATTCAATAGAGCCCAATAGCAAAAACCAGCGTTTTGAATGAAGAATCACATTTCTTGGTAGAATCTTGCAGGATTGAAATTTTTGATGGTTTTTTACTCCTCTCAACAGCCCAAACAAGTTTCTAAAAGGATGAGTTTGCAACTACTTTACTTTTGGAGAAAATTCAAAACATTCATTATTCAATAGGGCCCAAACTCAAAAACCAGCGGTTTGAATGAACACACATTTCTTGGCAGAATCGTGCAGGACTGAAATTTTTGATGTTTTTCTACTCCTCTCATGAGCCCAAACAAGTCTCTAAAAGGATGAGTTTGCAACTACTTTACTTTTGGATAAAATTCAAAACATTCATTATTCAATAGAGCCCAATAGCAAAAATCAGGTTTTGAATGAAGAATCACATTTCTTGGTAGAATCATTCAGGATTGAAATTTTTGATGGTTTTTTACTCCTCTCAACAGCCCAAACAGGTTTCTAAAAGGATGAGTTTGAAACTACTTTACTTTTGGAGAAAATTCAAAACATTCATTATTCAAAAGGGCCCAAAATATCAAAAACCAGCGGTTTGAATGAACACACATTTCTTGGTAGAATCGTGCAGGACTGAAATTTTTGATGTTTTTCTACTCCTCTCATGAGCCCAAACAAGTCTCTAAAAGGATGAGTTTGCAACTACTTTACTTTTGGAGAAAATTCAAAACATTCATTATTCAATAGAGCCCAATAGCAAAAACCAGCGTTTTGAATGAAGAATCACATTTCTTGGTAGAATCATGCAGGATTGAAATTTTTGATGGTTTTTTACTCCTCTCAACAGCCCAAACAAGTTTCTAAAAGGATGAGTTTGCAACTACTTTACTTTTGGAGAAAATTCAAAACATTCATTATGCAATAGGGCCCAAACTGTCAAAAACCAGCGGTTTGAATGAACACTCACATTTCTTGGTAGAATCGTGCAGGACTGAAATTTTTGATGTTTTTCTACTCCTCTCATGAGCCCAAACAAGTCTCTAAAAGGATGAGTTTGCAACTACTTTACTTTTGGAGAAAATTCAAAACATTCATTATTCAATAGAGCCCAATAGCAAAAACCAGCGTTTTGAATGAAGAATCACATTTCTTGGTAGAATCATGCAGGATTGAAATTTTTGATGGTTTTTTACTCCTCTCAACAGCCCAAACAAGTTTCTAAAAGGATGAGTTTGCAACTACTTTACTTTTGGAGAAAATTCAAAACATTCATTATTCAATAGGGCCCAAACTCAAAAACCAGCGGTTTGAATGAACACACATTTCTTGGCAGAATCGTGCAGGACTGAAATTTTTGATGTTTTTCTACTCCTCTCATGAGCCCAAACAAGTCTCTAAAAGGATGAGTTTGCAACTACTTTACTTTTGGATAAAATTCAAAACATTCATTATTCAATAGAGCCCAATAGCAAAAATCAGGTTTTGAATGAAGAATCACATTTCTTGGTAGAATCTTTCAGGATTGAAATTTTTGATGGTTTTTTACTCCTCTCAACAGCCCAAACAGGTTTCTAAAAGGATGAGTTTGCAACTACTTTACTTTTGGAGAAAATTCAAAACATTCATTATTCAAAAGGGCCCAAAATATCAAAAACCAGCGGTTTGAATGAACACACATTTCTTGGTAGAATCGTGCAGGACTGAAATTTTTGATGTTTTTCTACTCCTCTTATGAGCCCAAACAAGTCTCTAAAAGGATGAGTTTGCAACTACTTTACTTTTGGAGAAAATTCAAAACATTCATTATTCAATAGAGCCCAATAGCAAAAACCAGCGTTTTGAATGAAGAATCACATTTCTTGGTAGAATCATGCAGGATTGAAATTTTTGATGGTTTTTTACTCCTCTCAACAGCCCAAACAAGTTTCTAAAAGGATGAGTTTGCAACTACTTTACTTTTGGAGAAAATTCAAAACATTCATTATGCAATAGGGCCCAAACTGTCAAAAACCAGCGGTTTGAATGAACACTCACATTTCTTGGTAGAATCGTGCAGGACTGAAATTTTTGATGTTTTTCTACTCCTCTCATGAGCCCAAACAAGTCTCTAAAAGGATGAGTTTGCAACTACTTTACTTTTGGAGAAAATTCAAAACATTCATTATTCAATAGAGCCCAATAGCAAAAACCAGCGTTTTGAATGAAGAATCACATTTCTTGGTAGAATCATGCAGGATTGAAATTTTTGATGGTTTTTTACTCCTCTCAACAGCCCAAACAAGTTTCTAAAAGGATGAGTTTGCAACTACTTTACTTTTGGAGAAAATTCAAAACATTCATTATTCAATAGGGCCCAAACTATCAAAAACCAGCGGTTTGAATGAACACTCACATTTCTTGGTAGAATCGTGCAGGACTGAAATTTTTGATGTTTTTCTACTCATCTCATGATCCCAAACAAGACTCTAAAAGGATGAGTTTGCAACTACTTTACTTTTGGAGAAAATTCAAAACATTCATTATTCAATAGAGCCCAATAGCAAAAACCAGCGTTTTGAATGAAGAATCACATTTCTTGGTAGAATCATGCAGGATTGAAATTTTTGATGGTTTTTTACTCCTCTCAACAGCCCAAACAAGTTTCTAAAAGGATGAGTTTGCAACTACTTTACTTTTGGAGAAAATTCAAAACATTCATTATTCAATAGGCCCAAAATATCAAAAACCAGCGGTTTGAATGAACACACATTTCTTTGTAGAATCGAGCAGGACTGAAATTTTTGATGTTTTTCTACTCCTCTCATGAGCCCAAACAAGTCTCTAAAAGGATGAGTTTGCAACTACTTTACTTTTAGAGAAAATTCAAAACATTCATTATTCAATAGAGCCCAATAGCAAAAATCAGGTTTTGAATGAAGAATCACATTTCTTGGTAGAATCATGCAGGATTGAAATTTTTGATGGTTTTTTACTCCTCTCAAAAGCCCAAACAAGTTTCTAAAAGGATGAGTTTGCAACTACTTTACTTTTAGAGAAAATTCAAAACATTCATTATTCAATAGAGCCCAATAGCAAAAACCAGCGTTTTGAATGAAGAATCACATTTCTTGGTAGAATCATGCAGGATTGAAATTTTTGATGGTTTTTTACTCCTCTCAACAGCCCAAACAAGTTTTTAAAAGGATGAGTTTGCAACTACTTTACTTTTGGAGAAAATTCAAAACATTCATTATTCAATAGGGCCCAAACTATCAAAAACCAGCGGTTTGAATGAACACTCACATTTCTTGGTAGAATCGTGCAGGACTGAAATTTTTGATGTTTTTCTACTCATCTCATGATCCCAAACAAGACTCTAAAAGGATGAGTTTGCAACTACTTTACTTTTGGAGAAAATTCAAAACATTCATTATTCAATAGAGCCCAATAGCAAAAACCAGCGTTTTGAATGAAGAATCACATTTCTTGGTAGAATCATGCAGGATTGAAATTTTTGATGGTTTTTTACTCCTCTCAACAGCCCAAACAAGTTTCTAAAAGGATGAGTTTGCAACTACTTTACTTTTGGAGAAAATTCAAAACATTCATTATTCAATAGGGCCCAAAATATCAAAAACCAGCGGTTTGAATGAACACACATTTCTTTGTAGAATCGAGCAGGACTGAAATTTTTGATGTTTTTCTACTCCTCTCATGAGCCCAAACAAGTCTCTAAAAGGATGAGTTTGCACTACTTTACTTTTAGAGAAAATTCAAAACATTCATTATTCAATAGAGCCCAATAGCAAAAATCAGGTTTTGAATGAAGAATCACATTTCTTGGTAGAATCATGCAGGATTGAAATTTTTGATGGTTTTTTACTCCTCTCAACAGCCCAAACAAGTTTCTAAAAGGATGAGTTTGCAACTACTTTACTTTTGGAGAAAATTCAAAACATTCATTATTCAATAGGGCCAAAAATATAAAAAACCAGCGGTTTGAATGAACACACATTTCTTGGTAGAATCGTGCAGGACTGAAATTTTTGATGTTTTTCTACTCCTCTCATGAGCCCAAACAAGTCTCTAAAAGGATGAGTTTGCAACTACTTTACTTTTGGAGAAAATTCAAAACATTCATTATTCAATAGAGCCCAATAGCAAAAACCAGCGTTTTGAATGAAGAATCACATTTCTTGGTAGAATCATGCAGGATTGAAATTTTTGATGGTTTTTTACTCCTCTCAACAGCCCAAACAAGTTTCTAAAAGGATGAGTTTGCAACTACTTTACTTTTGGAGAAAATTCAAAACATTCATTATTCAATAGGGCCCAAACTATCAAAAACCAGCGGTTTGAATGAACACTCACATTTCTTGGTAGAATCGTGCAGGTCTGAAATTTTTGATGTTTTTCTACTCATCTCATGATCCCAAACAAGACTCTAAAAGGATGAGTTTGCAACTACTTTACTTTTGGAGAAAATTCAAAACATTCATTATTCAATAGAGCCCAATAGCAAAAACCAGCGTTTTGAATGAAGAATCACATTTCTTGGTAGAATCATGCAGGATTGAAATTTTTGATGGTTTTTTACTCCTCTCAACAGCCCAAACAAGTTTCTAAAAGGATGAGTTTGCAACTACTTTACTTTTGGAGAAAATTCAAAACATTCATTATTCAATAGGCCCAAAATATCAAAAACCAGCGGTTTGAATGAACACACATTTCTTTGTAGAATCGAGCAGGACTGAAATTTTTGATGTTTTTCTACTCCTCTCATGAGCCCAAACAAGTCTCTAAAAGGATGAGTTTGCAACTACTTTACTTTTAGAGAAAATTCAAAACATTCATTATTCAATAGAGCCCAATAGCAAAAATCAGGTTTTGAATGAAGAATCACATTTCTTGGTAGAATCATGCAGGATTGAAATTTTTGATGGTTTTTTACTCCTCTCAAAAGCCCAAACAAGTTTCTAAAAGGATGAGTTTGCAACTACTTTACTTTTAGAGAAAATTCAAAACATTCATTATTCAATAGAGCCCAATAGCAAAAACCAGCGTTTTGAATGAAGAATCACATTTCTTGGTAGAATCATGCAGGATTGAAATTTTTGATGGTTTTTTACTCCTCTCAACAGCCCAAACAAGTTTTTAAAAGGATGAGTTTGCAACTACTTTACTTTTGGAGAAAATTCAAAACATTCATTATTCAATAGGGCCCAAACTATCAAAAACCAGCGGTTTGAATGAACACTCACATTTCTTGGTAGAATCGTGCAGGACTGAAATTTTTGATGTTTTTCTACTCATCTCATGATCCCAAACAAGACTCTAAAAGGATGAGTTTGCAACTACTTTACTTTTGGAGAAAATTCAAAACATTCATTATTCAATAGAGCCCAATAGCAAAAACCAGCGTTTTGAATGAAGAATCACATTTCTTGGTAGAATCATGCAGGATTGAAATTTTTGATGGTTTTTTACTCCTCTCAACAGCCCAAACAAGTTTCTAAAAGGATGAGTTTGCAACTACTTTACTTTTGGAGAAAATTCAAAACATTCATTATTCAATAGGGCCCAAAATATCAAAAACCAGCGGTTTGAATGAACACACATTTCTTTGTAGAATCGAGCAGGACTGAAATTTTTGATGTTTTTCTACTCCTCTCATGAGCCCAAACAAGTCTCTAAAAGGATGAGTTTGCACTACTTTACTTTTAGAGAAAATTCAAAACATTCATTATTCAATAGAGCCCAATAGCAAAAATCAGGTTTTGAATGAAGAATCACATTTCTTGGTAGAATCATGCAGGATTGAAATTTTTGATGGTTTTTTACTCCTCTCAACAGCCCAAACAAGTTTCTAAAAGGATGAGTTTGCAACTACTTTACTTTTGGAGAAAATTCAAAACATTCATTATTCAATAGGGCCAAAAATATAAAAAAACAGCGGTTTGAATGAACACACATTTCTTGGTAGAATCGTGCAGGACTGAAATTTTTGATGTTTTTCTACTCCTCTCATGAGCCCAAACAAGTCTCTAAAAGGATGAGTTTGCAACTACTTTACTTTTGGAGAAAATTCAAAACATTCATTATTCAATAGAGCCCAATAGCAAAAATCAGCATTTTAAATGAAGAATCACATTTCTTGGTAGAATCATGCAGGATTGAAATTTTTGATGGTTTTTTACTCCTCTCAACAGCCCAAACAAGTTTCTAAAAGGATGAGTTTGCAACTACTTTACTTTTGGAGAAAATTCAAAACATTCATTATTCAATAGGGCCCAAACTATCAAAAACCAGCAGTTTGAATGAGCACTCACATTTCTTGGTAGAATCGTGCAGGACTGAAATTTTTCATGTTCTTCTACTCCTCTCATGAGACCCAACAAGACTCTAAAAGGATGAGTTTGCAACTACTTTACTTTTGGAGAAAATTCAAAACATTCATTATTCAATAGAGCCCAATAGCAAAAACCAGCGTTTTGAATGAAGAATCACATTTCTTGGTAGAATCATGCAGGATTGAAATTTTTGATGGTTTTTTACTCCTCTCAACAGCCCAAACAAGTTTCTAAAAGGATGAGTTTGCAACTACTTTACTTTTGGAGAAAATTCAAAACATTCATTATTCAATAGGGCCCAAACTCAAAAACCAGCGGTTTGAATGAACACTCACATTTCTTGGTAGAATCGTGCAGGACTGAAATTTTTGATGTTTTTCTACTCATCTCATGATCCCAAACAAGACTCTAAAAGGATGAGTTTGCAGCTACATTACTTTTGGAGAAAATTCAAAACATTCATTATTCAATAGAGCCCAATAGCAAAAACCAGCGTTTTGAATGAAGAATCACATTTCTTGGTAGAATCATGCAGGATTGAAATTTTTGATGGTTTTTTACTCCTCTCAACAGCCCAAACAAGTTTCTAAAAGGATGAGTTTGCAACTACTTTACTTTTGGAGAAAATTTGAAACATTCATTATTCAATAGGGCCCAAAATATCAAAAACCAGCGGTTTGAATGAACACACATTTCTTGGCAGAATCGTGCAGGACTGAAATTTTTGATGTTTTTCTACTCCTCTCATGAGCCCAAACAAGTCTCTAAAAGGATGAGTTTGCAACTACTTTACTTTTGGAGAAAATTCAAAACATTCATTATTCAATAGAGCCCAATAGCAAAAATCAGGTTTTGAATGAAGAATCACATTTCTTGGTAGAATCATGCAGGACTGAAATTTTTGATGTTTTTTTACTCCTCTCAACAGCCCAAACAAGGTTCTAAAAGGATGAGTTTGCAACTACTTTACTTTTGGAGAAAATTCAAAACATTCATTATGCAATAGGTCCCAAACTGTCAAAAACCAGCGGTTTGAATGAACACTCACATTTCTTGGTAGAATCGTGCAGGACTGAAATTTTTGATGTTTTTCTACTCCTCTCATGAGCCCAAACAAGTCTCTAAAAGGATGAGTTTGCAACTACTTTACTTTTGGAGAAAATTCAAAACATTCATTATTCAATAGAGCCCAATAGCAAAAACCAGCGTTTTGAATGAAGAATCACATTTCTTGGTAGAATCATGCAGGATTGAAATTTTTGATGGTTTTTTACTCCTCTCAACAGCCCAAACAAGTTTCTAAAAGGATGAGTTTGCAACTACTTTACTTTTGGAGAAAATTCAAAACATTCATTATTCAATAGGGCCCAAACTGTCAAAAACCAGCGGTTTGAATGAACACTCACATTTCTTGGTAGAATCGTGCAGGACTGAAATTTTTGATGTTTTTCTACTCCTCTCATGAGCCCAAACAAGTCTCTAAAAGGATGAGTTTGCAACTACTTTACTTTTGGAGAAAATTCAAAACATTCATTATTCAATAGAGCCCAATAGCAAAAACCAGCGTTTTGAATGAAGAATCACATTTCTTGGTAGAATCATGCAGGATTGAAATTTTTGATGGTTTTTTACTCCTCTCAACAGCCCAAACAAGTTTCTAAAAGGATGAGTTTGCAACTACTTTACTTTTGGAGAAAATTCAAAACATTCATTATTCAATAGGGCCCAAACTATCAAAAACCAGCGGTTTGAATGAACACTCACATTTCTTGGTAGAATCAAGCAGGACTGAAATTTTTGATGTTTTTCTACTCCTCTCATGAGCCCAAACAAGTCTCTAAAAGGATGAGTTTGCACTACTTTACTTTTAGAGAAAATTCAAAACATTCATTATTCAATAGAGCCCAATAGCAAAAATCAGGTTTTGAATGAAGAATCACATTTCTTGGTAGAATCATGCAGGATTGAAATTTTTGATGGTTTTTTACTCCTCTCAACAGCCCAAACAAGTTTCTAAAAGGATGAGTTTGCAACTACTTTACTTTTGGAGAAAATTCAAAACATTCATTATTCAATAGGGCCAAAAATATAAAAAACCAGCGGTTTGAATGAACACACATTTCTTGGTAGAATCGTGCAGGACTGAAATTTTTGATGTTTTTCTACTCCTCTCATGAGCCCAAACAAGTCTCTAAAAGGATGAGTTTGCAACTACTTTACTTTTGGAGAAAATTCAAAACATTCATTATTCAATAGAGCCCAATAGCAAAAACCAGCGTTTTGAATGAAGAATCACATTTCTTGGTAGAATCATGCAGGATTGAAATTTTTGATGGTTTTTTACTCCTCTCAACAGCCCAAACAAGTTTCTAAAAGGATGAGTTTGCAACTACTTTACTTTTGGAGAAAATTCAAAACATTCATTATTCAATAGGGCCCAAACTATCAAAAACCAGCGGTTTGAATGAACACTCACATTTCTTGGTAGAATCGTGCAGGTCTGAAATTTTTGATGTTTTTCTACTCATCTCATGATCCCAAACAAGACTCTAAAAGGATGAGTTTGCAACTACTTTACTTTTGGAGAAAATTCAAAACATTCATTATTCAATAGAGCCCAATAGCAAAAACCAGCGTTTTGAATGAAGAATCACATTTCTTGGTAGAATCATGCAGGATTGAAATTTTTGATGGTTTTTTACTCCTCTCAACAGCCCAAACAAGTTTCTAAAAGGATGAGTTTGCAACTACTTTACTTTTGGAGAAAATTCAAAACATTCATTATTCAATAGGCCCAAAATATCAAAAACCAGCGGTTTGAATGAACACACATTTCTTTGTAGAATCGAGCAGGACTGAAATTTTTGATGTTTTTCTACTCCTCTCATGAGCCCAAACAAGTCTCTAAAAGGATGAGTTTGCAACTACTTTACTTTTAGAGAAAATTCAAAACATTCATTATTCAATAGAGCCCAATAGCAAAAATCAGGTTTTGAATGAAGAATCACATTTCTTGGTAGAATCATGCAGGATTGAAATTTTTGATGGTTTTTTACTCCTCTCAAAAGCCCAAACAAGTTTCTAAAAGGATGAGTTTGCAACTACTTTACTTTTAGAGAAAATTCAAAACATTCATTATTCAATAGAGCCCAATAGCAAAAACCAGCGTTTTGAATGAAGAATCACATTTCTTGGTAGAATCATGCAGGATTGAAATTTTTGATGGTTTTTTACTCCTCTCAACAGCCCAAACAAGTTTTTAAAAGGATGAGTTTGCAACTACTTTACTTTTGGAGAAAATTCAAAACATTCATTATTCAATAGGGCCCAAACTATCAAAAACCAGCGGTTTGAATGAACACTCACATTTCTTGGTAGAATCGTGCAGGACTGAAATTTTTGATGTTTTTCTACTCATCTCATGATCCCAAACAAGACTCTAAAAGGATGAGTTTGCAACTACTTTACTTTTGGAGAAAATTCAAAACATTCATTATTCAATAGAGCCCAATAGCAAAAACCAGCGTTTTGAATGAAGAATCACATTTCTTGGTAGAATCATGCAGGATTGAAATTTTTGATGGTTTTTTACTCCTCTCAACAGCCCAAACAAGTTTCTAAAAGGATGAGTTTGCAACTACTTTACTTTTGGAGAAAATTCAAAACATTCATTATTCAATAGGGCCCAAAATATCAAAAACCAGCGGTTTGAATGAACACACATTTCTTTGTAGAATCGAGCAGGACTGAAATTTTTGATGTTTTTCTACTCCTCTCATGAGCCCAAACAAGTCTCTAAAAGGATGAGTTTGCACTACTTTACTTTTAGAGAAAATTCAAAACATTCATTATTCAATAGAGCCCAATAGCAAAAATCAGGTTTTGAATGAAGAATCACATTTCTTGGTAGAATCATGCAGGATTGAAATTTTTGATGGTTTTTTACTCCTCTCAACAGCCCAAACAAGTTTCTAAAAGGATGAGTTTGCAACTACTTTACTTTTGGAGAAAATTCAAAACATTCATTATTCAATAGGGCCAAAAATATAAAAAAACAGCGGTTTGAATGAACACACATTTCTTGGTAGAATCGTGCAGGACTGAAATTTTTGATGTTTTTCTACTCCTCTCATGAGCCCAAACAAGTCTCTAAAAGGATGAGTTTGCAACTACTTTACTTTTGGAGAAAATTCAAAACATTCATTATTCAATAGAGCCCAATAGCAAAAATCAGCATTTTAAATGAAGAATCACATTTCTTGGTAGAATCATGCAGGATTGAAATTTTTGATGGTTTTTTACTCCTCTCAACAGCCCAAACAAGTTTCTAAAAGGATGAGTTTGCAACTACTTTACTTTTGGAGAAAATTCAAAACATTCATTATTCAATAGGGCCCAAACTATCAAAAACCAGCAGTTTGAATGAGCACTCACATTTCTTGGTAGAATCGTGCAGGACTGAAATTTTTCATGTTCTTCTACTCCTCTCATGAGACCCAACAAGACTCTAAAAGGATGAGTTTGCAACTACTTTACTTTTGGAGAAAATTCAAAACATTCATTATTCAATAGAGCCCAATAGCAAAAACCAGCGTTTTGAATGAAGAATCACATTTCTTGGTAGAATCATGCAGGATTGAAATTTTTGATGGTTTTTTACTCCTCTCAACAGCCCAAACAAGTTTCTAAAAGGATGAGTTTGCAACTACTTTACTTTTGGAGAAAATTCAAAACATTCATTATTCAATAGGGCCCAAACTCAAAAACCAGCGGTTTGAATGAACACTCACATTTCTTGGTAGAATCGTGCAGGACTGAAATTTTTGATGTTTTTCTACTCATCTCATGATCCCAAACAAGACTCTAAAAGGATGAGTTTGCAGCTACATTACTTTTGGAGAAAATTCAAAACATTCATTATTCAATAGAGCCCAATAGCAAAAACCAGCGTTTTGAATGAAGAATCACATTTCTTGGTAGAATCATGCAGGATTGAAATTTTTGATGGTTTTTTACTCCTCTCAACAGCCCAAACAAGTTTCTAAAAGGATGAGTTTGCAACTACTTTACTTTTGGAGAAAATTTGAAACATTCATTATTCAATAGGGCCCAAAATATCAAAAACCAGCGGTTTGAATGAACACACATTTCTTGGCAGAATCGTGCAGGACTGAAATTTTTGATGTTTTTCTACTCCTCTCATGAGCCCAAACAAGTCTCTAAAAGGATGAGTTTGCAACTACTTTACTTTTGGAGAAAATTCAAAACATTCATTATTCAATAGAGCCCAATAGCAAAAATCAGGTTTTGAATGAAGAATCACATTTCTTGGTAGAATCATGCAGGACTGAAATTTTTGATGTTTTTTTACTCCTCTCAACAGCCCAAACAAGGTTCTAAAAGGATGAGTTTGCAACTACTTTACTTTTGGAGAAAATTCAAAACATTCATTATGCAATAGGTCCCAAACTGTCAAAAACCAGCGGTTTGAATGAACACTCACATTTCTTGGTAGAATCGTGCAGGACTGAAATTTTTGATGTTTTTCTACTCCTCTCATGAGCCCAAACAAGTCTCTAAAAGGATGAGTTTGCAACTACTTTACTTTTGGAGAAAATTCAAAACATTCATTATTCAATAGAGCCCAATAGCAAAAACCAGCGTTTTGAATGAAGAATCACATTTCTTGGTAGAATCATGCAGGATTGAAATTTTTGATGGTTTTTTACTCCTCTCAACAGCCCAAACAAGTTTCTAAAAGGATGAGTTTGCAACTACTTTACTTTTGGAGAAAATTCAAAACATTCATTATTCAATAGGGCCCAAACTATCAAAAACCAGCGGTTTGAATGAACACTCACATTTCTTGGTAGAATCGTGCAGGACTGAAATTTTTGATGTTTTTCTACTCATCTCATGATCCCAAACAAGACTCTAAAAGGATGAGTTTGCAACTACTTTACTTTTGGAGAAAATTCAAAACATTCATTATTCAATAGAGCCCAATAGCAAAAACCAGCGTTTTGAATGAAGAATCACATTTCTTGGTAGAATCATGCAGGATTGAAATTTTTGATGGTTTTTTACTCCTCTCAACAGCCCAAACAAGTTTCTAAAAGGATGAGTTTGCAACTACTTTACTTTTGGAGAAAATTCAAAACATTCATTATTCAATAGGCCAAAAATATCAAAAACCAGCGGTTTGAATGAACACACATTTCTTTGTAGAATCGAGCAGGACTGAAATTTTTGATGTTTTTCTACTCCTCTCATGAGCCCAAACAAGTCTCTAAAAGGATGAGTTTGCAACTACTTTACTTTTAGAGAAAATTCAAAACATTCATTATTCAATAGAGCCCAATAGCAAAAATCAGGTTTTGAATGAAGAATCACATTTCTTGGTAGAATCATGCAGGATTGAAATTTTTGATGGTTTTTTACTCCTCTCAACAGCCCAAACAAGTTTCTAAAAGGATGAGTTTGCAACTACTTTACTTTTGGAGAAAATGCAAAACATTCATTATTCAATAGGGCCCAAACTATCAAAAACCAGCGGTTTGAATGAACACTCACATTTCTTGGTAGAATCGTGCAGGACTGAAATTTTTGATGTTTTTCTACTCATCTCATGATCCCAAACAAGACTCTAAAAGGATGAGTTTGCAACTACTTTACTTTTGGAGAAAATTCAAAACATTCATTATTCAATAGAGCCCAATAGCAAAAACCAGCGTTTTGAATGAAGAATCACATTTCTTGGTAGAATCATGCAGGATTGAAATTTTTGATGGTTTTTTACTCCTCTCAACAGCCCAAACAAGTTTCTAAAAGGATGAGTTTGCAACTACTTTACTTTTGGAGAAAATTCAAAACATTCATTATTCAATAGGGCCCAAAATATCAAAAACCAGCGGTTTGAATGAACACACATTTCTTTGTAGAATCGAGCAGGACTGAAATTTTTGATGTTTTTCTACTCCTCTCATGAGCCCAAACAAGTCTCTAAAAGGATGAGTTTGCAACTACTTTACTTTTAGAGAAAATTCAAAACATTCATTATTCAATAGAGCCCAATAGCAAAAATCAGGTTTTGAATGAAGAATCACATTTCTTGGTAGAATCATGCAGGATTGAAATTTTTGATGGTTTTTTACTCCTCTCAACAGCCCAAACAAGTTTCTAAAAGGATGAGTTTGCAACTACTTTACTTTTGGAGAAAATTCAAAACATTCATTATTCAATAGGGCCCAAAATATCAAAAACCAGCGGTTTGAATGAACACACATTTCTTTGTAGAATCGAGCAGGACTGAAATTTTTGATGTTTTTCTACTCCTCTCATGAGCCCAAACAAGTCTCTAAAAGGATGAGTTTGCACTACTTTACTTTTAGAGAAAATTCAAAACATTCATTATTCAATAGAGCCCAATAGCAAAAATCAGGTTTTGAATGAAGAATCACATTTCTTGGTAGAATCATGCAGGATTGAAATTTTTGATGGTTTTTTACTCCTCTCAACAGCCCAAACAAGTTTCTAAAAGGATGAGTTTGCAACTACTTTACTTTTGGAGAAAATTCAAAACATTCATTATTCAATAGGGCCAAAAATATAAAAAACCAGCGGTTTGAATGAACACACATTTCTTGGTAGAATCGTGCAGGACTGAAATTTTTGATGTTTTTCTACTCCTCTCATGAGCCCAAACAAGTCTCTAAAAGGATGAGTTTGCAACTACTTTACTTTTGGAGAAAATTCAAAACATTCATTATTCAATAGAGCCCAATAGCAAAAACCAGCGTTTTGAATGAAGAATCACATTTCTTGGTAGAATCATGCAGGATTGAAATTTTTGATGGTTTTTTACTCCTCTCAACAGCCCAAACAAGTTTCTAAAAGGATGAGTTTGCAACTACTTTACTTTTGGAGAAAATTCAAAACATTCATTATGCAATAGGGCCCAAACTGTCAAAAACCAGCGGTTTGAATGAACACTCACATTTCTTGGTAGAATCGTGCAGGACTGAAATTTTTGATGTTTTTCTACTCCTCTCATGAGCCCAAACAAGTCTCTAAAAGGATGAGTTTGCAACTACTTTACTTTTGGAGAAAATTCAAAACATTCATTATTCAATAGAGCCCAATAGCAAAAACCAGCGTTTTGAATGAAGAATCACATTTCTTGGTAGAATCATGCAGGATTGAAATTTTTGATGGTTTTTTACTCCTCTCAACAGCCCAAACAAGTTTCTAAAAGGATGAGTTTGCAACTACTTTACTTTTGGAGAAAATTCAAAACATTCATTATTCAATAGGGCCCAAACTATCAAAAACCAGCGGTTTGAATGAACACTCACATTTCTTGGTAGAATCGTGCAGGTCTGAAATTTTTGATGTTTTTCTACTCATCTCATGATCCCAAACAAGACTCTAAAAGGATGAGTTTGCAACTACTTTACTTTTGGAGAAAATTCAAAACATTCATTATTCAATAGAGCCCAATAGCAAAAACCAGCGTTTTGAATGAAGAATCACATTTCTTGGTAGAATCATGCAGGATTGAAATTTTTGATGGTTTTTTACTCCTCTCAACAGCCCAAACAAGTTTCTAAAAGGATGAGTTTGCAACTACTTTACTTTTGGAGAAAATTCAAAACATTCATTATTCAATAGGCCCAAAATATCAAAAACCAGCGGTTTGAATGAACACACATTTCTTTGTAGAATCGAGCAGGACTGAAATTTTTGATGTTTTTCTACTCCTCTCATGAGCCCAAACAAGTCTCTAAAAGGATGAGTTTGCAACTACTTTACTTTTAGAGAAAATTCAAAACATTCATTATTCAATAGAGCCCAATAGCAAAAATCAGGTTTTGAATGAAGAATCACATTTCTTGGTAGAATCATGCAGGATTGAAATTTTTGATGGTTTTTTACTCCTCTCAAAAGCCCAAACAAGTTTCTAAAAGGATGAGTTTGCAACTACTTTACTTTTAGAGAAAATTCAAAACATTCATTATTCAATAGAGCCCAATAGCAAAAACCAGCGTTTTGAATGAAGAATCACATTTCTTGGTAGAATCATGCAGGATTGAAATTTTTGATGGTTTTTTACTCCTCTCAACAGCCCAAACAAGTTTTTAAAAGGATGAGTTTGCAACTACTTTACTTTTGGAGAAAATTCAAAACATTCATTATTCAATAGGGCCCAAACTATCAAAAACCAGCGGTTTGAATGAACACTCACATTTCTTGGTAGAATCGTGCAGGACTGAAATTTTTGATGTTTTTCTACTCATCTCATGATCCCAAACAAGACTCTAAAAGGATGAGTTTGCAACTACTTTACTTTTGGAGAAAATTCAAAACATTCATTATTCAATAGAGCCCAATAGCAAAAACCAGCGTTTTGAATGAAGAATCACATTTCTTGGTAGAATCATGCAGGATTGAAATTTTTGATGGTTTTTTACTCCTCTCAACAGCCCAAACAAGTTTCTAAAAGGATGAGTTTGCAACTACTTTACTTTTGGAGAAAATTCAAAACATTCATTATTCAATAGGGCCCAAAATATCAAAAACCAGCGGTTTGAATGAACACACATTTCTTTGTAGAATCGAGCAGGACTGAAATTTTTGATGTTTTTCTACTCCTCTCATGAGCCCAAACAAGTCTCTAAAAGGATGAGTTTGCACTACTTTACTTTTAGAGAAAATTCAAAACATTCATTATTCAATAGAGCCCAATAGCAAAAATCAGGTTTTGAATGAAGAATCACATTTCTTGGTAGAATCATGCAGGATTGAAATTTTTGATGGTTTTTTACTCCTCTCAACAGCCCAAACAAGTTTCTAAAAGGATGAGTTTGCAACTACTTTACTTTTGGAGAAAATTCAAAACATTCATTATTCAATAGGGCCAAAAATATAAAAAAACAGCGGTTTGAATGAACACACATTTCTTGGTAGAATCGTGCAGGACTGAAATTTTTGATGTTTTTCTACTCCTCTCATGAGCCCAAACAAGTCTCTAAAAGGATGAGTTTGCAACTACTTTACTTTTGGAGAAAATTCAAAACATTCATTATTCAATAGAGCCCAATAGCAAAAATCAGCATTTTAAATGAAGAATCACATTTCTTGGTAGAATCATGCAGGATTGAAATTTTTGATGGTTTTTTACTCCTCTCAACAGCCCAAACAAGTTTCTAAAAGGATGAGTTTGCAACTACTTTACTTTTGGAGAAAATTCAAAACATTCATTATTCAATAGGGCCCAAACTATCAAAAACCAGCAGTTTGAATGAGCACTCACATTTCTTGGTAGAATCGTGCAGGACTGAAATTTTTCATGTTCTTCTACTCCTCTCATGAGACCCAACAAGACTCTAAAAGGATGAGTTTGCAACTACTTTACTTTTGGAGAAAATTCAAAACATTCATTATTCAATAGAGCCCAATAGCAAAAACCAGCGTTTTGAATGAAGAATCACATTTCTTGGTAGAATCATGCAGGATTGAAATTTTTGATGGTTTTTTACTCCTCTCAACAGCCCAAACAAGTTTCTAAAAGGATGAGTTTGCAACTACTTTACTTTTGGAGAAAATTCAAAACATTCATTATTCAATAGGGCCCAAACTCAAAAACCAGCGGTTTGAATGAACACTCACATTTCTTGGTAGAATCGTGCAGGACTGAAATTTTTGATGTTTTTCTACTCATCTCATGATCCCAAACAAGACTCTAAAAGGATGAGTTTGCAGCTACATTACTTTTGGAGAAAATTCAAAACATTCATTATTCAATAGAGCCCAATAGCAAAAACCAGCGTTTTGAATGAAGAATCACATTTCTTGGTAGAATCATGCAGGATTGAAATTTTTGATGGTTTTTTACTCCTCTCAACAGCCCAAACAAGTTTCTAAAAGGATGAGTTTGCAACTACTTTACTTTTGGAGAAAATTTGAAACATTCATTATTCAATAGGGCCCAAAATATCAAAAACCAGCGGTTTGAATGAACACACATTTCTTGGCAGAATCGTGCAGGACTGAAATTTTTGATGTTTTTCTACTCCTCTCATGAGCCCAAACAAGTCTCTAAAAGGATGAGTTTGCAACTACTTTACTTTTGGATATAATTCAAAATATTCATTATTCAATAGAGCCCAAAAGCAAAAATCAGGTTTTGAATGAAGAATCACATTTCTTGGTAGAATCATTCAGGATTGAAATTTTTGATGGTTTTTTACTCCTCTCAACAGCCCAAACAAGTTTCTAAAAGGATGAGTTTGCAACTACTTTACTTTTGGAGAAAATTCAAAACATTCATTATTCAATAGGGCCCAAACTATCAAAAACCAGCGGTTTGAATGAACACTCACATTTCTTGGTAGAATCGTGCAGGACTGAAATTTTTGATGTTTTTCTACTCCTCTCATGAGCCCAAACAAGTCTCTAAAAGGATGAGTTTGCAACTACTTTACTTTTGGAGAAAATTCAAAACATTCATTATTCAATAGAGCCCAATAGCAAAAACCAGCGTTTTGAATGAAGAATCACATTTCTTGGTAGAATCATGCAGGATTGAAATTTTTGATGGTTTTTTACTCCTCTCAACAGCCCAAACAAGTTTCTAAAAGGATGAGTTTGCAACTACTTTACTTTTGGAGAAAATTCAAAACATTCATTATTCAATAGGGCCCAAACTATCAAAAACCAGCGGTTTGAATGAACACTCACATTTCTTGGTAGAATCGTGCAGGACTGAAATTTTTGATGTTTTTCTACTCATCTCATGATCCCAAACAAGACTCTAAAAGGATGAGTTTGCAACTACTTTACTTTTGGAGAAAATTCAAAACATTCATTATTCAATAGAGCCCAATAGCAAAAACCAGCGTTTAGAATGAAGAATCACATTTCTTGGTAGAATCATGCAGGATTGAAATTTTTGATGGTTTTTTACTCCTCTCAACAGCCCAAACAAGTTTCTAAAAGGATGAGTTTGCAACTACTTTACTTTTGGAGAAAATTCAAAACATTCATTATTCAATAGGCCAAAAATATCAAAAACCAGCGGTTTGAATGAACACACATTTCTTTGTAGAATCGAGCAGGACTGAAATTTTTGATGTTTTTCTACTCCTCTCATGAGCCCAAACAAGTCTCTAAAAGGATGAGTTTGCAACTACTTTACTTTTAGAGAAAATTCAAAACATTCATTATTCAATAGAGCCCAATAGCAAAAATCAGGTTTTGAATGAAGAATCACATTTCTTGGTAGAATCATGCAGGATTGAAATTTTTGATGGTTTTTTACTCCTCTCAACAGCCCAAACAAGTTTCTAAAAGGATGAGTTTGCAACTACTTTACTTTTGGAGAAAATGCAAAACATTCATTATTCAATAGGGCCCAAACTATCAAAAACCAGCGGTTTGAATGAACACTCACATTTCTTGGTAGAATCGTGCAGGACTGAAATTTTTGATGTTTTTCTACTCATCTCATGATCCCAAACAAGACTCTAAAAGGATGAGTTTGCAACTACTTTACTTTTGGAGAAAATTCAAAACATTCATTATTCAATAGAGCCCAATAGCAAAAACCAGCGTTTTGAATGAAGAATCACATTTCTTGGTAGAATCATGCAGGATTGAAATTTTTGATGGTTTTTTACTCCTCTCAACAGCCCAAACAAGTTTCTAAAAGGATGAGTTTGCAACTACTTTACTTTTGGAGAAAATTCAAAACATTCATTATTCAATAGGGCCCAAAATATCAAAAACCAGCGGTTTGAATGAACACACATTTCTTTGTAGAATCGAGCAGGACTGAAATTTTTGATGTTTTTCTACTCCTCTCATGAGCCCAAACAAGTCTCTAAAAGGATGAGTTTGCAACTACTTTACTTTTAGAGAAAATTCAAAACATTCATTATTCAATAGAGCCCAATAGCAAAAATCAGGTTTTGAATGAAGAATCACATTTCTTGGTAGAATCATGCAGGATTGAAATTTTTGATGGTTTTTTACTCCTCTCAACAGCCCAAACAAGTTTCTAAAAGGATGAGTTTGCAACTACTTTACTTTTGGAGAAAATTCAAAACATTCATTATTCAATAGGGCCCAAAATATCAAAAACCAGCGGTTTGAATGAACACACATTTCTTTGTAGAATCGAGCAGGACTGAAATTTTTGATGTTTTTCTACTCCTCTCATGAGCCCAAACAAGTCTCTAAAAGGATGAGTTTGCACTACTTTACTTTTAGAGAAAATTCAAAACATTCATTATTCAATAGAGCCCAATAGCAAAAATCAGGTTTTGAATGAAGAATCACATTTCTTGGTAGAATCATGCAGGATTGAAATTTTTGATGGTTTTTTACTCCTCTCAACAGCCCAAACAAGTTTCTAAAAGGATGAGTTTGCAACTACTTTACTTTTGGAGAAAATTCAAAACATTCATTATTCAATAGGGCCAAAAATATAAAAAACCAGCGGTTTGAATGAACACACATTTCTTGGTAGAATCGTGCAGGACTGAAATTTTTGATGTTTTTCTACTCCTCTCATGAGCCCAAACAAGTCTCTAAAAGGATGAGTTTGCAACTACTTTACTTTTGGAGAAAATTCAAAACATTCATTATTCAATAGAGCCCAATAGCAAAAACCAGCGTTTTGAATGAAGAATCACATTTCTTGGTAGAATCATGCAGGATTGAAATTTTTGATGGTTTTTTACTCCTCTCAACAGCCCAAACAAGTTTCTAAAAGGATGAGTTTGCAACTACTTTACTTTTGGAGAAAATTCAAAACATTCATTATGCAATAGGGCCCAAACTGTCAAAAACCAGCGGTTTGAATGAACACTCACATTTCTTGGTAGAATCGTGCAGGACTGAAATTTTTGATGTTTTTCTACTCCTCTCATGAGCCCAAACAAGTCTCTAAAAGGATGAGTTTGCAACTACTTTACTTTTGGAGAAAATTCAAAACATTCATTATTCAATAGAGCCCAATAGCAAAAACCAGCGTTTTGAATGAAGAATCACATTTCTTGGTAGAATCATGCAGGATTGAAATTTTTGATGGTTTTTTACTCCTCTCAACAGCCCAAACAAGTTTCTAAAAGGATGAGTTTGCAACTACTTTACTTTTGGAGAAAATTCAAAACATTCATTATTCAATAGGGCCCAAACTATCAAAAACCAGCGGTTTGAATGAACACTCACATTTCTTGGTAGAATCGTGCAGGTCTGAAATTTTTGATGTTTTTCTACTCATCTCATGATCCCAAACAAGACTCTAAAAGGATGAGTTTGCAACTACTTTACTTTTGGAGAAAATTCAAAACATTCATTATTCAATAGAGCCCAATAGCAAAAACCAGCGTTTTGAATGAAGAATCACATTTCTTGGTAGAATCATGCAGGATTGAAATTTTTGATGGTTTTTTACTCCTCTCAACAGCCCAAACAAGTTTCTAAAAGGATGAGTTTGCAACTACTTTACTTTTGGAGAAAATTCAAAACATTCATTATTCAATAGGCCCAAAATATCAAAAACCAGCGGTTTGAATGAACACACATTTCTTTGTAGAATCGAGCAGGACTGAAATTTTTGATGTTTTTCTACTCCTCTCATGAGCCCAAACAAGTCTCTAAAAGGATGAGTTTGCAACTACTTTACTTTTAGAGAAAATTCAAAACATTCATTATTCAATAGAGCCCAATAGCAAAAATCAGGTTTTGAATGAAGAATCACATTTCTTGGTAGAATCATGCAGGATTGAAATTTTTGATGGTTTTTTACTCCTCTCAAAAGCCCAAACAAGTTTCTAAAAGGATGAGTTTGCAACTACTTTACTTTTAGAGAAAATTCAAAACATTCATTATTCAATAGAGCCCAATAGCAAAAACCAGCGTTTTGAATGAAGAATCACATTTCTTGGTAGAATCATGCAGGATTGAAATTTTTGATGGTTTTTTACTCCTCTCAACAGCCCAAACAAGTTTTTAAAAGGATGAGTTTGCAACTACTTTACTTTTGGAGAAAATTCAAAACATTCATTATTCAATAGGGCCCAAACTATCAAAAACCAGCGGTTTGAATGAACACTCACATTTCTTGGTAGAATCGTGCAGGACTGAAATTTTTGATGTTTTTCTACTCATCTCATGATCCCAAACAAGACTCTAAAAGGATGAGTTTGCAACTACTTTACTTTTGGAGAAAATTCAAAACATTCATTATTCAATAGAGCCCAATAGCAAAAACCAGCGTTTTGAATGAAGAATCACATTTCTTGGTAGAATCATGCAGGATTGAAATTTTTGATGGTTTTTTACTCCTCTCAACAGCCCAAACAAGTTTCTAAAAGGATGAGTTTGCAACTACTTTACTTTTGGAGAAAATTCAAAACATTCATTATTCAATAGGGCCCAAAATATCAAAAACCAGCGGTTTGAATGAACACACATTTCTTTGTAGAATCGAGCAGGACTGAAATTTTTGATGTTTTTCTACTCCTCTCATGAGCCCAAACAAGTCTCTAAAAGGATGAGTTTGCACTACTTTACTTTTAGAGAAAATTCAAAACATTCATTATTCAATAGAGCCCAATAGCAAAAATCAGGTTTTGAATGAAGAATCACATTTCTTGGTAGAATCATGCAGGATTGAAATTTTTGATGGTTTTTTACTCCTCTCAACAGCCCAAACAAGTTTCTAAAAGGATGAGTTTGCAACTACTTTACTTTTGGAGAAAATTCAAAACATTCATTATTCAATAGGGCCAAAAATATAAAAAAACAGCGGTTTGAATGAACACACATTTCTTGGTAGAATCGTGCAGGACTGAAATTTTTGATGTTTTTCTACTCCTCTCATGAGCCCAAACAAGTCTCTAAAAGGATGAGTTTGCAACTACTTTACTTTTGGAGAAAATTCAAAACATTCATTATTCAATAGAGCCCAATAGCAAAAATCAGCATTTTAAATGAAGAATCACATTTCTTGGTAGAATCATGCAGGATTGAAATTTTTGATGGTTTTTTACTCCTCTCAACAGCCCAAACAAGTTTCTAAAAGGATGAGTTTGCAACTACTTTACTTTTGGAGAAAATTCAAAACATTCATTATTCAATAGGGCCCAAACTATCAAAAACCAGCAGTTTGAATGAGCACTCACATTTCTTGGTAGAATCGTGCAGGACTGAAATTTTTCATGTTCTTCTACTCCTCTCATGAGACCCAACAAGACTCTAAAAGGATGAGTTTGCAACTACTTTACTTTTGGAGAAAATTCAAAACATTCATTATTCAATAGAGCCCAATAGCAAAAACCAGCGTTTTGAATGAAGAATCACATTTCTTGGTAGAATCATGCAGGATTGAAATTTTTGATGGTTTTTTACTCCTCTCAACAGCCCAAACAAGTTTCTAAAAGGATGAGTTTGCAACTACTTTACTTTTGGAGAAAATTCAAAACATTCATTATTCAATAGGGCCCAAACTCAAAAACCAGCGGTTTGAATGAACACTCACATTTCTTGGTAGAATCGTGCAGGACTGAAATTTTTGATGTTTTTCTACTCATCTCATGATCCCAAACAAGACTCTAAAAGGATGAGTTTGCAGCTACATTACTTTTGGAGAAAATTCAAAACATTCATTATTCAATAGAGCCCAATAGCAAAAACCAGCGTTTTGAATGAAGAATCACATTTCTTGGTAGAATCATGCAGGATTGAAATTTTTGATGGTTTTTTACTCCTCTCAACAGCCCAAACAAGTTTCTAAAAGGATGAGTTTGCAACTACTTTACTTTTGGAGAAAATTTGAAACATTCATTATTCAATAGGGCCCAAAATATCAAAAACCAGCGGTTTGAATGAACACACATTTCTTGGCAGAATCGTGCAGGACTGAAATTTTTGATGTTTTTCTACTCCTCTCATGAGCCCAAACAAGTCTCTAAAAGGATGAGTTTGCAACTACTTTACTTTTGGATATAATTCAAAATATTCATTATTCAATAGAGCCCAAAAGCAAAAATCAGGTTTTGAATGAAGAATCACATTTCTTGGTAGAATCATTCAGGATTGAAATTTTTGATGGTTTTTTACTCCTCTCAACAGCCCAAACAAGTTTCTAAAAGGATGAGTTTGCAACTACTTTACTTTTGGAGAAAATTCAAAACATTCATTATTCAATAGGGCCCAAACTATCAAAAACCAGCGGTTTGAATGAACACTCACATTTCTTGGTAGAATCGTGCAGGACTGAAATTTTTGATGTTTTTCTACTCCTCTCATGAGCCCAAACAAGTCTCTAAAAGGATGAGTTTGCAACTACTTTACTTTTGGAGAAAATTCAAAACATTCATTATTCAATAGAGCCCAATAGCAAAAACCAGCGTTTTGAATGAAGAATCACATTTCTTGGTAGAATCATGCAGGATTGAAATTTTTGATGGTTTTTTACTCCTCTCAACAGCCCAAACAAGTTTCTAAAAGGATGAGTTTGCAATTACTTTACTTTTGGAGAAAATTCAAAACATTCATTATTCAATAGGGCCCAAACTATCAAAAACCAGCGGTTTGAATGAACACTCACATTTCTTGGTAGAATCGTGCAGGACTGAAATTTTTGATGTTCTTCTACTCCTCTCATGAGCCCAAACAAGACTCTAAAAGGATGAGTTTGCAACTACTTTACTTTTGGAGAAAATTCAAAACATTCATTATTCAATAGATCCCAATAGCAAAAGCCAGCGTTTTGAATGAAGAATCACATTTCTTGGTAGAATCATGCAGGATTGAAATTTTTGATGGTTTTTTACTCCTCTCAACAGCCCAAACAAGTTTCTAAAAGGATGAGTTTGCAACTACTGTACTTTTGGAGAAAATTCAAAACATTCATTATTCAATAGGGCCCAAACTATCAAAAACCAGCGGTTTGAATGAACACTCACATTTCTTGGTAGAATCGTGCAGGACTGTAATTTTTGATGTTTTTCTACTCCTCTCATGAGCCCAAACAAGCCTCTAAAAGGATGAGTTTGCAACTACTTTACTTTTGGAGAAAATTCAAAACATTCATTATTCAATAGAGCCCAATAGCAAAAACCAGCGTTTTGAATGAAGAATCACATTTCTTGGTAGAATCATGCAGGATTGAAATTTTTGATGGTTTTTTACTCCTCTCAACAGCCCAAACAAGTTTCTAAAAGGATGAGTTTGCAACTACTTTACTTTTGGAGAAAATTCAAAACATTCATTATTCAATAGGGCCCAAACTATCAAAAACCAGCGGTTTGAATGAACACTCACATTTCTTGGTAGAATCGTGCAGGACTGAAATTTTTGATGTTTTTCTACTCCTCTCATGAGCCCAAACAAGACTCTAAAAGGATGAGTTTGCAACTACTTTACTTTTGGAGAAAATTCAAAACATTCATTATTCAATAGAGCCCAATAGCAAAAACCAGCGTTTTGAATGAAGAATCACATTTCTTGGTAGAATCATGCAGGATTGAAATTTTTGATGTTTTTTTACTCCTCTCAACAGCCCAAACAAGTTTCTAAAAGGATGAGTTTGCAACTACTTTACTTTTGGAGAAAATTCAAAACATTCATTATTCAATAGGGCCCAAACTATCAAAAACCAGCGGTTTGAATGAACACTCACATTTCTTGGTAGAATCGTGCAGGACTGAAATTTTTGATGTTTTTCTACTCCTCTCATGAGCCCAAACAAGTCTCTAAAAGGATGAGTTTGCAACTACTTTACTTTTGGAGAAAATTCAAAACATTCATTATTCAATAGAGCCCAATAGCAAAAATCAGGTTTTGAATGAAGAATCACATTTCTTGGTAGAATCATGCAGGACTGAAATTTTTGATGTTTTTTTACTCCTCTCAACAGCCCAAACAAGGTTCTAAAAGGATGAGTTTGCAACTACTTTACTTTTGGAGAAAATTCAAAACATTCATTATGCAATAGGTCCCAAACTGTCAAAAACTAGCGGTTTGAATGAACACTCACATTTCTTGGTAGAATCGTGCAGGACTGAAATTTTTGATGTTTTTCTACTCCTCTCATGAGCCCAAACAAGTCTCTAAAAGGATGAGTTTGCAACTACTTTACTTTTGGAGAAAATTCAAAACATTCATTATTCAATAGAGCCCAATAGCAAAAACCAGCGTTTTGAATGAAGAATCACATTTCTTGGTAGAATCATGCAGGATTGAAATTTTTGATGGTTTTTTACTCCTCTCAACAGCCCAAACAAGTTTCTAAAAGGATGAGTTTGCAACTACTTTACTTTTGGAGAAAATTCAAAACATTCATTATTCAATAGGGCCCAAACTATCAAAAACCAGCGGTTTGAATGAACACTCACATTTCTTGGTAGAATCGTGCAGGACTGAAATTTTTGATGTTTTTCTACTCATCTCATGATCCCAAACAAGACTCTAAAAGGATGAGTTTGCAACTACTTTACTTTTGGAGAAAATTCAAAACATTCATTATTCAATAGAGCCCAATAGCAAAAACCAGCGTTTTGAATGAAGAATCACATTTCTTGGTAGAATCATGCAGGATTGAAATTTTTGATGGTTTTTTACTCCTCTCAACAGCCCAAACAAGTTTCTAAAAGGATGAGTTTGCAACTACTTTACTTTTGGAGAAAATTCAAAACATTCATTATTCAATAGGCCAAAAATATCAAAAACCAGCGGTTTGAATGAACACACATTTCTTTGTAGAATCGAGCAGGACTGAAATTTTTGATGTTTTTCTACTCCTCTCATGAGCCCAAACAAGTCTCTAAAAGGATGAGTTTGCAACTACTTTACTTTTAGAGAAAATTCAAAACATTCATTATTCAATAGAGCCCAATAGCAAAAATCAGGTTTTGAATGAAGAATCACATTTCTTGGTAGAATCATGCAGGATTGAAATTTTTGATGGTTTTTTACTCCTCTCAACAGCCCAAACAAGTTTCTAAAAGGATGAGTTTGCAACTACTTTACTTTTGGAGAAAATGCAAAACATTCATTATTCAATAGGGCCCAAACTATCAAAAACCAGCGGTTTGAATGAACACTCACATTTCTTGGTAGAATCGTGCAGGACTGAAATTTTTGATGTTTTTCTACTCATCTCATGATCCCAAACAAGACTCTAAAAGGATGAGTTTGCAACTACTTTACTTTTGGAGAAAATTCAAAACATTCATTATTCAATAGAGCCCAATAGCAAAAACCAGCGTTTTGAATGAAGAATCACATTTCTTGGTAGAATCATGCAGGATTGAAATTTTTGATGGTTTTTTACTCCTCTCAACAGCCCAAACAAGTTTCTAAAAGGATGAGTTTGCAACTACTTTACTTTTGGAGAAAATTCAAAACATTCATTATTCAATAGGGCCCAAAATATCAAAAACCAGCGGTTTGAATGAACACACATTTCTTTGTAGAATCGAGCAGGACTGAAATTTTTGATGTTTTTCTACTCCTCTCATGAGCCCAAACAAGTCTCTAAAAGGATGAGTTTGCAACTACTTTACTTTTAGAGAAAATTCAAAACATTCATTATTCAATAGAGCCCAATAGCAAAAATCAGGTTTTGAATGAAGAATCACATTTCTTGGTAGAATCATGCAGGATTGAAATTTTTGATGGTTTTTTACTCCTCTCAACAGCCCAAACAAGTTTCTAAAAGGATGAGTTTGCAACTACTTTACTTTTGGAGAAAATTCAAAACATTCATTATTCAATAGGGCCAAAAATATAAAAAACCAGCGGTTTGAATGAACACACATTTCTTGGTAGAATCGTGCAGGACTGAAATTTTTGATGTTTTTCTACTCCTCTCATGAGCACAAACAAGTCTCTAAAAGGATGAGTTTGCAACTACTTTACTTTTGGAGAAAATTCAAAACATTCATTATTCAATAGAGCCCAATAGCAAAAATCAGCATTTTAAATGAAGAATCACATTTCTTGGTAGAATCATGCAGGATTGAAATTTTTGATGGTTTTTTACTCCTCTCAACAGCCCAAACAAGTTTCTAAAAGGATGAGTTTGCAACTACTTTACTTTTGGAGAAAATTCAAAACATTCATTATTCAATAGGGCCCAAACTATCAAAAACCAGCGGTTTGAATGAACACTCACATTTCTTGGTAGAATCGTGCAGGACTGAAATTTTTGATGTTTTTCTACTCCTCTCATGAGCCCAAACAAGACTCTAAAAGGATGAGTTTGCAACTACTTTACTTTTGGAGAAAATTCAAAACATTCATTATTCAATAGAGCCCAATAGCAAAAACCAGCGTTTTGAATGAAGAATCACATTTCTTGGTAGAATCATGCAGGATTGAAATTTTTGATGGTTTTTTACTCCTCTCAACAGCCCAAACAAGTTTCTAAAAGGATGAGTTTGCAACTACTTTACTTTTGGAGAAAATTCAAAACATTCATTATTCAATAGGGCCCAAACTATCAAAAACCAGCGGTTTGAATGAACACTCACATTTCTTGGTAGAATCGTGCAGGACTGAAATTTTTGATGTTTTTCTACTCCTCTCATGAGCCCAAACAAGTCTCTAAAAGGATGAGTTTGCAACTACTTTACTTTTGGAGAAAATTCAAAACATTCATTATTCAATAGAGCCCAATAGCAAAAATCAGGTTTTGAATGAAGAATCACATTTCTTGGTAGAATCATGCAGGACTGAAATTTTTGATGTTTTTTTACTCCTCTCAACAGCCCAAACAAGGTTCTAAAAGGATGAGTTTGCAACTACTTTACTTTTGGAGAAAATTCAAAACATTCATTATGCAATAGGTCCCAAACTGTCAAAAACCAGCGGTTTGAATGAACACTCACATTTCTTGGTAGAATCGTGCAGGACTGAAATTTTTGATGTTTTTCTACTCCTCTCATGAGCCCAAACAAGTCTCTAAAAGGATGAGTTTGCAACTACTTTACTTTTGGAGAAAATTCAAAACATTCATTATTCAATAGAGCCCAATAGCAAAAACCAGCGTTTTGAATGAAGAATCACATTTCTTGGTAGAATCATGCAGGATTGAAATTTTTGATGGTTTTTTACTCCTCTCAACAGCCCAAACAAGTTTCTAAAAGGATGAGTTTGCAACTACTTTACTTTTGGAGAAAATTCAAAACATTCATTATTCAATAGGGCCCAAACTATCAAAAACCAGCGGTTTGAATGAACACTCACATTTCTTGGTAGAATCGTGCAGGACTGAAATTTTTGATGTTTTTCTACTCATCTCATGATCCCAAACAAGACTCTAAAAGGATGAGTTTGCAACTACTTTACTTTTGGAGAAAATTCAAAACATTCATTATTCAATAGAGCCCAATAGCAAAAACCAGCGTTTTGAATGAAGAATCACATTTCTTGGTAGAATCATGCAGGATTGAAATTTTTGATGGTTTTTTACTCCTCTCAACAGCCCAAACAAGTTTCTAAAAGGATGAGTTTGCAACTACTTTACTTTTGGAGAAAATTCAAAACATTCATTATTCAATAGGCCAAAAATATCAAAAACCAGCGGTTTGAATGAACACACATTTCTTTGTAGAATCGAGCAGGACTGAAATTTTTGATGTTTTTCTACTCCTCTCATGAGCCCAAACAAGTCTCTAAAAGGATGAGTTTGCAACTACTTTACTTTTAGAGAAAATTCAAAACATTCATTATTCAATAGAGCCCAATAGCAAAAATCAGGTTTTGAATGAAGAATCACATTTCTTGGTAGAATCATGCAGGATTGAAATTTTTGATGGTTTTTTACTCCTCTCAACAGCCCAAACAAGCTTCTAAAAGGATGAGTTTGCAACTGCTTTACTTTTGGAGAAAATTCAAAACATTCATTATTCAATAGGGCCCAAACTATCAAAAACCAGCGGTTTGAATGAACACTCACATTTCTTGGTAGAATCGTGCAGGACTGAAATTTTTGATGTTTTTCTACTCATCTCATGATCCCAAACAAGACTCTAAAAGGATGAGTTTGCAACTACTTTACTTTTGGAGAAAATTCAAAACATTCATTATTCAATAGAGCCCAATAGCAAAAACCAGCGTTTTGAATGAAGAATCACATTTCTTGGTAGAATCATGCAGGATTGAAATTTTTGATGGTTTTTTACTCCTCTCAACAGCCCAAACAAGTTTCTAAAAGGATGAGTTTGCAACTACTTTACTTTTGGAGAAAATTCAAAACATTCATTATTCAATAGGGCCCAAAATATCAAAAACCAGCGGTTTGAATGAACACACATTTCTTTGTAGAATCGAGCAGGACTGAAATTTTTGATGTTTTTCTACTCCTCTCATGAGCCCAAACAAGTCTCTAAAAGGATGAGTTTGCAACTACTTTACTTTTAGAGAAAATTCAAAACATTCATTATTCAATAGAGCCCAATAGCAAAAATCAGGTTTTGAATGAAGAATCACATTTCTTGGTAGAATCATGCAGGATTGAAATTTTTGATGGTTTTTTACTCCTCTCAACAGCCCAAACAAGTTTCTAAAAGGATGAGTTTGCAACTACTTTACTTTTGGAGAAAATTCAAAACATTCATTATTCAATAGGGCTAAAAATATAAAAAACCAGCGGTTTGAATGAACACACATTTCTTGGTAGAATCGTGCAGGACTGAAATTTTTGATGTTTTTCTACTCCTCTCATGAGCACAAACAAGTCTCTAAAAGGATGAGTTTGCAACTACTTTACTTTTGGAGAAAATTCAAAACATTCATTATTCAATAGAGCCCAATAGCAAAAATCAGCATTTTAAATGAAGAATCACATTTCTTGGTAGAATCATGCAGGATTGAAATTTTTGATGGTTTTTTACTCCTCTCAACAGCCCAAACAAGTTTCTAAAAGGATGAGTTTGCAACTACTTTACTTTTGGAGAAAATTCAAAACATTCATTATTCAATAGGGCCCAAACTATCAAAAACCAGCAGTTTGAAAGAACACTCACATTTCTTGGTAGAATCATGCAGGACTGAAATTTTTGATGTTCTTCTACTCCTCTCATGAGCCCCAACAAGACTCTAAAAGGATGAGTTTGCAACTACTTTACTTTTGGAGAAAATTCAAAACATTCATTATTCAATAGAGCCCAATAGCAAAAACCAGCGTTTTGAATGAAGAATCACATTTCTTGGTAGAATCATGCAGGATTGAAATTTTTGATGGTTTTTTACTCCTCTCAACAGCCCAAACAAGTTTCTAAAAGGATGAGTTTGCAACTACTTTACTTTTGGAGAAAATTCAAAACATTCATTATTCAATAGGGCCCAAAATATCAAAAACCAGCGGTTTGAATAAACAAACATTTCTTTGTAGAATCGTGCAGGACTGAAATTTTTGATGTTTTTCTACTCCTCTCATGAGCACAAACAAGTCTCTAAAAGGATGAGTTTGCAACTACTTTACTTTTGGAGAAAATTCAAAACATTCATTATTCAATAGAGCCCAATAGCAAAAATCAGGTTTTGAATGAAGAATCACATTTCTTGGTAGAATCATGCAGGATTGAAATTTTTGATGGTTTTTTTACTCCTCTCAACAGCCCAAACAAGTTTCTAAAAGGATGAGTTTGCAACTACTTTACTTTTGGAGAAAATTCAAAACATTCATTATTCAGTACGGCCCAAATTATCAAAAACCAGCGGTTTGAATGAACACACATTTCTTGGTAAAATCGTGCAGGACTGAAATTTTTGATGTTTTTCTACTCCTCTCATGAGCCCAAACAAGTCTCTAAAAGGATGAGTTTGCAACTACTTTACTTTTGGAGAAAATTCAAAACAGTCATTATTCAATAGAGCCCAATAGCAAAAATCTGCATTTTAAATGAAGAATCACATTTCTTGGTAGAATCATGCAGGATTTAAATTTTTGATGGTTTTTTACTCCTCTCAACAGCCCAAACAAGTTTCTAAAAGGATGAGTTTGCAACTACTTTACTTTTGGAGAAAATTCAAAACATTCATTATTCAATAGGGCCCAAACTATCAAAAACCAGCGGTTTGAATGAACACTCACATTTCTTGGTAGAATCGTGCAGGACTGAAATTTTTGATGTTATTCTACTCCTCTCATGAGCCCAAACAAGACTGTAAAAGGATGAGTTTGCAACTACTTTACTTTTGGAGAAAATTCAAAACATTCATTATTCAATAGAGCCCAATAGCAAAAACCAGCGTTTTGAATGAAGAATCACATTTCTTGGTAGAATCATGCAGGATTGAAATTTTTGATGGTTTTTTACTCCTCTCAACAGCCCAAACAAGTTTCTAAAAGGATGAGTTTGCAACTACTTTACTTTTGGAGAAAATTCAAAACATTCATTATTCAATAGGGCCCAAACTATCAAAAACCAGCGGTTTGAATGAACACTCACATTTCTTGGTAGAATCGTGCAGGACTGAAATTTTTGATGTTTTTCTACTCATCTCATGATCCCAAACAAGACTCTAAAAGGATGAGTTTGCAACTACTTTACTTTTGGAGAAAATTCAAAACATTCATTATTCAATAGAGCCCAATAGCAAAAACCAGCGTTTTGAATGAAGAATCACATTTCTTGGTAGAATCATGCAGGATTGAAATTTTTGATGGTTTTTTACTCCTCTCAACAGCCCAAACAAGTTTCTAAAAGGATGAGTTTGCAACTACTTTACTTTTGGAGAAAATTCAAAACATTCATTATTCAATAGGGCCCAAAATATCAAAAACCAGCGGTTTGAATGAACACACATTTCTTTGTAGAATCGAGCAGGACTGAAATTTTTGATGTTTTTCTACTCCTCTCATGAGCCCAAACAAGTCTCTAAAAGGATGAGTTTGCAACTACTTTACTTTTAGAGAAAATTCAAAACATTCATTATTCAATAGAGCCCAATAGCAAAAATCAGGTTTTGAATGAAGAATCACATTTCTTGGTAGAATCATGCAGGATTGAAATTTTTGATGGTTTTTTACTCCTCTCAACAGCCCAAACAAGTTTCTAAAAGGATGAGTTTGCAACTACTTTACTTTTGGAGAAAATTCAAAACATTCATTATTCAATAGGGCCAAAAATATAAAAAACCAGCGGTTTGAATGAACACACATTTCTTGGTAGAATCGTGCAGGACTGAAATTTTTGATGTTTTTCTACTCCTCTCATGAGCCCAAACAAGTCTCTAAAAGGATGAGTTTGCAACTACTTTACTTTTGGAGAAAATTCAAAACATTCATTATTCAATAGAGCCCAATAGCAAAAATCAGCATTTTAAATGAAGAATCACATTTCTTGGTAGAATCATGCAGGATTGAAATTTTTGATGGTTTTTTACTCCTCTCAACAGCCCAAACAAGTTTCTAAAAGGATGAGTTTGCAACTACTTTCCTTTTGGAGAAAATTCAAAACATTCATTATTCAATAGGGCCCAAACTATCAAAAACCAGCAGTTTGAAAGAACACTCACATTTCTTGGTAGAATCATGCAGGACTGAAATTTTTGATGTTCTTCTACTCCTCTCATGAGCCCCAACAAGACTCTAAAAGGATGAGTGTGCAACTACTTTACTTTTGGAGAAAATTCAAAACATTCATTATTCAATAGAGCCCAATAGCAAAAACCAGCGTTTTGAATGAAGAATCACATTTCTTGGTAGAATCATGCAGGATTGAAATTTTTGATGGTTTTTTACTCCTCTCAACAGCCCAAACAAGTTTCTAAAAGGATAAGTTTGCAACTACTTTACTTTTGGAGAAAATTCAAAACATTCATTATTCAATAGGGCCCAAAATATCAAAAACCAGCGGTTTGAATGAACACACATTTCTTTGTAGAATCGTGCAGGACTGAAATTGTTGATGTTTTTCTACTCCTCTCATGAGCACAAACAAGTCTCTAAAAGGATGAGTTTGCAAATACTTTGCTTTTGGAGAAAATTCAAAACATTCATTATTCAATAGAGCCCAATAGCAAAAATCAGGTTTTGAATGAAGAATCACATTTCTTGGTAGAATCATGCAGGATTGAAATTTTTGATGGTTTTTTTACTCCTCTCAACAGCCCAAACAAGTTTCTAAAAGGATGAGTTTGCAACTACTTTACTTTTGGAGAAAATTCAAAACATTCATTATTCAATAGGGCCCAAATTATCAAAAACCAGCGGTTTGAATGAACACACATTTCTTGGTAAAATCGTGCAGGACTGAAATTTTTGATGTTTTTCTACTCCTCTCATGAGCCCAAACAAGTCTCTAAAAGGATGAGTTTGCAACTACTTTACTTTTGGAGAAAATTCAAAACAGTCATTATTCAATAGAGCCCAATAGCAAAAATCTGCATTTTAAATGAAGAATCACATTTCTTGGTAGAATCATGCAGGATTTAAATTTTTGATGGTTTTTTACTCCTCTCAACAGCCCAAACAAGTTTCTAAAAGGATGAGTTTGCAACTACTTTACTTTTGGAGAAAATTCAAAACATTCATTATTCAATAGGGCCCAAACTATCAAAAACCAGCGGTTTGAATGAACACTCACATTTCTTGGTAGAATCGTGCAGGACTGAAATTTTTGATGTTATTCTACTCCTCTCATGAGCCCAAACAAGACTCTAAAAGGATGAGTTTGCAACTACTTTACTTTTGGAGAAAATTCAAAACATTCATTATTCAATAGATCCCAATAGCAAAAGCCAGCGTTTTGAATGAAGAATCACATTTCTTGGTAGAATCATGCAGGATTGAAATTTTTGATGGTTTTTTACTCCTCTCAACAGCCCAAACAAGTCTCTAAAAGGATGAGTTTGCAACTACTTAACTTTTGGAAAAAATTCAAAACATTCATTATTCAATAGAGCCCAATAGCAAAAATCAGGTTTTGAATGAAGAATCACATTTCTTGGTAGAATCATGCAGGATTGAAATTTTTGATGGTATTTTACTCCTCTCAACAGCCCAAACAAGTTTCTAAAAGGATGAGTTTGCAACTACTTTACTTTTGGAGAAAATTCAAAACATTCATTATTCAATAGGGCCCAAAATATCAAAAACCAGCGGTTTGAATGAACACACATTTCTTTGTAGAATCGAGCAGGACTGAAATTTTTGATGTTTTTCTACTCCTCTCATGAGCCCAAACAAGTCTCTAAAAGGATGAGTTTGCAACTACTTTACTTTTAGAGAAAATTCAAAACATTCATTATTCAATAGAGCCCAATAGCAAAAATCAGGTTTTGAATGAAGAATCACATTTCTTGGTAGAATCATGCAGGATTGAAATTTTTGATGGTTTTTTACTCCTCTCAACAGCCCAAACAAGTTTCTAAAAGGATGAGTTTGCAACTACTTTACTTTTGGAGAAAATTCAAAACATTCATTATTCAATAGGGCCAAAAATATAAAAAACCAGCGGTTTGAATGAACACACATTTCTTGGTAGAATCGTGCAGGACTGAAATTTTTGATGTTTTTCTACTCCTCTCATGAGCACAAACAAGTCTCTAAAAGGATGAGTTTGCAAGTACTTTACTTTTGGAGAAAATTCAAAACATTCATTATTCAATAGAGCCCAATAGCAAAAATCAGCATTTTAAATGAAGAATCACATTTCTTGGTAGAATCATGCAGGATTGAAATTTTTGATGGTTTTTTACTCCACTCAACAGCCCAAACAAGTTTCTAAAAGGATGAGTTTGCAACTACTTTACTTTTGGAGAAAATTCAAAACATTCATTATTCAATAGGGCCCAAACTATCAAAAACCAGCAGTTTGAAAGAACACTCACATTTCTTGGTAGAATCATGCAGGACTGAAATTTTTGATGTTCTTCTACTCCTCTCATGAGCCCCAACAAGACTCTAAAAGGATGAGTTTGCAACTACTTTACTTTTGGAGAAAATTCAAAACATTCATTATTCAATAGAGCCCAATAGCAAAAACCAGCGTTTTGAATGAAGAATCACATTTCTTGGTAGAATCATGCAGGATTGAAATTTTTGATGGTTTTTTACTCCTCTCAACAGCCCAAACAAGTTTCTAAAAGGATGAGTTTGCAACTACTTTACTTTTGGAGAAAATTCAAAACATTCATTATTCAATAGGGCCCAAAATATCAAAAACCAGCGGTTTGAATGAACACACATTTCTTGGTAGAATCGTGCAGGACTGAAATTTTTGATGTTTTTCTACTCCTCTCATGAGCACAAACAAGTCTCTAAAAGGATGAGTTTGCAACTACTTTGCTTTTGGAGAAAATTCAAAACATTCATTATTCAATAGAGCCCAATAGCAAAAATCAGGTTTTGAATGAAGAATCACATTTCTTGGTAGAATCATGCAGGATTGAAATTTTTGATGGTTTTTTTACTCCTCTCTGTTGAGGAGCTGTTGCCCAAACAAGTTTCTAAAAGGATGAGTTTGCAACTACTTTACTTTTGGAGAAAATTCAAAACATTCATTATTCAATAGGGCCCAAATTATCAAAAACCAGCGGTTTGAATGAACACACATTTCTTGGTAAAATCGTGCAGGACTGAAATTTTTGATGTTTTTCTACTCCTCTCATGAGCCCAAACAAGTCTCTAAAAGGATGAGTTTGCAACTACTTTACTTTTGGAGAAAATTCAAAACAGTCATTATTCAATAGAGCCCAATAGCAAAAATCTGCATTTTAAATGAAGAATCACATTTCTTGGTAGAATCATGCAGGATTTAAATTTTTGATGGTTTTTTACTCCTCTCAACAGCCCAAACAAGTTTCTAAAAGGATGAGTTTGCAACTACTTTACTTTTGGAGAAAATTCAAAACATTCATTATTCAATAGGGCCCAAACTATCAAAAACCAGCGGTTTGAATGAACACTCACATTTCTTGGTAGAATCGTGCAGGACTGAAATTTTTGATGTTATTCTACTCCTCTCATGAGCCCAAACAAGACTCTAAAAGGATGAGTTTGCAACTACTTTACTTTTGGAGAAAATTCAAAACATTCATTATTCAATAGATCCCAATAGCAAAAGCCAGCGTTTTGAATGAAGAATCACATTTCTTGGTAGAATCATGCAGGATTGAAATTTTTGATGGTTTTTTACTCCTCTCAACAGCCCAAACAAGTCTCTAAAAGGATGAGTTTGCAACTACTTTACTTTTGGAGAAAATTCAAAACATTCATTATTCAATAGAGCCCAATAGCAAAAATCAGGTTTTGAATGAAGAATCACATTTCTTGGTAGAATCATGCAGGATTGAAATTTTTGATGGTTTTTTACTCCTCTCAACAGCCCAAACAAGTTTCTAAAAGGATGAGTTTGCAACTACTTTACTTTTGGAGAAAATTCAAAACATTCATTATTCAATAGGGCCCAAACTATCAAAAACCAGCGGTTTGAATGAACACTCACATTTCTTGGTAGAATCGCGCAGGACTGAAATTTTTGATGTTTTTCTACTCCTCTCATGAGCCCAAACAAGTCTCTAAAAGGATGAGTTTGCAACTACTTTACTTTTTTAGAAAATTCAAAACATTCATTATTCAATAGAGCCCAATAGCAAAAACCAGCGTTTTGAATGAAGAATCACATTTCTTGGTAGAATCATGCAGGATTGAAATTTTTGATGGTTTTTTACTCCTATCAACAGCCCAAACAAGTTTCTAAAAGGATGAGTTTGCAATTACTTTACTTTTGGAGAAAATTCAAAACATTCATTATTCAATAGGGCCCAAACTATCAAAAACCAGCGGTTTGAATGAACACTCACATTTCTTGGTAGAATCGTGCAGGACTGAAATTTTTGATGTTCTTCTACTCCTCTCATGAGCCCAAACAAGACTCTAAAAGGATGAGTTTGCAACTACTTTACTTTTGGAGAAAATTCAAAACATTCATTATTCAATAGATCCCAATAGCAAAAGCCAGCGTTTTGAATGAAGAATCACATTTCTTGGTAGAATCATGCAGGATTGAAATTTTTGATGGTTTTTTACTCCTCTCAACAGCCCAAACAAGTTTCTAAAAGGATGAGTTTGCAACTACTTTACTTTTGGAGAAAATTCAAAACATTCATTATTCAATAGGGCCCAAACTATCAAAAACCAGCGGTTTGAATGAACACTCACATTTCTTGGTAGAATCGTGCAGGACTGAAATTTTTGATGTTTTTCTACTCCTCTCATGAGCCCAAACAAGACTCTAAAAGGATGAGTTTGCAACTACTTTACTTTTGGAGAAAATTCAAAACATTCATTATTCAATAGAGCCCAATAGCAAAAACCAGCGTTTTGAATGAAGAATCACATTTCTTGGTAGAATCATGCAGGATTGAAATTTTTGATGGTTTTTCACTCCTCTCAACAGCCCAAACAAGTTTCTAAAAGGATGAGTTTGCAACTACTTTACTTTTGGAGAAAATTCAAAACATTCATTATGCAAAAGGGCCCAAACTGTCAAAAACCAGCGGTTTGAATGAACACTCACATTTCTTGGTAGAATCGTGCAGGACTGAAATTTTTGATGTTTTTCTACTCCTCTCATGAGCCCAAACAAGTCTCTAAAAGGATGAGTTTGCAACTACTTTACTTTTAGAGAAAATTCAAAACATTCATTATTCAGTAGAGCCCAATAGCAAAAATCAGGTTTTGAATGAAGAATCACATTTCTTGGTAGAATCATGCAGGATTGAAATTTTTGATGGATTTTTACTCCTCTCAACAGCCCAAACAAGTTTCTAAAAGGATGAGTTTGCAACTACTTTACTTTTGGAGAAAATTCAAAACATTCATTATTCAATAGGGCCAAAAATATAAAAAACCAGCGGTTTGAATGAACACACATTTCTTGGTAGAATCGTGCAGGACTGAAATTTTTGATGTTTTTCTACTCATCTCATGATCCCAAACAAGACTCTAAAAGGATGAGTTTGCAACTACATTACTTTTGGAGAAAATTCAAAACATTCATTATTCAATAGAGCCCAATAGCAAAAACCAGCGTTTTGAATGAAGAATCACATTTCTTGGTAGAATCATGCAGGATTGAAATTTTTGATGGTTTTTTACTCCTCTCAACAGCCCAAACAAGTTTCTAAAAGGATGAGCTTGCAACTACTTTACTTTTGGAGAAAATTCAAAACATTCATTATTCAATAGGGCCCAAAATATCAAAAACCAGCGGTTTGAATGAACACACATTTCTTTGTAGAATCGAGCAGGACTGAAATTTTTGATGTTTTTCTACTCCTCTCATGAGCCCAAACAAGTCTCTAAAAGGATGAGTTTGCAACTACTTTACTTTTGGAGAAAATTCAAAATATTCATTATTCAATAGAGCCCAATAGCAAAAACCAGCGTTTTGAATGAAGAATCACATTTCTTGGTAGAATCATGCAGGATTGAAATTTTTGATGGATTTTTACTCCTCTCAACAGCCCAAACAAGTTTCTAAAAGGATGAGTTTGCAACTACTTTACTTTTGGAGAAAATTCAAAACATTCATTATTCAATAGGGCCAAAAATATAAAAAAACAAGAAGTTTGAATGAACACACATTTCTTGGTAGAATCGTGCAGGACTGAAATTTTTGATGTTTTTCTACTCCTCTCATGAGCCCAAACAAGTCTCTAAAAGGATGAGTTTGCAACTACTTTACTTTTGGAGAAAATTCAAAACATTCATTATTCAATAGAGCCCAATAGCAAAAATCAGCATTTTAAATGAAGAATCACATTTCTTGGTAGAATCATGCAGGATTGAAATTTTTGATGGTTTTTTACTCCTCTCAACAGCCCAAACAAGTTTCTAAAAGGATGAGTTTGCAACTACTTTACTTTTGGAGAAAATTCAAAATATTCATTATTCAATAGAGCCCAATAGCAAAAACCAGCGTTTTGAATGAAGAATCACATTTCTTGGTAGAATCATGCAGGATTGAAATTTTTGATGGTTTTTTACTCCTCTCAAAAGCCCAAACAAGTTTCTAAAAGGATGAGTTTGCAACTGCTTTACTTTTGGAGAAAATTCAAAACATTCATTATGCAATAGGGCCCAAACTGTCAAAAACCAGCGGTTTGAATGAACACTCACATTTCTTGGTAGAATCGTGCAGGACTGAAATTTTTGATGTTTTTCTACTCCTCTCATGAGCCCAAACAAGTCTCTAAAAGGATGAGTTTGCAACTACTTTACTTTTGGAGAAAATTCAAAACATTCATTATTCAATAGAGCCCAATAGCAAAAACCAGCGTTTTGAATGAAGAATCACATTTCTTGGTAGAATCATGCAGGATTGAAATTTTTGATGGTTTTTTACTCCTCTCAACAGCCCAAACAAGTTTCTAAAAGGATGAGTTTGCAACTACTTTACTTTTGGAGAAAATTCAAAACATTCATTATTCAATAGGCCAAAAATATCAAAAACCAGCGGTTTGAATGAACACACATTTCTTTGTAGAATCGAGCAGAACTGAAATTTTTGATGTTTTTCTACTCCTCTCATGAGCCCAAACAAGTCTCTAAAAGGATGAGTTTGCAACTACTTTACTTTTAGAGAAAATTCAAAACATTCATTATTCAATAGAGCCCAATAGCAAAAATCAGGTTTTGAATGAAGAATCACATTTCTTGGTAGAATCATGCAGGATTGAAATTTTTGATGGTTTTTTACTCCTCTCAACAGCCCAAACAAGTTTCTAAAAGGATGAGTTTGCAACTACTTTACTTTTGGAGAAAATTCAAAACATTCATTATTCAATAGGGCCCAAACTATCAAAAACCAGCGGTTTGAATGAACACTCACATTTCTTGGTAGAATCGTGCAGGACTGAAATTTTTGATGTTTTTCTACTCATCTCATGATCCCAAACAAGACTCTAAAAGGATGAGTTTGCAACTACTTTACTTTTGGAGAAAATTCAAAACATTCATTATTCAATAGAGCCCAATAGCAAAAACCAGCGTTTTGAATGAAGAATCACATTTCTTGGTAGAATCATGCAGGATTGAAATTTTTGATGGTTTTTTACTCCTCTCAACAGCCCAAACAAGTTTCTAAAAGGATGAGTTTGCAACTACTTTACTTTTGGAGAAAATTCAAAACATTCATTATTCAATAGGGCCCAAAATATCAAAAACCAGCGGTTTGAATGAACACACATTTCTTTGTAGAATCGAGCAGGACTGAAATTTTTGATGTTTTTCTACTCCTCTCATGAGCCCAAACAAGTCTCTAAAAGGATGAGTTTGCAACTACTTTACTTTTAGAGAAAATTCAAAACATTCATTATTCAATAGAGCCCAATAGCAAAAATCAGGTTTTGAATGAAGAATCACATTTCTTGGTAGAATCATGCAGGATTGAAATTTTTGATGGTTTTTTACTCCTCTCAACAGCCCAAACAAGTTTCTAAAAGGATGAGTTTGCAACTACTTTACTTTTGGAGAAAATTCAAAACATTCATTATTCAATAGGGCCAAAAATATAAAAAACCAGCGGTTTGAATGAACACACATTTCTAGGTAGAATCGTGCAGGACTGAAATTTTTGATGTTTTTCTACTCCTCTCATGAGCCCAAACAAGTCTCTAAAAGGATGAGTTTGCAACTACTTTACTTTTGGAGAAAATTCAAAACATTCATTATTCAATAGAGCCCAATAGCAAAAATCAGCATTTTAAATGAAGAATCACATTTCTTGGTAGAATCATGCAGGATTGAAATTTTTGATGGTTTTTTACTCCTCTCAACAGCCCAAACAAGTTTCTAAAAGGATGAGTTTGCAACTACTTTACTTTTGGAGAAAATTCAAAACATTCATTATTCAATAGGGCCCAAACTATCAAAAACCAGCAGTTTGAATGAGCACTCACATTTCTTGGTAGAATCGTGCAGGACTGAAATTTTTCATGTTCTTCTACTCATCTCATGAGACCCAACAAGACTCTAAAAGGATGAGTTTGCAACTACTTTACTTTTGGAGAAAATTCAAAACATTCATTATTCAATAGAGCCCAATAGCAAAAACCAGCGTTTTGAATGAAGAATCACATTTCTTGGTAGAATCATGCAGGATTGAAATTTTTGATGGTTTTTTACTCCTCTCAACAGCCCAAACAAGTTTCTAAAAGGATGAGTTTGCAACTACTTTACTTTTGGAGAAAATTCAAAACATTCATTATTCAATAGGGCCCAAACTCAAAAACCAGCGGTTTGAATGAACACTCACATTTCTTGGTAGAATCGTGCAGGACTGAAATTTTTGATGTTTTTCTACTCATCTCATGATCCCAAACAAGACTCTAAAAGGATGAGTTTGCAACTACATTACTTTTGGAGAAAATTCAAAACATTCATTATTCAATAGAGCCCAATAGCAAAAATCAGGTTTTGAATGAAGAATCACATTTCTTGGTAGAATCATTCAGGATTGAAATTTTTGATGGTTTTTTACTCCTCTCAACAGCCCAAACAGGTTTCTAAAAGGATGAGTTTGCAACTACTTTACTTTTGGAGAAAATTCAAAACATTCATTATTCAAAAGGGCCCAAAATATCAAAAACCAGCGGTTTGAATGAACACACATTTCTTGGTAGAATCGTGCAGGACTGAAATTTTTGATGTTTTTCTACTCATCTCATGATCCCAAACAAGACTCTAAAAGGATGAGTTTGCAACTACTTTACTTTTGGAGAAAATTCAAAACATTCATTATTCAATAGAGCCCAATAGCAAAAACCAGCGTTTTGAATGAAGAATCACATTTCTTGGTAGAATCATGCAGGATTGAAATTTTTGATGGTTTTTTTACTCCTCTCAACAGCCCAAACAAGTTTCTAAAAGGATGAGTTTGCAACTACTTTACTTTTGGAGAAAATTCAAAACATTCATTATGCAAAAGGGCCCAAACTGTCAAAAACCAGCGGTTTGAATGAACACTCACATTTCTTGGTAGAATCGTGCAGGACTGAAATTTTTGATGTTTTTCTACTCCTCTCATGAGCCCAAACAAGTCTCTAAAAGGATGAGTTTGCAACTACTTTACTTTTAGAGAAAATTCAAAACATTCATTATTCAGTAGAGCCCAATAGCAAAAATCAGGTTTTGAATGAAGAATCACATTTCTTGGTAGAATCATGCAGGATTGAAATTTTTGATGGTTTTTTACTCCTCTCAACAGCCCAAACAAGTTTCTAAAAGGATGAGTTTGCAACTACTTTACTTTTGGAGAAAATTCAAAACATTCATTATTCAATAGGGCCAAAAATATAAAAAACCAGCGGTTTGAATGAACACACATTTCTTGGTAGAATCGTGCAGGACTGAAATTTTTGATGTTTTTCTACTCATCTCATGATCCCAAACAAGACTCTAAAAGGATGAGTTTGCAACTACATTACTTTTGGAGAAAATTCAAAACATTCATTATTCAATAGAGCCCAATAGCAAAAATCAGGTTTTGAATGAAGAATCACATTTCTTGGTAGAATCATTCAGGATTGAAATTTTTGATGGTTTTTTACTCCTCTCAACAGCCCAAACAGGTTTCTAAAAGGATGAGTTTGCAACTACTTTACTTTTGGAGAAAATTCAAAACATTCATTATTCAAAAGGGCCCAAAATATCAAAAACCAGCGGTTTGAATGAACACACATTTCTTGGTAGAATCGTGCAGGACTGAAATTTTTGATGTTTTTCTACTCCTCTCATGAGCCCAAACAAGACTCTAAAAGGATGAGTTTGCAACTACTTTACTTTTGGAGAAAATTCAAAACATTCATTATTCAATAGAGCCCAATAGCAAAAACCAGCGTTTTGAATGAAGAATCACATTTCTTGGTAGAATCATGCAGGATTGAAATTTTTGATGGTTTTTTACTCCTCTCAACAGCCCAAACAAGTTTCTAAAAGGATGAGTTTGCAACTACTTTACTTTTGGAGAAAATTCAAAACATTCATTATGCAAAAGGGCCCAAACTGTCAAAAACCAGCGGTTTGAATGAACACTCACATTTCTTGGTAGAATCGTGCAGGACTGAAATTTTTGATGTTTTTCTACTCCTCTCATGAGCCCAAACAAGTCTCTAAAAGGATGAGTTTGCAACTACTTTACTTTTAGAGAAAATTCAAAACATTCATTATTCAGTAGAGCCCAATAGCAAAAATCAGGTTTTGAATGAAGAATCACATTTCTTGGTAGAATCATGCAGGATTGAAATTTTTGATGGTTTTTTACTCCTCTCAACAGCCCAAACAAGTTTCTAAAAGGATGAGTTTGCAACTACTTTACTTTTGGAGAAAATTCAAAACATTCATTATTCAATAGGTCCAAAAATATAAAAAACCAGCGGTTTGAATGAACACACATTTCTTGGTAGAATCGTGCAGGACTGAAATTTTTGATATTTTTCTACTCATCTCATGATCCCAAACAAGACTCTAAAAGGATGAGTTTGCAACTACATTACTTTTGGAGAAAATTCAAAACATTCATTATTCAATAGAGCCCAATAGCAAAAACCAGCGTTTTGAATGAAGAATCACATTTCTTGGTAGAATCATGCAGGATTGAAATTTTTGATGGTTTTTTACTCCTCTCAACAGCCCAAACAAGTTTCTAAAAGGATGAGTTTGCAACTACTTTACTTTTGGAGAAAATTCAAAACATTCATTATTCAATAGGGCCCAAACTATCAAAAACCAGCGGTTTGAATGAACACTCACATTTCTTGGTAGAATCGTGCAGGACTGAAATTTTTGATGTTTTTCTACTCATCTCATGATCCCAAACAAGACTCTAAAAGGATGAGTTTGCAACTACTTTACTTTTGGAGAAAATTCAAAACATTCATTATTCAATAGAGCCCAATAGCAAAAACCAGCGTTTTGAATGAAGAATCACATTTCTTGGTAGAATCATGCAGGATTGAAATTTTTGATGGTTTTTTTACTCCTCTCAACAGCCCAAACAAGTTTCTAAAAGGATGAGTTTGCAACTACTTTACTTTTGGAGAAAATTCAAAACATTCATTATTCAATAGGGCCCAAACTATCAAAAACCAGCGGTTTGAATGAACACTCACATTTCTTGGTAGAATCGTGCAGGACTGAAATTTTTGATGTTTTTCTACTCATCTCATGATCCCAAACAAGACTCTAAAAGGATGAGTTTGCAACTACTTTACTTTTGGAGAAAATTCAAAACATTCATTATTCAATAGAGCCCAATAGCAAAAACCAGCGTTTTGAATGAAGAATCACATTTCTTGGTAGAATCATGCAGGATTGAAATTTTTGATGGTTTTTTACTCCTCTCAACAGCCCAAACAAGTTTCTAAAAGGATGAGTTTGCAACTACTTTACTTTTGGAGAAAATTCAAAACATTTATTATTCAATAGGGCCCAAAATATCAAAAATCAGCGGTTTGAATGAACACACATTTCTTTGTAGAATCGAGCAGGACTGAAATTTTTGATGTTTTTCTACTCCTCTCATGAGCCCAAACAAGTCTCTAAAAGGATGAGTTTGCACTACTTTACTTTTAGAGAAAATTCAAAACATTCATTATTCAATAGAGCCCAATAGCAAAAATCAGGTTTTGAATGAAGAATCACATTTCTTGGTAGAATCATGCAGGATTGAAATTTTTGATGGTTTTTTACTCCTCTCAACAGCCCAAACAAGTTTCTAAAAGGATGAGTTTGCAACTACTTTACTTTTGGAGAAAATTCAAAACATTCATTATTCAATAGGGCCAAAAATATAAAAAACCAGCGGTTTGAATGAACACACATTTCTTGGTAGAATCGTGCAGGACTGAAATTTTTGATGTTTTTCTACTCCTCTCATGAGCCCAAACAAGTCTCTAAAAGGATGAGTTTGCAACTACTTTACTTTTGGAGAAAATTCAAAACATTCATTATTCAATAGAGCCCAATAGCAAAAATCAGCATTTTAAATGAAGAATCACATTTCTTGGTAGAATCATGCAGGATTGAAATTTTTGATGGTTTTTTACTCCTCTCAACAGCCCAAACAAGTTTCTAAAAGGATGAGTTTGCAACTACTTTACTTTTGGAGAAAATTCAAAACATTCATTATTCAATAGGGCCCAAAAAATCAAAAACCAGCAGTTTGAATGAGCACTCACATTTCTTGGTAGAATCGTGCAGGACGGAAATTTTTCATGTTCTTCTACTCCTCTCATGAGACCCAACAAGACTATAAAAGGATGAGTTTGCAACTACTTTACTTTTGGAGAAAATTCAAAACATTCATTATTCAATAGAGCCCAATAGCAAAAACCAGCGTTTTGAATGAAGAATCACATTTCTTGGTAGAATCATGCAGGATTGAAATTTTTGATGGTTTTTTACTCCTCTCAACAGCCCAAACAAGTTTCTAAAAGGATGAGTTTGCAACTACTTTACTTTTGGAGAAAATTCAAAACATTCATTATTCAATAGGGCCCAAAATATCAAAAACCAGCGGATTGAATGAACACACATTTCTTGGCAGAATCGTGCAGGACTGAAATTTTTGATGTTTTTCTACTCCTCTCATGAGCCCAAACAAGTCTCTAAAAGGATGAGTTTGCAAATACTTTACTTTTGGATAAAATTCAAAACATTCATTATTCAATAGAGCCCAATAGCAAAAATCAGGTTTTGAATGAAGAATCACATTTCTTGGTAGAATCATTCAGGATTGAAATTTTTGATGGTTTTTTACTCCTCTCAACAGCCCAAACAAGTTTCTAAAAGGATGAGTTTGCAACTACTTTACTTTTGGAGAAAATTCAAAACATTCATTATTCAAAAGGGCCCAAAATATCAAAAACCAGCGGTTTGAATGAACACACATTTCTTGGTAGAATCGTGCAGGACTGAAATTTTTGATGTTTTTCTACTCCTCTCATGAGCCCAAACAAGTCTCTAAAAGGATGAGTTTGCAACTACTTTACTTTTGGAGAAAATTCAAAACATTCATTATTCAATAGAGCCCAATAGCAAAAATCAGCGTTTTAAATGAAGAATCACATTTCTTGGTAGAATCATGCAGGATTGAAATTTTTGATGTTTTTTTACTCCTCTCAACAGCCCAAACAAGTTTCTAAAAGGATGAGTTTGCAACTACTTTACTTTTGGAGAAAATTCAAAACATTCATTATTCAATAGAGCCCAATAGCAAAAACCAGCGTTTTGAATGAAGAATCACATTTCTTGGTAGAATCATGCAGGATTGAAATTTTTGATGGTTTTTTACTCCTCTCAACAGCCCAAACAAGTTTCTAAAAGGATGAGTTTGCAACTACTTTTCTTTTGGAGAAAATTCAAAACATTCATTATTCAATAGGGCCCAAACTCAAAAACCAGCGGTTTGAATGAACACTCACATTTCTTGGTAGAATCATGCAGGACTGAAATTTTTGATGTTTTTCTACTCATCTCATGATCCCAAACAAGTCTCTAAAAGGATGAGTTTGCAACTACTTTACTTTTGGAGAAAATTCAAAACATTCATTATTCAATAGAGCCCAATAGCAAAAATCAGCGTTTTAAATGAAGAATCACATTTCTTGGTAGAATCATGCAGGATTGAAATTTTTGATGGTTTTTTACTCCTCTCAACAGCCCAAACAAGTTTCTAAAAGGATGAGTTTGCAACTACTTTACTTTTGGAGAAAATTCAAAACATTCATTATTAAATAGGGCCCAAACTATCAAAAACCAGCAGTTTGAAAGAACACTCACATTTCTTGGTAGAATCATGCAGGACTGAAATTTTTGATGTTCTTCTACTCCTCTCATGAGCCCCAACAAGACTCTAAAAGGATGAGTTTGCAACTACTTTACTTTTGGAGAAAATTCAAAACATTCATTATTCAATAGAGCCCAATAGCAAAAACCAGCGTTTTGAATGAAGAATCACATTTCTTGGTAGAATCATGCAGGATTGAAATTTTTGATGGTTTTTTACTCCTCTCAACAGCCCAAACAAGTTTCTAAAAGGATGAGTTTGCAACTACTTTACTTTTGGAGAAAATTCAAAACATTCATTATTCAATAGGGCCCAAAATATCAAAAACCAGCGGTTTGAATGAACACACATTTCTTTGTAGAATCGTGCAGGACTGAAATTTTTGATGTTTTTCTACTCCTCTCATGAGCACAATCAAGTCTCTAAAAGGATGAGTTTGCAACTACTTTGCTTTTGGAGAAAATTCAAAACATTCATTATTCTATAGAGCCCAATAGCAAAAATCAGGTTTTGAATGAAGAATCACATTTCTTGGTAGAATCATGCAGGATTGAAATATTTGATTTTTTTTTTACTCCTCTCAACAGCCCAAACAAGTTTCTAAAAGGATGAGTTTGCAACTACTTTACTTTTGGAGAAAATTCAAAACATTCATTATTCAATAGGGCCCAAATTATCAAAAACCAGCGGTTTGAATGAACACACATTTCTTGGTAAAATCGTGCAGGACTGAAATTTTTGATGTTTTTCTACTCCTCTCATGAGCCCAAACAAGTCTCTAAAAGGATGAGTTTGCAACTACTTTACTTTTGGAGAAAATTCAAAACAGTCATTATTCAATAGAGCCCAATAGCAAAAATCTGCGTTTTAAATGAAGAATCACATTTCTTGGTAGAATCATGCAGGATTTAAATTTTTGATGGTTTTTTACTCCTCTCAACAGCCCAAACAAGTTTCTAAAAGGATGAGTTTGCAACTACTTTACTTTTGGAGAAAATTCAAAACATTCATTATTCAATAGGGCCCAAACTATCAAAAACCAGCGGTTTGAATGAACACTCACATTTCTTGGTAGAATCATGCAGGACTGAAATTTTTGATGTTATTCTACTCCTCTCATGAGCCCAAACAAGTCTCTATAAGGATGAGTTTGCAACTACTTTACTTTTGGAGAAAATTCAAAACATTCATTATTCAATAGATCCCAATAGCAAATGCCAGCGTTTTGAATGAAGAATCACATTTCTTGGTAGAATCATGCAGGATTGAAATTTTTGATGGTTTTTTACTCCTCTCAACAGCCCAAACAAGTCTCTAAAAGGATGAGTTTGCAACTACTTTACTTTTGGAGAAAATTCAAAACATTCATTATTCAATAGAGCCCAATAGCAAAAATCAGGTTTTGAATGAAGAATCACATTTCTTGGTAGAATCATGCAGGATTGAAATTTTTGATGGTTTTTTACTCCTCTCAACAGCCCAAACAAGTTTCTAAAAGGATGAGTTTGCAACTACTTTACTTTTGGAGAAAATTCAAAACATTCATAATGCAATAGGGCCCAAACTATCAAAAACCAGCGGTTTGAATGAACACTCACATTTCTTGGTAGAATCGTGCAGGACTGAAATTTTTGATGTTTTTATACTCCTCTCATGAGCCCAAACAAGTCTCTAAAACGATGAGTTTGCAACTATACTTTTGGAGAAAATTCAAAACATTCATTATTCAATAGAGCCCAATAGCAAAAACCAGCGTTTTGAATGAATAATCACATTTCTTGGTAGAATCATGCAGGATTGAAATTTTTGATGGTATTTTACTCCTCTCAACAGCCCAAACAAGTTTCTAAAAGGATGAGTTTGCAACTACTTTACTTTTGGAGAAAATTCAAAACATTCATTATTCAATAGGGCCCAAACTATCAAAAACCAGCGGTTTGAATGAACACTCACATTTCTTGGTAGAATCGTGCAGGACTGACATTTTTGATGTTTTTCTACTCCTCTCATGAGCCCAAACAAGTCTCTAAAAGGATGAGTTTGCAACTACTTTACTTTTGGAGAAAATTCAAAACATTCATTATTCAATAGAGCCCAATAGCAAAAACCAGCGTTTTGAATGAAAAATCACATTTCTTGGTAGAATCATGCAGGATTGAAATTTTTGATGGTTTTTTACTCCTCTCAACAGCCCAAACAAGTTTCTAAAAGGATGAGTTTGCAATTCCTTTACTTTTGGAGAAAATTCAAAACATTCATTATTCAATAGGGCCCAAACTATCAAAAACCAGCGGTTTGAATGAACACTCACATTTCTTGGTAGAATCGTGCAGGACTGAAATTTTTGATGTTCTTCTACTTCGCTCATGAGCCCAAACAAGACTCTAAAAGGATGAGTTTGCAACTACTTTACTTTTGGAGAAAATTCAAAACATTCATTATTCAATAGATCCCAATAGCAAAAGCCAGCGTTTTGAATGAAGAATCACATTACTTGGTAGAATCATGCAGGATTGAAATTTTTGATGGTTTTTTACTCCTCTCAACAGCCCAAACAAGTTTCTAAAAGGATGAGTTTGCAACTACTGTACTTTTGGAGAAAATTCAAAACATTCATTATTCAATAGGGCCCAAACTATCAAAAACCAGCGGTTTGAATGAACACTCACATTTCTTGGTAGAATCGTGCAGGACTGTAATTTTTGATGTTTTTCTACTCCTCTCATGAGCCCAAACAAGACTCTAAAAGGATGAGTTTGCAACTACTTTACTTTTGGAGAAAATTCAAAACATTCATTATTCAATAGAGCCCAATAGCAAAAACCAGCGTTTTGAATGAAGAATCACATTTCTTGGTAGAATCATGCAGGATTGAAATTTTTGATGGTTTTTTACTCCTCTCAACAGCCCAAACAAGTTTCTAAAAGGATGAGTTTGCAACTACTTTACTTTTGGAGAAAATTCAAAACATTCATTATTCAATAGGGCCCAAAATATCAAAAACCAGCGGTTTGAATGAACACTCACATTTCTTGGTAGAATCGTGCAGGACTGAAATTTTTGATGTTTTTCTACTCCTCTCATGAGCCCAAACAAGTCTCTAAAAGGATGAGTTTGCAACTACTTTACTTTTGGAGAAAATTCAAAACATTCATTATTCAATAGAGCCCAATAGCAAAAATCAGGTTTTGAATGAAGAATCACATTTCTTGGTAGAATCATGCAGGATTGAAATTTTTGATGGTTTTTTTACTCCTCTCAACAGCCCAAACAAGTTTCTAAAAGGATGAGTTTGCAACTACTTTACTTTTGGAGAAAATTCAAAACATTCATTATTCAATAGGGCCCAAATTATCAAAAACCAGCGGTTTGAATGAACACACATTTCTTGGTAGAATCGTGCAGGACTGAAATTTTTGATGTTTTTCTACTCCTCTCATGAGCCCAAACAAGTCTCTAGAAGGATGAGTTTGCAACTACTTTACTTTTGGAGAAAACTCAAAACAGTCATTATTCAATAGAGCCCAATAGCAAAAATCTGCGTTTTAAATGAAGAATCACATTTCTTGGTAGAATCATGCAGGATTTAAATTTTTGATGGTTTTTTACTCCTCTCAACAGCCCAAACAAGTTTCTAAAAGGATGAGTTTGCAACTACTTTACTTTTGGAGAAAATTCAAAACATTCATTATTCAATAGGGCCCAAACTATCAAAAACCAGCGGTTTGAATGAACACTCACATTTCTTGGTAGAATCGTGCAGGACTGAAATTTTTGATGTTATTCTACTCCTCTCATGAGCCCAAACAAGACTCTAAAAGGATGAGTTTGCAACTACTTTACTTTTGGAGAAAATTCAAAACATTCATTATTCAATAGATCCCAATAGCAAAAGCCAGCGTTTTGAATGAAGAATCACATTTCTTGGTAGAATCATGCAGGATTGAAATTTTTGATGGTTTTTTACTCCTCCCAACAGCCCAAACAAGTCTCTAAAAGGATGAGTTTGCAACTACTTTACTTTTGGAGAAAATTCAAAACATTCATTATTCAATAGAGCCCAATAGCAAAAATCAGGTTTTGAATGAAGAATCACATTTCTTGGTAGAATCATGCAGGATTGAAATTTTTGATGGTTTTTTACTCCTCTCAACAGCCCAAACAAGTTTCTAAAAGGATGAGTTTGCAACTACTTTACTTTTGGAGAAAATTCAAAACATTCATAATGCAATAGGGCCCAAACTATCAAAAACCAGCGGTTTGAATGAACACTCACATTTCTTGGTAGAATCGTGCAGGACTGAAATTTTTGATGTTTTTATACTCCTCTCATGAGCCCAAACAAGTCTCTAAAGCAATGAGTTTGCAACTATACTTTTGGAGTAAATTCAAAACATTCATTATTCAATAGAGCCCAATAGCAAAAACCAGCGTTTTGAATGAAGAATCACATTTCTTGGTAGAATCATGCAGGATTGAAATTTTTGATGGTATTTTACTCCTCTCAACAGCCCAAACAAGTTTCTAAAAGGATGAGTTTGCAACTACTTTACTTTTGGAGAAAATTCAAAACATTCATTATTCAATAGGGCCCAAACTATCAAAAACCAACGGTTTGAATGAACACTCACATTTCTTGGTAGAATCGTGCAGTACTGAAATTTTTGATGTTTTTCTACTCCTCTCATGAGCCCAAACAAGTCTCTAAAAGGATGAGTTTGCAACTACTTTACTTTTGGAGAAAATTCAAAACATTCATTATTCAATAGAGCCCAATAGCAAAAACCAGCGTTTTGAATGAAGAATCACATTTCTTGGTAGAATCATGCAGGATTGAAATTTTTGATGGTTTTTTACTCCTCTCAACAGCCCAAACAAGTTTCTAAAAGGATGAGTTTGCAATTACTTTACTTTTGGAGAAAATTCAAAACATTCATTATTCAATAGAGCCCAATAGCAAAAATCAGGTTTTGAATGAAGAATCACATTTCTTGGTAGAATCATGCAGGATTGAAATTTTTGATGGTTTTTTACTCCTCTCAACAGCCCAAACAAGTCTCTAAAAGGATGAGTTTGCAACTACTTTACTTTTGGAGAAAATTCAAAACATTCATTATTCAATAGAGCCCAATAGCAAAAATCAGGTTTTGAATGAAGAATCACATTTCTTGGTAGAATCATGCAGGATTGAAATTTTTGATGGTTTTTTACTCCTCTCAACAGCCCAAACAAGTTTCTAAAAGGATGAGTTTGCAACTACTTTACTTTTGGAGAAAATTCAAAACATTCATAATGCAATAGGGCCCAAACTATCAAAAACCAGCGGTTTGAATGAACACTCACATTTCTTGGTAGAATTGTGCAGGACTGAAATTTTTGATGTTTTTCTACTCCTCTCATGAGCCCAAACAAGTCTTTAAAAGGATGAGTTTGCAACTACTTTACTTTTGGAGAAAATTCAAAACATTCATTATTCAATAGAGCCCAATAGCAAAAACCAGCGTTTTGAATGAAGAATCACATTTCTTGGTAGAATCATGCAGGATTGAAATTTTTGATGGTTTTTTACTCCTCTCAACAGCCCAAACAAGTTTCTAAAAGGATGAGTTTGCAACTACTTTACTTTTGGAGAAAATTCAAAACATTCATTATTCAATAGGGCCCAAACTATCAAAAACCAGCGGTTTGAATGAACACTCACATTTCTTTGTAGAATCGAGCAGGACTGAAATTTTTGATGTTTTTCTACTCCTCTCATGAGCCCAAAGAAGTCTCTAAAAGGATGAGTTTGCAACTACTTTACTTTTAGAGAAAATTCAAAACATTCATTATTCAATAGAGCCCAATAGCAAAAATCAGGTTTTGAATGAAGAATCACATTTCTTGGTAGAATCATGCAGGATTGAAATTTTTGATGGTTTTTTACTCCTCTCAACAGCCCAAACAAGTTTCTAAAAGGATGAGTTTGCAACTACTTTACTTTTGGAGAAAATTCAAAACATTCATTATTCAATAGGGCCAAAAATATAAAAAACCAGCGGTTTGAATGAACACACATTTCTTAGTAGAATCGTGCAGGACTGAAATTTTTGATGTTTTTCTACTCCTCTCATGAGCCCAAACAAGTCTCTAAAAGGATGAGTTTGCAACTACTTTACTTTTGGAGAAAATTCAAAACATTCATTATTCAATAGAGCCCAATAGCAAAAATCAGCATTTTAAATGAAGAATCACATTTCTTGGTAGAATCATGCAGGATTGAAATTTTTGATGTTTTTTTACTCCTCTCAACAGCCCAAACAAGTTTCTAAAAGGATGAGTTTGCAACTACTTTACTTTTGGAGAAAATTCAAAACATTCATTATTCAATAGGGCCCAAAAAATCAAAAACCAGCAGTTTGAATGAGCACTCACATTTCTTGGTAGAATCGTGCAGGACTGAAATTTTTCATGTTCTTCTACTCCTCTCATGAGACCCAACAAGACTCTAAAAGGATGAGTTTGCAACTACTTTACTTTTGGAGAAAATTCAAAACATTCATTATTCAATAGAGCCCAATAGCAAAAACCAGCGTTTTGAATGAAGAATCACATTTCTTGGTAGAATCATGCAGGATTGAAATTTTTGATGGTTTTTTACTCCTCTCAACAGCCCAAACAAGTTTCTAAAAGGATGAGTTTGCAACTACTTTACTTTTGGAGAAAATTCAAAACATTCATTATTCAATAGGGCCCAAACTCAAAAACCAGCGGTTTGAATGAACACTCACATTTCTTGGTAGAATCGTGCAGGACTGAAATTTTTGATGTTTTTCTACTCATCTCATGATCCCAAACAAGACTCTAAAAGGATGAGTTTGCAACTACATTACTTTTGGAGAAAATTCAAAACATTCATTATTCAATAGAGCCCAATAGCAAAAACCAGCGTTTTGAATGAAGAATCACATTTCTTGGTAGAATCATGCAGGATTGAAATTTTTGATGGTTTTTTACTCCTCTCAACAGCCCAAACAAGTTTCTAAAAGGATGAGTTTGCAACTACTTTACTTTTGGAGAAAATTCAAAACATTCATTATTCAATAGGGCCCAAAATATCAAAAACCAGCGGTTTGAATGAACACACATTTCTTGGCAGAATCGTGCAGGACTGAAATTTTTGATGTTTTTCTACTCCTCTCATGAGCCCAAACAAGTCTCTAAAAGGATGAGTTTGCAACTACTTTACTTTTGGATAAAATTCAAAACATTCATTATTCAATAGAGCCCAATAGCAAAAATCAGGTTTTGAATGAAGAATCACATTTCTTGGTAGAATCTTTCAGGATTGAAATTTTTGATGGTTTTTTACTCCTCTCAACAGCCCAAACAAGTTTCTAAAAGGATGAGTTTGCAACTACTTTACTTTTGGAGAAAATTCAAAACATTCATTATTCAAAAGGGCCCAAAATATCAAAAACCAGCGGTTTGAATGAACACACATTTCTTGGTAGAATCGTGCAGGACTGAAATTTTTGATGTTTTTCTACTCCTCTCATGAGCCCAAACAAGTCTCTAAAAGGATGAGTTTGCAACTACTTTACTTTTGGAGAAAATTCAAAACATTCATTATTCAATAGAGCCCAATAGCAAAAATCAGCGTTTTAAATGAAGAATCACATTTCTTGGTAGAATCATGCAGGATTGAAATTTTTGATGGTTTTTTACTCCTCTCAACAGCCCAAACAAGTTTCTAAAAGGATGAGTTTGCAACTACTTTACTTTTGGAGAAAATTCAAAACATTCATTATTCAATAGAGCCCAATAGCAAAAACCAGCGTTTTGAATGAAGAATCACATTTCTTGGTAGAATCATGCAGGATTGAAATTTTTGATGGTTTTTTACTCCTCTCAACAGCCCAAACAAGTTTCTAAAAGGATGGGTTTGCAACTACTTTACTTTTGGAGAAAATTCAAAACATTCATTATTCAATAGGGCCCAAACTCAAAAACCAGCGGTTTGAATGAACACTCACATTTCTTGGTAGAATCATGCAGGACTGAAATTTTTGATGTTTTTCTACTCATCTCATGATCCCAAACAAGTCTCTAAAAGGATGAGTTTGCAACTACTTTACTTTTGGAGAAAATTCAAAACATTCATTATTCAATAGAGCCCAATAGCAAAAATCAGCGTTTTAAATGAAGAATCACATTTCTTGGTAGAATCATGCAGGATTGAAATTTTTGATGGTTTTTTACTCCTCTCAACAGCTCAAACAAGTTTCTAAAAGGATGAGTTTGCAACTACTTTACTTTTGGAGAAAATTCAAAACATTCATTATTCAATAGGGCCCAAACTATCAAAAACCAACGGTTTGAAAGAACACTCACATTTCTTGGTAGAATCGTGCAGGACTGAAATTTTTGATGTTTTTATACTCCTCTCATGAGCCCAAACAAGTCTCTAAAGCAATGAGTTTGCAACTATACTTTTGGAGTAAATTCAAAACATTCATTATTCAATAGAGCCCAATAGCAAAAACCAGCGTTTTGAATGAAGAATCACATTTCTTGGTAGAATCATGCAGGATTGAAATTTTTGATGGTATTTTACTCCTCTCAACAGCCCAAACAAGTTTCTAAAAGGATGAGTTTGCAACTACTTTACTTTTGGAGAAAATTCAAAACATTCATTATTCAATAGGGCCCAAACTATCAAAAACCAACGGTTTGAATGAACACTCACATTTCTTGGTAGAATCGTGCAGTACTGAAATTTTTGATGTTTTTCTACTCCTCTCATGAGCCCAAACAAGTCTCTAAAAGGATGAGTTTGCAACTACTTTACTTTTGGAGAAAATTCAAAACATTCATTATTCAATAGAGCCCAATAGCAAAAACCAGCGTTTTGAATGAAGAATCACATTTCTTGGTAGAATCATGCAGGATTGAAATTTTTGATGGTTTTTTACTCCTCTCAACAGCCCAAACAAGTTTCTAAAAGGAAGAGTTTGCAATTACTTTACTTTTGGAGAAAATTCAAAACATTCATTATTCAATAGAGCCCAATAGCAAAAATCAGGTTTTGAATGAAGAATCACATTTCTTGGTAGAATCATGCAGGATTGAAATTTTTGATGGTTTTTTACTCCTCTCAACAGCCCAAACAAGTTTCTAAAAGGATGAGTTTGCAACTACTTTACTTTTGGAGAAAATTCAAAACATTCATAATGCAATAGGGCCCAAACTATCAAAAACCAGCGGTTTGAATGAACACTCACATTTCTTGGTAGAATCGTGCAGGACTGAAATTTTTGATGTTTTTATACTCCTCTCATGAGCCCAAACAAGTCTCTAAAACGATGAGTTTGCAACTATACTTTTGGAGAAAATTCAAAACATTCATTATTCAATAGAGCCCAATAGCAAAAACCAGCGTTTTGAATGAAGAATCACATTTCTTGGTAGAATCATGCAGGATTGAAATTTTTGATGGTATTTTACTCCTCTCAACAGCCCAAACAAGTTTCTAAAAGGATGAGTTTGCAACTACTTTACTTTTGGAGAAAATTCAAAACATTCATTATTCAATAGGGCCCAAACTATCAAAAACCAGCGGTTTGAATGAACACTCACATTTCTTGGTAGAATCGTGCAGGACTGAAATTTTTGATGTTTTTCTACTCCTCTCATGAGCCCAAACAAGTCTCTAAAAGGATGAGTTTGCAACTACTTTACTTTTGGAGAAAATTCAAAACATTCATTATTCAATAGAGCCCAATAGCAAAAACCAGCGTTTTGAATGAAGAATCACATTTCTTGGTAGAATCATGCAGGATTGAAATTTTTGATGGTTTTTTACTCCTCTCAACAGCCCAAACAAGTTTCTAAAAGGATGAGTTTGCAATTACTTTACTTTTGGAGAAAATTCAAAACATTCATTATTCAATAGGGCCCAAACTATCAAAAACCAGCGGTTTGAATGAACACTCACATTTCTTGGTAGAATCATGCAGGACTGAAATTTTTGATGTTCTTCTACTCCTCTCATGAGCCCAAACAAGACTCTAAAAGGATGAGTTTGCAACTACTTTACTTTTGGAGAAAATTCAACACATTCATTATTCAATAGATCCCAATAGCAAAAGCCAGCGTTTTGAATGAAGAATCACATTTCTTGGTAGAATCATGCAGGATTGAAATTTTTGATGGTTTTTTACTCCTCTCAACAGCCCAAACAAGTTTCTAAAAGGATGAGTTTGCAACTACTGTACTTTTGGAGAAAATTCAAAACATTCATTATTCAATAGGGCCCAAACTATCAAAAACCAGCGGTTTGAATGAACACTCACATTTCTTTGTAGAATCGTGCAGGACTGTAATTTTTGATGTTTCTCTACTCCTCTCATGAGCCCAAACAAGACTCTAAAAGGATGAGTTTGCAACTACTTTACTTTTGGAGAAAATTCAAAACATTCATTATTCAATAGAGCCCAATAGCAAAAACCAGCGTTTTGAATGAAGAATCACATTTCTTGGTAGAATCATGCAGGATTGAAATTTTTGATGGTTTTTTACTCCTCTCAACAGCCCAAACAAGTTTCTAAAAGGATGAGTTTGCAACTACTTTACTTTTGGAGAAAATTCAAAACATTCATTATTCAATAGGGCCCAAACTATCAAAAACCAGCGGTTTGAATGAACACTCACATTTCTTGGTAGAATCGTGCAGGACTGAAATTTTTGATGTTTTTCTACTCCTCTCATGAGCCCAAACAAGTCTCTAAAAGGATGAGTTTGCAACTACATTACTTTTGGAGAAAATTCAAAACATTCATTATTCAATAGAGCCCAATAGCAAAAATCAGGTTTTGAATGAAGAATCACATTTTTTGGTAGAATCATGCAGGATTGAAATTTTTGATGTTTTTTTACTCCTCTCAACAGCCCAAACAAGTTTCTAAAAGGATGAGTTTGCAACTACTTTACTTTTGGAGAAAATTCAAAACATTCATTATGCAATAGGGCCCAAACTGTCAAAAACCAGCGGTTTGAATGAACACTCACATTTCTTGGTAGAATCGTGCAGGACTGAAATTTTTGATGTTTTTCTACTCCTCTCATGAGCCCAAACAAGTCTCTAAAAGGATGAGTTTGCAACTACTTTACTTTTGGAGAAAATTCAAAACATTCATTATTCAATAGAGCCCAATAGCAAAAACCAGCGTTTTGAATGAAGAATCACATTTCTTGGTAGAATCATGCAGGATTGAAATTTTTGATGGTTTTTTACTCCTCTCAACAGCCCAAACAAGTTTCTAAAAGGATGAGTTTGCAACTACTTTACTTTTGGAGAAAATTCAAAACATTCATTATTCAATAGGGCCAAAAATATAAAAAACCAGCGGTTTAAATGAACACACATTTCTTGGTAGAATCGTGCAGGACTGAAATTTTTGATGTTTTTCTACTCCTCTCATGAGCCCAAACAAGTCTCTAAAAGGATGAGTTTGCAACTACTTTACTTTTGGAGAAAATTCAAAACATTCATTATTCAATAGAGCCCATTAGCAAAAATCAGCATTTTAAATGAAGAATCACATTTCTTGGTAGAATCATGCAGGATTGAAATTTTTGATGGTTTTTTACTCCTCTCAACAGCCCAAACAAGTTTCTAAAAGGATGAGTTTGCAACTACTTTACTTTTGGAGAAAATTCAAAACATTCATTATTCAATAGGGCCCAAACTATCAAAAACCAGCAGTTTGAATGAGCACTCACATTTCTTGGTAGAATCGTGCAGGACTGAAATTTTTCATGTTCTTCTACTCCTCTCATGAGACCCAACAAGACTCTAAAAGGATGAGTTTGCAACTACTTTACTTTTGGAGAAAATTCAAAACATTCATTATTCAATAGAGCCCAATAGCAAAAACCAGCGTTTTGAATGAAGAATCACATTTCTTGGTAGAATCATGCAGGATTGAAATTTTTGATGGTTTTTTACTCCTCTCAACAGCCCAAACAAGTTTCTAAAAGGATGAGTTTGCAACTACTTTACTTTTGGAGAAAATTCAAAACATTCATTATTCAATAGTGCCCAAACTCAAAAACCAGCGGTTTGAATGAACACTCACATTTCTTGGTAGAATCGTGCAGGACTGAAATTTTTGATGTTTTTCTACTCATCTCATGATCCCAAACAAGACTCTAAAAGGATGAGTTTGCAACTACATTACTTTTGGAGAAAATTCAAAACATTCATTATTCAATAGAGCCCAATAGCAAAAATCAGCATTTTGAATGAAGAATCATGGTAGAATCATGCAGGATTGAAATTTTTGATGTTTTTTTACTCCTCTCAACAGCCCAAACAAGTTTCTAAAAGGATGAGTTTGCAACTACTTTACTTTTGGAGAAAATTCAAAACATTCATTATTCAATAGGGCCCAAAATATCAAAAACCAGAGGTTTGAATGAACACACATTTCTTGGCAGAATCGTGCAGGACTGAAATTTTTGATGTTTTTCTACTCCTCTCATGAGCCCAAACAAGTCTCTAAAAGGATGAGTTTGCAACTACTTTACTTTTGGATAAAATTCAAAACATTCATTATTCAATAGAGCCCAATAGCAAAAATCAGGTTTTGAATGAAGAATCACATTTCTTGGTAGAATCATTCAGGATTGAAATTTTTGATGGTTTTTTACTCCTCTCAACAGCCCAAACAAGTTTCTAAAAGGATGAGTTTGCAACTACTTTACTTTTGGAGAAAATTCAAAACATTCATTATTCAAAAGGGCCCAAAATATCAAAAACCAGCGGTTTGAATGAACACACATTTCTTGGTAGAATCGTGCAGGACTGAAATTTTTGATGTTTTTCTACTCCTCTCATGAGCCCAAACAAGTCTCTAAAAGGATGAGTTTGCAACTACTTTACTTTTGGAGAAAATTCAAAACAGTCATTATTCAATAGAGCCCAATAGCAAAAATCTGCGTTTTAAATGAAGAATCACATTTCTTGGTAGAATCATGCAGGATTTAAATTTTTGATGGTTTTTTACTCCTCTCAACAGCCCAAACAAGTTTCTAAAAGGATGAGTTTGCAACTACTTTACTTTTGGAGAAAATTCAAAACATTCATTATTCAATAGGGCCCAAACTATCAAAAACCAGCGGTTTGAATGAACACTCACATTTCTTGGTAGAATCATGCAGGACTGAAATTTTTGATGTTATTCTACTCCTCTCATGAGCCCAAACAAGACTCTATAAGGATGAGTTTGCAACTACTTTACTTTTGGAGAAAATTCAAAACATTCATTATTCAATAGATCCCAATAGCAAATGCCAGCGTTTTGAATGAAGAATCACATTTCTTGGTAGAATCATGCAGGATTGAAATTTTTGATGGTTTTTTACTCCTCTCAACAGCCCAAACAAGTCTCTAAAAGGATGAGTTTGCAACTACTTTACTTTTGGAGAAAATTCAAAACATTCATTATTCAATAGAGCCCAATAGCAAAAATCAGGTTTTGAATGAAGAATCACATTTCTTGGTAGAATCATGCAGGATTGAAATTTTTGATGGTTTTTTACTCCTCTCAACAGCCCAAACAACTTTCTAAAAGGATGAGTTTGCAACTACTTTACTTTTGGAGAAAATTCAAAACATTCATAATGCAATAGGGCCCAAACTATCAAAAACCAGCGGTTTGAATGAACACTCACATTTCTTGGTAGAATCGTGCAGGACTGAAATTTTTGATGTTTTTATACTCCTCTCATGAGCCCAAACAAGTCTCTAAAACGATGAGTTTGCAACTATACTTTTGGAGAAAATTCAAAACATTCATTATTCAATAGAGCCCAAACTATCAAAAACCAGCGGTTTGAATGAACACTCACATTTCTTGGTAGAATCATGCAGGACTGAAATTTTTGATGTTATTCTACTCCTCTCATGAGCCCAAACAAGACTCTATAAGGATGAGTTTGCAACTACTTTACTTTTGGAGAAAATTCAAAACATTCATTATTCAATAGATCCCAATAGCAAATGCCAGCGTTTTGAATGAAGAATCACATTTCTTGGTAGAATCATGCAGGATTGAAATTTTTGATGGTTTTTTACTCCTCTCAACAGCCCAAACAAGTCTCTAAAAGGATGAGTTTGCAACTACTTTACTTTTGGAGAAAATTCAAAACATTCATTATTCAATAGAGCCCAATAGCAAAAATCAGGTTTTGAATGAAGAATCACATTTCTTGGTAGAATCATGCAGGATTGAAATTTTTGATGGTTTTTTACTCCTCTCAACAGCCCAAACAAGTTTCTAAAAGGATGAGTTTGCAACTACTTTACTTTTGGAGAAAATTCAAAACATTCATAATGCAATAGGGCCCAAACTATCAAAAACCAGCGGTTTGAATGAACACTCACATTTCTTGGTAGAATCGTGCAGGACTGAAATTTTTGATGTTTTTATACTCCTCTCATGAGCCCAAACAAGTCTCTAAAACGATGAGTTTGCAACTATACTTTTGGAGAAAATTCAAAACATTCATTATTCAATAGAGCCCAATAGCCAAAACCAGCGTTTTGAATGAATAATCACATTTCTTGGTAGAATCATGCAGGATTGAAATTTTTGATGGTACTTTACTCCTCTCAACAGCCCAAACAAGTTTCTAAAAGGATGAGTTTGCAACTACTTTACTTTTGGAGAAAATTCAAAACATTCATTATTCAATAGGGCCCAAACTATCAAAAACCAGCGGTTTGAATGAACACTCACATTTCTTGGTAGAATCGTGCAGGACTGACATTTTTGATGTTTTTCTACTCCTCTCATGAGCCCAAACAAGTCTCTAAAAGGATGAGTTTGCAACTACTTTACTTTTGGAGAAAATTCAAAACATTCATTATTCAATAGAGCCCAATAGCAAAAACCAGCGTTTTGAATGAAAAATCACATTTCTTGGTAGAATCATGCAGGATTGAAATTTTTGATGGTTTTTTACTCCTCTCAACAGCCCAAACAAGTTTCTAAAAGGATGAGTTTGCAATTACTTTACTTTTGGAGAAAATTCAAAACATTCATTATTCAATAGGGCCCAAACTATCAAAAACCAGCGGTTTGAATGAACACTCACATTTCTTGGTAGAATCGTGCAGGACTGAAATTTTTGATGTTCTTCTACTCCGCTCATGAGCCCAAACAAGACTCTAAAAGGATGAGTTTGCAACTACTTTACTTTTGGAGAAAATTCAAAACATTCATTATTCAATAGATCCCAATAGCAAAAGCCAGCGTTTTGAATGAAGAATCACATTTCTTGGTAGAATCATGCAGGATTGAAATTTTTGATGGTTTTTTACTCCTCCCAACAGCCCAAACAAGTCTCTAAAAGGATGAGTTTGCAACTACTTTACTTTTGGAGAAAATTCAAAACATTCATTATTCAATAGAGCCCAATAGCAAAAATCAGGTTTTGAATGAAGAATCACATTTCTTGGTAGAATCATGCAGGATTGAAATTTTTGATGGTTTTTTACTCCTCTCAACAGCCCAAACAAGTTTCTAAAAGGATGAGTTTGCAACTACTTTACTTTTGGAGAAAATTCAAAACATTCATAATGCAATAGGGCCCAAACTATCAAAAACCAGCGGTTTGAATGAACACTCACATTTCTTGGTAGAATCGTGCAGGACTGAAATTTTTGATGTTTTTATACTCCTCTCATGAGCCCAAACAAGTCTCTAAAGCAATGAGTTTGCAACTATACTTTTGGAGTAAATTCAAAACATTCATTATTCAATAGAGCCCAATAGCAAAAACCAGCGTTTTGAATGAAGAATCACATTTCTTGGTAGAATCATGCAGGATTGAAATTTTTGATGGTATTTTACTCCTCTCAACAGCCCAAACAAGTTTCTAAAAGGATGAGTTTGCAACTACTTTACTTTTGGAGAAAATTCAAAACATTCATTATTCAATAGGGCCCAAACTATCAAAAACCAACGGTTTGAATGAACACTCACATTTCTTGGTAGAATCGTGCAGTACTGAAATTTTTGATGTTTTTCTACTCCTCTCATGAGCCCAAACAAGTCTCTAAAAGGATGAGTTTGCAACTACTTTACTTTTGGAGAAAATTCAAAACATTCATTATTCAATAGAGCCCAATAGCAAAAACCAGCGTTTTGAATGAAGAATCACATTTCTTGGTAGAATCATGCAGGATTGAAATTTTTGATGGTTTTTTACTCCTCTCAACAGCCCAAACAAGTTTCTAAAAGGATGAGTTTGCAATTACTTTACTTTTGGAGAAAATTCAAAACATTCATTATTCAATAGAGCCCAATAGCAAAAATCAGGTTTTGAATGAAGAATCACATTTCTTGGTAGAATCATGCAGGATTGAAATTTTTGATGGTTTTTTACTCCTCTCAACAGCCCAAACAAGTCTCTAAAAGGATGAGTTTGCAACTACTTTACTTTTGGAGAAAATTCAAAACATTCATTATTCAATAGAGCCCAATAGCAAAAATCAGGTTTTGAATGAAGAATCACATTTCTTGGTAGAATCATGCAGGATTGAAATTTTTGATGGTTTTTTACTCCTCTCAACAGCCCAAACAAGTTTCTAAAAGGATGAGTTTGCAACTACTTTACTTTTGGAGAAAATTCAAAACATTCATAATGCAATAGGGCCCAAACTATCAAAAACCAGCGGTTTGAATGAACACTCACATTTCTTGGTAGAATTGTGCAGGACTGAAATTTTTGATGTTTTTCTACTCCTCTCATGAGCCCAAACAAGTCTTTAAAAGGATGAGTTTGCAACTACTTTACTTTTGGAGAAAATTCAAAACATTCATTATTCAATAGAGCCCAATAGCAAAAACCAGCGTTTTGAATGAAGAATCACATTTCTTGGTAGAATCATGCAGGATTGAAATTTTTGATGGTTTTTTACTCCTCTCAACAGCCCAAACAAGTTTCTAAAAGGATGAGTTTGCAACTACTTTACTTTTGGAGAAAATTCAAAACATTCATTATTCAATAGGGCCCAAACTATCAAAAACCAGCGGTTTGAATGAACACTCACATTTCTTTGTAGAATCGAGCAGGACTGAAATTTTTGATGTTTTTCTACTCCTCTCATGAGCCCAAAGAAGTCTCTAAAAGGATGAGTTTGCAACTACTTTACTTTTAGAGAAAATTCAAAACATTCATTATTCAATAGAGCCCAATAGCAAAAATCAGGTTTTGAATGAAGAATCACATTTCTTGGTAGAATCATGCAGGATTGAAATTTTTGATGGTTTTTTACTCCTCTCAACAGCCCAAACAAGTTTCTAAAAGGATGAGTTTGCAACTACTTTACTTTTGGAGAAAATTCAAAACATTCATTATTCAATAGGGCCAAAAATATAAAAAACCAGCGGTTTGAATGAACACACATTTCTTAGTAGAATCGTGCAGGACTGAAATTTTTGATGTTTTTCTACTCCTCTCATGAGCCCAAACAAGTCTCTAAAAGGATGAGTTTGCAACTACTTTACTTTTGGAGAAAATTCAAAACATTCATTATTCAATAGAGCCCAATAGCAAAAATCAGCATTTTAAATGAAGAATCACATTTCTTGGTAGAATCATGCAGGATTGAAATTTTTGATGTTTTTTTACTCCTCTCAACAGCCCAAACAAGTTTCTAAAAGGATGAGTTTGCAACTACTTTACTTTTGGAGAAAATTCAAAACATTCATTATTCAATAGGGCCCAAAAAATCAAAAACCAGCAGTTTGAATGAGCACTCACATTTCTTGGTAGAATCGTGCAGGACTGAAATTTTTCATGTTCTTCTACTCCTCTCATGAGACCCAACAAGACTCTAAAAGGATGAGTTTGCAACTACTTTACTTTTGGAGAAAATTCAAAACATTCATTATTCAATAGAGCCCAATAGCAAAAACCAGCGTTTTGAATGAAGAATCACATTTCTTGGTAGAATCATGCAGGATTGAAATTTTTGATGGTTTTTTACTCCTCTCAACAGCCCAAACAAGTTTCTAAAAGGATGAGTTTGCAACTACTTTACTTTTGGAGAAAATTCAAAACATTCATTATTCAATAGGGCCCAAACTCAAAAACCAGCGGTTTGAATGAACACTCACATTTCTTGGTAGAATCGTGCAGGACTGAAATTTTTGATGTTTTTCTACTCATCTCATGATCCCAAACAAGACTCTAAAAGGATGAGTTTGCAACTACATTACTTTTGGAGAAAATTCAAAACATTCATTATTCAATAGAGCCCAATAGCAAAAACCAGCGTTTTGAATGAAGAATCACATTTCTTGGTAGAATCATGCAGGATTGAAATTTTTGATGGTTTTTTACTCCTCTCAACAGCCCAAACAAGTTTCTAAAAGGATGAGTTTGCAACTACTTTACTTTTGGAGAAAATTCAAAACATTCATTATTCAATAGGGCCCAAAATATCAAAAACCAGCGGTTTGAATGAACACACATTTCTTGGCAGAATCGTGCAGGACTGAAATTTTTGATGTTTTTCTACTCCTCTCATGAGCCCAAACAAGTCTCTAAAAGGATGAGTTTGCAACTACTTTACTTTTGGATAAAATTCAAAACATTCATTATTCAATAGAGCCCAATAGCAAAAATCAGGTTTTGAATGAAGAATCACATTTCTTGGTAGAATCTTTCAGGATTGAAATTTTTGATGGTTTTTTACTCCTCTCAACAGCCCAAACAAGTTTCTAAAAGGATGAGTTTGCAACTACTTTACTTTTGGAGAAAATTCAAAACATTCATTATTCAAAAGGGCCCAAAATATCAAAAACCAGCGGTTTGAATGAACACACATTTCTTGGTAGAATCGTGCAGGACTGAAATTTTTGATGTTTTTCTACTCCTCTCATGAGCCCAAACAAGTCTCTAAAAGGATGAGTTTGCAACTACTTTACTTTTGGAGAAAATTCAAAACATTCATTATTCAATAGAGCCCAATAGCAAAAATCAGCGTTTTAAATGAAGAATCACATTTCTTGGTAGAATCATGCAGGATTGAAATTTTTGATGGTTTTTTACTCCTCTCAACAGCCCAAACAAGTTTCTAAAAGGATGAGTTTGCAACTACTTTACTTTTGGAGAAAATTCAAAACATTCATTATTCAATAGAGCCCAATAGCAAAAACCAGCGTTTTGAATGAAGAATCACATTTCTTGGTAGAATCATGCAGGATTGAAATTTTTGATGGTTTTTTACTCCTCTCAACAGCCCAAACAAGTTTCTAAAAGGATGGGTTTGCAACTACTTTACTTTTGGAGAAAATTCAAAACATTCATTATTCAATAGGGCCCAAACTCAAAAACCAGCGGTTTGAATGAACACTCACATTTCTTGGTAGAATCATGCAGGACTGAAATTTTTGATGTTTTTCTACTCATCTCATGATCCCAAACAAGTCTCTAAAAGGATGAGTTTGCAACTACTTTACTTTTGGAGAAAATTCAAAACATTCATTATTCAATAGAGCCCAATAGCAAAAATCAGCGTTTTAAATGAAGAATCACATTTCTTGGTAGAATCATGCAGGATTGAAATTTTTGATGGTTTTTTACTCCTCTCAACAGCTCAAACAAGTTTCTAAAAGGATGAGTTTGCAACTACTTTACTTTTGGAGAAAATTCAAAACATTCATTATTCAATAGGGCCCAAACTATCAAAAACCAACGGTTTGAAAGAACACTCACATTTCTTGGTAGAATCGTGCAGGACTGAAATTTTTGATGTTTTTATACTCCTCTCATGAGCCCAAACAAGTCTCTAAAGCAATGAGTTTGCAACTATACTTTTGGAGTAAATTCAAAACATTCATTATTCAATAGAGCCCAATAGCAAAAACCAGCGTTTTGAATGAAGAATCACATTTCTTGGTAGAATCATGCAGGATTGAAATTTTTGATGGTATTTTACTCCTCTCAACAGCCCAAACAAGTTTCTAAAAGGATGAGTTTGCAACTACTTTACTTTTGGAGAAAATTCAAAACATTCATTATTCAATAGGGCCCAAACTATCAAAAACCAACGGTTTGAATGAACACTCACATTTCTTGGTAGAATCGTGCAGTACTGAAATTTTTGATGTTTTTCTACTCCTCTCATGAGCCCAAACAAGTCTCTAAAAGGATGAGTTTGCAACTACTTTACTTTTGGAGAAAATTCAAAACATTCATTATTCAATAGAGCCCAATAGCAAAAACCAGCGTTTTGAATGAAGAATCACATTTCTTGGTAGAATCATGCAGGATTGAAATTTTTGATGGTTTTTTACTCCTCTCAACAGCCCAAACAAGTTTCTAAAAGGAAGAGTTTGCAATTACTTTACTTTTGGAGAAAATTCAAAACATTCATTATTCAATAGAGCCCAATAGCAAAAATCAGGTTTTGAATGAAGAATCACATTTCTTGGTAGAATCATGCAGGATTGAAATTTTTGATGGTTTTTTACTCCTCTCAACAGCCCAAACAAGTTTCTAAAAGGATGAGTTTGCAACTACTTTACTTTTGGAGAAAATTCAAAACATTCATAATGCAATAGGGCCCAAACTATCAAAAACCAGCGGTTTGAATGAACACTCACATTTCTTGGTAGAATCGTGCAGGACTGAAATTTTTGATGTTTTTATACTCCTCTCATGAGCCCAAACAAGTCTCTAAAACGATGAGTTTGCAACTATACTTTTGGAGAAAATTCAAAACATTCATTATTCAATAGAGCCCAATAGCAAAAACCAGCGTTTTGAATGAAGAATCACATTTCTTGGTAGAATCATGCAGGATTGAAATTTTTGATGGTATTTTACTCCTCTCAACAGCCCAAACAAGTTTCTAAAAGGATGAGTTTGCAACTACTTTACTTTTGGAGAAAATTCAAAACATTCATTATTCAATAGGGCCCAAACTATCAAAAACCAGCGGTTTGAATGAACACTCACATTTCTTGGTAGAATCGTGCAGGACTGAAATTTTTGATGTTTTTCTACTCCTCTCATGAGCCCAAACAAGTCTCTAAAAGGATGAGTTTGCAACTACTTTACTTTTGGAGAAAATTCAAAACATTCATTATTCAATAGAGCCCAATAGCAAAAACCAGCGTTTTGAATGAAGAATCACATTTCTTGGTAGAATCATGCAGGATTGAAATTTTTGATGGTTTTTTACTCCTCTCAACAGCCCAAACAAGTTTCTAAAAGGATGAGTTTGCAATTACTTTACTTTTGGAGAAAATTCAAAACATTCATTATTCAATAGGGCCCAAACTATCAAAAACCAGCGGTTTGAATGAACACTCACATTTCTTGGTAGAATCATGCAGGACTGAAATTTTTGATGTTCTTCTACTCCTCTCATGAGCCCAAACAAGACTCTAAAAGGATGAGTTTGCAACTACTTTACTTTTGGAGAAAATTCAACACATTCATTATTCAATAGATCCCAATAGCAAAAGCCAGCGTTTTGAATGAAGAATCACATTTCTTGGTAGAATCATGCAGGATTGAAATTTTTGATGGTTTTTTACTCCTCTCAACAGCCCAAACAAGTTTCTAAAAGGATGAGTTTGCAACTACTGTACTTTTGGAGAAAATTCAAAACATTCATTATTCAATAGGGCCCAAACTATCAAAAACCAGCGGTTTGAATGAACACTCACATTTCTTTGTAGAATCGTGCAGGACTGTAATTTTTGATGTTTCTCTACTCCTCTCATGAGCCCAAACAAGACTCTAAAAGGATGAGTTTGCAACTACTTTACTTTTGGAGAAAATTCAAAACATTCATTATTCAATAGAGCCCAATAGCAAAAACCAGCGTTTTGAATGAAGAATCACATTTCTTGGTAGAATCATGCAGGATTGAAATTTTTGATGGTTTTTTACTCCTCTCAACAGCCCAAACAAGTTTCTAAAAGGATGAGTTTGCAACTACTTTACTTTTGGAGAAAATTCAAAACATTCATTATTCAATAGGGCCCAAACTATCAAAAACCAGCGGTTTGAATGAACACTCACATTTCTTGGTAGAATCGTGCAGGACTGAAATTTTTGATGTTTTTCTACTCCTCTCATGAGCCCAAACAAGTCTCTAAAAGGATGAGTTTGCAACTACATTACTTTTGGAGAAAATTCAAAACATTCATTATTCAATAGAGCCCAATAGCAAAAATCAGGTTTTGAATGAAGAATCACATTTTTTGGTAGAATCATGCAGGATTGAAATTTTTGATGTTTTTTTACTCCTCTCAACAGCCCAAACAAGTTTCTAAAAGGATGAGTTTGCAACTACTTTACTTTTGGAGAAAATTCAAAACATTCATTATGCAATAGGGCCCAAACTGTCAAAAACCAGCGGTTTGAATGAACACTCACATTTCTTGGTAGAATCGTGCAGGACTGAAATTTTTGATGTTTTTCTACTCCTCTCATGAGCCCAAACAAGTCTCTAAAAGGATGAGTTTGCAACTACTTTACTTTTGGAGAAAATTCAAAACATTCATTATTCAATAGAGCCCAATAGCAAAAACCAGCGTTTTGAATGAAGAATCACATTTCTTGGTAGAATCATGCAGGATTGAAATTTTTGATGGTTTTTTACTCCTCTCAACAGCCCAAACAAGTTTCTAAAAGGATGAGTTTGCAACTACTTTACTTTTGGAGAAAATTCAAAACATTCATTATTCAATAGGGCCAAAAATATAAAAAACCAGCGGTTTAAATGAACACACATTTCTTGGTAGAATCGTGCAGGACTGAAATTTTTGATGTTTTTCTACTCCTCTCATGAGCCCAAACAAGTCTCTAAAAGGATGAGTTTGCAACTACTTTACTTTTGGAGAAAATTCAAAACATTCATTATTCAATAGAGCCCATTAGCAAAAATCAGCATTTTAAATGAAGAATCACATTTCTTGGTAGAATCATGCAGGATTGAAATTTTTGATGGTTTTTTACTCCTCTCAACAGCCCAAACAAGTTTCTAAAAGGATGAGTTTGCAACTACTTTACTTTTGGAGAAAATTCAAAACATTCATTATTCAATAGGGCCCAAACTATCAAAAACCAGCAGTTTGAATGAGCACTCACATTTCTTGGTAGAATCGTGCAGGACTGAAATTTTTCATGTTCTTCTACTCCTCTCATGAGACCCAACAAGACTCTAAAAGGATGAGTTTGCAACTACTTTACTTTTGGAGAAAATTCAAAACATTCATTATTCAATAGAGCCCAATAGCAAAAACCAGCGTTTTGAATGAAGAATCACATTTCTTGGTAGAATCATGCAGGATTGAAATTTTTGATGGTTTTTTACTCCTCTCAACAGCCCAAACAAGTTTCTAAAAGGATGAGTTTGCAACTACTTTACTTTTGGAGAAAATTCAAAACATTCATTATTCAATAGTGCCCAAACTCAAAAACCAGCGGTTTGAATGAACACTCACATTTCTTGGTAGAATCGTGCAGGACTGAAATTTTTGATGTTTTTCTACTCATCTCATGATCCCAAACAAGACTCTAAAAGGATGAGTTTGCAACTACATTACTTTTGGAGAAAATTCAAAACATTCATTATTCAATAGAGCCCAATAGCAAAAATCAGCATTTTGAATGAAGAATCATGGTAGAATCATGCAGGATTGAAATTTTTGATGTTTTTTTACTCCTCTCAACAGCCCAAACAAGTTTCTAAAAGGATGAGTTTGCAACTACTTTACTTTTGGAGAAAATTCAAAACATTCATTATTCAATAGGGCCCAAAATATCAAAAACCAGAGGTTTGAATGAACACACATTTCTTGGCAGAATCGTGCAGGACTGAAATTTTTGATGTTTTTCTACTCCTCTCATGAGCCCAAACAAGTCTCTAAAAGGATGAGTTTGCAACTACTTTACTTTTGGATAAAATTCAAAACATTCATTATTCAATAGAGCCCAATAGCAAAAATCAGGTTTTGAATGAAGAATCACATTTCTTGGTAGAATCATTCAGGATTGAAATTTTTGATGGTTTTTTACTCCTCTCAACAGCCCAAACAAGTTTCTAAAAGGATGAGTTTGCAACTACTTTACTTTTGGAGAAAATTCAAAACATTCATTATTCAAAAGGGCCCAAAATATCAAAAACCAGCGGTTTGAATGAACACACATTTCTTGGTAGAATCGTGCAGGACTGAAATTTTTGATGTTTTTCTACTCCTCTCATGAGCCCAAACAAGTCTCTAAAAGGATGAGTTTGCAACTACTTTACTTTTGGAGAAAATTCAAAACAGTCATTATTCAATAGAGCCCAATAGCAAAAATCTGCGTTTTAAATGAAGAATCACATTTCTTGGTAGAATCATGCAGGATTTAAATTTTTGATGGTTTTTTACTCCTCTCAACAGCCCAAACAAGTTTCTAAAAGGATGAGTTTGCAACTACTTTACTTTTGGAGAAAATTCAAAACATTCATTATTCAATAGGGCCCAAACTATCAAAAACCAGCGGTTTGAATGAACACTCACATTTCTTGGTAGAATCATGCAGGACTGAAATTTTTGATGTTATTCTACTCCTCTCATGAGCCCAAACAAGACTCTATAAGGATGAGTTTGCAACTACTTTACTTTTGGAGAAAATTCAAAACATTCATTATTCAATAGATCCCAATAGCAAATGCCAGCGTTTTGAATGAAGAATCACATTTCTTGGTAGAATCATGCAGGATTGAAATTTTTGATGGTTTTTTACTCCTCTCAACAGCCCAAACAAGTCTCTAAAAGGATGAGTTTGCAACTACTTTACTTTTGGAGAAAATTCAAAACATTCATTATTCAATAGAGCCCAATAGCAAAAATCAGGTTTTGAATGAAGAATCACATTTCTTGGTAGAATCATGCAGGATTGAAATTTTTGATGGTTTTTTACTCCTCTCAACAGCCCAAACAACTTTCTAAAAGGATGAGTTTGCAACTACTTTACTTTTGGAGAAAATTCAAAACATTCATAATGCAATAGGGCCCAAACTATCAAAAACCAGCGGTTTGAATGAACACTCACATTTCTTGGTAGAATCGTGCAGGACTGAAATTTTTGATGTTTTTATACTCCTCTCATGAGCCCAAACAAGTCTCTAAAACGATGAGTTTGCAACTATACTTTTGGAGAAAATTCAAAACATTCATTATTCAATAGAGCCCAAACTATCAAAAACCAGCGGTTTGAATGAACACTCACATTTCTTGGTAGAATCATGCAGGACTGAAATTTTTGATGTTATTCTACTCCTCTCATGAGCCCAAACAAGACTCTATAAGGATGAGTTTGCAACTACTTTACTTTTGGAGAAAATTCAAAACATTCATTATTCAATAGATCCCAATAGCAAATGCCAGCGTTTTGAATGAAGAATCACATTTCTTGGTAGAATCATGCAGGATTGAAATTTTTGATGGTTTTTTACTCCTCTCAACAGCCCAAACAAGTCTCTAAAAGGATGAGTTTGCAACTACTTTACTTTTGGAGAAAATTCAAAACATTCATTATTCAATAGAGCCCAATAGCAAAAATCAGGTTTTGAATGAAGAATCACATTTCTTGGTAGAATCATGCAGGATTGAAATTTTTGATGGTTTTTTACTCCTCTCAACAGCCCAAACAAGTTTCTAAAAGGATGAGTTTGCAACTACTTTACTTTTGGAGAAAATTCAAAACATTCATAATGCAATAGGGCCCAAACTATCAAAAACCAGCGGTTTGAATGAACACTCACATTTCTTGGTAGAATCGTGCAGGACTGAAATTTTTGATGTTTTTATACTCCTCTCATGAGCCCAAACAAGTCTCTAAAACGATGAGTTTGCAACTATACTTTTGGAGAAAATTCAAAACATTCATTATTCAATAGAGCCCAATAGCCAAAACCAGCGTTTTGAATGAATAATCACATTTCTTGGTAGAATCATGCAGGATTGAAATTTTTGATGGTACTTTACTCCTCTCAACAGCCCAAACAAGTTTCTAAAAGGATGAGTTTGCAACTACTTTACTTTTGGAGAAAATTCAAAACATTCATTATTCAATAGGGCCCAAACTATCAAAAACCAGCGGTTTGAATGAACACTCACATTTCTTGGTAGAATCGTGCAGGACTGACATTTTTGATGTTTTTCTACTCCTCTCATGAGCCCAAACAAGTCTCTAAAAGGATGAGTTTGCAACTACTTTACTTTTGGAGAAAATTCAAAACATTCATTATTCAATAGAGCCCAATAGCAAAAACCAGCGTTTTGAATGAAAAATCACATTTCTTGGTAGAATCATGCAGGATTGAAATTTTTGATGGTTTTTTACTCCTCTCAACAGCCCAAACAAGTTTCTAAAAGGATGAGTTTGCAATTACTTTACTTTTGGAGAAAATTCAAAACATTCATTATTCAATAGGGCCCAAACTATCAAAAACCAGCGGTTTGAATGAACACTCACATTTCTTGGTAGAATCGTGCAGGACTGAAATTTTTGATGTTCTTCTACTCCGCTCATGAGCCCAAACAAGACTCTAAAAGGATGAGTTTGCAACTACTTTACTTTTGGAGAAAATTCAAAACATTCATTATTCAATAGATCCCAATAGCAAAAGCCAGCGTTTTGAATGAAGAATCACATTTCTTGGTAGAATCATGCAGGATTGAAATTTTTGATGGTTTTTTACTCCTCTCAACAGCCCAAACAAGTTTCTAAAAGGATGAGTTTGCAACTACTGTACTTTTGGAGAAAATTCAAAACATTCATTATTCAATAGGGCCCAAACTATCAAAAACCAGCGGTTTGAATGAACACTCACATTTCTTGGTAGAATCGTGCAGGACTGTAATTTTTGATGTTTTTCTACTCCTCTCATGAGCCCAAACAAGACTCTAAAAGGATGAGTTTGCAACTACTTTACTTTTGGAGAAAATTCAAAACATTCATTATTCAATAGAGCCCAATAGCAAAAACCAGCGTTTTGAATGAAGAAACACATTTCTTGGTAGAATCATGCAGGATTGAAATTTTTGATGGTTTTTTACTCCTCTCAACAGCCCAAACAAGTTTCTAAAAGGATGAGTTTGCAACTACTTTACTTTTGGAGAAAATTCAAAACATTCATTATTCAATAGGGCCCAAAATATCAAAAACCAGCGGTTTGAATGAACACTCACATTTCTTGGTAGAATCGTGCAGGACTGAAATTTTTGATGTTTTTCTACTCCTCTCATGAGCCCAAACAAGTCTCTAAAAGGATGAGTTTGCAACTACTTTACTTTTGGAGAAAATTCAAAACATTCATTATTCAATAGAGCCCAATAGCAAAAATCAGGTTTTGAATGAAGAATCACATTTCTTGGTAGAATCATGCAGGATTGAAATTTTTGATGGTTTTTTTACTCCTCTCAACAGCCCAAACAAGTTTCTAAAAGGATGAGTTTGCAACTACTTTACTTTTGGAGAAAATTCAAAACATTCATTATTCAATAGGGCCCAAATTATCAAAAACCAGCGGTTTGAATGAACACACATTTCTTGGTAGAATCGTGCAGGACTGAAATTTTTGATGTTTTTCTACTCCTCTCATGAGCCCAAACAAGTCTCTAGAAGGATGAGTTTGCAACTACTTTACTTTTGGAGAAAATTCAAAACAGTCATTATTCAATAGAGCCCAATAGCAAAAATCTGCGTTTTAAATGAAGAATCACATTTCTTGGTAGAATCATGCAGGATTTAAATTTTTGATGGTTTTTTACTCCTCTCAACAGCCCAAACAAGTTGCTAAAAGGATGAGTTTGCAACTACTTTACTTTTGGAGAAAATTCAAAACATTCATTATTCAATAGGGCCCAAACTATCAAAAACCAGCGGTTTGAATGAACACTCACATTTCTTGGTAGAATCGTGCAGGACTGAAATTTTTGATGTTATTCTACTCCTCTCATGAGCCCAAACAAGACTCTAAAAGGATGAGTTTGCAACTACTTTACTTTTGGAGAAAATTCAAAACATTCATTATTCAATAGATCCCAATAGCAAAAGCCAGCGTTTTGAATGAAGAATCACATTTCTTGGTAGAATCATGCAGGATTGAAATTTTTGATGGTTTTTTACTCCTCTCAACAGCCCAAACAAGTCTCTAAAAGGATGAGTTTGCAACTACTTTACTTTTGGAGAAAATTCAAAACATTCATTATTCAATAGAGCCCAATAGCAAAAATCAGGTTTTGAATGAAGAATCACATTTCTTGGTAGAATCATGCAGGATTGAAATTTTTGATGGTTTTTTACTCCTCTCAACAGCCCAAACAAGTTTCTAAAAGGATGAGTTTGCAACTACTTTACTTTTGGAGAAAATTCAAAACATTCATAATGCAATAGGGCCCAAACTATCAAAAACCAGCGGTTTGAATGAACACTCACATTTCTTGGTAGAATCGTGCAGGACTGAAATTTTTGATGTTTTTATACTCCTCTCATGAGCCCAAACAAGTCTCTAAAGCAATGAGTTTGCAACTATACTTTTGGAGTAAATTCAAAACATTCATTATTCAATAGAGCCCAATAGCAAAAACCAGCGTTTTGAATGAAGAATCACATTTCTTGGTAGAATCATGCAGGATTGAAATTTTTGATGGTATTTTACTCCTCTCAACAGCCCAAACAAGTTTCTAAAAGGATGAGTTTGCAACTACTTTACTTTTGGAGAAAATTCAAAACATTCATTATTCAATAGGGCCCAAACTATCAAAAACCAACGGTTTGAATGAACACTCACATTTCTTGGTAGAATCGTGCAGTACTGAAATTTTTGATGTTTTTCTACTCCGCTCATGAGCCCAAACAAGTCTCTAAAAGGATGAGTTTGCAACTGCTTTACTTTTGGAGAAAATTCAAAACATTCATTATTCAATAGAGCCCAATAGCAAAAACCAGCGTTTTGAATGAATAATCACATTTCTTGGTAGAATCATGCAGGATTGAAATTTTTGATGGTTTTTTACTCCTCTCAACAGCCCAAACAAGTTTCTAAAAGGATGAGTTTGCAATTACTTTACTTTTGGAGAAAATTCAAAACATTCATTATTCAATAGAGCCCAATAGCAAAAATCAGGTTTTGAATGAAGAATCACATTTCTTGGTAGAATCATGCAGGATTGAAATTTTTGATGGTTTTTTACTCCTCTCAACAGCCCAAACAAGTCTCTAAAAGGATGAGTTTGCAACTACTTTACTTTTGGAGAAAATTCAAAACATTCATTATTCAATAGAGCCCAATAGCAAAAATCAGGTTTTGAATGAAGAATCACATTTCTTGGTAGAATCATGCAGGATTGAAATTTTTGATGGTTTTTTACTCCTTTCAACAGCCCAAACAAGTTTCTAAAAGGATGAGTTTGCAACTACTTTACTTTTGGAGAAAATTCAAAACATTCATAATGCAATAGGGCCCAAACTATCAAAAACCAGCGGTTTGAATGAACACTCACATTTCTTGGTAGAATCGTGCAGGACTGAAATTTTTGATGTTTTTATACTCCTCTCATGAGCCCAAACAAGTCTCTAAAGCAATGAGTTTGCAACTATACTTTTGGAGTAAATTCAAAACATTCATTATTCAATAGAGCCCAATAGCAAAAACCAGCGTTTTGAATGAAGAATCACATTTCTTGGTAGAATCATGCAGGATTGAAATTTTTGATGGTATTTTACTCCTCTCAACAGCCCAAACAAGTTTCTAAAAGGATGAGTTTGCAACTACTTTACTTTTGGAGAAAATTCAAAACATTCATTATTCAATAGGGCCCAAACTATCAAAAACCAACGGTTTGAATGAACACTCACATTTCTTGGTAGAATCGTGCAGTACTGAAATTTTTGATGTTTTTCTACTCCTCTCATGAGCCCAAACAAGTCTCTAAAAGGATGAGTTTGCAACTACTTTACTTTTGGAGAAAATTCAAAACATTCATTATTCAATAGAGCCCAATAGCAAAAACCAGCGTTTTGAATGAAGAATCACATTTCTTGGTAGAATCATGCAGGATTGAAATTTTTGATGGTTTTTTACTCCTCTCAACAGCCCAAACAAGTTTCTAAAAGGATGAGTTTGCAATTACTTTACTTTTGGAGAAAATTCAAAACATTCATTATTCAATAGAGCCCAATAGCAAAAATCAGGTTTTGAATGAAGAATCACATTTCTTGGTAGAATCATGCAGGATTGAAATTTTTGATGGTTTTTTACTCCTCTCAACAGCCCAAACAAGTTTCTAAAAGGATGAGTTTGCAACTACTTTACTTTTGGAGAAAATTCAAAACATTCATAATGCAATAGGGCCCAAACTATCAAAAACCAGCGGTTTGAATGAACACTCACATTTCTTGGTAGAATCGTGCAGGACTGAAATTTTTGATGTTTTTATACTCCTCTCATGAGCCCAAACAAGTCTCTAAAACGATGAGTTTGCAACTATACTTTTGGAGAAAATTCAAAACATTCATTATTCAATAGAGCCCAATAGCAAAAACCAGCGTTTTGAATGAAGAATCACATTTCTTGGTAGAATCATGCAGGATTGAAATTTTTGATGATATTTTACTCCTCTCAACAGCCCAAACAAGTTTCTAAAAGGATGAGTTTGCAACTACTTTACTTTTGGAGAAAATTCAAAACATTCATTATTCAATAGGGCCCAAACTATCAAAAACCAGCGGTTTGAATGAACACTCACATTTCTTGGTAGAATCGTGCAGGACTGAAATTTTTGATGTTTTTCTACTCCTCTCATGAGCCCAAACAAGTCTCTAAAAGGATGAGTTTGCAACTACTTTACTTTTGGAGAAAATTCAAAACATTCATTATTCAATAGAGCCCAAAAGCAAAAACCAGCGTTTTGAATGAAGAATCACATTTCTTGGTAGAATCATGCAGGATTGAAATTTTTGATGGTTTTTTACTCCTCTCAACAGCCCAAACAAGTTTCTAAAAGGATGAGTTTGCAATTACTTTACTTTTGGAGAAAATTCAAAACATTCATTATTCAATAGGGCCCAAACTATCAAAAACCAGCGGTTTGAATGAACACTCACATTTCTTGGTAGAATCGTGCAGGACTGAAATTTTTGATGTTTTTCTACTCCTCTCATGAGCCCAAACAAGTCTCTAAAAGGATGAGTTTGCAACTACTTTACTTTTGGAGAAAATTCAAAACATTCATTATTCAATAGAGCCCAATAGCAAAAACCAGCGTTTTGAATGAAGAATCACATTTCTTGGTAGAATCATGCAGGATTGAAATTTTTGATGGTTTTTTACTCCTCTCAACAGCCCAAACAAGTTTCTAAAAGGATGAGTTTGCAATTACTTTACTTTTGGAGAAAATTCAAAACATTCATTATTCAATAGGGCCCAAACTATCAAAAACCAGCGGTTTGAATGAACACTCACATTTCTTGGTAGAATCGTGCAGGACTGAAATTTTTGATGTTCTTCTACTCCTCTCATGAGCCCAAACAAGACTCTAAAAGGATGAGTTTGCAACTACTTTACTTTTGGAGAAAATTCAACACATTCATTATTCAATAGATCCCAATAGCAAAAGCCAGCGTTTTGAATGAAGAATCACATTTCTTGGTAGAATCATGCAGGATTGAAATTTTTGATGGTTTTTTACTCCTCTCAACAGCCCAAACAAGTTTCTAAAAGGATGAGTTTGCAACTACTGTACTTTTGGAGAAAATTCAAAACATTCATTATTCAATAGGGCCCAAACTATCAAAAACCAGCGGTTTGAATGAACACTCACATTTCTTTGTAGAATCGTGCAGGACTGTAATTTTTGATGTTTCTCTACTCCTCTCATGAGCCCAAACAAGACTCTAAAAGGATGAGTTTGCAACTACTTTACTTTTGGAGAAAATTCATAACATTCATTATTCAATAGAGCCCAATAGCAAAAACCAGCGTTTTGAATGAAGAATCACATTTCTTGGTAGAATCATGCAGGATTGAAATTTTTGATGGTTTTTTACTCCTCTCAACAGCCCAAACAAGTTTCTAAAAGGATGAGTTTGCAACTACTTTACTTTTGGAGAAAATTCAAAACATTCATTATTCAATAGGGCCCAAACTATCAAAAACCAGCGGTTTGAATGAACACTCACATTTCTTGGTAGAATCGTGCAGGACTGAAATTTTTGATGTTTTTCTACTCCTCTCATGAGCCCAAACAAGTCTCTAAAAGGATGAGTTTGCAACTACTTTACTTTTGGAGAAAATTCAAAACATTCATTATTCAATAGAGCCCAATAGCAAAAATCAGGTTTTGAATGAAGAATCACATTTTTTGGTAGAATCATGCAGGACTGAAATTTTTGATGTTTTTTTACTCCTCTCAACAGCCCAAACAAGTTTCTAAAAGGATGAGTTTGCAACTACTTTACTTTTGGAGAAAATTCAAAACATTCATTATGCAATAGGGCCCAAACTGTCAAAAACCAGCGGTTTGAATGAACACTCACATTTCTTGCTAGAATCGTGCAGGACTGAAATTTTTGATGTTTTTCTACTCCTCTCATGAGCCCAAACAAGTCTCTAAAAGGATGAGTTTGCAACTACTTTACTTTTGGAGAAAATTCAAAACATTCATTATTCAATAGAGCCCAATAGCAAAAACCAGCGTTTTGAATGAAGAATCACATTTCTTGGTAGAATCATGCAGGATTGAAATTTTTGATGGTTTTTTACTCCTCTCAACAGCCCAAACAAGTTTCTAAAAGGATGAGTTTGCAACTACTTTACTTTTGGAGAAAATTCAAAACATTCATTATTCAATAGGGCCAAAAATATAAAAAAACAGCGGTTTAAATGAACACACATTTCTTGGTAGAATCGTGCAGGACTGAAATTTTTGATGTTTTTCTACTCCTCTCATGAGCCCAAACAAGTCTCTAAAAGGATGAGTTTGCAACTACTTTACTTTTGGAGAAAATTCAAAACATTCATTATTCAATAGAGCCCATTAGCAAAAATCAGCATTTTAAATGAAGAATCACATTTCTTGGTAGAATCATGCAGGATTGAAATTTTTGATGGTTTTTTACTCCTCTCAACAGCCCAAACAAGTTTCTAAAAGGATGAGTTTGCAACTACTTTACTTTTGGAGAAAATTCAAAACATTCATTATTCAATAGGGCCCAAACTATCAAAAACCAGCAGTTTGAATGAGCACTCACATTTCTTGGTAGAATCGTGCAGGACTGAAATTTTTCATGTTCTTCTACTCCTCTCATGAGACCCAACAAGACTCTAAAAGGATGAGTTTGCAACTACTTTACTTTTGGAGAAAATTCAAAACATTCATTATTCAATAGAGCCCAATAGCAAAAACCAGCGTTTTGAATGAAGAATCACATTTCTTGGTAGAATCATGCAGGATTGAAATTTTTGATGGTTTTTTACTCCTCTCAACAGCCCAAACAAGTTTCTAAAAGGATGAGTTTGCAACTACTTTACTTTTGGAGAAAATTCAAAACATTCATTATTCAAAAGGGCCCAAACTCAAAAACCAGCGGTTTGAATGAACACTCACATTTCTTGGTAGAATCGTGCAGGACTGAAATTTTTGATGTTTTTCTACTCATCTCATGATCCCAAACAAGACTCTAAAAGGATGAGTTTGCAACTACATTACTTTTGGAGAAAATTCAAAACATTCATTATTCAATAGAGCCCAATAGCAAAAATCAGCGTTTTGAATGAAGAATCATGGTAGAATCATGCAGGATTGAAATTTTTGATGTTTTTTTACTCCTCTCAACAGCCCAAACAAGTTTCTAAAAGGATGAGTTTGCAACTACTTTACTTTTGGAGAAAATTCAAAACATTCATTATTCAATAGGGCCCAAAATATCAAAAACCATCGGTTTGAATGAACACACATTTCTTGGCAGAATCGTGCAGGACTGAAATTTTTGATGTTTTTCTACTCCTCTCATGAGCCCAAACAAGTCTCTAAAAGGATGAGTTTGCAACTACTTTACTTTTGGATAAAATTCAAAACATTCATTATTCAATAGAGCCCAATAGCAAAAATCATGTTTTGAATGAAGAATCACATTTCTTGGTAGAATCATTCAGGATTGAAATTTTTGATGGTTTTTTACTCCTCTCAACAGCCCAAACAAGTTTCTAAAAGGATGAGTTTGCAACTACTTTACTTTTGGAGAAAATTCAAAACATTCATTATTCAAAAGGGCCTAAAATATCAAAAACCAGCGGTTTGAATGAACACACATTTCTTGGTAGAATCGTGCAGGACTGAAATTTTTGATGTTTTTCTACTCCTCTCATGAGCCCAAACAAGTCTGTAAAAGGATGAGTTTGCAACTACTTTACTTTTGGAGAAAATTCAAAACATTCATTATTCAATAGAGCCCAATAGCAAAAATCAGCGTTTTAAATGAAGAATCACATTTCTTGGTAGAATCATGCAGGATTGAAATTTTTGATGGTTTTTTACTCCTCTCAACAGCCCAAACAAGTTTCTAAAAGGATGAGTTTGCAACTACTTTACTTTTGGAGAAAATTCAAAACATTCATTATTCAATAGGGCCCAAACTATCAAAAACCAGCAGTTTGAATGAGCACTCACATTTCTTGGTAGAATCGTGCAGGACTGATACTTTTCATGTTCTTCTACTCCTCTCATGAGACCCAACAAGACTCTAAAAGGATGAGTTTGCAACTACTTTACTTTTGGAGAAAATTCAAAACATTCATTATTCAATAGAGCCCAATAGCAAAAACCAGCGTTTTGAATGAAGAATCACATTTCTTGGTAGAATCATGCAGGATTGAAATTTTTGATGGTTTTTTACTCCTCTCAACAGCCCAAACAAGTTTCTAAAAGGATGAGTTTGCAACTACTTTACTTTTGGAGAAAATTCAAAACATTCATTATTCAATAGGGCCCAAACTATCAAAAACCAGCAGTTTGAAAGAACACTCACTTTTCTTGGTAGAATCATGCAGGACTGAAATTTTTGATGTTTTTCTACTCATCTCATGATCCCAAACAAGACTCTAAAAGGATGAGTTTGCAACTACATTACTTTTGGAGAAAATTCAAAACATTCATTATTCAATAGAGCCCAATAGCAAAAACCAGCGTTTTGAATGAAGAATCACATTTCTTGGTAGAATCATGCAGGATTGAAATTTTTGATGGTTTTTTACTCCTCTCAACAGCCCAAACAAGTTTCTAAAAGGATGAGTTTGCAACTACTTTACTTTTGGAGAAAATTCAAAACATTCATTATTCAATAGGGCCAAAAATATAAAAAAACAGCGGTTTAAATGAACACACATTTCTTGGTAGAATCGTGCAGGACTGAAATTTTTGATGTTTTTCTACTCCTCTCATGAGCCCAAACAAGTCTCTAAAAGGATGAGTTTGCAACTACTTTACTTTTGGAGAAAATTCAAAACATTCATTATTCAATAAAGCCCATTAGCAAAAATCAGCATTTTAAATGAAGAATCACATTTCTTGGTAGAATCATGCAGGATTGAAATTTTTGATGGTTTTTTACTCCTCTCAACAGCCCAAACAAGTTTCTAAAAGGATGAGTTTGCAACTACTTTACTTTTGGAGAAAATTCAAAACATTCATTATTCAATAGGGCCCAAACTATCAAAAACCAGCAGTTTGAATGAGCACTCACATTTCTTGGTAGAATCGTGCAGGACTGAAATTTTTCATGTTCTTCTACTCCTCTCATGAGACCCAACAAGACTCTAAAAGGATGAGTTTGCAACTACTTTACTTTTGGAGAAAATTCAAAACATTCATTATTCAATAGAGCCCAATAGCAAAAACCAGCGTTTTGAATGAAGAATCACATTTCTTGGTAGAATCATGCAGGATTGAAATTTTTGATGGTTTTTTACTCCTCTCAACAGCCCAAACAAGTTTCTAAAAGGATGAGTTTGCAACTACTTTACTTTTGGAGAAAATTCAAAACATTCATTATTCAATAGGGCCCAAACTCAAAAACCAGCGGTTTGAATGAACACTCACATTTCTTGGTAGAATCGTGCAGGACTGAAATTTTTGATGTTTTTCTACTCATCTCATGATCCCAAACAAGACTCTAAAAGGATGAGTTTGCAACTACATTACTTTTGGAGAAAATTCAAAACATTCATTATTCAATAGAGCCCAATAGCAAAAACCAGCTTTTTGAATGAAGAATCACATTTCTTGGTAGAATCATGCAGGATTGAAATTTTTGATGGTTTTTTACTCCTCTCAACAGCCCAAACAAGTTTCTAAAAGGATGAGTTTGCAATTACTTTACTTTTGGAGAAAATTCAAAACATTCATTATTCAATAGGGCCCAAACTATCAAAAACCAGCGGTTTGAATGAACACTCACATTTCTTGGTAGAATCGCGCAGGACTGAAATTTTTGATGTTCTTCTACTCCTCTCATGAGCCCAAACAAGACTCTAAAAGGATGAGTTTGCAACTACTTTACTTTTGGAGAAAATTCAAAACATTCATTATTCAATAGATCCCAATAGCAAAAGCCAGCGTTTTGAATGAAGAATCACATTTCTTGGTAGAATCATGCAGGATTGAAATTTTTGATGGTTTTTTACTCCTCTCAACAGCCCAAACAAGTTTCTAAAAGGATGAGTTTGCAACTACTGTACTTTTGGAGAAAATTCAAAACATTCATTATTCAATAGGGCCCAAACTATCAAAAACCAGCGGTTTGAATGAACACTCACATTTCTTGGTAGAATCGTGCAGGACTGTAATTTTTGATGTTTTTCTACTCCTCTCATGAGCCCAAACAAGTCTCTAAAAGGATGAGTTTGCAACTACTTTACTTTTGGAGAAAATTCAAAACATTCATTATTCAATAGAGCCCAATAGCAAAAACCAGCGTTTTGAATGAAGAATCACATTTCTTGGTAGAATCATGCAGGATTGAAATTTTTGATGTTTTTTTACTCCTCTCAACAGCCCAAACAAGTTTCTAAAAGGATGAGTTGGCAACTACTGTACTTTTGGAGAAAATTCAGAACATTCATAATGCAATAGGGCCCAAACTATCAAAAACCAGCGGTTTGAATGAACACTCACATTTCTTGGTAGAATCGTGCAGGACTGAAATTTTTGATGTTTTTATACTCCTCTCATGAGCCCAAACAAGTCTCTAAAACGATGAGTTTGCAACTATACTTTTGGAGAAAATTCAAGGCATTCATTATTCAATAGAGCCCAATAGCAAAAACCAGCGTTTTGAATGAAGAATCACATTTCTTGGTAGAATCATGCAGAATTGAAATTTTTGATGGTATTTTACTCCTCTCAACAGCCCAAACAAGTTTCTAAAAGGATGAGTTTGCAACTACTTTACTTTTGGAGAAAATTCAAAACATTCATTATTCAATAGGGCCCAAACTATCAAAAACCAGCGGTTTGAATGAACACTCACATTTCTTGGTAGAATCGTGCAGGACTGAAATTTTTGATGTTTTTCTACTCCTCTCATGAGCCCAAACAAGTCTCTAAAAGGATGAGTTTGCAACTACTTTACTTTTGGAGAAAATTCAAAACATTCATTATTCAATAGAGCCCAATAGCAAAAACCAGCGTTTTGAATGAAGAATCACATTTCTTGGTAGAATCATGCAGGATTGAAATTTTTGATGGTTTTTTACTCCTCTCAACAGCCCAAACAAGTTTCTAAAAGGATGAGTTTGCAATTACTTTACTTTTGGAGAAAATTCAAAACATTCATTATTCAATAGGGCCCAAACTATCAAAAACCAGCGGTTTGAATGAACACTCACATTTCTTGGTAGAATCGTGCAGGACTGAAATTTTTGATGTTCTTCTACTCCTCTCATGAGCCCAAACAAGACTCTAAAAGGATGAGTTTGCAACTACTTTACTTTTGGAGAAAATTCAAAACATTCATTATTCAATAGATCCCAATAGCAAAAGCCAGCGTTTTGAATGAAGAATCACATTTCTTGGTAGAATCATGCAGGATTGAAATTTTTGATGTTTTTTTACTCCTCTCAACAGCCCAAACAAGTTTCTAAAAGGATGAGTTTGCAACTACTGTACTTTTGGAGAAAATTCAAAACATTCATTATTCAATAGGGCCCAAACTATCAAAAACCAGCGGTTTGAATGAACACTCACATTTCTTGGTAGAATCGTGCAGGACTGTAATTTTTGATGTTTCTCTACTCCTCTCATGAGCCCAAACAAGACTCTAAAAGGATGAGTTTGCAACTACTTTACTTTTGGAGAAAATTCAAAACATTCATTATTCAATAGAGCCCAATAGCAAAAACCAGCGTTTTGAATGAAGAATCACATTTCTTGGTAGAATCATGCAGGATTGATATTTTTGATGTTTTTTTACTCCTCTCAACAGCCCAAACAAGTTTCTAAAAGGATGAGTTTGCAACTACTTTACTTTTGGAGAAAATTCAAAACATTCATTATTCAATAGGGCCCAAACTATCAAAAACCAGCGGTTTGAATGAACACTCACATTTCTTGGTAGAATCGTGCAGGACTGAAATTTTTGATGTTTTTCTACTCCTCTCATGAGCCCAAACAAGTCTCTAAAAGGATGAGTTTGCAACTACTTTACTTTTGGAGAAAATTCAAAACATTCATTATTCAATAGAGCCCAATAGCAAATATCAGGTTTTGAATGAAGAATCACATTTCTTGGTAGAATCATGCAGGATTGAAATTTTTGATGTTTTTTTACTCCTCTCAACAGCCCAAACAAGTTTCTAAAAGGATGAGTTTGCAACTACTTTACTTTTGGAGAAAATTCAAAACATTCATTATTCAATAGGGCCAAAAATATAAAAAACCAGCGGTTTAAATGAACACACATTTCTTGGTAGAATCGTGCAGGACTGAAATTTTTGATGTTTTTCTACTCCTCTCATGAGCCCAAACAAGTCTCTAAAAGGATGAGTTTGCAACTACTTTACTTTTGGAGAAAATTCAAAACATTCATTATTCAATAGAGCCCATTAGCAAAAATCAGCATTTTAAATGAAGAATCACATTTCTTGGTAGAATCATGCAGGATTGAAATTTTTGATGGTTTTTTACTCCTCTCAACAGCCCAAACAAGTTTCTAAAAGGATGAGTTTGCAACTACTTTACTTTTGGAGAAAATTCAAAACATTCATTATTCAATAGGGCCCAAACTATCAAAAACCAGCAGTTTGAATGAGCACTCACATTTCTTGGTAGAATCGTGCAGGACTGAAATTTTTCATGTTCTTCTACTCCTCTCATGAGACCCAACAAGACTCTAAAAGGATGAGTTTGCAACTACTTTACTTTTGGAGAAAATTCAAAACATTCATTATTCAATAGAGCCCAATAGCAAAAACCAGCGTTTTGAATGAAGAATCACATTTCTTGGTAGAATCATGCAGGATTGAAATTTTTGATGGTTTTTTACTCCTCTCAACAGCCCAAACAAGTTTCTAAAAGGATGAGTTTGCAACTACTTTACTTTTGGAGAAAATTCAAAACATTCATTATTCAATAGGGCCCAAACTCAAAAACCAGCGGTTTGAATGAACACTCACATTTCTTGGTAGAATCGTGCAGGACTGAAATTTTTGATGTTTTTCTACTCATCTCATGATCCCAAACAAGACTCTAAAAGGATGAGTTTGCAACTACATTACTTTTGGAGAAAATTCAAAACATTCATTATTCAATAGAGCCCAATAGCAAAAACCAGCGTTTTGAATGAAGAATCATGGTAGAATCATGCAGGATTGAAATTTTTGATGTTTTTTTACTCCTCTCAACAGCCCAAACAAGTTTCTAAAAGGATGAGTTTGCAACTACTTTACTTTTGGAGAAAATTCAAAACATTCATTATTCAATAGGGCCCAAAATATCAAAAACCAGCGGTTTGAATGAACACACATTTCTTGGCAGAATCGTGCAGGACTGAAATTTTTGATGTTTTTCTACTCCTCTCATGAGCCCAAACAAGTCTCTAAAAGGATGAGTTTGCAACTACTTTACTTTTGGATAAAATTCAAAACATTCATTATTCAATAGAGCCCAATAGCAAAAATCAGGTTTTGAATGAAGAATCACATTTCTTGGTAGAATCATTCAGGATTGTAATTTTTGATGGTTTTTTACTCCTCTCAGCAGCCCAAACAAGTTTCTAAAAGGATGAGTTTGCAACTACTTTACTTTTGGAGAAAATTCAAAACATTCATTATTCAATAGGGCCCAAACTATCAAAAACCAGCAGTTTGAAAGAACACTCACTTTTCTTGGTAGAATCATGCAGGACTGAAATTTTTGATGTTTTTCTACTCATCTCATGATCCCAAACAAGACTCTAAAAGGATGAGTTTGCAACTACATTACTTTTGGAGAAAATTCAAAACATTCATTATTCAATAGAGCCCAATAGCAAAAACCAGCGTTTTGAATGAAGAATCACATTTCTTGGTAGAATCATGCAGGATTGAAATTTTTGATGGTTTTTTACTCCTCTCAACAGCCCAAACAAGTTTCTAAAAGGATGAGTTTGCAACTACTTTACTTTTGGAGAAAATTCAAAACATTCATTATTCAATAGGGCCAAAAATATAAAAAACCAGCGGTTTAAATGAACACACATTTCTTGGTAGAATCGTGCAGGACTGAAATTTTTGATGTTTTTCTACTCCTCTCATGAGCCCAAACAAGTCTCTAAAAGGATGAGTTTGCAACTACTTTACTTTTGGAGAAAATTCATAACATTCATTATTCAATAGAGCCCAATAGCAAAAACCAGCGTTTTGAATGAAGAATCACATTTCTTGGTAGAATCATGCAGGATTGAAATTTTTGATGGTTTTTTACTCCTCTCAACAGCCCAAACAAGTTTCTAAAAGGATGAGTTTGCAACTACTTTACTTTTGGAGAAAATTCAAAACATTCATTATTCAATAGGGCCCAAACTCAAAAACCAGCGGTTTGAATGAACACTCACATTTCTTGGTAGAATCGTGCAGGACTGAAATTTTTGATGTTTTTCTACTCATCTCATGATCCCAAACAAGACTCTAAAAGGATGAGTTTGCAACTACATTACTTTTGGAGAAAATTCAAAACATTCATTATTCAATAGAGCCCAATAGCAAAAACCAGCGTTTTGAATGAAGAATCACATTTCTTGGTAGAATCATGCAGGATTGAAATTTTTGATGGTTTTTTACTCCTCTCAACAGCCCAAACAAGTTTCTAAAAGGATGAGTTTGCAATTACTTTACTTTTGGAGAAAATTCAAAACATTCATTATTCAATAGGGCCCAAACTATCAAAAACCAGCGGTTTGAATGAACACTCACATTTCTTGGTAGAATCGTGCAGGACTGAAATTTTTGATGTTCTTCTACTCCTCTCATGAGCCCAAACAAGACTCTAAAAGGATGAGTTTGCAACTACTTTACTTTTGGAGAAAATTCAAAACATTCATTATTCAATAGATCCCAATAGCAAAAGCCAGCGTTTTGAATGAAGAATCACATTTCTTGGTAGAATCATGCAGGATTGAAATTTTTGATGGTTTTTTACTCCTCTCAACAGCCCAAACAAGTTTCTAAAAGGATGAGTTTGCAACTACTGTACTTTTGGAGAAAATTCAAAACATTCATTATTCAATAGGGCCCAAACTATCAAAAACCAGCGGTTTGAATGAACACTCACATTTCTTGGTAGAATCGTGCAGGACTGTAATTTTTGATGTTTTTCTACTCCTCTCATGAGCCCAAACAAGACTCTAAAAGGATGAGTTTGCAACTACTTTACTTTTGGAGAAAATTCAAAACATTCATTATTCAATAGAGCCCAATAGCAAAAACCAGCGTTTTGAATGAAGAATCACATTTCTTGGTAGAATCATGCAGGATTGAAATTTTTGATGGTTTTTTACTCCTCTCAACAGCCCAAACAAGTTTCTAAAAGGATGAGTTTGCAATTACTTTACTTTTGGAGAAAATTCAAAACATTCATTATTCAATAGGGCCCAAACTATCAAAAACCAGCGGTTTGAATGAACACTCACATTTCTTGGTAGAATCGTGCAGGACTGAAATTTTTGATGTTCTTCTACTCCTCTCATGAGCCCAAACAAGACTCTAAAAGGATGAGTTTGCAACTACTTTACTTTTGGAGAAAATTCAAAACATTCATTATTCAATAGATCCCAATAGCAAAAGCCAGCGTTTTGAATGAAGAATCACATTTCTTGGTAGAATCATGCAGGATTGAAATTTTTGATGGTTTTTTACTCCTCTCAACAGCCCAAACAAGTTTCTAAAAGGATGAGTTTGCAACTACTGTACTTTTGGAGAAAATTCAAAACATTCATTATTCAATAGGGCCCAAACTATCAAAAACCAGCGGTTTGAATGAACACTCACATTTCTTGGTAGAATCATAGAATCATAGAATCATAGAATCGTAGAGTTGGAAGGGACCTCCTGGGCCATCTGGTCCAACCCCCTGCTCAAAGCAGGATTCGCTAAATCATCCCAGTCAGATGTCTGTCCAGCCTCTGTTTGAAGACTTCCATTGAAGGAGAACTCACCACTTCTCGTGGCAGCCTGTTCCACTCATTGATCACTCTAACTGTCAAAAAGTTTTTTCTAATATCTAATCTGTGTCTCTTCCCATTCAGTTTCATCCCATTACTTCTAGTCTTTCCTTGTGCAAATGAGAATAAAGTTGATCCTTCTACAATGTGACAGCCCTTTAGATATTTGTAGACAGCTATTAAGTCTCCTCTCAGTCTTCTCTTTTGCAAACTAAACATTCCCAAATCCTGCAACCTTTCCTCATAAGACAGGGTTTGCAGACCGGTCACCATTCTGGTCGCTCTTTTCTGAACTTGCTCCAGTTTGTTGATGTCTTTTTTAAAATGTGGTGCCCAAAACTGGACACAATATTCCAGATGAGGTCTGACCAAAGAGGAGTAGAGGGAAATAATGACTTCACGTGATCTAGACTGTATGCTTCTGTTAATACATCCTAGAATTGCATTTGCCTTTTTTGCTGCTGCATCACACTGTTGACTCATATTCAGTCTGTGATCTATTAGTATACCCAAGTCTTTTTCACATGTGCTGTCACTTAGCCCTATTCCTCCCATTCTATATATGCTTTTTTCATTTTTATTGCCCAGATGTAGTACTTTGCATTTCTCCCTGTTAAAAACCATTCTGTTAGTTGCTGCCCACTTCTCCAGTTTATTTAAATCTTTTTGAATCCTCTCTCTCTCTTCTCTAGTATTAGCTATCCCTCCTAGCTTTGTGTCATCAGCAAATTTAATCAGTTTACCCTCAATTCCTTCATCTAAATCGTTGATAAAGATGTTGAACAATACAGGGCCCAGGACAGAGCCCTGTGGTACCCCACTTGAGACATTCTTCCAACTGGATGTACAGCCATTTACGACCACTCTTTGGGTCCGATCACTAAGCCAGTTATGAATCCACCTAACAGTTGCCTTGTCCATTCCATACTTAGTCATTTTTTCAATAAGGATTGTATGAGAGACTTTGTCAAATGCTTTGCTGAAGTCAAGATATACTATATCTACAGCATTTCCTTGATCCACCCAATCAGTGATACCGTCATAGAAGGAAATTAAGTTAGTCTGACATGACTTATTAGTTAGAAACCCATGCTGACTCTGTTTAATCACTTCATTCTTATCCAGGTATTGACATACAGTGCCTACAAGTAGTATTCAACCCCCTGCAGATTTAGCAGGTTTACACATTCGGAATTAACTTGGCATTGTGACATTTGGACTGTAGATCAGCCTGGAAGTGTGAAGTGCACTGCAGCAAAAAAGAATGTTATTTCTTTGTTTAATTTTTTTTTAAATTGTGAAAAGTTTATTCAGAGGGTCATTTATTATTCAACCCCTCAAACCACCAGAATTCTGTTTGGTTCCCCTAAAGTATTAAGAAGTATTTCAGGCACAAAGAACAATGAGCTTCACATGTTTGGATTAATTATCTCTTTTTCCAGCCTTTTCTGACAATTTAAGACCCTCCCCAAACTTGTGAACAGCACTCATACATGGTCAACATGGGAAAGACAAAGGAGCATTCCAAGGCCATCAGAGACAAGATTGTGGAGGGTCACAAGGCTAGCAAGGGGTACAAAACCCTTTCCAAGGAGTTGGGCCTACCTGTCTCCACTGTTGGGAGCATCATCCGGAAGTGGAAGGCTTATGGAACTACTGTTAGCCTTCCACGGCCTGGACAGCCTTTGAAAGTTTCCTCCCGTGCCGAGGCCAGGCTTGTCCGAAGAGTCAAGGCTAACCCAAGGACAACAAGGAAGGAGCTCCGGGAAGATCTCATGGCAGTGGGGACATTGGTTTCAGTCAATACCATAAGTAACGTACTCCACCGCAATGGTCTCCGTTCCAGACGAGCCCGTAAGGTACCTTTACTTTCAAAGCGTCATGTCAAGGCTCGTCTACAGTTTGCTCATGATCACTTGGAGGACTCTGAGACAGACTGGTTCAAGGTTCTCTGGTCTGATGAGACCAAGATCGAGATCTTTGGTGCCAACCACACACGTGACGTTTGGAGACTGGATGGCACTGCATACGACCCCAAGAATACCATCCCTACAGTCAAGCATGGTGGTTGCAGCATCATGCTGTGGGGCTGTTTCTCAGCCAAGGGGCCTGGCCATCTGGTCCGCATCCATGGGAAAATGGATAGCACGGCCTACCTGGAGATTTTGGCCAAGAACCTCCGCTCCTCCATCAAGGATCTTAAGATGGGTCGTCATTTCATCTTCCAACAAGACAATGACCCAAAGCACACAGCCAACAAAACCAAGGCCTGGTTCAAGAGGCAAAAAATCAAGGTGTTGGAGTGGCCTAGTCAGTCTCCTGACCTTAACCCAATTGAAAACTTGTGGAAGGAGCTCAAGATTAAAGTCCACATGAGACACCCAAAGAACCTAGATAACTTGGAGAAGATCTGCATGGAGGAGTGGGCCAAGATAACTCCAGAGACCTGTGCCGGCCTGATCAGGTCTTATAAAAGACGATTATTAGCTGTAATTGCAAACAAGGGTTATTCCACAAAATATTAAACCTAGGGGTTGAATAATAATTGACCCACACTTTTATGTTTAAAATTTATTAAAATTTAACTGAGCAACATAACTTTTTGGTTTGTAAGATTTATGCATCTGTTAATAACTCCTGCTCTTGGGTGAAGTTTGAAGGCTCTAACTTATTTGCATCTTATCAAACCTGCTAAATCTGCAGGGGGTTGAATACTACTTGTAGGCGCTGTACATGTTGTTTAATAATTTGTTCAAAGATCTTTCCTGGTATAGAAGTCAGACTCACCGGCCTATAGTTGCCTGGGTCCACCTTCTTCCCCTTTTTGAAGATAGGAACAACATTTGCTCTTCTCCAGTCTTCTGGCACTTCTCCTGTTCTCCAAGAATTTTCAAAGATTATGGAGAGGGGTTCAAAAATTTCTTCTACTATCTCCTTCAGTACTCTGGGGTGTAATTCATCTGGACCTGGAGACTTGAATTCATTTAGGTTAGCTATGTGTTTCCTCACTATCTTTCTGTTTATAGATATCCTGGATTCTTCTATTCCCTTAATAGGACAGTGAATAACAGTTGATGTTGCATTTCCTTTCTGAGAGAAAACAGATGCAAAATAGGAATTTAAAAGTTCAGCCTTCTCAACATCCTGTCTTACCATTTCATCATTTTCATCCTGTAAAAATCCTATAGCATCTTTGACTTTTCTTTTACTTTTGACATATCCCCAAAATCCTTTATTATTGCTTTTGACATCTCTTGCAAGCCTCAGTTCATTTTCAGCTTTAGCTAATCTGATTTGTGCCCTGCAGGTTCTGCAGACAGCATTATATTCTTCTTTAGATATGCCTCCCTCTTTCCATTTTATAAACATTTTTTTCTTCCTTTTTAGCATGTGCTTAAGTTCTGTGTTCATCCATCCTGGTTTCCTTAAATGCTTCCTATTCTTCCCTCTTTTCGGAATTGTTAACAACTGTGCTTTGAGAATTTCATTTTTCAAGATTTCCCATCCTTCCTGGACATTTTTGTCTTTAAGGATATCCAGCCATTGGATCCCTCCAATTCTCTTTCTGAATCCCTTAAAATCTGCCTTTCTGAAATCTAACCTTGACGTCTGAGTCTTCACAGGTCTTCCACCTCTAGTAATCCAAAATTCTAAAATAGCATGGTCGCTACCTCCTAGGGTCCCAGCCACTTTTACCTCCTCAACCATTTCCTCCCTGTTTATAAGGATTAGATCCAAGGTAGCAGTTCCCCTTGTTTTCTCCCTTACCTTTTGGAAGATAAAGTTGTCAGCAAGAGAGGATAAGAATTTCCTTGACCTGTTAGTTTTGCCTGAGAGAGATTCCCAACAAATGTCTAGATAGTTGAAATCTCCCATGACAACTATGTCATATTTTTTGGAGAACTTGGCCATCTGATGCATAAAGAGTTCATCTATATATTCGGCTTGCACAGGCGGCCTGTAGTAAATGCCTACAATGGTGTCCTTTCCATTGTTCTGTCCTTGTATTCTTACCCAAACAGTTTCCACAGAACTCCCAGTCTCTGAAGCTTCAATCTCTGTGCAGATATACGCGTTTCGAACATACAATGCGACACCCCCTCCTCGTTTATCAAGTCTGTTTCTTGCAAATAAGTTGTATCCTTCTAGTCTTGTATTCCAATCATGTGTATTGTCCCACCAAGTTTCAGTGATTCCAATTACATCATATTTCTGTTCCTGTGTTAGTAGTTCCAATTCTCCTTGTTTGTTGCCCATGCTTTGTGCATTAGTATAGAAACATTTTAGTTTGTGATTGGTTTCTCTTTCTCCAATATTTTTATTAATTAGATTCTTTCGTCTTTGTTCTTCCTTTCCACTTCTAATAGCAGAGTTCTCAATAGCATTTGTCAGGTGTATGGCTTTTTCTGGTCTTTTGCTTCCCTTCCCATGTTGTTCTAGTTTAAAGCTCTCCTTACAAGTGTAGCAAGGCGACTTCCAAATACATGCTTTCCAGTCTTCGTAAGGTGCACCCCATCTCTAGCAAGTAGTCCATCGTATAAGTAGTTCACTCCGTGATCCAGAAATCCAAATCCTTGCTGACGGCACCATCGACGTAGCCAGTTGTTCACCTGCAGAATCTTATTCCACCTCCTTGTTCCATGGCCATCCACTGGGAGGATGGAAGAGAAGACCACCTGCGCTCCCAGTTCTTTCACTTTCTTGCCTAAGTCTTCAAAGTCTCTGCAGATGATTTCCAGGTCATTTCTTGCGGTGTCATTTGTCCCCACATGTAGTAGCAGGAATGGGTAGTCATCTGTAGGTCTGAAGAGTCCTGATATCCTGTCAGACACATCTTTAATTTTTGCACCTGGAAGACAGCACATTTCTCTTGTAGTTATATCCGGTCTGCAGATAGCGGCCTCTGTTCCTCTCAGCAGGGAATCCCCCATGACCACCACTCTCCGTTTCTTCTTCACAACATTTTTCTTTCTCCATCCAGGAGGACTCTGAAGGCGTACAAGGTTGCTGTTTGTTGGCAAAGTCTTATCCTGATGTATTTCTTCATCGTTTTCCTGCGTGAGAGCCTGGTACTGGTTTCTGAGCAGTATGGGTGCTGACTGCCTCCTGATCCTCCTGCTTCTCTGGGTCACATGTCTCCATTCCTCTGTTTCTTCAGGTGTACCTCGAATTTCTTCTCTTTCTGTAACATGAAGAGATAATTCTGCTCTGTCCAAGAACTCTTCACCTTCCTTAATGATCTTCAACGTAGCTAACCTCTCTTCGAGATTTTGCAACTTTTCCTCCAACAGGGACACAAGCTTGCATTTGTGGCATGTGAAGTTTGGCTTTTCCACTGGTAAATCTGTGAACATGTAGCAAGAAATGCAGCTCACCAAATGGCTCCTGGCCTCTTCCATCTTGAGATTTCTTAAAAACGATGAAAGATGAGCCAAATTTCGTGCGCCGAATCGTGCAGGACTGTAATTTTTGATGTTTTTCTACTCCTCTCATGAGCCCAAACAAGACTCTAAAAGGATGAGTTTGCAACTACTTTACTTTTGGAGAAAATTCAAAACATTCATTATTCAATAGAGCCCAATAGCAAAAACCAGCGTTTTGAATGAAGAATCACATTTCTTGGTAGAATCATGCAGGATTGAAATTTTTGATGGTTTTTTACTCCTCTCAACAGCCCAAACAAGTTTCTAAAAGGATGAGTTTGCAACTACTGTACTTTTGGAGAAAATTCAAAACATTCATAATGCAATAGGGCCCAAACTATCAAAAACCAGCGGTTTGAATGAACACTCACATTTCTTGGTAGAATCGTGCAGGACTGAAATGTTTGATGTTTTTATACTCCTCTCATGAGCCCAAACAAGTCTCTAAAACGATGAGTTTGCAACTATACTTTTGGAGAAAATTCAAAACATTCATTATTCAATAGAGCCCAATAGCAAAAACCAGCGTTTTGAATGAAGAATCACATTTCTTGGTAGAATCATGCAGGATTGAAATTTTTGATGGTATTTTACTCCTCTCAACAGCCCAAACAAGTTTCTAAAAGGATGAGTTTGCAACTACTTTACTTTTGGAGAAAATTCAAAACATTCATTATTCAATAGGGCCCAAACTATCAAAAACCAGCGGTTTGAATGAACACTCACATTTCTTGGTAGAATCGTGCAGGACTGAAATTTTTGATGTTTTTCTACTCCTCTCATGAGCCCAAACAAGTCTCTAAAAGGATGAGTTTGCAACTACTTTACTTTTGGAGAAAATTCAAAACATTCATTATTCAATAGAGCCCAATAGCAAAAACCAGCGTTTTGAATGAAGAATCACATTTCTTGGTAGAATCATGCAGGATTGAAATTTTTGATGGTTTTTTACTCCTCTCAACAGCCCAAACAAGTTTCTAAAAGGATGAGTTTGCAATTACTTTACTTTTGGAGAAAATTCAAAACATTCATTATTCAATAGGGCCCAAACTATCAAAAACCAGCGGTTTGAATGAACACTCACATTTCTTGGTAGAATCGTGCAGGACTGAAATTTTTGATGTTCTTCTACTCCTCTCATGAGCCCAAACAAGACTCTAAAAGGATGAGTTTGCAACTACTTTACTTTTGGAGAAAATTCAACACATTCATTATTCAATAGATCCCAATAGCAAAAGCCAGCGTTTTGAATGAAGAATCACATTTCTTGGTAGAATCATGCAGGATTGAAATTTTTGATGGTTTTTTACTCCTCTCAACAGCCCAAACAAGTTTCTAAAAGGATGAGTTTGCAACTACTGTACTTTTGGAGAAAATTCAAAACATTCATTATTCAATAGGGCCCAAACTATCAAAAACCAGCGGTTTGAATGAACACTCACATTTCTTGGTAGAATCGTGCAGGACTGTAATTTTTGATGTTTCTCTACTCCTCTCATGAGCCCAAACAAGACTCTAAAAGGATGAGTTTGCAACTACTTTACTTTTGGAGAAAATTCATAACATTCATTATTCAATAGAGCCCAATAGCAAAAACCAGCGTTTTGAATGAAGAATCACATTTCTTGGTAGAATCATGCAGGATTGAAATTTTTGATGGTTTTTTACTCCTCTCAACAGCCCAAACAAGTTTCTAAAAGGATGAGTTTGCAACTACTTTACTTTTGGAGAAAATTCAAAACATTCATTATTCAATAGGGCCCAAACTATCAAAAACCAGCGGTTTGAATGAACACTCACATTTCTTGGTAGAATCGTGCAGGACTGAAATTTTTGATGTTTTTCTACTCCTCTCATGAGCCCAAACAAGTCTCTAAAAGGATGAGTTTGCAACTACTTTACTTTTGGAGAAAATTCAAAACATTCATTATTCAATAGAGCCCAATAGCAAAAATCAGGTTTTGAATGAAGAATCACATTTTTTGGTAGAATCATGCAGGATTGAAATTTTTGATGTTTTTTTACTCCTCTCAACAGCCCAAACAAGTTTCTAAAAGGATGAGTTTGCAACTACTTTACTTTTGGAGAAAATTCAAAACATTCATTATGCAATAGGGCCCAAAATATCAAAAACCAGCGGTTTCAATGAACACACATTTCTTTGTAGAATCGAGGAGGACTGAAATTTTTGATGTTTTTCTACTCCTCTCATGAGCCCAAACAAGTCTCTAAAAGGATGAGTTTGCAACTACTTTACTTTTGGAGAAAATTCAAAACATTCGTTATTCAATAGAGCCCAATAGCAAAAACCAGCGTTTTGAATGAAGAATCACATTTCTTGGTAGAATCATGCAGGATTGAAATTTTTGATGGTTTTTTACTCCTCTCAACAGCCCAAACAAGTTTCTAAAAGGATGAGTTTGCAACTACTGTACTTTTGGAGAAAATTCAAAACATTCATAATGCAATAGGGCCCAAACTATCAAAAACCAGCGGTTTGAATGAACACTCACATTTCTTGGTAGAATCGTGCAGGACTGAAATTTTTGATGTTTTTATACTCCTCTCATGAGCCCAAACAAGTCTCTAAAACGATGAGTTTGCAACTATACTTTTGGAGAAAATTCAAAACATTCATTATTCAATAGAGCCCAATAGCAAAAACCAGCGTTTTGAATGAAGAATCACATTTCTTGGTAGAATCATGCAGGATTGAAATTTTTGATGGTATTTTACTCCTCTCAACAGCCCAAACAAGTTTCTAAAAGGATGAGTTTGCAACTACTTTACTTTTGGAGAAAATTCAAAACATTCATTATTCAATAGGGCCCAAACTATCAAAAACCAGCGGTTTGAATGAACACTCACATTTCTTGGTAGAATCGTGCAGGACTGAAATTTTTGATGTTTTTCTACTCCTCTCATGAGCCCAAACAAGTCTCTAAAAGGATGAGTTTGCAACTACTTTACTTTTGGAGAAAATTCAAAACATTCATTATTCAATAGAGCCCAATAGCAAAAACCAGCGTTTTGAATGAAGAATCACATTTCTTGGTAGAATCATGCAGGATTGAAATTTTTGATGGTTTTTTAGTCCTCTCAACAGCCCAAACAAGTTTCTAAAAGGATGAGTTTGCAATTACTTTACTTTTGGAGAAAATTCAAAACATTCATTATTCAATAGGGCCCAAACTATCAAAAACCAGCGGTTTGAATGAACACTCACATTTCTTGGTAGAATCGTGCAGGACTGAAATTTTTGATGTTCTTCTACTCCTCTCATGAGCCCAAACAAGACTCTAAAAGGATGAGTTTGCAACTACTTTACTTTTGGAGAAAATTCAACACATTCATTATTCAATAGATCCCAATAGCAAAAGCCAGCGTTTTGAATGAAGAATCACATTTCTTGGTAGAATCATGCAGGATTGAAATTTTTGATGGTTTTTTACTCCTCTCAACAGCCCAAACAAGTTTCTAAAAGGATGAGTTTGCAACTACTGTACTTTTGGAGAAAATTCAAAACATTCATTATTCAATAGGGCCCAAACTATCAAAAACCAGCGGTTTGAATGAACACTCACATTTCTTGGTAGAATCGTGCAGGACTGTAATTTTTGATGTTTCTCTACTCCTCTCATGAGCCCAAACAAGACTCTAAAAGGATGAGTTTGCAACTACTTTACTTTTGGAGAAAATTCATAACATTCATTATTCAATAGAGCCCAATAGCAAAAACCAGCGTTTTGAATGAAGAATCACATTTCTTGGTAGAATCATGCAGGATTGAAATTTTTGATGGTTTTTTACTCCTCTCAACAGCCCAAACAAGTTTCTAAAAGGATGAGTTTGCAACTACTTTACTTTTGGAGAAAATTCAAAACATTCATTATTCAATAGGGCCCAAACTATCAAAAACCAGCGGTTTGAATGAACACTCACATTTCTTGGTAGAATCGTGCAGGACTGAAATTTTTGATGTTTTTCTACTCCTCTCATGAGCCCAAACAAGTCTCTAAAAGGATGAGTTTGCAACTACTTTACTTTTGGAGAAAATTCAAAACATTCATTATTCAATAGAGCCCAATAGCAAAAATCAGGTTTTGAATGAAGAATCACATTTTTTGGTAGAATCATGCAGGATTGAAATTTTTGATGTTTTTTTACTCCTCTCAACAGCCCAAACAAGTTTCTAAAAGGATGAGTTTGCAACTACTTTACTTTTGGAGAAAATTCAAAACATTCATTATGCAATAGGGCCCAAACTGTCAAAAACCAGCGGTTTGAATGAACACTCACATTTCTTGGTAGAATCGTGCAGGACTGAAATTTTTGATGTTTTTCTACTCCTCTCATGAGCCCAAACAAGTCTCTAAAAGGATGAGTTTGCAACTACTTTACTTTTGGAGAAAATTCAAAACATTCATTATTCAATAGAGCCCAATAGCAAAAACCAGCGTTTTGAATGAAGAATCACATTTCTTGGTAGAATCATGCAGGATTGAAATTTTTGATGGTTTTTTACTCCTCTCAACAGCCCAAACAAGTTTCTAAAAGGATGAGTTTGCAACTACTTTACTTTTGGAGAAAATTCAAAACATTCATTATTCAATAGGGCCCAAAATATCAAAAACCAGCGGTTTCAATGAACACACATTTCTTTGTAGAATCGAGGAGGACTGAAATTTTTGATGTTTTTCTACTCCTCTCATGAGCCCAAACAAGTCTCTAAAAGGATGAGTTTGCAACTACTTTACTTTTAGAGAAAATTCAAAACATTCATTATTCAATAGAGCCCAATAGCAAAAATCAGGTTTTGAATGAAGAATCACATTTCTTGGTAGAATCATGCAGGATTGAAATTTTTGATGGTTTTTTACTCCTCTCAACAGCCCAAACAAGTTTCTAAAAGGATGAGTTTGCAACTACTTTACTTTTGGAGAAAATTCAAAACATTCATTATTCAATAGGGCCAAAAATATAAAAAACCAGCGGTTTGAATGAACACACATTTCTTGGTAGAATCGTGCAGGACTGAAATTTTTGATGTTTTTCTACTCATCTCATGATCCCAAACAAGACTCTAAAAGGATGAGTTTGCAACTACATTACTTTTGGAGAAAATTCAAAACATTCATTATTCAATAGAGCCCAATAGCAAAAACCAGCGTTTTGAATGAAGAATCACATTTCTTGGTAGAATCATGCAGGATTGAAATTTTTGATGGTTTTTTACTCCTCTCAACAGCCCAAACAAGTTTCTAAAAGGATGAGTTTGCAACTACTGTACTTTTGGAGAAAATTCAAAACATTCATTATTCAATAGGGCCCAAACTATCAAAAACCAGCGGTTTGAATGAACACTCACATTTCTTGGTAGAATCGTGCAGGACTGTAATTTTTGATGTTTCTCTACTCCTCTCATGAGCCCAAACAAGTCTCTAAAAGGATGAGTTTGCAACTACTTTACTTTTGGAGAAAATTCAAAACATTCATTATTCAATAGAGCCCAATAGCAAAAATCAGGTTTTGAATGAAGAATCACATTTTTTGGTAGAATCATGCAGGATTGAAATTTTTGATGGTTTTTTACTCCTCTCAACAGCCCAAACAAGTTTCTAAAAGGATGAGTTTGCAACTACTTTACTTTTGGAGAAAATTCAAAACATTCATTATTCAATAGGGCCAAAAATATAAAAAACCAGCGGTTTGAATGAACACACATTTCTTGGTAGAATCGTGCAGGACTGAAATTTTTGATGTTTTTCTACTCATCTCATGATCCCAAACAAGACTCTAAAAGGATGAGTTTGCAACTACATTACTTTTGGAGAAAATTCAAAACATTCATTATTCAATAGAGCCCAATAGCAAAAACCAGCGTTTTGAATGAAGAATCACATTTCTTGGTAGAATCATGCAGGATTGAAATTTTTGATGGTTTTTTACTCCTCTCAACAGCCCAAACAAGTTTCTAAAAGGATGAGTTTGCAACTACTGTACTTTTGGAGAAAATTCAAAACATTCATTATTCAATAGGGCCCAAACTATCAAAAACCAGCGGTTTGAATGAACACTCACATTTCTTGGTAGAATCGTGCAGGACTGTAATTTTTGATGTTTCTCTACTCCTCTCATGAGCCCAAACAAGACTCTAAAAGGATGAGTTTGCAACTACTTTACTTTTGGAGAAAATTCATAACATTCATTATTCAATAGAGCCCAATAGCAAAAACCAGCGTTTTGAATGAAGAATCACATTTCTTGGTAGAATCATGCAGGATTGAAATTTTTGATGGTTTTTTACTCCTCTCAACAGCCCAAACAAGTTTCTAAAAGGATGAGTTTGCAACTACTTTACTTTTGGAGAAAATTCAAAACATTCATTATTCAATAGGGCCCAAACTATCAAAAACCAGCGGTTTGAATGAACACTCACATTTCTTGGTAGAATCGTGCAGGACTGAAATTTTTGATGTTTTTCTACTCCTCTCATGAGCCCAAACAAGTCTCTAAAAGGATGAGTTTGCAACTACTTTACTTTTGGAGAAAATTCAAAACATTCATTATTCAATAGAGCCCAATAGCAAAAATCAGGTTTTGAATGAAGAATCACATTTTTTGGTAGAATCATGCAGGATTGAAATTTTTGATGTTTTTTTACTCCTCTCAACAGCCCAAACAAGTTTCTAAAAGGATGAGTTTGCAACTACTTTACTTTTGGAGAAAATTCAAAACATTCATTATGCAATAGGGCCCAAACTGTCAAAAACCAGCGGTTTGAATGAACACTCACATTTCTTGGTAGAATCGTGCAGGACTGAAATTTTTGATGTTTTTCTACTCCTCTCATGAGCCCAAACAAGTCTCTAAAAGGATGAGTTTGCAACTACTTTACTTTTGGAGAAAATTCAAAACATTCATTATTCAATAGAGCCCAATAGGAAAAACCAGCGTTTTGAATGAAGAATCACATTTCTTGGTAGAATCATGCAGGATTGAAATTTTTGATGGTTTTTTACTCCTCTCAACAGCCCAAACAAGTTTCTAAAAGGATGAGTTTGCAACTACTTTACTTTTGGAGAAAATTCAAAACATTCATTATTCAATAGGGCCCAAAATATCAAAAACCAGCGGTTTCAATGAACACACATTTCTTTGTAGAATCGAGGAGGACTGAAATTTTTGATGTTTTTCTACTCCTCTCATGAGCCCAAACAAGTCTCTAAAAGGATGAGTTTGCAACTACTTTACTTTTAGAGAAAATTCAAAACATTCATTATTCAATAGAGCCCAATAGCAAAAATCAGGTTTTGAATGAAGAATCACATTTCTTGGTAGAATCATGCAGGATTGAAATTTTTGATGGTTTTTTACTCCTCTCAACAGCCCAAACAAGTTTCTAAAAGGATGAGTTTGCAACTACTTTACTTTTGGAGAAAATTCAAAACATTCATTATTCAATAGGGCCAAAAATATAAAAAACCAGCGGTTTGAATGAACACACATTTCTTGGTAGAATCGTGCAGGACTGAAATTTTTGATGTTTTTCTACTCATCTCATGATCCCAAACAAGACTCTAAAAGGATGAGTTTGCAACTACATTACTTTTGGAGAAAATTCAAAACATTCATTATTCAATAGAGCCCAATAGCAAAAACCAGCGTTTTGAATGAAGATTCACATTTCTTGGTAGAATCATGCAGGATTGAAATTTTTGATGGTTTTTTACTCCTCTCAACAGCCCAAACAAGCTTCTAAAAGGATGAGTTTGCAACTACTTTACTTTTGGAGAAAATTCAAAACATTCATTATTCAATAGGGCCCAAACTATCAAAAACCAGCGGTTTGAATGAACACTCACATTTCTTGGTAGAATCGTGCAGGACTGAAATTTTTGATGTTTTTCTACTCATCTCATGATCCCAAACAAGACTCTAAAAGGATGAGTTTGCAATTACTTTACTTTTGGAGAAAATTCAAAACATTCATTATTCAATAGAGCCCAATAGCAAAAACCAGCGTTTTGAATGAAGAATCACATTTCTTGGTAGAATCATGCAGGATTGAAATTTTTGATGGTTTTTTACTCCACTCAACAGCCCAAAGAAGTTTCTAAAAGGATGAGTTTGCAACTACTTTACTTTTGGAGAAAATTCAAAACATTCATTATTCAATAGGGCCCAAAATATCAAAAACCAGCGGTTTGAATGAACACACATTTCTTTGTAGAATCGAGCAGGACTGAAATTTTTGATGTTTTTCTACTCCTCTCATGAGCCCAAACAAGTCTCTAAAAGGATGAGTTTGCAACTACTTTACGTTTAGAGAAAATTCAAAACATTCATTATTCAATAGAGCCCAATAGCAAAAATCAGGTTTTGAATGAAGAATCACATTTCTTGGTAGAATCATGCAGGATTGAAATTTTTGATGGTTTTTTACTCCTCTCAACAGCCCAAACAAGTTTCTAAAAGGATGAGTTTGCAACTACTTTACTTTTGGAGAAAATTCAAAACGTTCATTATTCAATAGGGCCAAAAATATAAAAAACCAGCGGTTTGAATGAACACACATTTCTTGGTAGAATCGTGAAGGACTGAAATTTTTGATGTTTTCTACTCCTCTCATGAGCACAAACAAGTCTCTAAAAGGATGAGTTTGCAACTACTTTACTTTTGGAGAAAATTCAAAACATTCATTATTCAATAGAGCCCAATAGCAAAAATCAGGTTTTGAATGAAGAATCACATTTCTTGGTAGAATCATGCAGGATTGAAATTTTTGATGGTTTTTTTACTCCTCTCAACAGCCCAAACAAGTTTCTAAAAGGATGAGTTTGCAACTACTTTACTTTTGGAGAAAATTCAAAACATTCATTATTCAATAGGGCCCAAATTATCAAAAACCAGCGGTTTGAATGAACACACATTTCTTGGTAGAATCGTGCAGGACTGAAATTTTTGATGTTTTTCTACTCCTCTCATGAGCCCAAACAAGTCTCTAAAAGGATGAGTTTGCAACTACTTTACTTTTGGAGAAAATTCAAAACAGTCATTATTCAATAGAGCCCAATAGCAAAAATCTGCGTTTTAAATGAAGAATCACATTTCTTGGTAGAATCATGCAGGATTTAAATTTTTGATGGTTTTTTACTCCTCTCTACAGCCCAAACAAGTTTCTAAAAGGATGAGTTTGCAACTACTTTACTTTTGGAGAAAATTCAAAACATTCATTATTCAATAGGGCCCAAACTATCAAAAACCAGCGGTTTGAATGAACACTCACATTTCTTGGTAGAATCGTGCAGGACTGAAATATTTGATGTTATTCTACTCCTCTCATGAGCCCAAACAAGACTCTAAAAGGATGAGTTTGCAACTACTTTACTTTTGGAGAAAATTCAGAACATTCATTATTCAATAGATCCCAATAGCAAAAGCCAGCGTTTTGAATGAAGAATCACATTTCTTGGTAGAATCATGCAGGATTGAAATTTTTGATGGTTTTTTACTCCTCTCAACAGCCCAAACAAGTCTCTAAAAGGATGAGTTTGCAACTACTTTACTTTTGGAGAAAATTCAAAACATTCATTATTCAATAGAGCCCAATAGCAAAAATCAGGTTTTGAATGAAGAATCACATTTCTTGGTAGAATCATGCAGGATTGAAATTTTTGATGGTTTTTTACTCCTCTCAACAGCCCAAACAAGTTTCTAAAAGGATGAGTTTGCAACTACTTTACTTTTGGAGAAAATTCAAAACATTCATTATTCAATAGGGCCCAAAATATCAAAAACCAGCGGTTTGAATGAACACACATTTCTTTGTAGAATCGAGCAGGACTGAAATTTTTGATGTTTTTCTACTCCTCTCATGAGCCCAAACAAGTCTCTAAAAGGATGAGTTTGCAACTACTTTACTTTTAGAGAAAATTTAAAACATTCATTATTCAATAGAGCCCAATAGCAAAAATCAGGTTTTGAATGAAGAATCACATTTCTTGGTAGAATCATGCAGGATTGAAATTTTTGATGGTTTTTTACTCCTCTCAACAGCCCAAACAAGTTTCTAAAAGGATGAGTTTGCAACTACTTTACTTTTGGAGAAAATTCAAAACATTCATTATTCAATAGGGCCAAAAATATAAAAAACCAGCGGTTTAAATGAACACACATTTCTTGGTAGAATCGTGCAGGACTGAAATTTTTGATGTTTTTCTACTCCTCTCATGAGCCCAAACAAGTCTCTAAAAGGATGAGTTTGCAACTACTTTACTTTTGGAGAAAATTCAAAACATTCATTATTCAATAGAGCCCATTAGCAAAAATCAGCATTTTAAATGAAGAATCACATTTCTTGGTCGAATCATGCAGGATTGAAATTTTTGATGGTTTTTTACTCCTCTCAACAGCCCAAACAAGTTTCTAAAAGGATGAGTTTGCAACTACTTTACTTTTGGAGAAAATTCAAAACATTCATTATTCAATAGGGCCCAAACTATCAAAAACCAGCAGTTTGAATGAGCACTCACATTTCTTGGTAGAATCGTGCAGGACTGAAATTTTTCATGTTCTTCTACTCCTCTCATGAGACCCAACAAGACTCTAAAAGGATGAGTTTGCAACTACTTTACTTTTGGAGAAAATTCAAAACATTCATTATTCAATAGAGCCCAATAGCAAAAACCAGCGTTTTGAATGAAGAATCACATTTCTTGGTAGAATCATGCAGGATTGAAATTTTTGATGGTTTTTTACTCCTCTCAACAGCCCAAACAAGTTTCTAAAAGGATGAGTTTGCAACTACTTTACTTTTGGAGAAAATTCAAAACATTCATTATTCAATAGGGCCCAAACTCAAAAACCAGCGGTTTGAATGAACACTCACATTTCTTGGTAGAATCGTGCAGGACTGAAATTTTTGATGTTTTTCTACTCATCTCATGATCCCAAACAAGACTCTAAAAGGATTAGTTTGCAACTACATTACTTTTGGAGAAAATTCAAAACATTCATTATTCAATAGAGCCCAATAGCAAAAACCAGCGTTTTGAATGAAGAATCATGGTAGAATCATGCAGGATTGAAATTTTTGATGTTTTTTTATTCCTCTCAACAGCCCAAACAAGTTTCTAAAAGGATGAGTTTGCAACTACTTTACTTTTGGAGAAAATTCAAAACATTCATTATTCAATAGGGCAAAAAATATCAAAAACCAGCGGTTTGAATGAACACACATTTCTTGGCAGAATCGTGCAGGACTGAAATTTTTGATGTTTTTCTACTCCTCTCATGAGCCCAAACAAGTCTCTAAAAGGATGAGTTTGCAACTACTTTACTTTTGGATAAAATTCAAAACATTCATTATTCAATAGAGCCCAATAGCAAAAATCAGGTTTTGAATGAAGAATCACATTTCTTGGTAGAATCATTCAGGATTGAAATTTTTGATGGTTTTTTACTCCTCTCAACAGCCCAAACAAGTTTCTAAAAGGATGAGTTTGCAACTACTTTACTTTTGGAGAAAATTCAAAACATTCATTATTCAAAAGGGCCCAAAATATCAAAAACCAGCGGTTTGAATGAACACACATTTCTTGGTAGAATCGTCCAGGACTGAAATTTTTGATGTTTTTCTACTCCTCTCATGAACCCAAACAAGTCTCTAAAAGGATGAGTTTGCAACTACTTTACTTTTGGAGAAAATTCAAAACATTCATTATTCAATAGAGCCCAATAGCAAAAATCAGCGTTTTAAATGAAGAATCACATTTCTTGGTAGAATCATGCAGGATTGAAATTTTTGATGGTTTTTTACTCCTCTCAACAGCCCAAACAAGTTTCTAAAAGGATGAGTTTGCAACTACTTTACTTTTGGAGAAAATTCAAAACATTCATTATTCAATAGGGCCCAAACTATCAAAAACCAGCAGTTTGAAAGAACACTCACTTTTCTTGGTAGAATCATGCAGGACTGAAATTTTTGATGTTTTTCTACTCATCTCATGATCCCAAACAAGACTCTAAAAGGATGAGTTTGCAACTACATTACTTTTGGAGAAAATTCAAAACATTCATTATTCAATAGAGCCCAATAGCAAAAACCAGCGTTTTGAATGAAGAATCACATTTCTTGGTAGAATCATGCAGGATTGAAATTTTTGATGTTTTTTTACTCCTCTCAACAGCCCAAACAAGTTTCTAAAAGGATGAGTTTGCAACTACTTTACTTTTGGAGAAAATTCAAAACATTCATTATTCAATAGGGCCAAAAATATAAAAAACCAGCGGTTTAAATGAACACACATTTCTTGGTAGAATCGTGCAGGACTGAAATTTTTGATGTTTTTCTACTCCTCTCATGAGCCCAAACAAGTCTCTAAAAGGATGAGTTTGCAACTACTTTACTTTTGGAGAAAATTCAAAACATTCATTATTCAATAGAGCCCATTAGCAAAAATCAGCATTTTAAATGAAGAATCACATTTCTTGGTAGAATCATGCAGGATTGAAATTTTTGATGGTTTTTTACTCCTCTCAACAGCCCAAACAAGTTTCTAAAAGGATGAGTTTGCAACTACTTTACTTTTGGAGAAAATTCAAAACATTCATTATTCAATAGGGCCCAAACTATCAAAAACCAGCAGTTTGAATGAGCACTCACATTTCTTGGTAGAATCGTGCAGGACTGAAATTTTTCATGTTCTTCTACTCCTCTCATGAGACCCAACAAGACTCTAAAAGGATGAGTTTGCAACTACTTTACTTTTGGAGAAAATTCAAAACATTCATTATTCAATAGAGCCCAATAGCAAAAACCAGCGTTTTGAATGAAGAATCACATTTCTTGGTAGAATCATGCAGGATTGAAATTTTTGATGGTTTTTTACTCCTCTCAACAGCCCAAACAAGTTTCTAAAAGGATGAGTTTGCAACTACTTTACTTTTGGAGAAAATTCAAAACATTCATTATTCAATAGGGCCCAAACTCAAAAACCAGCGGTTTGAATGAACACTCACATTTCTTGGTAGAATCGTGCAGGACTGAAATTTTTGATGTTTTTCTACTCATCTCATGATCCCAAACAAGACTCTAAAAGGATGAGTTTGCAACTACATTACTTTTGGAGAAAATTCAAAACATTCATTATTCAATAGAGCCCAATAGCAAAAACCAGCGTTTTGAATGAAGAATCACATTTCTTGGTAGAATCATGCAGGATTGAAATTTTTGATGGTTTTTTACTCCTCTCAACAGCCCAAACAAGTTTCTAAAAGGATGAGTTTGCAACTACTGTACTTTTGGAGAAAATTCAAAACATTCATTATTCAATAGGGCCCAAACTATCAAAAACCAGCGGTTTGAATGAACACTCACATTTCTTGGTAGAATCGTGCAGGACTGTAATTTTTGATGTTTTTCTACTCCGCTCATGAGCCCAAACAAGACTCTAAAAGGATGAGTTTGCAACTACTTTACTTTTGGAGAAAATTCAAAACATTCATTATTCAATAGAGCCCAATAGCAAAAACCAGCGTTTTGAATGAAGAATCACATTTCTTGGTAGAATCATGCAGGATTGAAATTTTTGATGGTTTTTTACTCCTCTCAACAGCCCAAACAAGTTTCTAAAAGGATGAGTTTGCAACTACTGTACTTTTGGAGAAAATTCAAAACATTCATAAAGCAATAGGGCCCAAACTATCAAAAACCAGCGGTTTGAATGAACACTCACATTTCTTGGTAGAATCGTGCAGGACTGAAATTTTTGATGTTTTTATACTCCTCTCATGAGCCCAAACAAGTCTCTAAAACGATGAGTTTGCAACTATACTTTTGGAGAAAATTCAAAACATTCATTATTCAATAGAGCCCAATAGCAAAAACCAGCATTTTGAATGAAGAATCACATTTCTTGGTAGAATCATGCAGGATTGAAATTTTTGATGGTATTTTACTCCTCTCAACAGCCCAAACAAGTTTCTAAAAGGATGAGTTTGCAACTACTTTACTTTTGGAGAAAATTCAAAACATTCATTATTCAATAGGGCCCAAACTATCAAAAACCAGCGGTTTTTATGAACACTCACATTTCTTGGTAGAATCGTGCAGGACTGAAATTTTTGATGTTTTTCTACTCCTCTCATGAGCCCAAACAAGTCTCTAAAAGGATGAGTTTGCAACTACTTTACTTTTGGAGAAAATTCAAAACATTCATTATTCAATAGAGGCCAATAGCAAAAACCAGCGTTTTGAATGAAGAATCACATTTCTTGGTAGAATCATGCAGGATTGAAATTTTTGATGTTTTTTTACTCCTCTCAACAGCCCAAACAAGTTTCTAAAAGGATGAGTTTGCAACTACTGTACTTTTGGAGAAAATTCAAAACATTCATTATTCAATAGGGCCCAAACTATCAAAAACCAGCGGTTTGAATGAACACTCACATTTCTTGGTAGAATCGTGCAGGACTGTAATTTTTGATGTTTCTCTACTCCTCTCATGAGCCCAAACAAGACTCTAAAAGGATGAGTTTGCAACTACTTTACTTTTGGAGAAAATTCAAAACATTCATTATTCAATAGAGCCCAATAGCAAAAACCAGCGTTTTGAATGAAGAATCACATTTCTTGGTAGAATCATGCAGGATTGAAATTTTTGATGGTTTTTTACTCCTCTCAACAGCCCAAACAAGTTTCTAAAAGGATGAGTTTGCAACTACTGTACTTTTGGAGAAAATTCAAAACATTTATTATTCAATAGGGCCCAAACTATCAAAAACCAGCGGTTTGAATGAACACTCACATTTCTTGGTAGAATCGTGCAGGACTGAAATTTTTGATGTTTTTATACTCCTCTCATGAGCCCAAACAAGTCTCTAAAACGATGAGTTTGCAACTATACTTTTGGAGAAAATTCAAAACATTCATTATTCAATAGAGCCCAATAGCAAAAACCAGCATTTTGAATGAAGAATCACATTTCTTGGTAGAATCATGCAGGATTGAAATTTTTGATGGTATTTTACTCCTCTCAACAGCCCAAACAAGTTTCTAAAAGGATGAGTTTGCAACTACTTTACTTTTGGAGAAAATTCAAAACATTCATTATTCAATAGGGCCCAAACTATCAAAAACCAGCGGTTTTTATGAACACTCACATTTCTTGGTAGAATCGTGCAGGACTGAAATTTTTGATGTTTTTCTACTCCTCTCATGAGCCCAAACAAGTCTCTAAAAGGATGAGTTTGCAACTACTTTACTTTTGGAGAAAATTCAAAACATTCATTATTCAATAGAGGCCAATAGCAAAAACCAGCGTTTTGAATGAAGAATCACATTTCTTGGTAGAATCATGCAGGATTGAAATTTTTGATGTTTTTTTACTCCTCTCAACAGCCCAAACAAGTTTCTAAAAGGATGAGTTTGCAACTACTGTACTTTTGGAGAAAATTCAAAACATTCATTATTCAATAGGGCCCAAACTATCAAAAACCAGCGGTTTGAATGAACACTCACATTTCTTGGTAGAATCGTGCAGGACTGTAATTTTTGATGTTTCTCTACTCCTCTCATGAGCCCAAACAAGACTCTAAAAGGATGAGTTTGCAACTACTTTACTTTTGGAGAAAATTCAAAACATTCATTATTCAATAGAGCCCAATAGCAAAAACCAGCGTTTTGAATGAAGAATCACATTTCTTGGTAGAATCATGCAGGATTGAAATTTTTGATGTTTTTTTACTCCTCTCAACAGCCCAAACAAGTTTCTAAAAGGATGAGTTTGCAACTACTTTACTTTTGGAGAAAATTCAAAACATTCATTATTCAATAGGGCCCAAACTATCAAAAACCAGCGGTTTGAATGAACACTCACATTTCTTGGTAGAATCGTGCAGGACTGAAATTTTTGATGTTTTTCTACTCCTCTCATGAGCCCAAACAAGTCTCTAAAAGGATGAGTTTGCAACTACTTTACTTTTGGAGAAAATTCAAAACATTCATTATTCAATAGAGCCCAATAGCAAATATCAGGTTTTGAATGAAGAATCACATTTCTTGGTAAAATCATGCAGGATTGAAATTTTTGATGTTTTTTTACTCCTCTCAACAGCCCAAACAAGTTTCTAAAAGGATGAGTTTGCAACTACTTTACTTTTGGAGAAAATTCAAAACATTCATTATGCAATAGGGCCCAAACTGTCAAAAACCAGCGGTTTGAATGAACACTCACATTTCTTGGTAGAATCGTGCAGGACTGAAATTTTTGATGTTTTTATACTCCTCTCATGAGCCCAAACAAGTCTCTAAAAGGATGAGTTTGCAACTACTTTACTTTTGGAGAAAATTCAAAACATTCATTATTCAATAGAGCCCAATAGCAAAAACCAGCGTCTTGAATGAAGAATCACATTTCTTGGTAGAATCATGCAGGATTGAAATTTTTGATGGTTTTTTACTCCTCTCAACAGCCCAAACAAGTTTCTAAAAGGATGAGTTTGCAACTACTTTACTTTTGGAGAAAATTCAAAACATTCATTATTCAATAGGGCCAAAAATATAAAAAACCAGCGGTTTAAATGAACACACATTTCTTGGTAGAATCGTGCAGGACTGAAATTTTTGATGTTTTTCTACTCCTCTCATGAGCCCAAACAAGTCTCTAAAAGGATGAGTTTGCAACTACTTTACTTTTGGAGAAAATTCAAAACATTCATTATTCAATAGAGCCCATTAGCAAAAATCAGCGTTTTGAATGAAGAATCACATTTCTTGGTAGAATCATGCAGGATTGAAATTTTTGATGGTTTTTTACTCCTCTCAACAGCCCAAACAAGTTTCTAAAAGGATGAGTTTGCAACTACTTTACTTTTGGAGAAAATTCAAAACATTCATTATTCAATAGGGCCCAAACTCAAAAACCAGCGGTTTGAATGAACACTCACATTTCTTGGTAGAATCGTGCAGGACTGAAATTTTTGATGTTTTTCTACTCATCTCATGATCCCAAACAAGACTCTAAAAGGATGAGTTTGCAACTACATTACTTTTGGAGAAAATTCAAAACATTCATTATTCAATAGAGCCCAATAGCAAAAACCAGCGTTTTGAATGAAGAATCATGGTAGAATCATGCAGGATTGAAATTTTTGATGTTTTTTTACTCCTCTCAACAGCCCAAACAAGTTTCTAAAAGGATGAGTTTGCAACTACTTTACTTTTGGAGAAAATTCAAAACATTCGTTATTCAAAAGGGCCCAAAATATCAAAAACCAGCGGTTTGAATGAACACACATTTCTTGGTAGAATCATGCAGGACTGAAATTTTTGATGTTTTTCTACTCCTCTCATGAGCCCAAACAAGTCTCTAAAAGGATGAGTTTGCAACTACTTTACTTTTGGAGAAAATTCAAAACATTCATTATTCAATAGAGCCCAATAGCAAAAATCAGCGTTTTAAATGAAGAATCACATTTCTTGGTAGAATCATGCAGGATTGAAATTTTTGATGGTTTTTTACTCCTCTCAACATCCCAAACAAGTTTCTAAAAGGATGAGTTTGCAACTACTTTACTTTTGGAGAAAATTCAAAACATTCATTATTCAATAGGGCCCAAACTATCAAAAACCAGCAGTTTGAAAGAACACTCACTTTTCTTGGTAGAATCATGCAGGACTGAAATTTTTGATGTTTTTCTACTCATCTCATGATCCCAAACAAGACTCTAAAAGGATGAGTTTGCAACTACATTACTTTTGGAGAAAATTCAAAACATTCATTATTCAATAGAGCCCAATAGCAAAAACCAGCGTTTTGAATGAAGAATCACATTTCTTGGTAGAATCATGCAGGATTGAAATTTTTGATGGTTTTTTACTCCTCTCAACAGCCCAAACAAGTTTCTAAAAGGATGAGTTTGCAACTACTTTACTTTTGGAGAAAATTCAAAACATTCATTATTCAATAGGGCCAAAAATATAAAAAACCAGCGGTTTAAATGAACACACATTTCTTGGTAGAATCGTGCAGGACTGAAATTTTTTATGTTTTTCTACTCCTCTCATGAGCCCAAACAAGTCTCTAAAAGGATGAGTTTGCAACTACTTTACTTTTGGAGAAAATTCAAAACATTCATTATTCAATAGAGCCCATTAGCAAAAATCAGCATTTTAAATGAAGAATCACATTTCTTGGTAGAATCATGCAGGATTGAAATTTTTGATGGTTTTTTACTCCTCTCAACAGCCCAAACAAGTTTCTAAAAGGATGAGTTTGCAACTACTTTACTTTTGGAGAAAATTCAAAACATTCATTATTCAATAGGGCCCAAACTATCAAAAACCAGCAGTTTGAATGAGCACTCACATTTCTTGGTAGAATCGTGCAGGACTGAAATTTTTCATGTTCTTCTACTCCTCTCATGAGACCCAACAAGACTCTAAAAGGATGAGTTTGCAACTACTTTACTTTTGGAGAAAATTCAAAACATTCATTATTCAATAGAGCCCAATAGCAAAAACCAGCGTTTTGAATGAAGAATCACATTTCTTGGTAGAATCATGCAGGATTGAAATTTTTGATGGTTTTTTACTCCTCTCAACAGCCCAAACAAGTTTCTAAAAGGATGAGTTTGCAACTACTTTACTTTTGGAGAAAATTCAAAACATTCATTATTCAATAGGGCCCAAACTCAAAAACCAGCGGTTTGAATGAACACTCACATTTCTTGGTAGAATCGTGCAGGACTGAAATTTTTGATGTTTTTCTACTCATCTCATGATCCCAAACAAGACTCTAAAAGGATGAGTTTGCAACTACATTACTTTTGGAGAAAATTCAAAACATTCATTATTCAATAGAGCCCAATAGCAAAAACCAGCGTTTTGAATGAAGAATCACATTTCTTGGTAGAATCATGCAGGATTGAAATTTTTGATGGTTTTTTACTCCTCTCAACAGCCCAAACAAGTTTCTAAAAGGATGAGTTTGCAATTACTTTACTTTTGGAGAAAATTCAAAACATTCATTATTCAATAGGGCCCAAACTATCAAAAACCAGCGGTTTGAATGAACACTCACATTTCTTGGTAGAATCGTGCAGGACTGAAATTTTTGATGTTCTTCTACTCCTCTCATGAGCCCAAACAAGACTCTAAAAGGATGAGTTTGCAACTACTTTACTTTTGGAGAAAATTCAAAACATTCATTATTCAATAGATCCCAATAGCAAAAGCCAGCGTTTTGAATGAAGAATCACATTTCTTGGTAGAATCATGCAGGATTGAAATTTTTGATGGTTTTTTACTCCTCTCAACAGCCCAAACAAGTTTCTAAAAGGATGAGTTTGCAACTACTGTACTTTTGGAGAAAATTCAAAACATTCATTATTCAATAGGGCCCAAACTATCAAAAACCAGCGGTTTGAATGAACACTCACATTTCTTGGTAGAATCGTGCAGGACTGTAATTTTTGATGTTTTTCTACTCCTCTCATGAGCCCAAACAAGACTCTAAAAGGATGAGTTTGCAACTACTTTACTTTTGGAGAAAATTCAAAACATTCATTATTCAATAGAGCCCAATAGCAAAAACCAGCGTTTTGAATGAAGAATCACATTTCTTGGTAGAATCATGCAGGATTGAAATTTTTGATGGTTTTTTACTCCTCTCAACAGCCCAAACAAGTTTCTAAAAGGATGAGTTTGCAACTACTGTACTTTTGGAGAAAATTCAAAACATTCATAATGCAATAGGGCCCAAACTATCAAAAACCAGCGGTTTGAATGAACACTCACATTTCTTGGTAGAATCGTGCAGGACTGAAATTTTTGATGTTTTTATACTCCTCTCATGAGCCCAAACAAGTCTCTAAAACGATGAGTTTGCAACTATACTTTTGGAGAAAATTCAAAACATTCATTATTCAAAAGAGCCCAATAGCAAAAACCAGCGTTTTGAATGAAGAATCACATTTCTTGGTAGAATCATGCAGGATTGAAATTTTTCATGGTATTTTACTCCTCTCAACAGCCCAAACAAGTTTCTAAAAGGATGAGCTTGCAACTACTTTACTTTTGGAGAAAATTCAAAACATTCATTATTCAATAGGGCCCAAACTATCAAAAACCAGCGGTTTGAATGAACACTCACATTTCTTGGTAGAATCGTGCAGGACTGAAATTTTTGATGTTTTTCTACTCCTCTCATGAGCCCAAACAAGTCTCTAAAAGGATGAGTTTGCAACTACTTTACTTTTGGAGAAAATTCAAAACATTCATTATTCAATAGAGCCCAATAGCAAAAACCAGCGTTTTGAATGAAGAATCACATTTCTTGGTAGAATCATGCAGGATTGAAATTTTTGATGGTTTTTTACTCCTCTCAACAGCCCAAACAAGTTTCTAAAAGGAAGAGTTTGCAATTACTTTACTTTTGGAGAAAATTCAAAGCATTCATTATTCAATAGGGCCCAAACTATCAAAAACCAGCGGTTTGAATGAACACTCACATTTCTTGGTAGAATCGTGCAGGACTGAAATTTTTGATGTTCTTCTACTCCTCTCATGAGCCCAAACAAGACTCTAAAAGGATGAGTTTGCAACTACTTTACTTTTGGAGAAAATTCAAAACATTCATTATTCAATAGATCCCAATAGCAAAAGCCAGCGTTTTGAATGAAGAATCACATTCCTTGGTAGAATCATGCAGGATTGAAATTTTTGATGTTTTTTTACTCCTCTCAACAGCCCAAACAAGTTTCTAAAAGGATGAGTTTGCAACTACTGTACTTTTGGAGAAAATTCAAAACATTCATTATTCAATAGGGCCCAAACTATCAAAAACCAGCGGTTTGAATGAACACTCACATTTCTTGGTAGAATCGTGCAGGACTGTAATTTTTGATGTTTCTCTACTCCTCTCATGAGCCCAAACAAGACTCTAAAAGGATGAGTTTGCAACTACTTTACTTTTGGAGAAAATTCAAAACATTCATTATTCAATAGAGCCCAATAGCAAAAACCAGCGTTTTGAATGAAGAATCACATTTCTTGGTAGAATCATGCAGGATTGAAATTTTTGATGTTTTTTTACTCCTCTCAACAGCCCAAACAAGTTTCTAAAAGGATGAGTTTGCAACTACTTTACTTTTGGAGAAAATTCAAAACATTCATTATTCAATAGGGCCCAAACTATCAAAAACCAGCGGTTTGAATGAACACTCACATTTCTTGGTAGAATCGTGCAGGACTGAAATTTTTGATGTTTTTCTACTCCTCTCATGAGCCCAAACAAGTCTCTAAAAGGATGAGTTTGCAACTACTTTACTTTTGGAGAAAATTCAAAACATTCATTATTCAATAGAGCCCAATAGCAAATATCAGGTTTTGAATGAAGAATCACATTTCTTGGTAGAATCATGCAGGATTGAAATTTTTGATGTTTCTTTACTCCTCTCAACAGCCCAAACAAGTTTCTAAAAGGATGAGTTTGCAACTACTTTACTTTTGGAGAAAATTCAAAACATTCATTATGCAATAGGGCCCAAACTGTCAAAAACCAGCGGTTTGAATGAACACTCACATTTCTTGGTAGAATCGTGCAGGACTGAAATTTTTGATGTTTTTCTACTCCTCTCATGAGCCCAAACAAGTCTCTAAAAGGATGAGTTTGCAACTACTTTACTTTTGGAGAAAATTCAAAACATTCATTATTCAATAGAGCCCAATAGCAAAAACCAGCGTCTTGAATGAAGAATCACATTTCTTGGTAGAATCATGCAGGATTGAAATTTTTGATGGTTTTTTACTCCTCTCAACAGCCCAAACAAGTTTCTAAAAGGATGAGTTTGCAACTACTTTACTTTTGGAGAAAATTCAAAACATTCATTATTCAATAGGGCCCAAAATATCAAAAACCAGCGGTTTCAATGAACACACATTTCTTTGTAGAATCGAGCAGGACTGAAATTTTTGATGTTTTTCTACTCCTCTCATGAGCCCAAACAAGTCTCTGAAAGGATGAGTTTGCAACTACTTTACTTTTGGAGAAAATTCAAAACATTCATTATTCAATAGAGCCCAATAGCAAAAATCAGGTTTTGAATGAAGAATCACATTTCTTGGTAGAATCATGCAGGATTGAAATTTTTGATGGTTTTTTACTCCTCTCAACAGCCCAAACAAGTTTCTAAAAGGATGAGTTTGCAACTACTTTACTTTTGGAGAAAATTCAAAACATTCATTATTCAATAGGGCCAAAAATATAAAAAACCAGCGGTTTGAATGAACACACATTTCTTGGTAGAATCGTGCAGGACTGAAATTTTTGATGTTTTTCTACTCATCTCATGATCCCAAACAAGACTCTAAAAGGATGAGTTTGCAACTATATTACTTTGGGAGAAAATTCAAAACATTCATTATTCAATAGAGCCCAATAGCAAAAACCAGCGTTTTGAATGAAGAATCACATTTCTTGGTAGAATCATGCAGGATTGAAATTTTTGATGGTTTTTTACTCCTCTCAACAGCCCAAACAAGTTTCTAAAAGGATGAGTTTGCAACTACTTTACTTTTGGAGAAAATTCAAAACATTCATTATTCAATAGGGCCCACACTATCAAAAACCAGCGGTTTGAATGAACACTCACATTTCTTGGTAGAATCGTGCAGGACTGAAATTTTTGATGTTTTTCTACTCATCTCATGATCCCAAACAAGACTCTAAAAGGATGAGTTTGCAATTACTTTACTTTTGGAGAAAATTCAAAACATTCATTATTCAATAGAGCCCAATAGCAAAAACCAGCGTTTTGAATGAAGAATCACATTTCTTGGTAGAATCATGCAGGATTGAAATTTTTGATGGTTTTTTACTCCTCTCAACAGCCCAAAGAAGTTTCTAAAAGGATGAGTTTGCAACTACTTTACTTTTGGAGAAAATTCAAAACATTCATTATTCAATAGGGCCCAAAATATCAAAAACCAGCGGTTTGAATGAACACACATTTCTTTGTAGAATCGAGCAGGACTGAAATTTTTGATGTTTTTCTACTCCTCTCATGAGCCCAAACAAGTCTCTAAAAGGATGAGTTTGCAACTACTTTACGTTTAGAGAAAATTCAAAACATTCATTATTCAATAGAGCCCAATAGCAAAAATCAGGTTTTGAATGAAGAATCACATTTCTTGGTAGAATCATGCAGGAATGAAGTTTTTGATGGTTTTTTACTCCTCTCAACAGCCCAAACAAGTTTCTAAAAGGATGAGTTTGCAACTACTTTACTTTTGGAGAAAATTCAAAACATTCATTATTCAATAGGGCCAAAAATATAAAAAACCAGCGGTTTGAATGAACACACATTTCTTGGTAGAATCGTGCAGGACTGAAATTTTTGATGTTTTCTACTCCTCTCATGAGCACAAACAAGTCTCTAAAAGGATGAGTTTGCAACTACTTTACTTTTGGAGAAAATTCAAAACATTCATTATTCAATAGAGCCCAATAGCAAAAATCAGGTTTTGAATGAAGAATCACATTTCTTGGTAGAATCATGCAGGATTGAAATTTTTGATGGTTTTTTTACTCCTCTCAACAGCCCAAACAAGTTTCTAAAAGGATGAGTTTGCAACTACTTTACTTTTGGAGAAAATTCAAAACATTCATTATTCAATAGGGCCCAAATTATCAAAAACCAGCGGTTTGAATGAACACACATTTCTTGGTAGAATCGTGCAGGACTGAAATTTTTGATGTTTTTCTACTCCTCTCATGAGCCCAAACAAGTCTCTAAAAGGATGAGTTTGCAACTACTTTACTTTTGGAGAAAATTCAAAACAGTCATTATTCAATAGAGCCCAATAGCAAAAATCTGCGTTTTAAATGAAGAATCACATTTCTTGGTAGAATCATGCAGGATTTAAATTTTTGATGGTTTTTTACTCCTCACAACAGCCCAAACAAGTTTCTAAAAGGATTAGTTTGCAACTACTTTACTTTTGGAGAAAATTCAAAACATTCATTATTCAATAGGGCCCAAACTATCAAAAACCAGCGGTTTGAATGAACACTCACATTTCTTGGTAGAATTGTGCAGGACTGAAATATTTGATGATATTCTACTCCTCTCATGAGCCCAAACAAGACTCTAAAAGGATGAGTTTGCAACTACTTTACTTTTGGAGAAAATTCAGAACATTCATTATTCAATAGATCCCAATAGCAAAAGCCAGCGTTTTGAATGAAGAATCACATTTCTTGGTAGAATCATGCAGGATTGAAATTTTTGATGGTTTTTTACTCCTCTCAACAGCCCAAACAAGTCTCTAAAAGGATGAGTTTGCAACTACTTTACTTTTGGAGAAAATTCAAAACATTAATTATTAAATAGAGCCCAATAGCAAAAATCAGGTTTTGAATGAAGAATCACATTTCTTGGTAGAATCATGCAGGATTGAAATTTTTGATGGTTTTTTACTCCTCTCAACAGCCCAAACAAGTTTCTAAAAGGATGAGTTTGCAACTACTTTACTTTTGGAGAAAATTCAAAACATTCATTATTCAATAGGGCCCAAAATATCAAAAACCAGCGGTTTGAATGAACACACATTTCTTTGTAGAATCGAGCAGGACTGAAATTTTTGATGTTTTTCTACTCCTCTCATGAGCCCAAACAAGTCTCTAAAAGGATGAGTTTGCAACTACTTTACGTTTAGAGAAAATTCAAAACATTCATTATTCAATAGAGCCCAATAGCAAAAATCAGGTTTTGAATGAAGAATCACATTTCTTGGTAGAATCATGCAGGATTGAAGTTTTTGATGGTTTTTTACTCCTCTCAACAGCCCAAACAAGTTTCTAAAAGGATGAGTTTGCAACTACTTTACTTTTGGAGAAAATTCAAAACATTCATTATTCAATAGGGCCAAAAATATAAAAATCCAGCGGTTTGAATGAACACACATTTCTTGGTAGAATCGTGCAGGACTGAAATTTTTGATGTTTTCTACTCCTCTCATGAGCACAAACAAGTCTCTAAAAGGATGAGTTTGCAACTACTTTACTTTTGGAGAAAATTCAAAACATTCATTATTCAATAGAGCCCAATAGCAAAAATCAGGTTTTGAATGAAGAATCACATTTCTTGGTAGAATCATGCAGGATTGAAATTTTTGATGGTTTTTTTACTCCTCTCAACAGCCCAAACAAGTTTCTAAAAGGATGAGTTTGCAACTACTTTACTTTTGGAGAAAATTCAAAACATTCATTATTCAATAGGGCCCAAATTATCAAAAACCAGCGGTTTGAATGAACACACATTTCTTGGTAGAATCGTGCAGGACTGAAATTTTTGATGTTTTTCTACTCCTCTCATGAGCCCAAACAAGTCTCTAAAAGGATGAGTTTGCAACTACTTTACTTTTGGAGAAAATTCAAAACAGTCATTATTCAATAGAGCCCAATAGCAAAAATCTGCGTTTTAAATGAAGAATCACATTTCTTGGTAGAATCATGCAGGATTTAAATTTTTGATGGTTTTTTACTCCTCTCAACAGCCCAAACAAGTTTCTAAAAGGATGAGTTTGCAACTACTTTACTTTTGGAGAAAATTCAAAACATTCATTATTCAATAGGGCCCAAACTATCAAAAACCAGCGGTTTGAATGAACACTCACATTTCTTGGTAGAATCGTGCAGGACTGAAATATTTGATGTTATTCTACTCCTCTCATGAGCCCAAACAAGACTCTAAAAGGATGAGTTTGCAACTACTTTACTTTTGGAGAAAATTCAGAACATTCATTATTCAATAGATCCCAATAGCAAAAGCCAGCGTTTTGAATGAAGAATCACATTTCTTGGTAGAATCATGCAGGATTGAAATTTTTGATGGTTTTTTACTCCTCTCAACAGCCCAAACAAGTCTCTAAAAGGATGAGTTTGCAACTACTTTACTTTTGGAGAAAATTCAAAACATTCATTATTCAATAGAGCCCAATAGCAAAAATCAGGTTTTGAATGAAGAATCACATTTCTTGGTAGAATCATGCAGGATTGAAATTTTTGATGGTTTTTTACTCCTCTCAACAGCCCAAACAAGTTTCTAAAAGGATGAGTTTGCAACTACTTTACTTTTGGAGAAAATTCAAAACATTCATTATTCAATAGGGCCCAAAATATCAAAAACCAGCGGTTTGAATGAACACACATTTCTTTGTAGAATCGAGCAGGACTGAAATTTTTGATGTTTTTCTACTCCTCTCATGAGACCCAACAAGACTCTAAAAGGATGAGTTTGCAACTACTTTACTTTTGGAGAAAATTCAAAACATTCATTATTCAATAGAGCCCAATAGCAAAAACCAGCGTTTTGAATGAAGAATCACATTTCTTGGTAGAATCATGCAGGATTGAAATTTTTGATGGTTTTTTACTCCTCTCAACAGCCCAAACAAGTTTCTAAAAGGATGAGTTTGCAACTACTTTACTTTTGGACAAAATTCAAAACATTCATTATTCAATAGGGCCCAAACTCAAAAACCAGCGGTTTGAATGAACACTCACATTTCTTGGTAGAATCGTGCAGGACTGAAATTTTTGATGTTTTTCTACTCATCTCATGATCCCAAACAAGACTCTAAAAGGATGAGTTTGCAACTACATTACTTTTGGAGAAAATTCAAAACATTCATTATTCAATAGAGCCCAATAGCAAAAACCAGCGTTTTGAATGAAGAATCATGGTAGAATCATGCAGGATTGAAATTTTTGATGGTTTTTTACTCCTCTCAACAGCCCAAACAAGTTTCTAAAAGGATGAGTTTGCAACTACTTTACTTTTGGAGAAAATTCAAAACATTCATTATTCAATAGGGCCCAAAATATCAAAAACCAGCGGTTTGAATGAACACACATTTCTTGGCAGAATCGTGCAGGACTGAAATTTTTGATGTTTTTCTACTCCTCTCATGAGCCCAAACAAGTCTCTAAAAGGATGAGTTTGCAACTACTTTACTTTTGGATAAAATTCAAAACATTCATTATTCAATAGAGCCCAATAGCAAAAACCAGCGTTTTGAATGAAGAATCATGGTAGAATCATGCAGGATTGAAATTTTTGATGGTTTTTTACTCCTCTCAACAGCCCAAACAAGTTTCTAAAAGGATGAGTTTGCAACTACTTTACTTTTGGAGAAAATTCAAAACATTCATTATTCAAAAGGGCCCAAAATATCAAAAACCAGCGGTTTGAATGAACACACATTTCTTGGTAGAATCGTGCAGGACTGAAATTTTTGATGTTTTTCTACTCCTCTCATGAGCCCAAACAAGTCTCTAAAAGGATGAGTTTGCAACTACTTTACTTTTGGAGAAAATTCAAAACATTCATTATTCAATAGAGCCCAATAGCAAAAATCAGCGTTTTAAATGAAGAATCACATTTCTTGGTAGAATCATGCAGGATTGAAATTTTTGATGGTTTTTTACTCCTCTCAACAGCCCAAACAAGTTTCTAAAAGGTTGAGTTTGCAACTACTTTACTTTTGGAGAAAATTCAAAACATTCATTATTCAATAGGGCCCAAACTATCAAAAACCAGCAGTTTGAAAGAACACTCACTTTTCTTGGTAGAATCGTGCAGGACTGAAATTTTTGATGTTCTTCTACTCCTCTCATGAGCCCCAACAAGACTCTAAAAGGATGAGTTTGCAACTACTTTACTTTTGGATAAAATTCAAAACATTCATTATTCAATAGAGCCCAATAGCAAAAACCAGCGTTTTGAATGAAGAATCATGGTAGAATCATGCAGGATTGAAATTTTTGATGGTTTTTTACTCCTCTCAACAGCCCAAACAAGTTTCTAAAAGGATGAGTTTGCAACTACTTTACTTTTGGAGAAAATTCAAAACATTCATTATTCAATAGGGCCCAAACTCAAAAACCAGCGGTTTGAATGAACACTCACATTTCTTGGTAGAATCATGCAGGACTGAAATTTTTGATGTTTTTCTACTCATCTCATGATCCCAAACAAGACTCTAAAAGGATGAGTTTGCAACTACATTACTTTTGGAGAAAATTCAAAACATTCATTATTCAATAGAGCCCAATAGCAAAAACCAGCGTTTTGAATGAAGAATCACATTTCTTGGTAGAATCATGCAGGATTGAAATTTTTGATGGTTTTTTACTCCTCTCAACAGCCCAAACAAGTTTCTAAAAGGATGAGTTTGCAACTACTTTACTTTTGGAGAAAATTCAAAACATTCATTATTCAATAGGGCCAAAAATATAAAAAACCAGCGGTTTAAATGAACACACATTTCTTGGTAGAATCGTGCAGGACTGAAATTTTTGATGTTTTTCTACTCCTCTCATGAGCCCAAACAAGTCTCTAAAAGGATGAGTTTGCAACTACTTTACTTTTGGAGAAAATTCAAAACATTCATTATTCAATAGAGCCCATTAGCAAAAATCAGCATTTTAAATGAAGAATCACATTTCTTGGTAGAATCATGCAGGATTGAAATTTTTGATGGTTTTTTACTCCTCTCAACAGCCCAAACAAGTTTCTAAAAGGATGAGTTTGCAACTACTTTACTTTTGGAGAAAATTCAAAACATTCATTATTCAATAGGGCCCAAACTATCAAAAACCAGCAGTTTGAATGAGCACTCACATTTCTTGGTAGAATCGTGCAGGACTGAAATTTTTCATGTTCTTCTACTCCTCTCATGAGACCCAACAAGACTCTAAAAGGATGAGTTTGCAACTACTTTACTTTTGGAGAAAATTCAAAACATTCATTATTCAATAGAGCCCAATAGCAAAAATCAGGTTTTGAATGAAGAATCACATTTCTTGGTAGAATCATGCAGGATTGAAAATTTTGAAGGTTTTTTTACTCCTCTCAACAGCCCAAACAAGTTTCTAAAAGGATGAGTTTGCAACTACTTTACTTTTGGAGAAAATTCAAAACATTCATTATTCAATAGGGCCCAAATTATCAAAAACCAGCGGTTTGAATGAACACACATTTCTTGGTAGAATCGTGCAGGACTGAAATTTTTGATGTTTTTCTACTCCTCTCATGAGCCCAAACAAGTCTCTAAAAGGATGAGTTTGCAACTACTTTACTTTTGGAGAAAATTCAAAACAGTCATTATTCAATAGAGCCCAATAGCAAAAATCTGCGTTTTAAATGAAGAATCACATTTCTTGGTAGAATCATGCAGGATTTAAATTTTTGATGGTTTTTTACTCCTCTCAACAGCCCAAACAAGTTTCTAAAAGGATGAGTTTGCAACTACTTTACTTTTGGAGAAAATTCAAAACATTCATTATTCAATAGGGCCCAAACTATCAAAAACCAGCGGTTTGAATGAACACTCACATTTCTTGGTAGAATCGTGCAGGACTGAAATATTTGATGTTATTCTACTCCTCTCATGAGCCCAAACAAGACTCTAAAAGGATGAGTTTGCAACTACTTTACTTTTGGAGAAAATTCAGAACATTCATTATTCAATAGATCCCAATAGCAAAAGCCAGCGTTTTGAATGAAGAATCACATTTCTTGGTAGAATCATGCAGGATTGAAATTTTTGATGGTTTTTTACTCCTCTCAACAGCCCAAACAAGTCTCTAAAAGGATGAGTTTGCAACTACTTTACTTTTGGAGAAAATTCAAAACATTCATTATTCAATAGAGCCAAATAGCAAAAATCAGGTTTTGAATGAAGAATCACATTTCTTGGTAGAATCATGCAGGATTGAAATTTTTGATGGTTTTTTACTCCTCTCAACAGCCCAAACAAGTTTCTAAAAGGATGAGTTTGCAACTACTTTACTTTTGGAGAAAATTCAAAACATTCATTATTCAATAGGGCCCAAAATATCAAAAACCAGCGGTTTGAATGAACACACATTTCTTTGTAGAATCGAGCAGGACTGAAATTTTTGATGTTTTTCTACTCCTCTCATGAGCCCAAACAAGTCTCTAAAAGGATGAGTTTGCAACTACTTTACTTTTAGAGAAAATTCAAAACATTCATTACTCAATAGAGCCCAATAGCAAAAATCAGGTTTTGAATGAAGAATCACATTTCTTGGTAGAATCATGCAGGATTGAAATTTTTGATGGTTTTTTACTCCTCTCAACAGCCCAAACAAGTTTCTAAAAGGATGAGTTTGCAACTACTTTACTTTTGGAGAAAATTCAAAACATTCATTATTCAATAGGGCCAAAAATATAAAAAACCAGCGGTTTAAATGAACACACATTTCTTGGTAGAATCGTGCAGGACTGAAATTTTTGATGTTTTTCTACTCCTCTCATGAGCCCAAACAAGTCTCTAAAAGGATGAGTTTGCAACTACTTTACTTTTGGAGAAAATTCAAAACATTCATTATTCTATAGAGCCCATTAGCAAAAATCAGCATTTTAAATGAAGAATCACATTTCTTGGTAGAATCATGCAGGATTGAAATTTTTGATGGTTTTTTACTCCTCTCAACAGCCCAAACAAGTTTCTAAAAGGATGAGTTTGCAACTACTTTACTTTTGGAGAAAATTCAAAACATTCATTATTCAATAGGGCCCAAACTATGAAAAACCAGCAGTTTGAATGAGCACTCACATTTCTTGGTAGAATCGTGCAGGACTGAAATTTTTCATGTTCTTCTACTCCTCTCATGAGACCCAACAAGACTCTAAAAGGATGAGTTTGCAACTACTTTACTTTTGGAGAAAATTCAAAACATTCATTATTCAATAGAGCCCAATAGCAAAAACCAGCGTTTTGAATGAAGAATCACATTTCTTGGTAGAATCATGCAGGATTGAAATTTTTGATGGTTTTTTACTCCTCTCAACAGCCCAAACAAGTTTCTAAAAGGATGAGTTTGCAACTACTTTACTTTTGGACAAAATTCAAAACATTCATTATTCAATAGGGCCCAAACTCAAAAACCAGCGGTTTGAATGAACACTCACATTTCTTGGTAGAATCGTGCAGGACTGAAATTTTTGATGTTTTTCTACTCATCTCATGATCCCAAACAAGACTCTAAAAGGATGAGTTTGCAACTACATTACTTTTGGAGAAAATTCAAAACATTCATTATTCAATAGAGCCCAATAGCAAAAACCAGCGTTTTGAATGAAGAATCATGGTAGAATCATGCAGGATTGAAATTTTTGATGGTTTTTTACTCCTCTCAACAGCCCAAACAAGTTTCTAAAAGGATGAGTTTGCAACTACTTTACTTTTGGAGAAAATTCAAAACATTCATTATTCAATAGGGCCCAAAATATCAAAAACCAGCGGTTTGAATGAACACACATTTCTTGGCAGAATCGTGCAGGACTGAAATTTTTGATGTTTTTCTACTCCTCTTATGAGCCCAAACAAGTCTCTAAAAGGATGAGTTTGCAACTACTTTACTTTTGGATAAAATTCAAAACATTCATTATTCAATAGAGCCCAATAGCAAAAACCAGCGTTTTGAATGAAGAATCATGGTAGAATCATGCAGGATTGAAATTTTTGATGGTTTTTTACTCCTCTCAACAGCCCAAACAAGTTTCTAAAAGGATGAGTTTGCAACTACTTTACTTTTGGAGAAAATTCAAAACATTCATTATTCAAAAGGGCCCAAAATATCAAAAACCAGCGGTTTGAATGAACACACATTTCTTGGTAGAATCGTGCAGGACTGAAATTTTTGATGTTTTTCTACTCCTCTCATGAGCCCAAACAAGTCTCTAAAAGGATGAGTTTGCAACTACTTTACTTTTGGAGAAAATTCAAAACATTCATTATTCAATAGAGCCCAATAGCAAAAATCAGCGTTTTAAATGAAGAATCACATTTCTTGGTAGAATCATGCAGGATTGAAATTTTTGATGGTTTTTTACTCCTCTCAACAGCCCAAACAAGTTTCTAAAAGGATGAGTTTGCAACTACTTTACTTTTGGAGAAAATTCAAAACATTCATTATTCAATAGGGCCCAAACTATCAAAAACCAGCAGTTTGAAAGAACACTCACTTTTCTTGGTAGAATCGTGCAGGACTGAAATTTTTGATGTTCTTCTACTCCTCTCATGAGCCCCAACAAGACTCTAAAAGGATGAGTTTGCAACTACTTTACTTTTGGATAAAATTCAAAATATTCATTATTCAATAGAGCCCAATAGCAAAAACCAGCGTTTTGAATGAAGAATCATGGTAGAATCATGCAGGATTGAAATTTTTGATGGTTTTTTACTCCTCTCAACAGCCCAAACAAGTTTCTAAAAGGATGAGTTTGCAACTACTTTACTTTTGGAGAAAATTCAAAACATTCATTATTCAATAGGGCCCAAACTCAAAAAGCAGCGGTTTGAATGAACACTCACATTTCTTGGTAGAATCATGCAGGACTGAAATTTTTGATGTTTTTCTACTCATCTCATGATCCCAAACAAGACTCTAAAAGGATGAGTTTGCAACTACATTACTTTTGGAGAAAATTAAAAACATTCATTATTCAATAGAGCCCAATAGCAAAAACCAGCGTTTTGAATGAAGAATCACATTTCTTGGTAGAATCATGCAGGATTGAAATTTTTGATGGTTTTTTACTCCTCTCAACAGCGCAAACAAGTTTCTAAAAGGATGAGTTTGCAACTACTTTACTTTTGGAGAAAATTCAAAACATTCATTATTCAATAGGGCCAAAAATATAAAAAACCAGCGGTTTAAATGAACACACATTTCTTGGTAGAATCGTGCAGGACTGAAATTTTTGATGTTTTTCTACTCCTCTCATGAGCCCAAACAAGTCTCTAAAAGGATGAGTTTGCAACTACTTTACTTTTGGAGAAAATTCAAAACATTCATTATTCAATAGAGCCCATTAGCAAAAATCAGCATTTTAAATGAAGAATCACATTTCTTGGTAGAATCATGCAGGATTGAAATTTTTGATGGTTTTTTACTCCTCTCAACAGCCCAAACAAGTTTCTAAAAGGATGAGTTTGCAACTACTTTACTTTTGGAGAAAATTCAAAACATTCATTATTCAATAGGGCCCAAACTGTCAAAAACCAGCAGTTTGAATGAGCACTCACATTTCTTGGTAGAATCGTGCAGGACTGAAATTTTTCATGTTCTTCTACTCCTCTCATGAGACCCAACAAGACTCTAAAAGGATGAGTTTGCAACTACTTTACTTTTGGAGAAAATTCAAAACATTCATTATTCAATAGAGCCCAATAGCAAAAACCAGCGTTTTGAATGAAGAATCACATTTCTTGGTAGAATCATGCAGGATTGAAATTTTTGATGGTTTTTTACTCCTCTCAACAGCCCAAACAAGTTTCTAAAAGGATGAGTTTGCAACTACTTTACTTTTGGAGAAAATTCAAAACATTCATTATTCAATAGGGCCCAAACTCAAAAACCAGCGGTTTGAATGAACACTCACATTTCTTGGTAGAATCGTGCAGGACTGAAATTTTTGATGTTTTTCTACTCATCTCATGAGCCCAAACAAGACTCTAAAAGGATGAGTTTGCAACTACTTTACTTTTGGAGAAAATTCAAAACATTCATTATTCAATAGATCCCAATAGCAAAAGCCAGCGTTTTGAATGAAGAATCACATTTCTTGGTAGAATCATGCAGGATTGAAATTTTTGATGGTTTTTTACTCCTCTCAACAGCCCAAACAAGTTTCTAAAAGGATGAGTTTGCAACTACTGTACTTTTGGAGAAAATTCAAAACATTCATTATTCAATAGGGCCCAAACTATCAAAAACCAGCGGTTTGAATGAACACACATTTCTTTGTAGAATCGAGCAGGACTGAAATTTTTGATGTTTTTCTACTCCTCTCATGAGCCCAAACAAGTCTCTAAAAGGATGAGTTTGCAACTACTTTACTTTTAGAGAAAATTCAAAACATTCATTATTCAATAGAGCCCAATAGCAAAAATCAGGTTTTGAATGAAGAATCACATTTCTTGGTAGAATCATGCAGGATTGAAATTTTTGATGGTTTTTTACTCCTCTCAACAGCCCAAACAAGTTTCTAAAAGGATGAGTTTGCAACTACTTTACTTTTGGAGAAAATTCAAAACATTCATTATTCAATAGGGCCAAAAATATAAAAAACCAGCGGTTTAAATGAACACACATTTCTTGGTAGAATCGTGCAGGACTGAAAATTTTTGATGTTTTTCTACTCCTCTCATGAGCCCAAACAAGTCTCTAAAAGGATGAGTTTGCAACTACTTTACTTTTGGAGAAAATTCAAAACATTCATTATTCAATAGAGCCCATTAGCAAAAATCAGCATTTTAAATGAAGAATCACATTTCTTGGTAGAATCATGCAGGATTGAAATTTTTGATGGTTTTTTACTCCTCTCAACAGCCCAAACAAGTTTCTAAAAGGATGAGTTTGCAACTACTTTACTTTTGGAGAAAATTCAAAACATTCATTATTCAATAGGGCCCAAACTATCAAAAACCAGCAGTTTGAATGAGCACTCACATTTCTTGGTAGAATCGTGCAGGACTGAAATTTTTCATGTTCTTCTACTCCTCTCATGAGACCCAACAAGACTCTAAAAGGATGAGTTTGCAACTACTTTACTTTTGGAGAAAATTCAAAACATTCATTATTCAATAGAGCCCAATAGCAAAAACCAGCGTTTTGAATGAAGAATCACATTTATTGGTAGAATCATGCAGGATTGAAATTTTTGATGGTTTTTTACTCCTCTCAACAGCCCAAACAAGTTTCTAAAAGGATGAGTTTGCAACTACTTTACTTTTGGAGAAAATTCAAAACATTCATTATTCAATAGGGCCCAAACTCAAAAACCAGCGGTTTGAATGAACACTCACATTTCTTGGTAGAATCGTGCAGGACTGAAATTTTTGATGTTTTTCTACTCATCTCATGATCCCAAACAAGACTCTAAAAGGATGAGTTTGCAACTACATTACTTTTGGAGAAAATTCAAAACATTCATTATTCAATAGAGCCCAATAGCAAAAACCAGCGTTTTGAATGAAGAATCACATTTCTTGGTAGAATCATGCAGGATTGAAATTTTTGATGGTTTTTTACTCCTCTCAACAGCCCAAACAAGTTTCTAAAAGGATGAGTTTGCAATTACTTTACTTTTGGAGAAAATTCAAAACATTCATTATGCAATAGGGCCCAAACTATCAAAAACCAGCGGTTTGAATGAACACTCACATTTCTTGGTAGAATCGTGCAGGACTGAAATTTTTGATGTTCTTCTACTCCTCTCATGAGCCCAAACAAGACTCTAAAAGGATGAGTTTGCAACTACTTTACTTTTGGAGAAAATTCAAAACATTCATTATTCAATAGATCCCAATAGCAAAAGCCAGCGTTTTGAATGAAGAATCACATTTCTTGGTAGAATCATGCAGGATTGAAATTTTTGATGGTTTTTTACTCCTCTCAACAGCCCAAACAAGTTTCTAAAAGGATGAGTTTGCAACTACTGTACTTTTGGAGAAAATTCAAAACATTCATTATTCAATAGGGCCCAAACTATCAAAAACCAGCGGTTTGAATGAACACTCACATTTCTTGGTAGAATCGTGCAGGACTGTAATTTTTGATGTTTTTCTACTCCTCTCATGAGCCCAAACAAGACTCTAAAAGGATGAGTTTGCAACTACTTTACTTTTGGAGAAAATTCAAAACATTCATTATTCAATAGAGCCCAATAGCAAAAACCAGCGTTTTGAATGAAGAATCACATTTCTTGGTAGAATCATGCAGGATTGAAATTTTTGATGGTTTTTTACTCCTCTCAACAGCCCAAACAAGTTTCTAAAAGGATGAGTTTGCAACTACTGTACTTTTGGAGAAAATTCAAAACATTCATAATGCAATAGGGCCCAAACTATCAAAAACCAGCGGTTTGAATGAACACTCACATTTCTTGGTAGAATCGTGCAGGACTGAAATTTTTGATGTTTTTATACTCCTCTCATGAGCCCAAACAAGTCTCTAAAACGATGAGTTTGCAACTATACTTTTGGAGAAAATTCAAAACATTCATTATTCAATAGAGCCCAATAGCAAAAACCAGCGTTTTGAATGAAGAATCACATTTCTTGGTAGAATCATGCAGGATTGAAATTTTTGATGGTATTTTACTCCTATCAACAGCCCAAACAAGTTTCTAAAAGGATGAGTTTGCAACTACTTTACTTTTGGAGAAAATTCAAAACATTCATTATTCAATAGGGCCCAAACTATCAAAAACCAGCGATTTGAATGAACACTCACATTTCTTGGTAGAATCGTGCAGGACTGAAATTTTTGATGTTTTTCTACTCCTCTCATGAGCCCAAACAAGTCTCTAAAAGGATGAGTTTGCAACTACTTTACTTTTGGAGAAAATTCAAAACATTCATTATTCAATAGAGCCCAATAGCAAAAACCAGCGTTTTGAATGAAGAATCACATTTCTTGGTAGAATCATGCAGGATTGAAATTTTTGATGGTTTTTTACTCCTCTCAACAGCCCAAACAAGTTTCTAAAAGGATGAGTTTGCAATTACTTTACTTTTGGAGAAAATTCAAAACATTCATTATTCAATAGGGCCCAAACTATCAAAAACCAGCGGTTTGAATGAACACTCACATTTCTTGGTAGAATCGTGCAGGACTGAAATTTTTGATGTTCTTCTACTCCTCTCATGAGCCCAAACAAGACTCTAAAAGGATGAGTTTGCAACTACTTTACTTTTGGAGAAAATTCAAAACATTCATTATTCAATAGATCCCAATAGCAAAAGCCAGCGTTTTGAATGAAGAATCACATTTCTTGGTAGAATCATGCAGGATTGAAATTTTTGATGGTTTTTTACTCCTCTCAACAGCCCAAACAAGTTTCTAAAAGGATGAGTTTGCAACTACTGTACTTTTGGAGAAAATTCAAAACATTCATTATTCAATAGGGCCCAAACTATCAAAAACCAGCGGTTTGAATGAACACTCACATTTCTTGGTAGAATCGTGCAGGACTGTAATTTTTGATGTTTCTCTACTCCTCTCATGAGCCCAAACAAGACTCTAAAAGGATGCGTTTGCAACTACTTTACTTTTGGAGAAAATTCAAAACATTCATTATTCAATAGAGCCCAATAGCAAAAACCAGCGTTTTGAATGAAGAATCACATTTCTTGGTAGAATCATGCAGGATTGAAATTTTTGATGGTTTTTTACTCCTCTCAACAGCCCAAACAAGTTTCTAAAAGGATGAGTTTGCAATTACTTTACTTTTGGAGAAAATTCAAAACATTCATTATTCAATAGGGCCCAAACTATCAAAAACCAGCGGTTTGAATGAACACTCACATTTCTTGGTAGAATCGTGCAGGACTGAAATTTTTGATGTTCTTCTACTCCTCTCATGAGCCCAAACAAGACTCTAAAAGGATGAGTTTGCAACTACTTTACTTTTGGAGAAAATTCAAAACATTCATTATTCAATAGAGCCCAATAGCAAAAACCAGCGTTTTGAATGAAGAATCACATTTCTTGGTAGAATCATGCAGGATTGAAATTTTTGATGTTTTTTTACTCCTCTCAACAGCCCAAACAATTTTCTAAAAGGATGAGTTTGCAACTACTTTACTTTTGGAGAAAATTCAAAACATTCATTATTCAATAGGGCCCAAACTATCAAAAACCAGCGGTTTGAATGAACACTCACATTTCTTGGTAGAATCGTGCAGGTCTGAAATTTTTGATCTTTTTCTACTCCTCTCATGAGCCCAAACAAGTCTCTAAAAGGATGAGTTTGCAACTACTTTACTTTTGGAGAAAATTCAAAACATTCATTATTCAATAGAGCCCAATAGCAAATATCAGGTTTTGAATGAAGAATCACATTTCTTGGTAGAATCATGCAGGATTGAAATTTTTGATGTTTTTTTACTCCTCTCAACAGCCCAAACAAGTTTCTAAAAGGATGAGTTTGCAACTACTTTACTTTTGGAGAAAATTCAAAACATTCATTATGCAATAGGGCCCAAACTGTCAAAAACCAGCGGTTTGAATGAACACTCACATTTCTTGGTAGAATCGTGCAGGACTGAAATTTTTGATGTTTTTCTACTCCTCTCATGAGCCCAAACAAGTCTCTAAAAGGATGAGTTTGCAACTACTTTACTTTTGGAGAAAATTCAAAACATTCATTATTCAATAGAGCCCAATAGCAAAAACCAGCGTCTTGAATGAAGAATCACATTTCTTGGTAGAATCATGCAGGATTGAAATTTTTGATGGTTTTTTACTCCTCTCAACAGCCCAAACAAGTTTCTAAAAGGATGAGTTTGCAACTACTTTACTTTTGGAGAAAATTCAAAACATTCATTATTCAATAGGGCCCAAAATATCAAAAACCAGCGGTTTCAATGAACACACATTTCTTTGTAGAATCGAGCAGGACTGAAATTTTTGATGTTTTTCTACTCCTCTTATGAGCCCAAACAAGTCTCTAAAAGGATGAGTTTGCAACTACTTTACTTTTGGATAAAATTCAAAACATTCATTATTCAATAGAGCCCAATAGCAAAAACCAGCGTTTTGAATAAAGAATCATGGTAGAATCATGCAGGATTGAAATTTTTGATGGTTTTTTACTCCTCTCAACAGCCCAAACAAGTTTCTAAAAGGATGAGTTTGCAACTACTTTACTTTTGGAGAAAATTCAAAACATTCATTATTCAAAAGGGCCCAAAATATCAAAAACCAGCGGTTTGAATGAACACACATTTCTTGGTAGAATCGTGCAGGACTGAAATTTTTGATGTTTTTCTACTCCTCTCATGAGCCCAAACAAGTCTCTAAAAGGATGAGTTTGCAACTACTTTACTTTTGGAGAAAATTCAAAACATTCATTATTCAATAGAGCCCAATAGCAAAAATCAGCGTTTTAAATGAAGAATCACATTTCTTGGTAGAATCATGCAGGATTGAAATTTTTGATGGTTTTTTACTCCTCTCAACAGCCCAAACAAGTTTCTAAAAGGATGAGTTTGCAACTACTTTACTTTTGGAGAAAATTCAAAACATTCATTATTCAATAGGGCCCAAACTATCAAAAACCAGCAGTTTGAAAGAACACTCACTTTTCTTGGTAGAATCGTGCAGGACTGAAATTTTTGATGTTCTTCTACTCCTCTCATGAGCCCCAACAAGACTCTAAAAGGATGAGTTTGCAACTACTTTACTTTTGGATAAAATTCAAAACATTCATTATTCAATAGAGCCCAATAGCAAAAACCAGCGTTTTGAATGAAGAATCATGGTAGAATCATGCAGGATTGAAATTTTTGATGGTTTTTTACTCCTCTCAACAGCCCAAACAAGTTTCTAAAAGGATGAGTTTGCAACTACTTTACTTTTGGAGAAAATTCAAAACATTCATTATTCAATAGGGCCCAAACTCAAAAACCAGCGGTTTGAATGAACACTCACATTTCTTGGTAGAATCATGCAGGACTGAAATTTTTGATGTTTTTCTACTCATCTCATGATCCCAAACAAGACTCTAAAAGGATGAGTTTGCAACTACATTACTTTTGGAGAAAATTCAAAACATTCATTATTCAATAGAGCCCAATAGCAAAAACCAGCGTTTTGAATGAAGAATCACATTTCTTGGTAGAATCATGCAGGATTGAAATTTTTGATGGTTTTTTACTCCTCTCAACAGCCCAAACAAGTTTCTAAAAGGATGAGTTTGCAACTACTTTACTTTTGGAGAAAATTCAAAACATTCATTATTCAATAGGGCCAAAAATATAAAAAACCAGCGGTTTAAATGAACACACATTTCTTGGTAGAATCGTGCAGGACTGAAATTTTTGATGTTTTTCTACTCCTCTCATGAGCCCAAACAAGTCTCTAAAAGGATGAGTTTGCAACTACTTTACTTTTGGAGAAAATTCAAAACATTCATTATTCAATAGAGCCCATTAGCAAAAATCAGCATTTTAAATGAAGAATCACATTTCTTGGTAGAATCATGCAGGATTGAAATTTTTGATGGTTTTTTACTCCTCTCAACAGCCCAAACAAGTTTCTAAAAGGATGAGTTTGCAACTACTTTACTTTTGGAGAAAATTCAAAACATTCATTATTCAATAGGGCCCAAACTATCAAAAACCAGCAGTTTGAATGAGCACTCACATTTCTTGGTAGAATCGTGCAGGACTGAAATTTTTCATGTTCTTCTACTCCTCTCATGAGACCCAACAAGACTCTAAAAGGATGAGTTTGCAACTACTTTACTTTTGGAGAAAATTCAAAACATTCATTATTCAATAGAGCCCAATAGCAAAAATCAGCGTTTTAAATGAAGAATCACATTTCTTGGTAGAATCATGCAGGATTGAAATTTTTGATGGTTTTTTACTCCTCTCAACAGCCCAAACAAGTTTCTAAAAGGATGAGTTTGCAACTACTTTACTTTTGGAGAAAATTCAAAACATTCATTATTCAATAGGGCCCAAAATATCAAAAACCAGCGGTTTGAATGAACACACATTTCTTGGCAGAATCGTGCAGGACTGAAATTTTTGATGTTTTTCTACTCCTCTTATGAGCCCAAACAAGTCTCTAAAAGGATGAGTTTGCAACTACTTTACTTTTGGATAAAATTCAAAACATTCATTATTCAATAGAGCCCAATAGCAAAAACCAGCGTTTTGAATGAAGAATCATGGTAGAATCATGCAGGATTGAAATTTTTGATGGTTTTTTACTCCTCTCAACAGCCCAAACAAGTTTCTAAAAGGATGAGTTTGCAACTACTTTACTTTTGGAGAAAATTCAAAACATTCATTATTCAAAAGGGCCCAAAATATCAAAAACCAGCGGTTTGAATGAACACACATTTCTTGGTAGAATCGTGCAGGACTGAAATTTTTGATGTTTTTCTACTCCTCTCATGAGCCCAAACAAGTCTCTAAAAGGATGAGTTTGCAACTACTTTACTTTTGGAGAAAATTCAAAACATTCATTATTCAATAGAGCCCAATAGCAAAAATCAGCGTTTTAAATGAAGAATCACATTTCTTGGTAGAATCATGCAGGATTGAAATTTTTGATGGTTTTTTACTCCTCTCAACAGCCCAAACAAGTTTCTAAAAGGATGAGTTTGCAACTACTTTACTTTTGGAGAAAATTCAAAACATTCATTATTCAATAGGGCCCAAACTATCAAAAACCAGCAGTTTGAAAGAACACTCACTTTTCTTGGTAGAATCGTGCAGGACTGAAATTTTTGATGTTCTTCTACTCCTCTCATGAGCCCCAACAAGACTCTAAAAGGATGAGTTTGCAACTACTTTACTTTTGGATAAAATTCAAAACATTCATTATTCAATAGAGCCCAATAGCAAAAACCAGCGTTTTGAATGAAGAATCATGGTAGAATCATGCAGGATTGAAATTTTTGATGGTTTTTTACTCCTCTCAACAGCCCAAACAAGTTTCTAAAAGGATGAGTTTGCAACTACTTTACTTTTGGAGAAAATTCAAAACATTCATTATTCAATAGGGCCCAAACTCAAAAACCAGCGGTTTGAATGAACACTCACATTTCTTGGTAGAATCATGCAGGACTGAAATTTTTGATGTTTTTCTACTCATCTCATGATCCCAAACAAGACTCTAAAAGGATGAGTTTGCAACTACATTACTTTTGGAGAAAATTCAAAACATTCATTATTCAATAGAGCCCAATAGCAAAAACCAGCGTTTTGAATGAAGAATCACATTTCTTGGTAGAATCATGCAGGATTGAAATTTTTGATGGTTTTTTACTCCTCTCAACAGCCCAAACAAGTTTCTAAAAGGATGAGTTTGCAACTACTTTACTTTTGGAGAAAATTCAAAACATTCATTATTCAATAGGGCCAAAAATATAAAAAAACAGCGGTTTAAATGAACACACATTTCTTGGTAGAATCGTGCAGGACTGAAATTTTTGATGTTTTTCTACTCCTCTCATGAGCCCAAACAAGTCTCTAAAAGGATGAGTTTGCAACTACTTTACTTTTGGAGAAAATTCAAAACATTCATTATTCAATAGAGCCCATTAGCAAAAATCAGCATTTTAAATGAAGAATCACATTTCTTGGTAGAATCATGCAGGATTGAAATTTTTGATGGTTTTTTACTCCTCTCAACAGCCCAAACAAGTTTCTAAAAGGATGAGTTTGCAACTACTGTACTTTTGGAGAAAATTCAAAACATTCATTATTCAATAGGGCCCAAACTATCAAAAACCAGCGGTTTGAATGAACACTCACATTTCTTGGTAGAATCGTGCAGGACTGTAATTTTTGATGTTTTTCTACTCCTCTCATGAGCCCAAACAAGACTCTAAAAGGATGAGTTTGCAACTACTTTACTTTTGGAGAAAATTCAAAACATTCATTATTCAATAGAGCCCAATAGCAAAAACCAGCGTTTTGAATGAAGAATCACATTTCTTGGTAGAATCATGCAGGATTGAAATTTTTGATGGTTTTTTACTCCTCTCAACAGCCCAAACAAGTTTCTGAAAGGATGAGTTTGCAACTACTTTACTTTTGGAGAAAATTCAAAACATTCATTATGCAATAGGGCCCAAACTGTCAAAAACCAGCGGTTTGAATGAACACTCACATTTCTTGGTAGAATCGTGCAGGACTGAAATTTTTGATGTTTTTCTACTCCTCTCATGAGCCCAAACAAGTCTCTAAAAGGATGAGTTTGCAACTACTTTACTTTTGGAGAAAATTCAAAACATTCATTATTCAATAGAGCCCAATAGCAAAAACCAGCGTTTTGAATGAAGAATCACATTTCTTGGTAGAATCATGCAGGATTGAAATTTTTGATGGTTTTTTACTCCTCTCAACAGCCCAAACAAGTTTCTAAAAGGATGAGTTTGCAACTACTTTACTTTTGGAGAAAATTCAAAACATTTATTATTCAATAGGGCCCAAACTATCAAAAACCAGCGGTTTGAATGAACACTCACATTTCTTGGTAGAATCGTGCAGGACTGAAATTTTTGATGTTTTTCTACTCATCTCATGATCCCAAACAAGACTCTAAAAGGATGAGTTTGCAACTACTTTACTTTTGGAGAAAATTCAAAACATTCATTATTCAATAGAGCCCAATAGCAAAAACCAGCGTTTTGAATGAAGAATCACATTTCTTGGTAGAATCATGCAGGATTGAAATTTTTGATGGTTTTTTACTCCTCTCAACAGCCCAAACAAGTTTCTAAAAGGATGAGTTTGCAACTACTTTACTTTTGGAGAAAATTCAAAACATTCATTATTCAATAGGGCCCAAAATATCAAAAACCAGCGGTTTGAATGAACACACATTTCTTTGTAGAATCGAGCAGGACTGAAATTTTTGATGTTTTTCTACTCCTCTCATGAGCCCAAACAAGTCTCTAAAAGGATGAGTTTGCAACTACTTTACTTTTAGAGAAAATTCAAAACATTCATTATTCAATAGAGCCCAATAGCAAAAATCAGGTTTTGAATGAAGAATCACATTTCTTGGTAGAATCATGCAGGATTGAAATTTTTGATGGTTTTTTACTCCTCTCAACAGCCCAAACAAGTTTCTAAAAGGATGAGTTTGCAACTACTTTACTTTTGGAGAAAATTCAAAACATTCATTATTCAATAGGGACAAAAATATAAAAAACCAGCGGTTTGAATGAACACACATTTCTTGGTAGAATCGTGCAGGACTGAAATTTTTGATGTTTTTCTACTCCTCTCATGAGCCCAAACAAGACTCTAAAAGGATGAGTTTGCAACTACTTTACTTTTGGAGAAAATTCAAAACATTCATTATTCAATAGATCCCAATAGCAAAAGCCAGCGTTTTGAATGAAGAATCACATTTCTTGGTAGAATCATGCAGGATTGAAATTTTTGATGGTTTTTTACTCCTCTCAACAGCCCAAACAAGTCTCTAAAAGGATGAGTTTGCAACTACTTTACTTTTGGAGAAAATTCAAAACATTCATTATTCAATAGAGCCCAATAGCAAAAATCAGGTTTTGAATGAAGAATCACATTTCTTGGTAGAATCATGGAGGATTGAAATTTTTGATGGTTTTTTACTCCTCTCAACAGCCCAAACAAGTTTCTAAAAGGATGAGTTTGCAACTACTTTACTTTTGGAGAAAATTCAAAACATTTATAATGCAATAGGGCCCAAACTATCAAAAACCAGCGGTTTGAATGAACACTCACATTTCTTGGTAGAATCGTGCAGGACTGAAATTTTTGATGTTTTTCTACTCATCTCATGATCCCAAACAAGACTCTAAAAGGATGAGTTTGCAACTACTTTACTTTTGGAGAAAATTCAAAACATTCATTATTCAATAGAGCCCAATAGCAAAAACCAGCGTTTTGAATGAAGAATCACATTTCTTGGTAGAATCATGCAGGATTGAAATTTTTGATGGTTTTTTACTCCTCTCAACAGCCCAAACAAGTTTCTAAAAGGATGAGTTTGCAACTACTTTACTTTTGGAGAAAATTCAAAACATTCATTATTCAATAGGGCCCAAAATATCAAAAACCAGCGGTTTGAATGAACACACATTTCTTTGTAGAATCGAGCAGGACTGAAATTTTTGATGTTTTTCTACTCCTCTCATGAGCCCAAACAAGTCTCTAAAAGGATAAGTTTGCAACTACTTTACTTTTAGAGAAAATTCAAAACATTCATTATTCAATAGAGCCAATAGCAAAAATCAGGTTTTGAATGAAGAATCACTTTTCTTGGTAGAATCGTGCAGGACTGAAATTTTTGATGTTCTTCTACTCCTCTCATGAGCCCCAACAAGACTCTAAAAGGATGAGTTTGCAACTACTTTACTTTTGGAGAAAATTCAAAACATTCATTATTCAATAGAGCCCAATAGCAAAAACCAGCGTTTTGAATGAAGAATCACATTTATTGGTAGAATCATGCAGAATTGAAATTTTTGATGGTTTTTTACTCCTCTCAACAGCCCAAACAAGTTTCTAAAAGGATGAGTTTGCAACTACTTTACTTTTGGAGAAAATTCAAAACATTCATTATTCAATAGGGCCCAAAATATCAAAAACCAGCGGTTTGAATGAACACACATTTCTTTGTAGAATCGTGCAGGACTGAAATTTTTGAAGTTTTTCTACTCCTCTCATGAGCACAAACAAGTCTCTAAAAGGATGAGTTTGCAACTACTTTACTTTTGGAGAAAATTCAAAACATTCATTATTCAATAGAGCCCAATAGCAAAAATCTGCGTTTTAAATGAAGAATCACATTTCTTGGTAGAATCATGCAGGATTTAAATTTTTGATGGTTTTTTACTCCTCTCAACAGCCCAAACAAGTTTCTAAAAGGATGAGTTTGCAACTACTTTACTTTTGGAGAAAATTCAAAACATTCATTATTCAATAGGGCCCAAACTATCAAAAACCAGTGGTTTGTATGAACACTCACATTTCTTGGTAGAATCGTGCAGGACTGAAATTTTTGATGTTATTCTACTCCTCTCATGAGCCCAAACAACACTCTAAAAGGATGAGTTTGCAACTACTTTACTTTTGGAGAAAATTCAAAACATTCATTATTCAATAGATCCCAATAGCAAAAGCCAGCGTTTTGAATGAAGAATCACATTTCTTGGTAGAATCATGCAGGATTGAAATTTTTGATGGTTTTTTACTCCTCTCAACAGCCCAAACAAGTCTCTAAAAGGATGAGTTTGCAACTACTTTACTTTTGGAGAAAATTCAAAACATTCATTATTCAATAGAGCCCAATAGCAAAAATCAGGTTTTGAATGAAGAATCACATTTCTTGGTAGAATCATGCAGGATTGAAATTTTTGATGGTATTTTACTCCTCTCAACAGCCCAAACAAGTTTCTAAAAGGATGAGTTTGCAACTACTTTACTTTTGGAGAAAATTCAAAACATTCATAATGCAATAGGGCCCAAACTATCAAAAACCAGCGGTTTGAATGAACACTCACATTTCTTGGTAGAATCGTGCAGGACTGAAATTTTTGATGTTTTTCTACTCATCTCATGATCCCAAACAAGACTCTAAAAGGATGAGTTTGCAACTACTTTACTTTTGGAGAAAATTCAAAACATTCATTATTCAATAGAGCCCAATAGCAAAAACCAGCGTTTTGAATGAAGAATCACATTTCTTGGTAGAATCATGCAGGATTGAAATTTTTGATGGTTTTTTACTCCTCTCAACAGCCCAAACAAGTTTCTAAAAGGATGAGTTTGCAACTACTTTACTTTTGGAGAAAATTCAAAACATTCATTATTCAACAGGGCCCAAAATATCAAAAACCAGCGGTTTGAATGAACACACATTTCTTTGTAGAATCGAGCAGGACTGAAATTTTTGATGTTTTTCTACTCCTCTCATGAGCCCAAACAAGTCTCTAAAAGGATGAGTTTGCAACTACTTTACTTTTAGAGAAAATTCAAAACATTCATTATTCAATAGAGCCCAATAGCAAAAATCAGGTTTTGAATGAAGAATCACATTTCTTGGTAGAATCATGCAGGATTGAAATTTTTGATGGTTTTTTACTCCTCTCAACAGCCCAAACAAGTTTCTAAAAGGATGAGTTTGCAACTACTTTACTTTTGGAGAAAATTCAAAACATTCATTATTCAATAGGGCCAAAAATATAAAAAACCAGCGGTTTGAATGAACACACATTTCTTTGTAGAATCGTGCAGGACTGAAATTTTTGATGTTTTTCTACTCCTCTCATGAGCCCAAACAAGTCTCTAAAAGGATGAGTTTGCAACTACTTTACTTTTGGAGAAAATTCAAAACATTCATTATTCAATAGAGCCCAATAGCAAAAATCAGCATTTTAAATGAAGAATCACATTTCTTGGTAGAATCATGCAGGATTGAAATTTTTGATGGTTTTTTACTCCTCTCAACAGCCCAAACAAGTTTCTAAAAGGATGAGTTTGCAACTACTTTACTTTTGGAGAAAATTCAAAACATTCATTATTCAATAGGGCCCAAACTATCAAAAAACAGCAGTTTGAATGAGCACTCACATTTCTTGGTAGAATCGTGCAGGACTGAAATTTTTCATGTTGTTCTACTCCTCTCATGAGACCCAACAAGACTCTAAAAGGATGAGTTTGCAACTACTTTACTTTTGGAAAAAATTCAAAACATTCATTATTCAATAGAGCCCAATAGCAAAAACCAGCGTTTTGAATGAAGAATCACATTTCTTGGTAGAATCATGCAGGATTGAAATTTTTGATGGTTTTTTACTCCTCTCAACAGCCCAAACAAGTTTCTAAAAGGATGAGTTTGCAACTACTTTACTTTTGGAGAAAATTCAAAACATTCATTATTCAATAGGGCCAAAAATATAAAAAACCAGCGGTTTGAATGAACACACATTTCTTGGTAGAATCGTGCAGGACTGAAATTTTTGATGTTTTCTACTCCTCTCATGAGCACAAACAAGTCTCTAAAAGGATGAGTTTGCAACTACTTTACTTTTGGAGAAAATTCAAAACATTCATTATTCAATAGAGCCCAATAGCAAAAATCAGGTTTTGAATGAAGAATCAGATTTCTTGGTAGAATCATGCAGGATTGAAATTTTTGATGGTTTTTTTACTCCTCTCAACAGCCCAAACAAGTTTCTAAAAGGATGAGTTTGCAACTACTTTACTTTTGGAGAAAATTCAAAACATTCATAATGCAATAGGGCCCAAACTATCAAAAACCAGCGGTTTGAATGAACACTCACATTTCTTGGTAGAATCGTGCAGGACTGAAATTTTTGATGTTTTTCTACTCATCTCATGATCCCAAACAAGACTCTAAAAGGATGAGTTTGCAACTACTTTACTTTTGGAGAAAATTCAAAACATTCATTATTCAATAGAGCCCAATAGCAAAAACCAGCGTTTTGAATGAAGAATCACATTTCTTGGTAGAATCATGCAGGATTGAAATTTTTGATGGTTTTTTACTCCTCTCAACAGCCCAAACAAGTTTCTAAAAGGATGAGTTTGCAACTACTTTACTTTTGGAGAAAATTCAAAACATTCATTATTCAACAGGGCCCAAAATATCAAAAACCAGCGGTTTGAATGAACACACATTTCTTTGTAGAATCGAGCAGGACTGAAATTTTTGATGTTTTTCTACTCCTCTCATGAGCCCAAACAAGTCTCTAAAAGGATGAGTTTGCAACTACTTTACTTTTAGAGAAAATTCAAAACATTCATTATTCAATAGAGCCCAATAGCAAAAATCAGGTTTTGAATGAAGAATCACATTTCTTGGTAGAATCATGCAGGATTGAAATTTTTGATGGTTTTTTACTCCTCTCAACAGCCCAAACAAGTTTCTAAAAGGATGAGTTTGCAACTACTTTACTTTTGGAGAAAATTCAAAACATTCATTATTCAATAGGGCCAAAAATATAAAAAACCAGCGGTTTGAATGAACACACATTTCTTTGTAGAATCGTGCAGGACTGAAATTTTTGATGTTTTTCTACTCCTCTCATGAGCCCAAACAAGTCTCTAAAAGGATGAGTTTGCAACTACTTTACTTTTGGAGAAAATTCAAAACATTCATTATTCAATAGAGCCCAATAGCAAAAATCAGCATTTTAAATGAAGAATCACATTTCTTGGCAGAATCATGCAGGATTGAAATTTTTGATGGTTTTTTACTCCTCTCAACAGCCCAAACAAGTTTCTAAAAGGATGAGTTTGCAACTACTTTACTTTTGGAGAAAATTCAAAACATTCATTATTCAATAGGGCCCAAACTATCAAAAAACAGCAGTTTGAATGAGCACTCACATTTCTTGGTAGAATCGTGCAGGACTGAAATTTTTCATGTTGTTCTACTCCTCTCATGAGACCCAACAAGACTCTAAAAGGATGAGTTTGCAACTACTTTACTTTTGGAAAAAATTCAAAACATTCATTATTCAATAGAGCCCAATAGCAAAAACCAGCGTTTTGAATGAAGAATCACATTTCTTGGTAGAATCATGCAGGATTGAAATTTTTGATGGTTTTTTACTCCTCTCAACAGCCCAAACAAGTTTCTAAAAGGATGAGTTTGCAACTACTTTACTTTTGGAGAAAATTCAAAACATTCATTATTCAATAGGGCCAAAAATATAAAAAACCAGCGGTTTGAATGAACACACATTTCTTGGTAGAATCGTGCAGGACTGAAATTTTTGATGTTTTCTACTCCTCTCATGAGCACAAACAAGTCTCTAAAAGGATGAGTTTGCAACTACTTTACTTTTGGAGAAAATTCAAAACATTCATTATTCAATAGAGCCCAATAGCAAAAATCAGGTTTTGAATGAAGAATCAGATTTCTTGGTAGAATCATGCAGGATTGAAATTTTTGATGGTTTTTTTACTCCTCTCAACAGCCCAAACAAGTTTCTAAAAGGATGAGTTTGCAACTACTTTACTTTGGAGAAAATTCAAAACATTCATTATTCAATAGGGCCCAAATTATCAAAAACCAGCGGTTTGAATGAACACACATTTCTTGGTAGAATCGTGCAGGACTGAAATTTTTGATGTTTTTCTACTCCTCTCATGAGCCCAAACAAGTCTCTAAAAGGATGAGTTTGCAACTACTTTACTTTTGGAGAAAATTCAAAACAGTCATTATTCAATAGAGCCCAATAGCAAAAATCTGCGTTTTAAATGAAGAATCACATTTCTTGGTAGAATCATGCAGGATTTAAATTTTTGATGGTTTTTTACTCCTCTCAACAGCCCAAACAAGTTTCTAAAAGGATGAGTTTGCAACTACTTTACTTTTGGAGAAAATTCAAAACATTCATTATTCAATAGGGCCCAAACTATCAAAAACCAGCGGTTTGAATGAACACTCACATTTCTTGGTAGAATCGTGCAGGACTGAAATATTTGATGTTATTCTACTCCTCTCATGAGCCCAAACAAGACTCTAAAAGGATGAGTTTGCAACTACTTTACTTTTGGAGAAAATTCAGAACATTCATTATTCAATAGATCCCAATAGCAAAAGCCAGCGTTTTGAATGAAGAATCACATTTCTTGGTAGAATCATGCAGGATTGAAATTTTTGATGGTTTTTTACTCCTCTCAACAGCCCAAACAAGTCTCTAAAAGGATGAGTTTGCAACTACTTTACTTTTGGAGAAAATTCAAAACATTCATTATTCAATAGAGCCCAATAGCAAAAATCAGGTTTTGAATGAAGAATCACATTTCTTGGTAGAATCATGCAGGATTGAAATTTTTGATGGTTTTTTACTCCTCTCAACAGCCCAAACAAGTTTCTAAAAGGATGAGTTTGCAACTACTTTACTTTTGGAGAAAATTCAAAACATTCATTATTCAATAGGGCCCAAAATATCAAAAACCAGCGGTTTGAATGAACACACATTTCTTTGTAGAATCGAGCAGGACTGAAATTTTTGATGTTTTTCTACTCCTCTCATGAGCCCAAACAAGTCTCTAAAAGGATGAGTTTGCAACTACTTTACTTTTAGAGAAAATTCAAAACATTCATTATTCAATAGAGCCCAATAGCAAAAATCAGGTTTTGAATGAAGAATCACATTTCTTGGTAGAATCATGCAGGATTGAAATTTTTGATGGTTTTTTACTCCTCTCAACAGCCCAAACAAGTTTCTAAAAGGATGAGTTTGCAACTACTTTACTTTTGGAGAAAATTCAAAACATTCATTATTCAATAGGGCCAAAAATATAAAAAACCAGCGGTTTAAATGAACACACATTTCTTGGTAGAATCGTGCAGGACTGAAAATTTTTGATGTTTTTCTACTCCTCTCATGAGCCCAAACAAGTCTCTAAAAGGATGAGTTTGCAACTACTTTACTTTTGGAGAAAATTCAAAACATTCATTATTCAATAGAGCCCATTAGCAAAAATCAGCATTTTAAATGAAGAATCACATTTCTTGGTAGAATCATGCAGGATTGAAATTTTTGATGTTTTTTTACTCCTCTCAACAGCCCAAACAAGTTTCTAAAAGGATGAGTTTGCAACTACTTTACTTTTGGAGAAAATTCAAAACATTCATTATTCAATAGGGCCCAAACTATCAAAAACCAGCAGTTTGAATGAGCACTCACATTTCTTGGTAGAATCGTGCAGGACTGAAATTTTTCATGTTCTTCTACTCCTCTCATGAGACCCAACAAGACTCTAAAAGGATGAGTTTGCAACTACTTTACTTTTGGAGAAAATTCAAAACATTCATTATTCAATAGAGCCCAATAGCAAAAACCAGCGTTTTGAATGAAGAATCACATTTCTTGGTAGAATCATGCAGGATTGAAATTTTTGATGGTTTTTTACTCCTCTCAACAGCCCAAACAAGTTTCTAAAAGGATGAGTTTGCAACTACTTTACTTTTGGAGAAAATTCAAAACATTCATTATTCAATAGGGCCCAAGCTCAAAAACCAGCGGTTTGAATGAACACTCACATTTCTTGGTAGAATCGTGCAGGACTGAAATTTTTGATGTTTTTCTACTCATCTCATGATCCCAAACAAGACTCTAAAAGGATGAGTTTGCAACTACATTACTTTTGGAGAAAATTCAAAACATTCATTATTCAATAGAGCCCAATAGCAAAAACCAGCGTTTTGAATGAAGAATCACATTTCTTGTTAGAATCATGCAGGATTGAAATTTTTGATGGTTTTTTACTCCTCTCAACTGCCCAAACAAGTTTCTAAAAGGATGAGTTTGCAATTACTTTACTTTTGGAGAAAATTCAAAACATTCATTATGCAATAGGGCCCAAACTATCAAAAACCAGCGGTTTGAATGAACACTCACATTTCTTGGTAGAATCGTGCAGGACTGAAATTTTTGATGTTCTTCTACTCCTCTCATGAGCCCAAACAAGACTCTAAAAGGATGAGTTTGCAACTACTTTACTTTTGGAGAAAATTCAAAACATTCATTATTCATTAGAGCCCAATAGCAAAAACCAGCGTTTTGAATGAAGAATCACATTTCTTGGTAGAATCATGCAGGATTGAAATTTTTGATGGTTTTTTACTCCTCTCAACAGCCCAAACAAGTTTCTAAAAGGATGAGTTTGCAACTACTGTACTTTTGGAGAAAATTCAAAACATTCATAATGCAATAGGGCCCAAACTATCAAAAACCAGCGGTTTGAATGAACACTCACATTTCTTGGTAGAATCGTGCAGGACTGAAATTTTTGATGTTTTTATACTCCTCTCATGAGCCCAAACAAGTCTCTAAAACGATGAGTTTGCAACTATACTTTTGGAGAAAATTCAAAACATTCATTATTCAATAGAGCCCAATAGCAAAAACCAGCGTTTTGAATGAAGAATCACATTTCTTGGTAGAATCATGCAGGATTGAAATTTTTGATGGTATTTTACTCCTATCAACAGCCCAAACAAGTTTCTAAAAGGATGAGTTTGCAACTACTTTACTTTTGGAGAAAATTCAAAACATTCATTATTCAATAGGGCCCAAACTATCAAAAACCAGCGGTTTGAATGAACACTCACATTTCTTGGTAGAATCGTGCAGGACTGAAATTTTTGATGTTTTTCTACTCCTCTCATGAGCCCAAACAAGTCTCTAAAAGGATGAGTTTGCAACTACTTTACTTTTGGAGAAAATTCAAAACATTCATTATTCAATAGAGCCCAATAGCAAAAACCAGCGTTTTGAATGAAGAATCACATTTCTTGGTAGAATCATGCAGGATTGAAATTTTTGATGGTTTTTTACTCCTCTCAACAGCCCAAACAAGTTTCTAAAAGGATGAGTTTGCAATTACTTTACTTTTGGAGAAAATTCAAAACATTCATTATTCAATAGGGCCCAAACTATCAAAAACCAGCGGTTTGAATGAACACTCACATTTCTTGGTAGAATCGTGCAGGACTGAAATTTTTGATGTTCTTCTACTCCTCTCATGAGCCCAAACAAGACTCTAAAAGGATGAGTTTGCAACTACTTTACTTTTGGAGAAAATTCAAAACATTCATTATTCAATAGATCCCAATAGCAAAAGCCAGCGTTTTGAATGAAGAATCACATTTCTTGGTAGAATCATGCAGGATTGAAATTTTTGATGTTTTTTTACTCCTCTCAACAGCCCAAACAAGTTTCTAAAAGGATGAGTTTGCAACTACTGTACTTTTGGAGAAAATTCAAAACATTCATTATTCAATAGGGCCCAAACTATCAAAAACCAGCGGTTTGAATGAACACTCACATTTCTTGGTAGAATCGTGCAGGACTGTAATTTTTGATGTTTCTCTACTCCTCTCATGAGCCCAAACAAGACTCTAAAAGGATGAGTTTGCAACTACTTTACTTTTGGAGAAAATTCAAAACATTCATTATTCAATAGAGCCCAATAGCAAAAACCAGCGTTTTGAATGAAGAATCACATTTCTTGGTAGAATCATGCAGGATTGAAATTTTTGATGGTTTTTTACTCCTCTCAACAGCCCAAACAAGTTTCTAAAAGGATGAGTTTGCAATTACTTTACTTTTGGAGAAAATTCAAAACATTCATTATTCAATAGGGCCCAAACTATCAAAAACCAGCGGTTTGAATGAACACTCACATTTCTTGGTAGAATCGTGCAGGACTGAAATTTTTGATGTTCTTCTACTCCTCTCATGAGCCCAAACAAGACTCTAAAAGGATGAGTTTGCAACTACTTTACTTTTGGAGAAAATTCAAAACATTCATTATTCAATAGAGCCCAATAGCAAAAACCAGCGTTTTGAATGAAGAATCACATTTCTTGGTAGAATCATGCAGGATTGAAATTTTTGATGTTTTTTTACTCCTCTCAACAGCCCAAACAATTTTCTAAAAGGATGAGTTTGCAACTACTTTACTTTTGGAGAAAATTCAAAACATTCATTATTCAATAGGGCCCAAACTATCAAAAACCAGCGGTTTGAATGAACACTCACATTTCTTGGTAGAATCGTGCAGGACTGAAATTTTTGATGTTTTTCTACTCCTCTCATGAGCCCAAACAAGTCTCTAAAAGGATGAGTTTGCAACTACTTTACTTTTGGAGAAAATTCAAAACATTCATTATTCAATAGAGCCCAATAGCAAATATTAGGTTTTGAATGAAGAATCACATTTCTTGGTAGAATCATGCAGGATTGAAATTTTTGATGTTTTTTTACTCCTCTCAACAGCCCAAACAAGTTTCTAAAAGGATGAGTTTGCAACTACTTTACTTTTGGAGAAAATTCAAAACATTCATTATGCAATAGGGCCCAAACTGTCAAAAACCAGCGGTTTGAATGAACACTCACATTTCTTGGTAGAATCGTGCAGGACTGAAATTTTTGATGTTTTTCTACTCCTCTCATGAGCCCAAACAAGTCTCTAAAAGGATGAGTTTGCAACTACTTTACTTTTGGAGAAAATTCAAAACATTCATTATTCAATAGAGCCCAATAGCAAAAACCAGCGTCTTGAATGAAGAATCACATTTCTTGGTAGAATCATGCAGGATTGAAATTTTTGATGGTTTTTTACTCCTCTCAACAGCCCAAACAAGTTTCTAAAAGGATGAGTTTGCAACTACTTTACTTTTGGAGAAAATTCAAAACATTCATTATTCAATAGGGCCCAAAATATCAAAAACCAGCGGTTTCAATGAACACACATTTCTTTGTAGAATCGAGCAGGACTGAAATTTTTGATGTTTTTCTACTCCTCTCATGAGCCCAAACAAGTCTATGAAAGGATGCGTTTGCAACTACTTTACTTTTAGAGAAAATTCAAAACATTCATTATTCAATAGAGCCCAATAGCAAAAATCAGGTTTTGAATGAAGAATCACATTTCTTGGTAGAATCATGCAGGATTGAAATTTTTGATGGTTTTTTACTCCTCTCAACAGCCCAAACAAGTTTCTAAAAGGATGAGTTTGCAACTACTTTACTTTTGGAGAAAATTCAAAACATTCATTATTCAATAGGGCCAAAAATATAAAAAACCAGCGGTTTGAATGAACACTCACATTTCTTGGTAGAATCGTGCAGGACTGAAATTTTTGATGTTTTTCTACTCATCTCATGATCCCAAACAAGACTCTAAAAGGATGAGTTTGCAACTACATTACTTTTGGAGAAAATTCAAAACATTCATTATTCAATAGAGCCCAATAGCAAAAACCAGCGTTTTGAATGAAGAATCACATTTCTTGGTAGAATCATGCAGGATTGAAATTTTTGATGGTTTTTTACTCCTCTCAACAGCCCAAACAAGTTTCTAAAAGGATGAGTTTGCAACTACTTTACTTTTGGAGAAAATTCAAAACATTCATTATTCAATAGGGCCCAAACTATCAAAAACCAGCGGTTTGAATGAACACTCACATTTCTTGGTAGAATCGTGCAGGACTGAAATTTTTGATGTTTTTCTACTCATCTCATGATCCCAAACAAGACTCTAAAAGGATGAGTTTGCAATTACTTTACTTTTGGAGAAAATTCAAAACATTCATTATTCAATAGAGCCCAATAGCAAAAACCAGCGTTTTGAATGAAGAATCACATTTCTTGGTAGAATCATGCAGGATTGAAATTTTTGATGGTTTTTTACTCCTCTCAACAGCCCAAAGAAGTTTCTAAAAGGATGAGTTTGCAACTACTTTACTTTTGGAGAAAATTCAAAACATTCATTATTCAATAGGGCCCAAAATATCAAAAACCAGCGGTTTGAATGAACACACATTTCTTTGTAGAATCGAGCAGGACTGAAATTTTTGATGTTTTTCTACTCCTCTCATGAGCCCAAACAAGTCTCTAAAAGGATGAGTTTGCAACTACTTTACTTTTGGAGAAAATTCAAAACAGTCATTATTCAATAGAGCCCAATAGCAAAAATCTGCGTTTTAAATGAAGAATCACATTTCTTGGTAGAATCATGCAGGATTTAAATTTTTGATGGTTTTTTACTCCTCTCAACAGCCCAAACAAGTTTCTAAAAGTATGAGTTTGCAACTACTTTACTTTTGGAGAAAATTCAAAACATTCATTATTCAATAGGGCCCAAACTATCAAAAACCAGCGGTTTGAATGAACACTCACATTTCTTGGTAGAATCGTGCAGGACTGAAATATTTGATGTTATTCTACTCCTCTCATGAGCCCAAACAAGACTCTAAAAGGATGAGTTTGCAACTACTTTACTTTTGGAGAAAATTCAGAACATTCATTATTCAATAGATCCCAATAGCAAAAGCCAGCGTTTTGAATGAAGAATCACATTTCTTGGTAGAATCATGCAGGATTGAAATTTTTGATGGTTTTTTACTCCTCTCAACAGCCCAAACAAGTCTCTAAAAGGATGAGTTTGCAACTACTTTACTTTTGGAGAAAATTCAAAACATTCATTATTCAATAGAGCCCAATAGCAAAAATCAGGTTTTGAATGAAGAATCACATTTCTTGGTAGAATCATGCAGGATTGAAATTTTTGATGGTTTTTTACTCCTCTCAACAGCCCAAACAAGTTTCTAAAAGGATGAGTTTGCAACTACTTTACTTTTGGAGAAAATTCAAAACATTCATTTTTCAATAGGGCCCAAAATATCAAAAAACAGCGGTTTGAATGAACACACATTTCTTTGTAGAATCGAGCAGGACTGAAATTTTTGATGTTTTTCTACTCCTCTCATGAGCCCAAACAAGTCTCTAAAAGGATGAGTTTGCAACTACTTTACTTTTAGAGAAAATTCAAAACATTCATTATTCAATAGAGCCCAATAGCAAAATCAGGTTTTGAATGAAGAATCACATTTCTTGGTAGAATCATGCAGGATTGAAATTTTTGATGGTTTTTTACTCCTCTCAACAGCCCAAACAAGTTTCTAAAAGGATGAGTTTGCAACTACTTTACTTTTGGAGAAAATTCAAAACATTCATTATTCAATAGGGCCAAAAATATAAAAAACCAGCGGTTTAAATGAACACACATTTCTTGGTAGAATCGTGCAGGACTGAAATTTTTGATGTTTTTCTACTCCTCTCATGAGCCCAAACAAGTCTCTAAAAGGATGAGTTTGCAACTACTTTACTTTTGGAGAAAATTCAAAACATTCATTATTCAATAGAGCCCATTAGCAAAAATCAGCATTTTAAATGAAGAATCACATTTCTTGGTAGAATCATGCAGGATTGAAATTTTTGATGTTTTTTTACTCCTCTCAACAGCCCAAACAAGTTTCTAAAAGGATGAGTTTGCAACTACTTTACTTTTGGAGAAAATTCAAAACATTCATTATTCAATAGGGCCCAAACTATCAAAAACCAGCAGTTTGAATGAGCACTCACATTTCTTGGTAGAATCGTGCAGGACTGAAATTTTTCATGTTCTTCTACTCCTCTCATGAGACCCAACAAGACTCTAAAAGGATGAGTTTGCAACTACTTTACTTTTGGAGAAAATTCAAAACATTCATTATTCAATAGAGCCCAATAGCAAAAACCAGCGTTTTGAATGAAGAATCACATTTCTTGGTAGAATCATGCAGGATTGAAATTTTTGATGGTTTTTTACTCCTCTCAACAGCCCAAACAAGTTTCTAAAAGGATGAGTTTGCAACTACTTTACTTTTGGACAAAATTCAAAACATTCATTATTCAATAGGGCCCAAACTCAAAAACCAGCGGTTTGAATGAACACTCACATTTCTTGGTAGAATCGTGCAGGACTGAAATTTTTGATGTTTTTCTACTCATCTCATGATCCCAAACAAGACTCTAAAAGGATGAGTTTGCAACTACATTACTTTTGGAGAAAATTCAAAACATTCATTATTCAATAGAGCCCAATAGCAAAAACCAGCGTTTTGAATGAAGAATCATGGTAGAATCATGCAGGATTGAAATTTTTGATGGTTTTTTACTCCTCTCAACAGCCCAAACAAGTTTCTAAAAGGATGAGTTTGCAACTACTTTACTTTTGGAGAAAATTCAAAACATTCATTATTCAATAGGGCCCAAAATATCAAAAACCAGCGGTTTGAATGAACACACATTTCTTGGCAGAATCGTGCAGGACTGAAATTTTTGATGTTTTTCTACTCCTCTCATGAGCCCAAACAAGTCTCTAAAAGGATGAGTTTGCAACTACTTTACTTTTGGATAAAATTCAAAACATTCATTATTCAATAGAGCCCAATAGCAAAAACCAGCGTTTTGAATGAAGAATCATGGTAGAATCATGCAGGATTGAAATTTTTGATGGTTTTTTACTCCTCTCAACAGCCCAAACAAGTTTCTAAAAGGATGAGTTTGCAACTACTTTACTTTTGGAGAAAATTCAAAACATTCATTATTCAAAAGGGCCCAAAATATCAAAAACCAGCGGTTTGAATGAACACACATTTCTTGGTAGAATCGTGCAGGACTGAAATTTTTGATGTTTTTCTACTCCTCTCATGAGCCCAAACAAGTCTCTAAAAGGATGAGTTTGCAACTACTTTACTTTTGGAGAAAATTCAAAACATTCATTATTCAATAGAGCCCAATAGCAAAAATCAGCGTTTTAAATGAAGAATCACATTTCTTGGTAGAATCATGCAGGATTGAAATTTTTGATGGTTTTTTACTCCTCTCAACAGCCCAAACAAGTTTCTAAAAGGATGAGTTTGCAACTACTTTACTTTTGGAGAAAATTCAAAACATTCATTATTCAATAGGGTCCAAACTATCAAAAACCAGCAGTTTGAAAGAACACTCACTTTTCTTGGTAGAATCGTGCAGGACTGAAATTTTTGATGTTCTTCTACTCCTCTCATGAGCCCCAACAAGACTCTAAAAGGATGAGTTTGCAACTACTTTACTTTTGGATAAAATTCAAAACATTCATTATTCAATAGAGCCCAATAGCAAAAACCAGCGTTTTGAATGAAGAATCATGGTAGAATCATGCAGGATTGAAATTTTTGATGGTTTTTTAGTCCTCTCAACAGCCCAAACAAGTTTCTAAAAGGATGAGTTTGCAACTACTTTACTTTTGGAGAAAATTCAAAACATTCATTATTCAATAGGGCCCAAACTCAAAAACCAGCGGTTTGAATGAACACTCACATTTCTTGGTAGAATCATGCAGGACTGAAATTTTTGATGTTTTTCCACTCATCTCATGAGCCCAAACAAGTCTCTAAAAGGATGAGTTTGCAACTACTTTACTTTTGGAGAAAATTCAAAACATTCATTATTCAATAGAGCCCATTAGCAAAAATCAGCATTTTAAATGAAGAATCACATTTCTTGGTAGAATCATGCAGGATTGAAATTTTTGATGGTTTTTTACTCCTCTCAACAGCCCAAACAAGTTTCTAAAAGGATGAGTTTGCAACTACTTTACTTTTGGAGAAAATTCAAAACATTCATTATTCAATAGGGCCCAAACTATCAAAAACCAGCAGTTTGAATGAGCACTCACATTTCTTGGTAGAATCGTGCAGGACTGAAATTTTTCATGTTCTTCTACTCCTCTCATGAGACCCAACAAGACTCTAAAAGGATGAGTTTGCAACTACTTTACTTTTGGAGAAAATTCAAAACATTCATTATTCAATAGAGCCCAATAGCAAAAACCAGCGTTTTGAATGAAGAATCACATTTCTTGGTAGAATCATGCAGGATTGAAATTTTTGATGGTTTTTTACTCCTCTCAACAGCCCAAACAAGTTTCTAAAAGGATGAGTTTGCAACTACTTTACTTTTGGAGAAAATTCAAAACATTCATTATTCAATAGGGCCCAAACTCAAAAACCAGCGGTTTGAATGAACACTCACATTTCTTGGTAGAATCGTGCAGGACTGAAATTTTTGATGTTTTTCTACTCATCTCATGATCCCAAACAAGACTCTAAAAGGATGAGTTTGCAACTACATTACTTTTGGAGAAAATTCAAAACATTCATTATTCAATAGAGCCCAATAGCAAAAACCAGCGTTTTGAATGAAGAATCACATTTCTTGGTAGAATCATGCAGGATTGAAATTTTTGATGGTTTCTTACTCCTCTCAACAGCCCAAACAAGTTTCTAAAAGGATGAGTTTGCAATTACTTTACTTTTGGAGAAAATTCAAAACATTCATTATTCAATAGGGCCCAAACTATCAAAAACCAGCGGTTTGAATGAACACTCACATTTCTTGGTAGAATCGTGCAGGACTGAAATTTTTGATGTTCTTCTACTCCTCTCATGAGCCCAAACAAGACTCTAAAAGGATGAGTTTGCAACTACTTTACTTTTGGAGAAAATTCAAAACATTCATTATTCAATAGATCCCAATAGCAAAAGCCAGCGTTTTGAATGAAGAATCACATTTCTTGGTAGAATCATGCAGGATTGAAATTTTTGATGGTTTTTTACTCCTCTCAACAGCCCAAACAAGTTTCTAAAAGGATGAGTTTGCAACTACTGTACTTTTGGAGAAAATTCAAAACATTCATTATTCAATAGGGCCCAAACTATCAAAAACCAGCGGTTTGAATGAACACTCACATTTCTTGGTAGAATCGTGCAGGACTGTAATTTTTGATGTTTTTCTACTCCTCTCATGAGCCCAAACAAGACTCTAAAAGGATGAGTTTGCAACTACTTTACTTTTGGAGAAAATTCAAAACATTCATTATTCAATAGAGCCCAATAGCAAAAACCAGCGTTTTGAATGAAGAATCACATTTCTTGGTAGAATCATGCAGGATTGAAATTTTTGATGGTTTTTTACTCCTCTCAACAGCCCAAACAAGTTTCTAAAAGGATGAGTTTGCAACTACTTTACTTTTGGAGAAAATTCAAAACATTCATTATGCAATAGGGCCCAAACTGTCAAAAACCAGCGGTTTGAATGAACACTCACATTTCTTAGTAGAATCGTGCAGGACTGAAATTTTTGATGTTTTTCTACTCCTCTCATGAGCCCAAACAAGTCTCTAAAAGGATGAGTTTGCAACTACTTTACTTTTGGAGAAAATTCAAAACATTCATTATTCAATAGAGCCCAATAGCAAAAACCAGCGTTTTGAATGAAGAATCACATTTCTTGGTAGAATCATGCAGGATTGAAATTTTTTATGGTTTTTTACTCCTCTCAACAGCCCAAACAAGTTTCTAAAAGGATGAGTTTGCAATTACTTTACTTTTGGAGAAAATTCAAAACATTCATTATGCAATAGGGCCCAAACTGTCAAAAACCAGCGGTTTGAATGAACACTCACATTTCTTGGTAGAATCGTGCAGGACTGAAATTTTTGATGTTTTTCTACTCCTCTCATGAGCCCAAACAAGTCTCTAAAAGGATGAGTTTGCAACTACTTTACTTTTGGAGAAAATTCAAAACATTCATTATTCAATAGAGCCCAATAGCAAAAACCAGCGTTTTGAATGAAGAATCACATTTCTTGGTAGAATCATGCAGGATTGAAATTTTTGATGGTTTTTTACTCCTCTCAACAGCCCAAACAAGTTTCTAAAAGGATGAGTTTGCAACTACTTTACTTTTGGAGAAAATTCAAAACATTTATTATTCAATAGGGCCCAAACTATCAAAAACCAGCGGTTTGAATGAACACTCACATTTCTTGGTAGAATCGTGCAGGACTGAAATTTTTGATGTTTTTCTACTCATCTCATGATCCCAAACAAGACTCTAAAAGGATGAGTTTGCAACTACTTTACTTTTGGAGAAAATTCAAAACATTCATTATTCAATAGAGCCCAATAGCAAAAACCAGCGTTTTGAATGAAGAATCACATTTCTTGGTAGAATCATGCAGGATTGAAATTTTTGATGGTTTTTTACTCCTCTCAACAGCCCAAACAAGTTTCTAAAAGGATGAGTTTGCAACTACTTTACTTTTGGAGAAAATTCAAAACATTCATTATTCAATAGGGCCCAAAACATCAAAAACCAGCGGTTTGAATGAACACACATTTCTTTGTAGAATCGAGCAGGACTGAAATTTTTGATGTTTTTCTACTCCTCTCATGAGCCCAAACAAGTCTCTAAAAGGATGAGTTTGCAACTACTTTACTTTTAGAGAAAATTCAAAACATTCATTATTCAATAGAGCCCAATAGCAAAAATCAGGTTTTGAATGAAGAATCACATTTCTTGGTAGAATCATGCAGGATTGAAATTTTTGATGGTTTTTTACTCCTCTCAACCGCCCAAACAAGTTTCTAAAAGGATGAGTTTGCAACTACTTTACTTTTGGAGAAAATTCAAAACATTCATTATTCAATAGGGACAAAAATATAAAAAACCAGCGGTTTGAATGAACACACATTTCTTGGTAGAATCGTGCAGGACTGAAATTTTTGATGTTATTCTACTCCTCTCATGAGCCCAAACAAGACTCTAAAAGGATGAGTTTGCAACTACTTTACTTTTGGAGAAAATTCAAAACATTCATTATTCAATAGATCCCAATAGCAAAAGCCAGCGTTTTGAATGAAGAATCACATTTCTTGGTAGAATCATGCAGGATTGAAATTTTTGATGGTTTTTTACTCCTCTCAACAGCCCAAACAAGTCTCTAAAAGGATGAGTTTGCAACTACTTTACTTTTGGAGAAAATTCAAAACATTCATTATTCAATAGAGCCCAATAGCAAAAATCAGGTTTTGAATGAAGAATCACATTTCTTGGTAGAATCATGGAGGATTGAAATTTTTGATGGTTTTTTACTCCTCTCAACAGCCCAAACAAGTTTCTAAAAGGATGAGTTTGCAACTACTTTACTTTTGGAGAAAATTCAAAACATTTATAATGCAATAGGGCCCAAACTATCAAAAACCAGCGGTTTGAATGAACACTCACATTTCTTGGTAGAATCGTGCAGGACTGAAATTTTTGATGTTTTTCTACTCATCTCATGATCCCAAACAAGACTCTAAAAGGATGAGTTTGCAACTACTTTACTTTTGGAGAAAATTCAAAACATTCATTATTCAATAGAGCCCAATAGCAAAAACCAGCGTTTTGAATGAAGAATCACATTTCTTGGTAGAATCATGCAGGATTGAAATTTTTGATGGTTTTTTACTCCTCTCAACAGCCCAAACAAGTTTCTAAAAGGATGAGTTTGCAACTACTTTACTTTTGGAGAAAATTCAAAACATTCATTATTCAATAGGGCCCAAAATATCAAAAACCAGCGGTTTGAATGAACACACATTTCTTTGTAGAATTGTGCAGGACTGAAATTTTTGAAGTTTTTCTACTCCTCTCATGAGCACAAACAAGTCTCTAAAAGGATGAGTTTGCAACTACTTTACTTTTGGAGAAAATTCAAAACATTCAATATTCAATAGAGCCCAATAGCAAAAATCTGCGTTTTAAATGAAGAATCACATTTCTTGGTAGAATCATGCAGGATTTAAATTTTTGATGGTTTTTTACTCCTCTCAACAGCCCAAACAAGTTTCTAAAAGGATGAGTTTGCAACTACTTTACTTTTGGAGAAAATTCAAAACATTCATTATTCAATAGGGCCCAAACTATCAAAAACCAGTGGTTTGAATGAACACTCACATTTCTTGGTAGAATCGTGCAGGACTGAAATTTTTGATGTTATTCTACTCCTCTCATGAGCCCAAACAACACTCTAAAAGGATGAGTTTGCAACTACTTTACTTTTGGAGAAAATTCAAAACATTCATTATTCAATAGATCCCAATAGCAAAAGCCAGCGTTTTGAATGAAGAATCACATTTCTTGGTAGAATCATGCAGGATTGAAATTTTTGATGGTTTTTTACTCCTCTCAACAGCCCAAACAAGTCTCTAAAAGGATGAGTTTGCAACTACTTTACTTTTGGAGAAAATTCAAAACATTCATTATTCAATAGAGCCCAATAGCAAAAATCAGGTTTTGAATGAAGAATCACATTTCTTGGTAGAATCATGCAGGATTGAAATTTTTGATGGTATTTTATTCCTCTCAACAGCCCAAACAAGTTTCTAAAAGGATGAGTTTGCAACTACTTTACTTTTGGAGAAAATTCAAAACATTCATAATGCAATAGGGCCCAAACTATCAAAAACCAGCGGTTTGAATGAACACTCACATTTCTTGGTAGAATCGTGCAGGACTGAAATTTTTGATGTTTTTCTACTCACCTCATGATCCCAAACAAGACTCTAAAAGGATGAGTTTGCAACTACTTTACTTTTGGAGAAAATTCAAAACATTCATTATTCAATAGAGCCCAATAGCAAAAACCAGCGTTTTGAATGAAGAATCACATTTCTTGGTAGAATCATGCAGGATTGAAATTTTTGATGGTTTTTTACTCCTCTCAACAGCCCAAACAAGTTTCTAAAAGGATGACTTTGCAACTACTTTACTTTTGGAGAAAATTCAAAACATTCATTATTCAACAGGGCCCAAAATATCAAAAACCAGCGGTTTGAATGAACACACATTTCTTTGTAGAATCGAGCAGGACTGGAATTTTTGATGTTTTTCTACTCCTCTCATGAGCCCAAACAAGTCTCTAAAAGGATGAGTTTGCAACTACTTTACTTTTAGAGAAAATTCAAAACATTCATTATTCAATAGAGCCCAATAGCAAAAATCAGGTTTTGAATGAAGAATCACATTTCTTGGTAGAATCATGCAGGATTGAAATTTTTGATGGTTTTTTACTCCTCTCAACAGCCCAAACAAGTTTCTAAAAGGATGAGTTTGCAACTACTTTACTTTTGGTGAAAATTCAAAACATTCATTATTCAATAGGGCCAAAAATATAAAAAACCAGCGGTTTGAATGAACACACATTTCTTTGTAGAATCGTGCAGGACTGAAATTTTTGATGTTTTTCTACTCCTCTCATGAGCCCAAACAAGTCGCTAAAAGGATGAGTTTGCAACTACTTTACTTTTGGAGAAAATTCAAAACATTCATTATTCAATAGAGCCCAATAGCAAAAATCAGCATTTTAAATGAAGAATCACATTTCTTGGTAGAATCATGCAGGATTGAAATTTTTGATGGTTTTTTACTCCTCTCAACAGCCCAAACAAGTTTCTAAAAGGATGAGTTTGCAACTACTTTACTTTTGGAGAAAATTCAAAACATTCATTATTCAATAGGGCCCAAACTATCAAAAACCAGCAGTTTGAATGAGCACTCACATTTCTTGGTAGAATCGTGCAGGACTGAAATTTTTCATGTTCTTCTACTCCTCTCATGAGACCCAACAAGACTCTAAAAGGATGAGTTTGCAACTACTTTACTTTTGGAAAAAATTCAAAACATTCATTATTCAATAGAGCCCAATAGCAAAAACCAGCGTTTTGAATGAAGAATCACATTTCTTGGTAGAATCATGCAGGATTGAAATTTTTGATGGTTTTTTACTCCTCTCAACAGCCCAAACAAGTTTCTAAAAGGATGAGTTTGCAACTACTTTACTTTTGGAGAAAATTCAAAACATTCATTATTCAATAGGGCCAAAAATATAAAAAACCAGCGGTTTGAATGAACACACATTTCTTGGTAGAATCGTGCAGGACTGAAATTTTTGATGTTTTCTACTCCTCTCATGAGCACAACAAGTCTCTAAAAGGATGAGTTTGCAACTACTTTACTTTTGGAGAAAATTCAAAACATTCATTATTCAATAGAGCCCAATAGCAAAAATCAGGTTTTGAATGAAGAATCACATTTCTTGGAAGAATCATGCAGGATTGAAATTTTTGATGGTTTTTTTACTCCTCTCAACAGCCCAAATAAGTTTCTAAAAGGATGAGTTTGCAACTACTTTACTTTGGAGAAAATTCAAAACATTCATTATTCAATAGGGCCCAAATTATCAAAAACCAGCGGTTTGAATGAACACACATTTCTTGGTAGAATTGTGCAGGACTGAAATTTTTGATGTTTTTCTACTCCTCTCATGAGCCCAAACAAGTCTCTAAAAGGATGAGTTTGCAACTACTTTACTTTTGGAGAAAATTCAAAACAGTCATTATTCAATAGAGCCCAATAGCAAAAATCTGCGTTTTAAATGAAGAATCACATTTCTTGGTAGAATCATGCAGGATTTAAATTTTTGATGGTTTTTTACTCCTCTCAACAGCCCAAACAAGTTTCTAAAAGGATGAGTTTGCAACTACTTTACTTTTGGAGAAAATTCAAAACATTCATTATTCAATAGGGCCCAAACTATCAAAAACCAGCGGTTTGAATGAACACTCACATTTCTTGGTAGAATCGTGCAGGACTGAAATATTTGATGTTATTCTACTCCTCTCATGAGCCCAAACAAGACTCTAAAAGGATGAGTTTGCAACTACTTTACTTTTGGAGAAAATTCAGAACATTCATTATTCAATAGATCCCAATAGCAAAAGCCAGCGTTTTGAATGAAGAATCACATTTCTTGGTAGAATCATGCAGGATTGAAATTTTTGATGGTTTTTTACTCCTCTCAACAGCCCAAACAAGTCTCTAAAAGGATGAGTTTGCAACTACTTTACTTTTGGAGAAAATTCAAAACATTCATTATTCAATAGAGCCCAATAGCAAAAATCAGGTTTTGAATGAAGAATCACATTTCTTGGTAGAATCATGCAGGATTGAAATTTTTGATGGTTTTTTACTCCTCTCAACAGCCCAAACAAGTTTCTAAAAGGATGAGTTTGCAACTACTTTACTTTTGGAGAAAATTCAAAACATTCATTATTCAATAGGGCCCAAAATATCAAAAACCAGCGGTTTGAATGAACACACATTTCTTTGTAGAATCGAGCAGGACTGAAATTTTTGATGTTTTTCTACTCCTCTCATGAGCCCAAACAAGTCTCTAAAAGGATGAGTTTGCAACTACTTTACTTTTAGAGAAAATTCAAAACATTCATTATTCAATAGAGCCCAATAGCAAAAATCAGGTTTTGAATGAAGAATCACATTTCTTGGTAGAATCATGCAGGATTGAAATTTTTGATGGTTTTTTACTCCTCTCAACAGCCCAAACAAGTTTCTAAAAGGATGAGTTTGCAACTACTTTACTTTTGGAGAAAATTCAAAACATTCATTATTCAATAGGGCCAAAAATATAAAAAAACAGCGGTTTAAATGAACACACATTTCTTGGTAGAATCGTGCAGGACTGAAATTTTTGATGTTTTTCTACTCCTCTCATGAGCCCAAACAAGTCTCTAAAAGGATGAGTTTGCAACTACTTTACTTTTGGAGAAAAATCAAAACATTCATTATTCAATAGAGCCCATTAGCAAAAATCAGCATTTTAAATGAAGAATCACATTTCTTGGTAGAATCATGCAGGATTGAAATTTTTGATGGTTTTTTACTCCTCTCAACAGCCCAAATAAGTTTCTAAAAGGATGAGTTTGCAACTACTTTACTTTTGGAGAAAATTCAAAACATTCATTATTCAATAGGGCCCAAACTATCAAAAACCAGCAGTTTGAATGAGCACTCACATTTCTTGGTAGAATCGTGCAGGACTGAAATTTTTCATGTTCTTCTACTCCTCTCATGAGACCCAACAAGACTCTAAAAGGATGAGTTTGCAACTACTTTACTTTTGGAGAAAATTCAAAACATTCATTATTCAATAGAGCCCAATAGCAAAAACCAGCGTTTTGAATGAAGAATCACATTTCTTGGTAGAATCATGCAGGATTGAAATTTTTGATGGTTTTTTACTCCTCTCAACAGCCCAAACAAGTTTCTAAAAGGATGAGTTTGCAACTACTTTACTTTTGGAGAAAATTCAAAACATTCATTATTCAATAGGGCCCAAACTCAAAAACCAGCGGTTTGAATGAACACTCACATTTCTTGGTAGAATCGTGCAGGACTGAAATTTTTGATGTTTTTCTACTCATCTCATGATCCCAAACAAGACTCTAAAAGGATGAGTTTGCAACTACATTACTTTTGGAGAAAATTCAAAACATTCATTATTCAATAGAGCCCAATAGCAAAAACCAGCGTTTTGAATGAAGAATCACATTTCTTGGTAGAATCATGCAGGATTGAAATTTTTGATGGTTTTTTACTCCTCTCAACAGCCCAAACAAGTTTCTAAAAGGATGAGTTTGCAATTACTTTACTTTTGGAGAAAATTCAAAACATTCATTATTCAATAGGGCCCAAACTATCAAAAACCAGCGGTTTGAATGAACACTCACATTTCTTGGTAGAATCGTGCAGGACTGAAATTTTTGATGTTCTTCTACTCCTCTCATGAGCCCAAACAAGACTCTAAAAGGATGAGTTTGCAACTACTTTACTTTTGGAGAAAATTCAAAACATTCATTATTCAATAGATCCCAATAGCAAAAGCCAGCGTTTTGAATGAAGAATCACATTTCTTGGTAGAATCATGCAGGATTGAAATTTTTGATGGTTTTTTACTCCTCTCAACAGCCCAAACAAGTTTCTAAAAGGATGAGTTTGCAACTACTGTACTTTTGGAGAAAATTCAAAACATTCATTATTCAATAGGGCCCAAACTATCAAAAACCAGCGGTTTGAATGAACACTCACATTTCTTGGTAGAATCGTGCAGGACTGTAATTTTTGATGTTTTTCTACTCCTCTCATGAGCCCAAACAAGACTCTAAAAGGATGAGTTTGCAACTACTTTACTTTTGGAGAAAATTCAAAACATTCATTATTCAATAGAGCCCAATAGCAAAAACCAGCGTTTTGAATGAAGAATCACATTTCTTGGTAGAATCATGCAGGATTGAAATTTTTGATGGTTTTTTACTCCTCTCAACAGCCCAAACAAGTTTCTAAAAGGATGAGTTTGCAACTACTTTACTTTTGGAGAAAATTCAAAACATTCATTATTCAATAGGGCCCAAACTATCAAAAACCAGCGGTTTGAATGAACACTCACATTTCTTGGTAGAATCGTGCAGGACTGAAATTTTTGATGTTTTTCTACTCCTCTCATGAGCCCAAACAAGTCTCTAAAAGGATGAGTTTGCAACTACTTTACTTTTGGAGAAAATTCAAAACATTCATTATTCAATAGAGCCCAATAGCAAAAATCAGGTTTTGAATGAAGAATCACATTTCTTGGTAGAATCATGCAGGATTGAAATTTTTGATGTTTTTTTACTCCTCTCAACAGCCCAAACAAGTTTCTAAAAGGATGAGTTTGCAACTACTTTACTTTTGGAGAAAATTCAAAACATTCATTATGCAATAGGGCCCAAACTGTCAAAAACCAGCGGTTTGAATGAACACTCACATTTCTTAGTAGAATCGTGCAGGACTGAAATTTTTGATGTTTTTCTACTCCTCTCATGAGCCCAAACAAGTCTCTAAAAGGATGAGTTTGCAACTACTTTACTTTTGGAGAAAATTCAAAACATTCATTATTCAATAGAGCCCAATAGCAAAAACCAGCGTTTTGAATGAAGAATCACATTTCTTGGTAGAATCATGCAGGATTGAAATTTTTGATGGTTTTTTACTCCTCTCAACAGCCCAAACAAGTTTCTAAAAGGATGAGTTTGCAACTACTTTACTTTTGGAGAAAATTCAAAACATTCATTATGCAATAGGGCCCAAACTGTCAAAAACCAGCGGTTTGAATGAACACTCACATTTCTTGGTAGAATCGTGCAGGACTGAAATTTTTGATGTTTTTCTACTCCTCTCATGAGCCCAAACAAGTCTCTAAAAGGATGAGTTTGCAACTACTTTACTTTTGGAGAAAATTCAAAACATTCATTATTCAATAGAGCCCAATAGCAAAAACCAGCGTTTTGAATGAAGAATCACATTTCTTGGTAGAATCATGCAGGATTGAAATTTTTGATGGTTTTTTACTCCTCTCAACAGCCCAAACAAGTTTCTAAAAGGATGAGTTTGCAACTACTTTACTTTTGGAGAAAATTCAAAACATTTATTATTCAATAGGGCCCAAACTATCAAAAACCAGCGGTTTGAATGAACACTCACATTTCTTGGTAGAATCGTGCAGGACTGAAATTTTTGATGTTTTTCTACTCATCTCATGATCCCAAACAAGACTCTAAAAGGATGAGTTTGCAACTACTTTACTTTTGGAGAAAATTCAAAACATTCATTATTCAATAGAGCCCAATAGCAAAAACCAGCGTTTTGAATGAAGAATCACATTTCTTGGTAGAATCATGCAGGATTGAAATTTTTGATGGTTTTTTACTCCTCTCAACAGCCCAAACAAGTTTCTAAAAGGATGAGTTTGCAACTACTTTACTTTTGGAGAAAATTCAAAACATTCATTATTCAATAGGGACAAAAATATAAAAAACCAGCGGTTTGAATGAACACACATTTCTTGGTAGAATCGTGCAGGACTGAAATTTTTGATGTTATTCTACTCCTCTCATGAGCCCAAACAAGACTCTAAAAGGATGAGTTTGCAACTACTTTACTTTTGGAGAAAATTCAAAACATTCATTATTCAATAGATCCCAATAGCAAAAGCCAGCGTTTTGAATGAAGATTCACATTTCTTGGTAGAATCATGCAGGATTGAAATTTTTGATGGTTTTTTACTCCTCTCAACAGCCCAAACAAGTCTCTAAAAGGATGAGTTTGCAACTACTTTACTTTTGGAGAAAATTCAAAACATTCATTATTCAATAGAGCCCAATAGCAAAAATCAGGTTTTGAATGAAGAATCACATTTCTTGGTAGAATCATGGAGGATTGAAATTTTTGATGGTTTTTTACTCCTCTCAACAGCCCAAACAAGTTTCTAAAAGGATGAGTTTGCAACTACTTTACTTTTGGAGAAAATTCAAAACATTTATAATGCAATAGGGTCCAAACTATCAAAAACCAGCGGTTTGAATGAACACTCACATTTCTTGGTAGAATCGTGCAGGACTGAAATTTTTGATGTTTTTCTACTCATCTCATGATCCCAAACAAGACTCTAAAAGGATGAGTTTGCAACTACTTTACTTTTGGAGAAAATTCAAAACATTCATTATTCAATAGAGCCCAATAGCAAAAACCAGCGTTTTGAATGAAGAATCACATTTCTTGGTAGAATCATGCAGGATTGAAATTTTTGATGGTTTTTTACTCCTCTCAACAGCCCAAACAAGTTTCTAAAAGGATGAGTTTGCAACTACTTTACTTTTGGAGAAAATTCAAAACATTCATTATTCAATAGGGCCCAAACTCAAAAACCAGCGGTTTGAATGAACACTCACATTTCTTGGTAGAATCGTGCAGGACTGAAATTTTTGATGTTTTTCTACTCATCTCATGAGCCCAAACAAGACTCTAAAAGGATGAGTTTGCAACTACTTTACTTTTGGAGAAAATTCAAAACATTCATTATTCAATAGATCCCAATAGCAAAAGCCAGCGTTTTGAATGAAGAATCACATTTCTTGGTAGAATCATGCAGGATTGAAATTTTTGATGGTTTTTTACTCCTCTCAACAGCCCAAACAAGTTTCTAAAAGGATGAGTTTGCAACTACTGTACTTTTGGAGAAAATTCAAAACATTCATTATTCAATAGGGCCCAAACTATCAAAAACCAGCGGTTTGAATGAACACTCACATTTCTTGGTAGAATCGTGCAGGACTGTAATTTTTGATGTTTTTCTACTCCTCTCATGAGCCCAAACAAGACTCTAAAAGGATGAGTTTGCAACTACTTTACTTTTGGAGAAAATTCAAAACATTCATTATTCAATAGAGCCCAATAGCAAAAACCAGCGTTTTGAATGAAGAATCACATTTCTTGGTAGAATCATGCAGGATTGAAATTTTTGATGGTTTTTTACTCCTCTCAACAGCCCAAACAAGTTTCTGAAAGGATGAGTTTGCAACTACTTTACTTTTGGAGAAAATTCAAAACATTCATTATGCAATAGGGCCCAAACTGTCAAAAACCAGCGGTTTGAATGAACACTCACATTTCTTGGTAGAATCGTGCAGGACTGAAATTTTTGATGTTTTTCTACTCCTCTCATGAGCCCAAACAAGTCTCTAAAAGGATGAGTTTGCAACTACTTTACTTTTGGAGAAAATTCAAAACATTCATTATTCAATAGAGCCCAATAGCAAAAACCAGCGTTTTGAATGAAGAATCACATTTCTTGGTAGAATCATGCAGGATTGAAATTTTTGATGGTTTTTTACTCCTCTCAACAGCCCAAACAAGTTTCTAAAAGGATGAGTTTGCAACTACTTTACTTTTGGAGAAAATTCAAAACATTTATTATTCAATAGGGCCCAAACTATCAAAAACCAGCGGTTTGAATGAACACTCACATTTCTTGGTAGAATCGTGCAGGACTGAAATTTTTGATGTTTTTCTACTCATCTCATGATCCCAAACAAGACTCTAAAAGGATGAGTTTGCAACTACTTTACTTTTGGAGAAAATTCAAAACATTCATTATTCAATAGAGCCCAATAGCAAAAACCAGCGTTTTGAATGAAGAATCACATTTCTTGGTAGAATCATGCAGGATTGAAATTTTTGATGGTTTTTTACTCCTCTCAACAGCCCAAACAAGTTTCTAAAAGGATGAGTTTGCAACTACTTTACTTTTGGAGAAAATTCAAAACATTCATTATTCAATAGGGCCCAAAATATCAAAAACCAGCGGTTTGAATGAACACACATTTCTTTGTAGAATCGAGCAGGACTGAAATTTTTGATGTTTTTCTACTCCTCTCATGAGCCCAAACAAGTCTCTAAAAGGATGAGTTTGCAACTACTTTACTTTTAGAGAAAATTCAAAACATTCATTATTCAATAGAGCCCAATAGCAAAAATCAGGTTTTGAATGAAGAATCACATTTCTTGGTAGAATCATGCAGGATTGAAATTTTTGATGGTTTTTTACTCCTCTCAACAGCCCAAACAAGTTTCTAAAAGGATGAGTTTGCAACTACTTTACTTTTGGAGAAAATTCAAAACATTCATTATTCAATAGGGACAAAAATATAAAAAACCAGCGGTTTGAATGAACACACATTTCTTGGTAGAATCGTGCAGGACTGAAATTTTTGATGTTTTTCTACTCCTCTCATGAGCCCAAACAAGACTCTAAAAGGATGAGTTTGCAACTACTTTACTTTTGGAGAAAATTCAAAACATTCATTATTCAATAGATCCCAATAGCAAAAGCCAGCGTTTTGAATGAAGAATCACATTTCTTGGTAGAATCATGCAGGATTGAAATTTTTGATGGTTTTTTACTCCTCTCAACAGCCCAAACAAGTCTCTAAAAGGATGAGTTTGCAACTACTTTACTTTTGGAGAAAATTCAAAACATTCATTATTCAATAGAGCCCAATAGCAAAAATCAGGTTTTGAATGAAGAATCACATTTCTTGGTAGAATCATGGAGGATTGAAATTTTTGATGGTTTTTTACTCCTCTCAACAGCCCAAACAAGTTTCTAAAAGGATGAGTTTGCAACTACTTTACTTTTGGAGAAAATTCAAAACATTTATAATGCAATAGGGCCCAAACTATCAAAAACCAGCGGTTTGAATGAACACTCACATTTCTTGGTAGAATCGTGCAGGACTGAAATTTTTGATGTTTTTCTACTCATCTCATGATCCCAAACAAGACTCTAAAAGGATGAGTTTGCAACTACTTTACTTTTGGAGAAAATTCAAAACATTCATTATTCAATAGAGCCCAATAGCAAAAACCAGCGTTTTGAATGAAGAATCACATTTCTTGGTAGAATCATGCAGGATTGAAATTTTTGATGGTTTTTTACTCCTCTCAACAGCCCAAACAAGTTTCTAAAAGGATGAGTTTGCAACTACTTTACTTTTGGAGAAAATTCAAAACATTCATTATTCAATAGGGCCCAAAATATCAAAAACCAGCGGTTTGAATGAACACACATTTCTTTGTAGAATCGAGCAGGACTGAAATTTTTGATGTTTTTCTACTCCTCTCATGAGCCCAAACAAGTCTCTAAAAGGATAAGTTTGCAACTACTTTACTTTTAGAGAAAATTCAAAACATTCATTATTCAATAGAGCCGATAGCAAAAATCAGGTTTTGAATGAAGAATCACTTTTCTTGGTAGAATCGTGCAGGACTGAAATTTTTGATGTTCTTCTACTCCTCTCATGAGCCCCAACAAGACTCTAAAAGGATGAGTTTGCAACTACTTTACTTTTGGAGAAAATTTAAAACATTCATTATTCAATAGAGCCCAATAGCAAAAACCAGCGTTTTGAATGAAGAATCACATTTATTGGTAGAATCATGCAGGATTGAAATTTTTGATGGTTTTTTACTCCTCTCAACAGCCCAAACAAGTTTCTAAAAGGATGAGTTTGCAACTACTTTACTTTTGGAGAAAATTCAAAACATTCATTATTCAATAGGGCCCAAAATATCAAAAACCAGCGGTTTGAATGAACACACATTTCTTTGTAGAATCGTGCAGGACTGAAATTTTTGAAGTTTTTCTACTCCTCTCATGAGCACAAACAAGTCTCTAAAAGGATGAGTTTGCAACTACTTTACTTTTGGAGAAAATTCAAAACATTCATTATTCAATAGAGCCCAATAGCAAAAATCTGCGTTTTAAATGAAGAATCACATTTCTTGGTAGAATCATGCAGGATTTAAATTTTTGATGGTTTTTTACTCCTCTCAACAGCCCAAACAAGTTTCTAAAAGGATGAGTTTGCAACTACTTTACTTTTGGAGAAAATTCAAAACATTCATTATTCAATAGGGCCCAAACTATCAAAAACCAGTGGTTTGTATGAACACTCACATTTCTTGGTAGAATCGTGCAGGACTGAAATTTTTGATGTTATTCTACTCCTCTCATGAGCCCAAACAACACTCTAAAAGGATGAGTTTGCAACTACTTTACTTTTGGAGAAAATTCAAAACATTCATTATTCAATAGATCCCAATAGCAAAAGCCAGCGTTTTGAATGAAGAATCACATTTCTTGGTAGAATCATGCAGGATTGAAATTTTTGATGGTTTTTTACTCCTCTCAACAGCCCAAACAAGTCTCTAAAAGGATGAGTTTGCAACTACTTTACTTTTGGAGAAAATTCAAAACATTCATTATTCAATAGAGCCCAATAGCAAAAATCAGGTTTTGAATGAAGAATCACATTTCTTGGTAGAATCATGCAGGATTGAAATTTTTGATGGTATTTTACTCCTCTCAACAGCCCAAACAAGTTTCTAAAAGGATGAGTTTGCAACTACTTTACTTTTGGAGAAAATTCAAAACATTCATAATGCAATAGGGCCCAAACTATCAAAAACCAGCGGTTTGAATGAACACTCACATTTCTTGGTAGAATCGTGCAGGACTGAAATTTTTGATGTTTTTCTACTCATCTCATGATCCCAAACAAGACTCTAAAAGGATGAGTTTGCAACTACTTTACTTTTGGAGAAAATTCAAAACATTCATTATTCAATAGAGCCCAATAGCAAAAACCAGCGTTTTGAATGAAGAATCACATTTCTTGGTAGAATCATGCAGGATTGAAATTTTTGATGGTTTTTTACTCCTCTCAACAGCCCAAACAAGTTTCTAAAAGGATGAGTTTGCAACTACTTTACTTTTGGAGAAAATTCAAAACATTCATTATTCAACAGGGCCCAAAATATCAAAAACCAGCGGTTTGAATGAACACACATTTCTTTGTAGAATCGAGCAGGACTGAAATTTTTGATGTTTTTCTACTCCTCTCATGAGCCCAAACAAGTCTCTAAAAGGATGAGTTTGCAACTACTTTACTTTTAGAGAAAATTCAAAACATTCATTATTCAATAGAGCCCAATAGCAAAAATCAGGTTTTGAATGAAGAATCACATTTCTTGGTAGAATCATGCAGGATTGAAATTTTTGATGGTTTTTTACTCCTCTCAACAGCCCAAACAAGTTTCTAAAAGGATGAGTTTGCAACTACTTTACTTTTGGAGAAAATTCAAAACATTCATTATTCAATAGGGCCAAAAATATAAAAAACCAGCGGTTTGAATGAACACACATTTCTTTGTAGAATCGTGCAGGACTGAAATTTTTGATGTTTTTCTACTCCTCTCATGAGCCCAAACAAGTCTCTAAAAGGATGAGTTTGCAACTACTTTACTTTTGGAGAAAATTCAAAACATTCATTATTCAATAGAGCCCAATAGCAAAAATCAGCATTTTAAATGAAGAGTCACATTTCTTGGTAGAATCATGCAGGATTGAAATTTTTGATGGTTTTTTACTCCTCTCAACAGCCCAAACAAGTTTCTAAAAGGATGAGTTTGCAACTACTTTACTTTTGGAGAAAATTCAAAACATTCATTATTCAATAGGGCCCAAACTATCAAAAAACAGCAGTTTGAATGAGCACTCACATTTCTTGGTAGAATCGTGCAGGACTGAAATTTTTCATGTTGTTCTACTCCTCTCATGAGACCCAACAAGACTCTAAAAGGATGAGTTTGCAACTACTTTACTTTTGGAAAAAATTCAAAACATTCATTATTCAATAGAGCCCAATAGCAAAAACCAGCGTTTTGAATGAAGAATCACATTTCTTGGTAGAATCATGCAGGATTGAAATTTTTGATGGTTTTTTACTCCTCTCAACAGCCCAAACAAGTTTCTAAAAGGATGAGTTTGCAACTACTTTACTTTTGGAGAAAATTCAAAACATTCATTATTCAATAGGGCCAAAAATATAAAAAACCAGCGGTTTGAATGAACACACATTTCTTGGTAGAATCGTGCAGGACTGAAATTTTTGATGTTTTCTACTCCTCTCATGAGCACAAACAAGTCTCTAAAAGGATGAGTTTGCAACTACTTTACTTTTGGAGAAAATTCAAAACATTCATTATTCAATAGAGCCCAATAGCAAAAATCAGGTTTTGAATGAAGAATCAGATTTCTTGGTAGAATCATGCAGGATTGAAATTTTTGATGGTTTTTTTACTCCTCTCAACAGCCCAAACAAGTTTCTAAAAGGATGAGTTTGCAACTACTTTACTTTTGGAGAAAATTCAAAACATTCATAATGCAATAGGGCCCAAACTATCAAAAGCCAGCGGTTTGAATGAACACTCACATTTCTTGGTAGAATCGTGCAGGACTGAAATTTTTGATGTTTTTCTACTCATCTCATGATCCCAAACAAGACTCTAAAAGGATGAGTTTGCAACTACTTTACTTTTGGAGAAAATTCAAAACATTCATTATTCAATAGAGCCCAATAGCAAAAACCAGCGTTTTGAATGAAGAATCACATTTCTTGGTAGAATCATGCAGGATTGAAATTTTTGATGGTTTTTTACTCCTCTCAACAGCCCAAACAAGTTTCTAAAAGGATGAGTTTGCAACTACTTTACTTTTGGAGAAAATTCAAAACATTCATTATTCAACAGGGCCCAAAATATCAAAAACCAGCGGTTTGAATGAACACACATTTCTTTGTAGAATCGAGCAGGACTGAAATTTTTGATGTTTTTCTACTCCTCTCATGAGCCCAAACAAGTCTCTAAAAGGATGAGTTTGCAACTACTTTACTTTTAGAGAAAATTCAAAACATTCATTATTCAATAGAGCCCAATAGCAAAAATCAGGTTTTGAATGAAGAATCACATTTCTTGGTAGAATCATGCAGGATTGAAATTTTTGATGGTTTTTTACTCCTCTCAACAGCCCAAACAAGTTTCTAAAAGGATGAGTTTGCAACTACTTTACTTTTGGAGAAAATTCAAAACATTCATTATTCAATAGGGCCAAAAATATAAAAAACCAGCGGTTTGAATGAACACACATTTCTTTGTAGAATCGTGCAGGACTGAAATTTTTGATGTTTTTCTACTCCTCTCATGAGCCCAAACAAGTCTCTAAAAGGATGAGTTTGCAACTACTTTACTTTTGGAGAAAATTCAAAACATTCATTATTCAATAGAGCCCAATAGCAAAAATCAGCATTTTAAATGAAGAATCACATTTCTTGGTAGAATCATGCAGGATTGAAATTTTTGATGGTTTTTTACTCCTCTCAACAGCCCAAACAAGTTTCTAAAAGGATGAGTTTGCAACTACTTTACTTTTGGAGAAAATTCAAAACATTCATTATTCAATAGGGCCCAAACTATCAAAAAACAGCAGTTTGAATGAGCACTCACATTTCTTGGTAGAAACGTGCAGGACTGAAATTTTTCATGTTGTTCTACTCCTCTCATGAGACCCAACAAGACTCTAAAAGGATGAGTTTGCAACTACTTTACTTTTGGAAAAAATTCAAAACATTCATTATTCAATAGAGCCCAATAGCAAAAACCAGCGTTTTGAATGAAGAATCACATTTCTTGGTAGAATCATGCAGGATTGAAATTTTTGATGGTTTTTTACTCCTCTCAACAGCCCAAACAAGTTTCTAAAAGGATGAGTTTGCAACTACTTTACTTTTGGAGAAAATTCAAAACATTCATTATTCAATAGGGCCAAAAATATAAAAAACCAGCGGTTTGAATGAACACACATTTCTTGGTAGAATCGTGCAGGACTGAAATTTTTGATGTTTTCTACTCCTCTCATGAGCACAAACAAGTCTCTAAAAGGATGAGTTTGCAACTACTTTACTTTTGGAGAAAATTCAAAACATTCATTATTCAATAGAGCCCAATAGCAAAAATCAGGTTTTGAATGAAGAATCAGATTTCTTGGTAGAATCATGCAGGATTGAAATTTTTGATGGTTTTTTTACTCCTCTCAACAGCCCAAACAAGTTTCTAAAAGGATGAGTTTGCAACTACTTTACTTTGGAGAAAATTCAAAACATTCATTATTCAATAGGGCCCAAATTATCAAAAACCAGCGGTTTGAATGAACACACATTTCTTGGTAGAATCGTGCAGGACTGAAATTTTTGATGTTTTTCTACTCCTCTCATGAGCCCAAACAAGTCTCTAAAAGGATGAGTTTGCAACTACTTTACTTTTGGAGAAAATTCAAAACAGTCATTATTCAATAGAGCCCAATAGCAAAAATCTGCGTTTTAAATGAAGAATCACATTTCTTGGTAGAATCATGCAGGATTTAAATTTTTGATGGTTTTTTACTCCTCTCAACAGCCCAAACAAGTTTCTAAAAGGATGAGTTTGCAACTACTTTACTTTTGGAGAAAATTCAAAACATTCATTATTCAATAGGGCCCAAACTATCAAAAACCAGCGGTTTGAATGAACACTCACATTTCTTGGTAGAATCGTGCAGGACTGAAATATTTGATGTTATTCTACTCCTCTCATGAGCCCAAACAAGACTCTAAAAGGATGAGTTTGCAACTACTTTACTTTTGGAGAAAATTCAGAACATTCATTATTCAATAGATCCCAATAGCAAAAGCCAGCGTTTTGAATGAAGAATCACATTTCTTGGTAGAATCATGCAGGATTGAAATTTTTGATGGTTTTTTACTCCTCTCAACAGCCCAAACAAGTCTCTAAAAGGATGAGTTTGCAACTACTTTACTTTTGGAGAAAATTCAAAACATTCATTATTCAATAGAGCCCAATAGCAAAAATCAGGTTTTGAATGAAGAATCACATTTCTTGGTAGAATCATGCAGGATTGAAATTTTTGATGGTTTTTTACTCCTCTCAACAGCCCAAACAAGTTTCTAAAAGGATGAGTTTGCAACTACTTTACTTTTGGAGAAAATTCAAAACATTCATTATTCAATAGGGCCCAAAATATCAAAAACCAGCGGTTTGAATGAACACACATTTCTTTGTAGAATCGAGCAGGACTGAAATTTTTGATGTTTTTCTACTCCTCTCATGAGCCCAAACAAGTCTCTAAAAGGATGAGTTTGCAACTACTTTACTTTTAGAGAAAATTCAAAACATTCATTATTCAATAGAGCCCAATAGCAAAAATCAGGTTTTGAATGAAGAATCACATTTCTTGGTAGAATCATGCAGGATTGAAATTTTTGATGGTTTTTTACTCCTCTCAACAGCCCAAACAAGTTTCTAAAAGGATGAGTTTGCAACTACTTTACTTTTGGAGAAAATTCAAAACATTCATTATTCAATAGGGCCAAAAATATAAAAAACCAGCGGTTTAAATGAACACACATTTCTTGGTAGAATCGTGCAGGACTGAAAATTTTTGATGTTTTTCTACTCCTCTCATGAGCCCAAACAAGTCTCTAAAAGGATGAGTTTGCAACTACTTTACTTTTGGAGAAAATTCAAAACATTCATTATTCAATAGAGCCCATTAGCAAAAATCAGCATTTTAAATGAAGAATCACATTTCTTGGTAGAATCATGCAGGATTGAAATTTTTGATGGTTTTTTACTCCTCTCAACAGCCCAAACAAGTTTCTAAAAGGATGAGTTTGCAACTACTTTACTTTTGGAGAAAATTCAAAACATTCATTATTCAATAGGGCCCAAACTATCAAAAACCAGCAGTTTGAATGAGCACTCACATTTCTTGGTAGAATCGTGCAGGACTGAAATTTTTCATGTTCTTCTACTCCTCTCATGAGACCCAACAAGACTCTAAAAGGATGAGTTTGCAACTACTTTACTTTTGGAGAAAATTCAAAACATTCATTATTCAATAGAGCCCAATAGCAAAAACCAGCGTTTTGAATGAAGAATCACATTTCTTGGTAGAATCATGCAGGATTGAAATTTTTGATGGTTTTTTACTCCTCTCAACAGCCCAAACAAGTTTCTAAAAGGATGAGTTTGCAACTACTTTACTTTTGGAGAAAATTCAAAACATTCATTATTCAATAGGGCCCAAGCTCAAAAACCAGCGGTTTGAATGAACACTCACATTTCTTGGTAGAATCGTGCAGGACTGAAATTTTTGATGTTTTTCTACTCATCTCATGATCCCAAACAAGACTCTAAAAGGATGAGTTTGCAACTACATTACTTTTGGAGAAAATTCAAAACATTCATTATTCAATAGAGCCCAATAGCAAAAACCAGCGTTTTGAATGAAGAATCACATTTCTTGGTAGAATCATGCAGGATTGAAATTTTTGATGGTTTTTTACTCCTCTCAACAGCCCAAACAAGTTTCTAAAAGGATGAGTTTGCAATTACTTTACTTTTGGAGAAAATTCAAAACATTCATTATGCAATAGGGCCCAAACTATCAAAAACCAGCGGTTTGAATGAACACTCACATTTCTTGGTAGAATCGTGCAGGACTGAAATTTTTGATGTTCTTCTACTCCTCTCATGAGCCCAAACAAGACTCTAAAAGGATGAGTTTGCAACTACTTTACTTTTGGAGAAAATTCAAAACATTCATTATTCAATAGAGCCCAATAGCAAAAACCAGCGTTTTGAATGAAGAATCACATTTCTTGGTAGAATCATGCAGGATTGAAATTTTTGATGGTTTTTTACTCCTCTCAACAGCCCAAACAAGTTTCTAAAAGGATGAGTTTGCAACTACTGTACTTTTGGAGAAAATTCAAAACATTCATAATGCAATAGGGCCCAAACTATCAAAAACCAGCGGTTTGAATGAACACTCACATTTCTTGGTAGAATCGTGCAGGACTGAAATTTTTGATGTTTTTATACTCCTCTCATGAGCCCAAACAAGTCTCTAAAACGATGAGTTTGCAACTATACTTTTGGAGAAAATTCAAAACATTCATTATTCAATAGAGCCCAATAGCAAAAACCAGCGTTTTGAATGAAGAATCACATTTCTTGGTAGAATCATGCAGGATTGAAATTTTTGATGGTATTTTACTCCTATCAACAGCCCAAACAAGTTTCTAAAAGGATGAGTTTGCAACTACTTTACTTTTGGAGAAAATTCAAAACATTCATTATTCAATAGGGCCCAAACTATCAAAAACCAGCGGTTTGAATGAACACTCACATTTCTTGGTAGAATCGTGCAGGACTGAAATTTTTGATGTTTTTCTACTCCTCTCATGAGCCCAAACAAGTCTCTAAAAGGATGAGTTTGCAACTACTTTACTTTTGGAGAAAATTCAAAACATTCATTATTCAATAGAGCCCAATAGCAAAAACCAGCGTTTTGAATGAAGAATCACATTTCTTGGTAGAATCATGCAGGATTGAAATTTTTGATGGTTTTTTACTCCTCTCAACAGCCCAAACAAGTTTCTAAAAGGATGAGTTTGCAATTACTTTACTTTTGGAGAAAATTCAAAACATTCATTATTCAATAGGGCCCAAACTATCAAAAACCAGCGGTTTGAATGAACACTCACATTTCTTGGTAGAATCGTGCAGGACTGAAATTTTTGATGTTCTTCTACTCCTCTCATGAGCCCAAACAAGACTCTAAAAGGATGAGTTTGCAACTACTTTACTTTTGGAGAAAATTCAAAACATTCATTATTCAATAGATCCCAATAGCAAAAGCCAGCGTTTTGAATGAAGAATCACATTTCTTGGTAGAATCATGCAGGATTGAAATTTTTGATGTTTTTTTACTCCTCTCAACAGCCCAAACAAGTTTCTAAAAGGATGAGTTTGCAACTACTGTACTTTTGGAGAAAATTCAAAACATTCATTATTCAATAGGGCCCAAACTATCAAAAACCAGCGGTTTGAATGAACACTCACATTTCTTGGTAGAATCGTGCAGGACTGTAATTTTTGATGTTTCTCTACTCCTCTCATGAGCCCAAACAAGACTCTAAAAGGATGAGTTTGCAACTACTTTACTTTTGGAGAAAATTCAAAACATTCATTATTCAATAGAGCCCAATAGCAAAAACCAGTGTTTTGAATGAAGAATCACATTTCTTGGTAGAATCATGCAGGATTGAAATTTTTGATGGTTTTTTACTCCTCTCAACAGCCCAAACAAGTCTCTAAAAGGATGAGTTTGCAACTACTTTACTTTTGGAGAAAATTCAAAACATTCATTATTCAATAGAGCCCAATAGCAAAAATCAGGTTTTGAATGAAGAATCACATTTCTTGGTAGAATCATGCAGGATTGAAATTTTTGATGGTATTTTACTCCTCTCAACAGCCCAAACAAGTTTCTAAAAGGATGAGTTTGCAACTACTTTACTTTTGGAGAAAATTCAAAACATTCATAATGCAATAGGGCCCAAACTATCAAAAACCAGCGGTTTGAATGAACACTCACATTTCTTGGTAGAATCGTGCAGGACTGAAATTTTTGATGTTTTTCTACTCATCTCATGATCCCAAACAAGACTCTAAAAGGATGAGTTTGCAACTACTTTACTTTTGGAGAAAATTCAAAACATTCATTATTCAATAGAGCCCAATAGCAAAAACCAGCGTTTTGAATGAAGAATCACATTTCTTGGTAGAATCATGCAGGATTGAAATTTTTGATGGTTTTTTACTCCTCTCAACAGCCCAAACAAGTTTCTAAAAGGATGAGTTTGCAACTACTTTACTTTTGGAGAAAATTCAAAACATTCATTATTCAACAGGGCCCAAAATATCAAAAACCAGCGGTTTGAATGAACACACATTTCTTTGTAGAATCGAGCAGGACTGAAATTTTTGATGTTTTTCTACTCCTCTCATGAGCCCAAACAAGTCTCTAAAAGGATGAGTTTGCAACTACTTTACTTTTAGAGAAAATTCAAAACATTCATTATTCAATAGAGCCCAATAGCAAAAATCAGGTTTTGAATGAAGAATCACATTTCTTGGTAGAATCATGCAGGATTGAAATTTTTGATGGTTCTTTACTCCTCTCAACAGCCCAAACAAGTTTCTAAAAGGATGAGTTTGCAACTACTTTACTTTTGGAGAAAATTCAAAACATTCATTATTCAATAGGGCCAAAAATATAAAAAACCAGCGGTTTGAATGAACACACATTTCTTTGTAGAATCGTGCAGGACTGAAATTTTTGATGTTTTTCTACTCCTCTCATGAGCCCAAACAAGTCTCTAAAAGGATGAGTTTGCAACTACTTTACTTTTGGAGAAAATTCAAAACATTCATTATTCAATAGAGCCCAATAGCAAAAATCAGCATTTTAAATGAAGAATCACATTTCTTGGTAGAATCATGCAGGATTGAAATTTTTGATGGTTTTTTACTCCTCTCAACAGCCCAAACAAGTTTCTAAAAGGATGAGTTTGCAACTACTTTACTTTTGGAGAAAATTCAAAACATTCATTATTCAATAGGGCCCAAACTATCAAAAAACAGCAGTTTGAATGAGCACTCACATTTCTTGGTAGAATCGTGCAGGACTGAAATTTTTCATGTTGTTCTACTCCTCTCATGAGACCCAACAAGACTCTAAAAGGATGAGTTTGCAACTACTTTACTTTTGGAAAAAATTCAAAACATTCATTATTCAATAGAGCCCAATAGCAAAAACCAGCGTTTTGAATGAAGAATCACATTTCTTGGTAGAATCATGCAGGATTGAAATTTTTGATGGTTTTTTACTCCTCTCAACAGCCCAAACAAGTTTCTAAAAGGATGAGTTTGCAACTACTTTACTTTTGGAGAAAATTCAAAACATTCATTATTCAATAGGGCCAAAAATATAAAAAACCAGCGGTTTGAATGAACACACATTTCTTGGTAGAATCGTGCAGGACTGAAATTTTTGATGTTTTCTACTCCTCTCATGAGCACAAACAAGTCTCTAAAAGGATGAGTTTGCAACTACTTTACTTTTGGAGAAAATTCAAAACATTCATTATTCAATAGAGCCCAATAGCAAAAATCAGGTTTTGAATGAAGAATCAGATTTCTTGGTAGAATCATGCAGGATTGAAATTTTTGATGGTTTTTTTACTCCTCTCAACAGCCCAAACAAGTTTCTAAAAGGATGAGTTTGCAACTACTTTACTTTTGGAGAAAATTCAAAACATTCATAATGCAATAGGGCCCAAACTATCAAAAGCCAGCGGTTTGAATGAACACTCACATTTCTTGGTAGAATCGTGCAGGACTGAAATTTTTGATGTTTTTCTACTCATCTCATGATCCCAAACAAGACTCTAAAAGGATGAGTTTGCAACTACTTTACTTTTGGAGAAAATTCAAAACATTCATTATTCAATAGAGCCCAATAGCAAAAACCAGCGTTTTGAATGAAGAATCACATTTCTTGGTAGAATCATGCAGGATTGAAATTTTTGATGGTTTTTTACTCCTCTCAACAGCCCAAACAAGTTTCTAAAAGGATGAGTTTGCAACTACTTTACTTTTGGAGAAAATTCAAAACATTCATTATTCAACAGGGCCCAAAATATCAAAAACCAGCGGTTTGAATGAACACACATTTCTTTGTAGAATCGAGCAGGACTGAAATTTTTGATGTTTTTCTACTCCTCTCATGAGCCCAAACAAGTCTCTAAAAGGATGAGTTTGCAACTACTTTACTTTTAGAGAAAATTCAAAACATTCATTATTCAATAGAGCCCAATAGCAAAAATCAGGTTTTGAATGAAGAATCACATTTCTTGGTAGAATCATGCAGGATTGAAATTTTTGATGGTTTTTTACTCCTCTCAACAGCCCAAACAAGTTTCTAAAAGGATGAGTTTGCAACTACTTTACTTTTGGAGAAAATTCAAAACATTCATTATTCAATAGGGCCAAAAATATAAAAAACCAGCGGTTTGAATGAACACACATTTCTTTGTAGAATCGTGCAGGACTGAAATTTTTGATGTTTTTCTACTCCTCTCATGAGCCCAAACAAGTCTCTAAAAGGATGAGTTTGCAACTACTTTACTTTTGGAGAAAATTCAAAACATTCATTATTCAATAGAGCCCAATAGCAAAAATCAGCATTTCAAATGAAGAATCACATTTCTTGGTAGAATCATGCAGGATTGAAATTTTTGATGGTTTTTTACTCCTCTCAACAGCCCAAACAAGTTTCTAAAAGGATGAGTTTGCAACTACTTTACTTTTGGAGAAAATTCAAAACATTCATTATTCAATAGGGCCCAAACTATCAAAAAACAGCAGTTTGAATGAGCACTCACATTTCTTGGTAGAAACGTGCAGGACTGAAATTTTTCATGTTGTTCTACTCCTCTCATGAGACCCAACAAGACTCTAAAAGGATGAGTTTGCAACTACTTTACTTTTGGAAAAAATTCAAAACATTCATTATTCAATAGAGCCCAATAGCAAAAACCAGCGTTTTGAATGAAGAATCACATTTCTTGGTAGAATCATGCAGGATTGAAATTTTTGATGGTTTTTTACTCCTCTCAACAGCCCAAACAAGTTTCTAAAAGGATGAGTTTGCAACTACTTTACTTTTGGAGAAAATTCAAAACATTCATTATTCAATAGGGCCAAAAATATAAAAAACCAGCGGTTTGAATGAACACACATTTCTTGGTAGAATCGTGCAGGACTGAAATTTTTGATGTTTTCTACTCCTCTCATGAGCACAAACAAGTCTCTAAAAGGATGAGTTTGCAACTACTTTACTTTTGGAGAAAATTCAAAACATTCATTATTCAATAGAGCCCAATAGCAAAAATCAGGTTTTGAATGAAGAATCAGATTTCTTGGTAGAATCATGCAGGATTGAAATTTTTGATGGTTTTTTTACTCCTCTCAACAGCCCAAACAAGTTTCTAAAAGGATGAGTTTGCAACTACTTTACTTTGGAGAAAATTCAAAACATTCATTATTCAATAGGGCCCAAATTATCAAAAACCAGCGGTTTGAATGAACACACATTTCTTGGTAGAATCGTGCAGGACTGAAATTTTTGATGTTTTTCTACTCCTCTCATGAGCCCAAACAAGTCTCTAAAAGGATGAGTTTGCAACTACTTTACTTTTGGAGAAAATTCAAAACAGTCATTATTCAATAGAGCCCAATAGCAAAAATCTGCGTTTTAAATGAAGAATCACATTTCTTGGTAGAATCATGCAGGATTTAAATTTTTGATGGTTTTTTACTCCTCTCAACAGCCCAAACAAGTTTCTAAAAGGATGAGTTTGCAACTACTTTACTTTTGGAGAAAATTCAAAACATTCATTATTCAATAGGGCCCAAACTATCAAAAACCAGCGGTTTGAATGAACACTCACATTTCTTGGTAGAATCGTGCAGGACTGAAATATTTGATGTTATTCTACTCCTCTCATGAGCCCAAACAAGACTCTAAAAGGATGAGTTTGCAACTACTTTACTTTTGGAGAAAATTCAGAACATTCATTATTCAATAGATCCCAATAGCAAAAGCCAGCGTTTTGAATGAAGAATCACATTTCTTGGTAGAATCATGCAGGATTGAAATTTTTGATGGTTTTTTACTCCTCTCAACAGCCCAAACAAGTCTCTAAAAGGATGAGTTTGCAACTACTTTACTTTTGGAGAAAATTCAAAACATTCATTATTCAATAGAGCCCAATAGCAAAAATCAGGTTTTGAATGAAGAATCACATTTCTTGGTAGAATCATGCAGGATTGAAATTTTTGATGGTTTTTTACTCCTCTCAACAGCCCAAACAAGTTTCTAAAAGGATGAGTTTGCAACTACTTTACTTTTGGAGAAAATTCAAAACATTCATTATTCAATAGGGCCCAAAATATCAAAAACCAGCGGTTTGAATGAACACACATTTCTTTGTAGAATCGAGCAGGACTGAAATTTTTGATGTTTTTCTACTCCTCTCATGAGCCCAAACAAGTCTCTAAAAGGATGAGTTTGCAACTACTTTACTTTTAGAGAAAATTCAAAACATTCATTATTCAATAGAGCCCAATAGCAAAAATCAGGTTTTGAATGAAGAATCACATTTCTTGGTAGAATCATGCAGGATTGAAATTTTTGATGGTTTTTTACTCCTCTCAACAGCCCAAACAAGTTTCTAAAAGGATGAGTTTGCAACTACTTTACTTTTGGAGAAAATTCAAAACATTCATTATTCAATAGGGCCAAAAATATAAAAAACCAGCGGTTTAAATGAACACACATTTCTTGGTAGAATCGTGCAGGACTGAAAATTTTTGATGTTTTTCTACTCCTCTCATGAGCCCAAACAAGTCTCTAAAAGGATGAGTTTGCAACTACTTTACTTTTGGAGAAAATTCAAAACATTCATTATTCAATAGAGCCCATTAGCAAAAATCAGCATTTTAAATGAAGAATCACATTTCTTGGTAGAATCATGCAGGATTGAAATTTTTGATGGTTTTTTACTCCTCTCAACAGCCCAAACAAGTTTCTAAAAGGATGAGTTTGCAACTACTTTACTTTTGGAGAAAATTCAAAACATTCATTATTCAATAGGGCCCAAACTATCAAAAACCAGCAGTTTGAATGAGCACTCACATTTCTTGGTAGAATCGTGCAGGACTGAAATTTTTCATGTTCTTCTACTCCTCTCATGAGACCCAACAAGACTCTAAAAGGATGAGTTTGCAACTACTTTACTTTTGGAGAAAATTCAAAACATTCATTATTCAATAGAGCCCAATAGCAAAAACCAGCGTTTTGAATGAAGAATCACATTTCTTGGTAGAATCATGCAGGATTGAAATTTTTGATGGTTTTTTACTCCTCTCAACAGCCCAAACAAGTTTCTAAAAGGATGAGTTTGCAACTACTTTACTTTTGGAGAAAATTCAAAACATTCATTATTCAATAGGGCCCAAGCTCAAAAACCAGCGGTTTGAATGAACACTCACATTTCTTGGTAGAATCGTGCAGGACTGAAATTTTTGATGTTTTTCTACTCATCTCATGATCCCAAACAAGACTCTAAAAGGATGAGTTTGCAACTACATTACTTTTGGAGAAAATTCAAAACATTCATTATTCAATAGAGCCCAATAGCAAAAACCAGCGTTTTGAATGAAGAATCACATTTCTTGGTAGAATCATGCAGGATTGAAATTTTTGATGGTTTTTTACTCCTCTCAACAGCCCAAACAAGTTTCTAAAAGGATGAGTTTGCAATTACTTTACTTTTGGAGAAAATTCAAAACATTCATTATGCAATAGGGCCCAAACTATCAAAAACCAGCGGTTTGAATGAACACTCACATTTCTTGGTAGAATCGTGCAGGACTGAAATTTTTGATGTTCTTCTACTCCTCTCATGAGCCCAAACAAGACTCTAAAAGGATGAGTTTGCAACTACTTTACTTTTGGAGAAAATTCAAAACATTCATTATTCAATAGAGCCCAATAGCAAAAACCAGCGTTTTGAATGAAGAATCACATTTCTTGGTAGAATCATGCAGGATTGAAATTTTTGATGGTTTTTTACTCCTCTCAACAGCCCAAACAAGTTTCTAAAAGGATGAGTTTGCAACTACTGTACTTTTGGAGAAAATTCAAAACATTCATAATGCAATAGGGCCCAAACTATCAAAAACCAGCGGTTTGAATGAACACTCACATTTCTTGGTAGAATCGTGCAGGACTGAAATTTTTGATGTTTTTATACTCCTCTCATGAGCCCAAACAAGTCTCTAAAACGATGAGTTTGCAACTATACTTTTGGAGAAAATTCAAAACATTCATTATTCAATAGAGCCCAATAGCAAAAACCAGCGTTTTGAATGAAGAATCACATTTCTTGGTAGAATCATGCAGGATTGAAATTTTTGATGGTATTTTACTCCTATCAACAGCCCAAACAAGTTTCTAAAAGGATGAGTTTGCAACTACTTTACTTTTGGAGAAAATTCAAAACATTCATTATTCAATAGGGCCCAAACTATCAAAAACCAGCGGTTTGAATGAACACTCACATTTCTTGGTAGAATCGTGCAGGACTGAAATTTTTGATGTTTTTCTACTCCTCTCATGAGCCCAAACAAGTCTCTAAAAGGATGAGTTTGCAACTACTTTACTTTTGGAGAAAATTCAAAACATTCATTATTCAATAGAGCCCAATAGCAAAAACCAGCGTTTTGAATGAAGAATCACATTTCTTGGTAGAATCATGCAGGATTGAAATTTTTGATGGTTTTTTACTCCTCTCAACAGCCCAAACAAGTTTCTAAAAGGATGAGTTTGCAATTACTTTACTTTTGGAGAAAATTCAAAACATTCATTATTCAATAGGGCCCAAACTATCAAAAACCAGCGGTTTGAATGAACACTCACATTTCTTGGTAGAATCGTGCAGGACTGAAATTTTTGATGTTCTTCTACTCCTCTCATGAGCCCAAACAAGACTCTAAAAGGATGAGTTTGCAACTACTTTACTTTTGGAGAAAATTCAAAACATTCATTATTCAATAGATCCCAATAGCAAAAGCCAGCGTTTTGAATGAAGAATCACATTTCTTGGTAGAATCATGCAGGATTGAAATTTTTGATGTTTTTTTACTCCTCTCAACAGCCCAAACAAGTTTCTAAAAGGATGAGTTTGCAACTACTGTACTTTTGGAGAAAATTCAAAACATTCATTATTCAATAGGGCCCAAACTATCAAAAACCAGCGGTTTGAATGAACACTCACATTTCTTGGTAGAATCGTGCAGGACTGTAATTTTTGATGTTTCTCTACTCCTCTCATGAGCCCAAACAAGACTCTAAAAGGATGAGTTTGCAACTACTTTACTTTTGGAGAAAATTCAAAACATTCATTATTCAATAGAGCCCAATAGCAAAAACCAGTGTTTTGAATGAAGAATCACATTTCTTGGTAGAATCATGCAGGATTGAAATTTTTGATGGTTTTTTACTCCTCTCAACAGCCCAAACAAGTTTCTAAAAGGATGAGTTTGCAATTACTTTACTTTTGGAGAAAATTCAAAACATTCATTATTCAATAGGGCCCAAACTATCAAAAACCAGCGGTTTGAATGAACACTCACATTTCTTGGTAGAATCGTGCAGGACTGAAATTTTTGATGTTCTTCTACTCCTCTCATGAGCCCAAACAAGTCTCTAAAAGGATGAGTTTGCAACTACTCTACTTTTAGAGAAAATTCAAAACATTCATTATTCAATAGAGCCCAATAGCAAAAATCAGGTTTTGAATGAAGAATCACATTTCTTGGTAGAATCATGCAGGATTGAAATTTTTGATGGTTTTTTACTCCTCTCAACAGCCCAAACAAGTTTCTAAAAGGATGAGTTTGCAACTACTTTACTTTTGGAGAAAATTCAAAACATTCATTATTCAATAGGGCCAAAAATATAAAAAACCAGCGGTTTGAATGAACACACATTTCTTTGTAGAATCGTGCAGGACTGAAATTTTTGATGTTTTTCTACTCCTCTCATGAGCCCAAACAAGTCTCTAAAAGGATGAGTTTGCAACTACTTTACTTTTGGAGAAAATTCAAAACATTCATTATTCAATAGAGCCCAATAGCAAAAATCAGCATTTTAAATGAAGAATCACATTTCTTGGTAGAATCATGCAGGATTGAAATTTTTGATGGTTTTTTACTCCTCTCAACAGCCCAAACAAGTTTCTAAAAGGATGAGTTTGCAACTACTTTACTTTTGGAGAAAATTCAAAACATTCATTATTCAATAGGGCCCAAACTATCAAAAAACAGCAGTTTGAATGAGCACTCACATTTCTTGGTAGAATCGTGCAGGACTGAAATTTTTCATGTTGTTCTACTCCTCTCATGAGACCCAACAAGACTCTAAAAGGATGAGTTTGCAACTACTTTACTTTTGGAAAAAATTCAAAACATTCATTATTCAATAGAGCCCAATAGCAAAAACCAGCGTTTTGAATGAAGAATCACATTTCTTGGTAGAATCATGCAGGATTGAAATTTTTGATGGTTTTTTACTCCTCTCAACAGCCCAAACAAGTTTCTAAAAGGATGAGTTTGCAACTACTTTACTTTTGGAGAAAATTCAAAACATTCATTATTCAATAGGGCCAAAAATATAAAAAACCAGCGGTTTGAATGAACACACATTTCTTGGTAGAATCGTGCAGGACTGAAATTTTTGATGTTTTCTACTCCTCTCATGAGCACAAACAAGTCTCTAAAAGGATGAGTTTGCAACTACTTTACTTTTGGAGAAAATTCAAAACATTCATTATTCAATAGAGCCCAATAGCAAAAATCAGGTTTTGAATGAAGAATCAGATTTCTTGGTAGAATCATGCAGGATTGAAATTTTTGATGGTTTTTTTACTCCTCTCAACAGCCCAAACAAGTTTCTAAAAGGATGAGTTTGCAACTACTTTACTTTGGAGAAAATTCAAAACATTCATTATTCAATAGGGCCCAAATTATCAAAAACCAGCGGTTTGAATGAACACACATTTCTTGGTAGAATCGTGCAGGACTGAAATTTTTGATGTTTTTCTACTCCTCTCATGAGCCCAAACAAGTCTCTAAAAGGATGAGTTTGCAACTACTTTACTTTTGGAGAAAATTCAAAACAGTCATTATTCAATAGAGCCCAATAGCAAAAATCTGCGTTTTAAATGAAGAATCACATTTCTTGGTAGAATCATGCAGGATTTAAATTTTTGATGGTTTTTTACTCCTCTCAACAGCCCAAACAAGTTTCTAAAAGGATGAGTTTGCAACTACTTTACTTTTGGAGAAAATTCAAAACATTCATTATTCAATAGGGCCCAAACTATCAAAAACCAGCGGTTTGAATGAACACTCACATTTCTTGGTAGAATCGTGCAGGACTGAAATATTTGATGTTATTCTACTCCTCTCATGAGCCCAAACAAGACTCTAAAAGGATGAGTTTGCAACTACTTTACTTTTGGAGAAAATTCAGAACATTCATTATTCAATAGATCCCAATAGCAAAAGCCAGCGTTTTGAATGAAGAATCACATTTCTTGGTAGAATCATGCAGGATTGAAATTTTTGATGGTTTTTTACTCCTCTCAACAGCCCAAACAAGTCTCTAAAAGGATGAGTTTGCAACTACTTTACTTTTGGAGAAAATTCAAAACATTCATTATTCAATAGAGCCCAATAGCAAAAATCAGGTTTTGAATGAAGAATCACATTTCTTGGTAGAATCATGCAGGATTGAAATTTTTGATGGTTTTTTACTCCTCTCAACAGCCCAAACAAGTTTCTAAAAGGATGAGTTTGCAACTACTTTACTTTTGGAGAAAATTCAAAACATTCATTATTCAATAGGGCCCAAAATATCAAAAACCAGCGGTTTGAATGAACACACATTTCTTTGTAGAATCGAGCAGGACTGAAATTTTTGATGTTTTTCTACTCCTCTCATGAGCCCAAACAAGTCTCTAAAAGGATGAGTTTGCAACTACTTTACTTTTAGAGAAAATTCAAAACATTCATTATTCAATAGAGCCCAATAGCAAAAATCAGGTTTTGAATGAAGAATCACATTTCTTGGTAGAATCATGCAGGATTGAAATTTTTGATGGTTTTTTACTCCTCTCAACAGCCCAAACAAGTTTCTAAAAGGATGAGTTTGCAACTACTTTACTTTTGGAGAAAATTCAAAACATTCATTATTCAATAGGGCCAAAAATATAAAAAACCAGCGGTTTAAATGAACACACATTTCTTGGTAGAATCGTGCAGGACTGAAAATTTTTGATGTTTTTCTACTCCTCTCATGAGCCCAAACAAGTCTCTAAAAGGATGAGTTTGCAACTACTTTACTTTTGGAGAAAATTCAAAACATTCATTATTCAATAGAGCCCATTAGCAAAAATCAGCATTTTAAATGAAGAATCACATTTCTTGGTAGAATCATGCAGGATTGAAATTTTTGATGGTTTTTTACTCCTCTCAACAGCCCAAACAAGTTTCTAAAAGGATGAGTTTGCAACTACTTTACTTTTGGAGAAAATTCAAAACATTCATTATTCAATAGGGCCCAAACTATCAAAAACCAGCAGTTTGAATGAGCACTCACATTTCTTGGTAGAATCGTGCAGGACTGAAATTTTTCATGTTCTTCTACTCCTCTCATGAGACCCAACAAGACTCTAAAAGGATGAGTTTGCAACTACTTTACTTTTGGAGAAAATTCAAAACATTCATTATTCAATAGAGCCCAATAGCAAAAACCAGCGTTTTGAATGAAGAATCACATTTCTTGGTAGAATCATGCAGGATTGAAATTTTTGATGGTTTTTTACTCCTCTCAACAGCCCAAACAAGTTTCTAAAAGGATGAGTTTGCAACTACTTTACTTTTGGAGAAAATTCAAAACATTCATTATTCAATAGGGCCCAAGCTCAAAAACCAGCGGTTTGAATGAACACTCACATTTCTTGGTAGAATCGTGCAGGACTGAAATTTTTGATGTTTTTCTACTCATCTCATGATCCCAAACAAGACTCTAAAAGGATGAGTTTGCAACTACATTACTTTTGGAGAAAATTCAAAACATTCATTATTCAATAGAGCCCAATAGCAAAAACCAGCGTTTTGAATGAAGAATCACATTTCTTGGTAGAATCATGCAGGATTGAAATTTTTGATGGTTTTTTACTCCTCTCAACAGCCCAAACAAGTTTCTAAAAGGATGAGTTTGCAATTACTTTACTTTTGGAGAAAATTCAAAACATTCATTATGCAATAGGGCCCAAACTATCAAAAACCAGCGGTTTGAATGAACACTCACATTTCTTGGTAGAATCGTGCAGGACTGAAATTTTTGATGTTCTTCTACTCCTCTCATGAGCCCAAACAAGACTCTAAAAGGATGAGTTTGCAACTACTTTACTTTTGGAGAAAATTCAAAACATTCATTATTCAATAGAGCCCAATAGCAAAAACCAGCGTTTTGAATGAAGAATCACATTTCTTGGTAGAATCATGCAGGATTGAAATTTTTGATGGTTTTTTACTCCTCTCAACAGCCCAAACAAGTTTCTAAAAGGATGAGTTTGCAACTACTGTACTTTTGGAGAAAATTCAAAACATTCATAATGCAATAGGGCCCAAACTATCAAAAACCAGCGGTTTGAATGAACACTCACATTTCTTGGTAGAATCGTGCAGGACTGAAATTTTTGATGTTTTTATACTCCTCTCATGAGCCCAAACAAGTCTCTAAAACGATGAGTTTGCAACTATACTTTTGGAGAAAATTCAAAACATTCATTATTCAATAGAGCCCAATAGCAAAAACCAGCGTTTTGAATGAAGAATCACATTTCTTGGTAGAATCATGCAGGATTGAAATTTTTGATGGTATTTTACTCCTATCAACAGCCCAAACAAGTTTCTAAAAGGATGAGTTTGCAACTACTTTACTTTTGGAGAAAATTCAAAACATTCATTATTCAATAGGGCCCAAACTATCAAAAACCAGCGGTTTGAATGAACACTCACATTTCTTGGTAGAATCGTGCAGGACTGAAATTTTTGATGTTTTTCTACTCCTCTCATGAGCCCAAACAAGTCTCTAAAAGGATGAGTTTGCAACTACTTTACTTTTGGAGAAAATTCAAAACATTCATTATTCAATAGAGCCCAATAGCAAAAACCAGCGTTTTGAATGAAGAATCACATTTCTTGGTAGAATCATGCAGGATTGAAATTTTTGATGGTTTTTTACTCCTCTCAACAGCCCAAACAAGTTTCTAAAAGGATGAGTTTGCAATTACTTTACTTTTGGAGAAAATTCAAAACATTCATTATTCAATAGGGCCCAAACTATCAAAAACCAGCGGTTTGAATGAACACTCACATTTCTTGGTAGAATCGTGCAGGACTGAAATTTTTGATGTTCTTCTACTCCTCTCATGAGCCCAAACAAGACTCTAAAAGGATGAGTTTGCAACTACTTTACTTTTGGAGAAAATTCAAAACATTCATTATTCAATAGATCCCAATAGCAAAAGCCAGCGTTTTGAATGAAGAATCACATTTCTTGGTAGAATCATGCAGGATTGAAATTTTTGATGTTTTTTTACTCCTCTCAACAGCCCAAACAAGTTTCTAAAAGGATGAGTTTGCAACTACTGTACTTTTGGAGAAAATTCAAAACATTCATTATTCAATAGGGCCCAAACTATCAAAAACCAGCGGTTTGAATGAACACTCACATTTCTTGGTAGAATCGTGCAGGACTGTAATTTTTGATGTTTCTCTACTCCTCTCATGAGCCCAAACAAGACTCTAAAAGGATGAGTTTGCAACTACTTTACTTTTGGAGAAAATTCAAAACATTCATTATTCAATAGAGCCCAATAGCAAAAACCAGCGTTTTGAATGAAGAATCACATTTCTTGGTAGAATCATGCAGGATTGAAATTTTTGATGGTTTTTTACTCCTCTCAACAGCCCAAACAAGTTTCTAAAAGGATGAGTTTGCAATTACTTTACTTTTGGAGAAAATTCAAAACATTCATTATTCAATAGGGCCCAAACTATCAAAAACCAGCGGTTTGAATGAACACTCACATTTCTTGGTAGAATCGTGCAGGACTGAAATTTTTGATGTTCTTCTACTCCTCTCATGAGCCCAAACAAGACTCTAAAAGGATGAGTTTGCAACTACTTTACTTTTGGAGAAAATTCAAAACATTCATTATTCAATAGAGCCCAATAGCAAAAACCAGCGTTTTGAATGAAGAATCACATTTCTTGGTAGAATCATGCAGGATTGAAATTTTTGATGTTTTTTTACTCCTCTCAACAGCCCAAACAATTTTCTAAAAGGATGAGTTTGCAACTACTTTACTTTTGGAGAAAATTCAAAACATTCATTATTCAATAGGGCCCAAACTATCAAAAACCAGCGGTTTGAATGAACACTCACATTTCTTGGTAGAATCGTGCAGGACTGAAATTTTTGATGTTTTTCTACTCCTCTCATGAGCCCAAACAAGTCTCTAAAAGGATGAGTTTGCAACTACTTTACTTTTGGAGAAAATTCAAAACATTCATTATTCAATAGAGCCCAATAGCAAATATTAGGTTTTGAATGAAGAATCACATTTCTTGGTAGAATCATGCAGGATTGAAATTTTTGATGTTTTTTTACTCCTCTCAACAGCCCAAACAAGTTTCTAAAAGGATGAGTTTGCAACTACTTTACTTTTGGAGAAAATTCAAAACATTCATTATGCAATAGGGCCCAAACTGTCAAAAACCAGCGGTTTGAATGAACACTCACATTTCTTGGTAGAATCGTGCAGGACTGAAATTTTTGATGTTTTTCTACTCCTCTCATGAGCCCAAACAAGTCTCTAAAAGGATGAGTTTGCAACTACTTTACTTTTGGAGAAAATTCAAAACATTCATTATTCAATAGAGCCCAATAGCAAAAACCAGCGTCTTGAATGAAGAATCACATTTCTTGGTAGAATCATGCAGGATTGAAATTTTTGATGGTTTTTTACTCCTCTCAACAGCCCAAACAAGTTTCTAAAAGGATGAGTTTGCAACTACTTTACTTTTGGAGAAAATTCAAAACATTCATTATTCAATAGGGCCCAAAATATCAAAAACCAGCGGTTTCAATGAACACACATTTCTTTGTAGAATCGAGCAGGACTGAAATTTTTGATGTTTTTCTACTCCTCTCATGAGCCCAAACAAGTCTCTGAAAGGATGAGTTTGCAACTACTTTACTTTTAGAGAAAATTCAAAACATTCATTATTCAATAGAGCCCAATAGCAAAAATCAGGTTTTGAATGAAGAATCACATTTCTTGGTAGAATCATGCAGGATTGAAATTTTTGATGGTTTTTTAGTCCTCTCAACAGCCCAAACAAGTTTCTAAAAGGATGAGTTTGCAACTACTTTACTTTTGGAGAAAATTCAAAACATTCATTATTCAATAGGGCCAAAAATATAAAAAACCAGCGGTTTGAATGAACACTCACATTTCTTGGTAGAATCGTGCAGGACTGAAATTTTTGATGTTTTTCTACTCATCTCATGATCCCAAACAAGACTCTAAAAGGATGAGTTTGCAACTACATTACTTTTGGAGAAAATTCAAAACATTCATTATTCAATAGAGCCCAATAGCAAAAACCAGCGTTTTGAATGAAGAATCACATTTCTTGGTAGAATCATGCAGGATTGAAATTTTTGATGGTTTTTTACTCCTCTCAACAGCCCAAACAAGTTTCTAAAAGGATGAGTTTGCAACTACTTTACTTTTGGAGAAAATTCAAAACATTCATTATTCAATAGGGCCCAAACTATCAAAAACCAGCGGTTTGAATGAACACTCACATTTCTTGGTAGAATCGTGCAGGACTGAAATTTTTGATGTTTTTCTACTCATCTCATGATCCCAAACAAGACTCTAAAAGGATGAGTTTGCAATTACTTTACTTTTGGAGAAAATTCAAAACATTCATTATTCAATAGAGCCCAATAGCAAAAACCAGCGTTTTGAATGAAGAATCACATTTCTTGGTAGAATCATGCAGGATTGAAATTTTTGATGGTTTTTTACTCCTCTCAACAGCCCAAAGAAGTTTCTAAAAGGATGAGTTTGCAACTACTTTACTTTTGGAGAAAATTCAAAACATTCATTATTCAATAGGGCCCAAAATATCAAAAACCAGCGGTTTGAATGAACACACATTTCTTTGTAGAATCGTGCAGGACTGAAATTTTTGATGTTTTTCTACTCCTCTCATGAGCCCAAACAAGTCTCTAAAAGGATGAGTTTGCAACTACTTTACTTTTGGAGAAAATTCAAAACATTCATTATTCAATAGAGCCCATTAGCAAAAATCAGCATTTTAAATGAAGAATCACATTTCTTGGTAGAATCATGCAGGATTGAAATTTTTGATGTTTTTTTACTCCTCTCAACAGCCCAAACAAGTTTCTAAAAGGATGAGTTTGCAACTACTTTACTTTTGGAGAAAATTCAAAACATTCATTATTCAATAGGGCCCAAACTATCAAAAACCAGCAGTTTGAATGAGCACTCACATTTCTTGGTAGAATCGTGCAGGACTGAAATTTTTCATGTTCTTCTACTCCTCTCATGAGACCCAACAAGACTCTAAAAGGATGAGTTTGCAACTACTTTACTTTTGGAGAAAATTCAAAACATTCATTATTCAATAGAGCCCAATAGCAAAAACCAGCGTTTTGAATAAAGAATCACATTTCTTGGTAGAATCATGCAGGATTGAAATTTTTGATGGTTTTTTACTCCTCTCAACAGCCCAAACAAGTTTCTAAAAGGATGAGTTTGCAACTACTTTACTTTTGGACAAAATTCAAAACATTCATTATTCAATAGGGCCCAAACTCAAAAACCAGCGGTTTGAATGAACACTCACATTTCTTGGTAGAATCGTGCAGGACTGAAATTTTTGATGTTTTTCTACTCATCTCATGATCCCAAACAAGACTCTAAAAGGATGAGTTTGCAACTACATTACTTTTGTAGAAAATTCAAAACATTCATTATTCAATAGAGCCCAATAGCAAAAACCAGCGTTTTGAATGAAGAATCATGGTAGAATCATGCAGGATTGAAATTTTTGATGGTTTTTTACTCCTCTCAACAGCCCAAACAAGTTTCTAAAAGGATGAGTTTGCAACTACTTTACTTTTGGAGAAAATTCAAAACATTCATTATTCAATAGGGCCCAAAATATCAAAAACCAGCGGTTTGAATGAACACACATTTCTTGGCAGAATCGTGCAGGACTGAAATTTTTGATGTTTTTCTACTCCTCTCATGAGCCCAAACAAGTCTCTAAAAGGATGAGTTTGCAACTACTTTACTTTTGGATAAAATTCAAAACATTCATTATTCAATAGAGCCCAATAGCAAAAACCAGCGTTTTGAATGAAGAATCATGGTAGAATCATGCAGGATTGAAATTTTTGATGGTTTTTTACTCCTCTCAACAGCCCAAACAAGTTTCTAAAAGGATGAGTTTGCAACTACTTTACTTTTGGAGAAAATTCAAAACATTCATTATTCAAAAGGGCCCAAAATATCAAAAACCAGCGGTTTGAATGAACACACATTTCTTGGTAGAATCGTGCAGGACTGAAATTTTTGATGTTTTTCTACTCCTCTCATGAGCCCAAACAAGTCTCTAAAAGGATGAGTTTGCAACTACTTTACTTTTGGAGAAAATTCAAAACATTCATTATTCAATAGAGCCCAATAGCAAAAATCAGCGTTTTAAATGAAGAATCACATTTCTTGGTAGAATCATGCAGGATTGAAATTTTTGATGGTTTTTTACTCCTCTCAACAGCCCAAACAAGTTTCTAAAAGGATGAGTTTGCAACTACTTTACTTTTGGAGAAAATTCAAAACATTCATTATTCAATAGGGTCCAAACTATCAAAAACCAGCAGTTTGAAAGAACACTCACTTTTCTTGGTAGAATCGTGCAGGACTGAAATTTTTGATGTTCTTCTACTCCTCTCATGAGCCCCAACAAGACTCTAAAAGGATGAGTTTGCAACTACTTTACTTTTGGATAAAATTCAAAACATTCATTATTCAATAGAGCCCAATAGCAAAAACCAGCGTTTTGAATGAAGAATCATGGTAGAATCATGCAGGATTGAAATTTTTGATGGTTTTTTACTCCTCTCAACAGCCCAAACAAGTTTCTAAAAGGATGAGTTTGCAACTACTTTACTTTTGGAGAAAATTCAAAACATTCATTATTCAATAGGGCCCAAACTCAAAAACCAGCGGTTTGAATGAACACTCACATTTCTTGGTAGAATCATGCAGGACTGAAATTTTTGATGTTTTTCTACTCATCTCATGAGCCCAAACAAGTCTCTAAAAGGATGAGTTTGCAACTACTTTACTTTTGGAGAAAATTCAAAACATTCATTATTCAATAGAGCCCATTAGCAAAAATCAGCATTTTAAATGAAGAATCACATTTCTTGGTAGAATCATGCAGGATTGAAATTTTTGATGGTTTTTTACTCCTCTCAACAGCCCAAACAAGTTTCTAAAAGGATGAGTTTGCAACTACTTTACTTTTGGAGAAAATTCAAAACATTCATTATTCAATAGGGCCCAAACTATCAAAAAACAGCAGTTTGAATGAGCACTCACATTTCTTGGTAGAATCGTGCAGGACTGAAATTTTTCATGTTCTTCTACTCCTCTCATGAGACCCAACAAGACTCTAAAAGGATGAGTTTGCAACTACTTTACTTTTGGAGAAAATTCAAAACATTCATTATTCAATAGAGCCCAATAGCAAAAACCAGCGTTTTGAATGAAGAATCACATTTCTTGGTAGAATCATGCAGGATTGAAATTTTTGATGGTTTTTTACTCCTCTCAACAGCCCAAACAAGTTTCTAAAAGGATGAGTTTGCAACTACTTTACTTTTGGAGAAAATTCAAAACATTCATTATTCAATAGGGCCCAAACTCAAAAACCAGCGGTTTGAATGAACACTCACATTTCTTGGTAGAATCGTGCAGGACTGAAATTTTTGATGTTTTTCTACTCATCTCATGATCCCAAACAAGACTCTAAAAGGATGAGTTTGCAACTACATTACTTTTGGAGAAAATTCAAAACATTCATTATTCAATAGAGCCCAATAGCAAAAACCAGCGTTTTGAATGAAGAATCACATTTCTTGGTAGAATCATGCAGGATTGAAATTTTTGATGGTTTCTTACTCCTCTCAACAGCCCAAACAAGTTTCTAAAAGGATGAGTTTGCAATTACTTTACTTTTGGAGAAAATTCAAAACATTCATTATTCAATAGGGCCCAAACTATCAAAAACCAGCGGTTTGAATGAACACTCACATTTCTTGGTAGAATCGTGCAGGACTGAAATTTTTGATGTTCTTCTACTCCTCTCATGAGCCCAAACAAGACTCTAAAAGGATGAGTTTGCAACTACTTTACTTTTGGAGAAAATTCAAAACATTCATTATTCAATAGATCCCAATAGCAAAAGCCAGCGTTTTGAATGAAGAATCACATTTCTTGGTAGAATCATGCAGGATTGAAATTTTTGATGGTTTTTTACTCCTCTCAACAGCCCAAACAAGTTTCTAAAAGGATGAGTTTGCAACTACTGTACTTTTGGAGAAAATTCAAAACATTCATTATTCAATAGGGCCCAAACTATCAAAAACCAGCGGTTTGAATGAACACTCACATTTCTTGGTAGAATCGTGCAGGACTGTAATTTTTGATGTTTTTCTACTCCTCTCATGAGCCCAAACAAGACTCTAAAAGGATGAGTTTGCAACTACTTTACTTTTGGAGAAAATTCAAAACATTCATTATTCAATAGAGCCCAATAGCAAAAACCAGCGTTTTGAATGAAGAATCACATTTCTTGGTAGAATCATGCAGGATTGAAATTTTTGATGGTTTTTTACTCCTCTCAACAGCCCAAACAAGTTTCTAAAAGGATGAGTTTGCAACTACTTTACTTTTGGAGAAAATTCAAAACATTCATTATGCAATAGGGCCCAAACTGTCAAAAACCAGCGGTTTGAATGAACACTCACATTTCTTAGTAGAATCGTGCAGGACTGAAATTTTTGATGTTTTTCTACTCCTCTCATGAGCCCAAACAAGTCTCTAAAAGGATGAGTTTGCAACTACTTTACTTTTGGAGAAAATTCAAAACATTCATTATTCAATAGAGCCCAATAGCAAAAACCAGCGTTTTGAATGAAGAATCACATTTCTTTGTAGAATCATGCAGGATTGAAATTTTTTATGGTTTTTTACTCCTCTCAACAGCCCAAACAAGTTTCTAAAAGGATGAGTTTGCAATTACTTTACTTTTGGAGAAAATTCAAAACATTCATTATGCAATAGGGCCCAAACTGTCAAAAACCAGCGGTTTGAATGAACACTCACATTTCTTGGTAGAATCGTGCAGGACTGAAATTTTTGATGTTTTTCTACTCCTCTCATGAGCCCAAACAAGTCTCTAAAAGGATGAGTTTGCAACTACTTTACTTTTGGAGAAAATTCAAAACATTCATTATTCAATAGAGCCCAATAGCAAAAACCAGCGTTTTGAATGAAGAATCACATTTCTTGGTAGAATCATGCAGGATTGAAATTTTTGATGGTTTTTTACTCCTCTCAACAGCCCAAACAAGTTTCTAAAAGGATGAGTTTGCAACTACTTTACTTTTGGAGAAAATTCAAAACATTTATTATTCAATAGGGCCCAAACTATCAAAAACCAGCGGTTTGAATGAACACTCACATTTCTTGGTAGAATCGTGCAGGACTGAAATTTTTGATGTTTTTCTACTCATCTCATGATCCCAAACAAGACTCTAAAAGGATGAGTTTGCAACTACTTTACTTTTGGAGAAAATTCAAAACATTCATTATTCAATAGAGCCCAATAGCAAAAACCAGCGTTTTGAATGAAGAATCACATTTCTTGGTAGAATCATGCAGGATTGAAATTTTTGATGGTTTTTTACTCCTCTCAACAGCCCAAACAAGTTTCTAAAAGGATGAGTTTGCAACTACTTTACTTTTGGAGAAAATTCAAAACATTCATTATTCAATAGGGCCCAAAACATCAAAAACCAGCGGTTTGAATGAACACACATTTCTTTGTAGAATCGAGCAGGACTGAAATTTTTGATGTTTTTCTACTCCTCTCATGAGCCCAAACAAGTCTCTAAAAGGATGAGTTTGCAACTACTTTACTTTTAGAGAAAATTCAAAACATTCATTATTCAATAGAGCCCAATAGCAAAAATCAGGTTTTGAATGAAGAATCACATTTCTTGGTAGAATCATGCAGGATTGAAATTTTTGATGGTTTTTTACTCCTCTCAACAGCCCAAACAAGTTTCTAAAAGGATGAGTTTGCAACTACTTTACTTTTGGAGAAAATTCAAAACATTCATTATTCAATAGGGACAAAAATATAAAAAACCAGCGGTTTGAATGAACACACATTTCTTGGTAGAATCGTGCAGGACTGAAATTTTTGATGTTATTCTACTCCTCTCATGAGCCCAAACAAGACTCTAAAAGGATGAGTTTGCAACTACTTTACTTTTGGAGAAAATTCAAAACATTCATTATTCAATAGATCCCAATAGCAAAAGCCAGCGTTTTGAATGAAGAATCACATTTCTTGGTAGAATCATGCAGGATTGAAATTTTTGATGGTTTTTTACTCCTCTCAACAGCCCAAACAAGTCTCTAAAAGGATGAGTTTGCAACTACTTTACTTTTGGAGAAAATTCAAAACATTCATTATTCAATAGAGCCCAATAGCAAAAATCAGGTTTTGAATGAAGAATCACATTTCTTGGTAGAATCATGGAGGATTGAAATTTTTGATGGTTTTTTACTCCTCTCAACAGCCCAAACAAGTTTCTAAAAGGATGAGTTTGCAACTACTTTACTTTTGGAGAAAATTCAAAACATTTATAATGCAATAGGGCCCAAACTATCAAAAACCAGCGGTTTGAATGAACACTCACATTTCTTGGTAGAATCGTGCAGGACTGAAATTTTTGATGTTTTTCTACTCATCTCATGATCCCAAACAAGACTCTAAAAGGATGAGTTTGCAACTACTTTACTTTTGGAGAAAATTCAAAACATTCATTATTCAATAGAGCCCAATAGCAAAAACCAGCGTTTTGAATGAAGAATCACATTTCTTGGTAGAATCATGCAGGATTGAAATTTTTGATGGTTTTTTACTCCTCTCAACAGCCCAAACAAGTTTCTAAAAGGATGAGTTTGCAACTACTTTACTTTTGGAGAAAATTCAAAACATTCATTATTCAATAGGGCCCAAAATATCAAAAACCAGCGGTTTGAATGAACACACATTTCTTTGTAGAATTGTGCAGGACTGAAATTTTTGAAGTTTTTCTACTCCTCTCATGAGCACAAACAAGTCTCTAAAAGGATGAGTTTGCAACTACTTTACTTTTGGAGAAAATTCAAAACATTCATTATTCAATAGAGCCCAATAGCAAAAATCTGCGTTTTAAATGAAGAATCACATTTCTTGGTAGAATCATGCAGGATTTAAATTTTTGATGGTTTTTTACTCCTCTCAACAGCCCAAACAAGTTTCTAAAAGGATGAGTTTGCAACTACTTTACTTTTGGAGAAAATTCAAAACATTCATTATTCAATAGGGCCCAAACTATCAAAAACCAGTGGTTTGAATGAACACTCACATTTCTTGGTAGAATCGTGCAGGACTGAAATTTTTGATGTTATTCTACTCCTCTCATGAGCCCAAACAACACTCTAAAAGGATGAGTTTGCAACTACTTTACTTTTGGAGAAAATTCAAAACATTCATTATTCAATAGATCCCAATAGCAAAAGCCAGCGTTTTGAATGAAGAATCACATTTCTTGGTAGAATCATGCAGGATTGAAATTTTTGATGGTTTTTTACTCCTCTCAACAGCCCAAACAAGTCTCTAAAAGGATGAGTTTGCAACTACTTTACTTTTGGAGAAAATTCAAAACATTCATTATTCAATAGAGCCCAATAGCAAAAATCAGGTTTTGAATGAAGAATCACATTTCTTGGTAGAATCATGCAGGATTGAAATTTTTGATGGTATTTTATTCCTCTCAACAGCCCAAACAAGTTTCTAAAAGGATGAGTTTGCAACTACTTTACTTTTGGAGAAAATTCAAAACATTCATAATACAATAGGGCCCAAACTATCAAAAACCAGCGGTTTGAATGAACACTCACATTTCTTGGTAGAATCGTGCAGGACTGAAATTTTTGATGTTTTTCTACTCACCTCATGATCCCAAACAAGACTCTAAAAGGATGAGTTTGCAACTACTTTACTTTTGGAGAAAATTCAAAACATTCATTATTCAATAGAGCCCAATAGCAAAAACCAGCGTTTTGAATGAAGAATCACATTTCTTGGTAGAATCATGCAGGATTGAAATTTTTGATGGTTTTTTACTCCTCTCAACAGCCCAAACAAGTTTCTAAAAGGATGAGTTTGCAACTACTTTACTTTTGGAGAAAATTCAAAACATTCATTATTCAACAGGGCCCAAAATATCAAAAACCAGCGGTTTGAATGAACACACATTTCTTTGTAGAATCGAGCAGGACTGGAATTTTTGATGTTTTTCTACTCCTCTCATGAGCCCAAACAAGTCTCTAAAAGGATGAGTTTGCAACTACTTTACTTTTAGAGAAAATTCAAAACATTCATTATTCAATAGAGCCCAATAGCAAAAATCAGGTTTTGAATGAAGAATCACATTTCTTGGTAGAATCATGCAGGATTGAAATTTTTGATGGTTTTTTACTCCTCTCAACAGCCCAAACAAGTTTCTAAAAGGATGAGTTTGCAACTACTTTACTTTTGGTGAAAATTCAAAACATTCATTATTCAATAGGGCCAAAAATATAAAAAACCAGCGGTTTGAATGAACACACATTTCTTTGTAGAATGGTGCAGGACTGAAATTTTTGATGTTTTTCTACTCCTCTCATGAGCCCAAACAAGTCTCTAAAAGGATGAGTTTGCAACTACTTTACTTTTGGAGAAAATTCAAAACATTCATTATTCAATAGAGCCCAATAGCAAAAATCAGCATTTTAAATGAAGAATCACATTTCTTGGTAGAATCATGCAGGATTGAAATTTTTGATGGTTTTTTACTCCTCTCAACAGCCCAAACAAGTTTCTAAAAGGATGAGTTTGCAACTACTTTACTTTTGGAGAAAATTCAAAACATTCATTATTCAATAGGGCCCAAACTATCAAAAACCAGCAGTTTGAATGAGCACTCACATTTCTTGGTAGAATCGTGCAGGACTGAAATTTTTCATGTTCTTCTACTCCTCTCATGAGACCCAACAAGACTCTAAAAGGATGAGTTTGCAACTACTTTACTTTTGGAAAAAATTCAAAACATTCATTATTCAATAGAGCCCAATAGCAAAAACCAGCGTTTTGAATGAAGAATCACATTTCTTGGTAGAATCATGCAGGATTGAAATTTTTGATGGTTTTTTACTCCTCTCAACAGCCCAAACAAGTTTCTAAAAGGATGAGTTTGCAACTACTTTACTTTTGGAGAAAATTCAAAACATTCATTATTCAATAGGGCCAAAAATATAAAAAACCAGCGGTTTGAATGAACACACATTTCTTGGTAGAATCGTGCAGGACTGAAATTTTTGATGTTTTCTACTCCTCTCATGAGCACAACAAGTCTCTAAAAGGATGAGTTTGCAACTACTTTACTTTTGGAGAAAATTCAAAACATTCATTATTCAATAGAGCCCAATAGCAAAAATCAGGTTTTGAATGAAGAATCACATTTCTTGGAAGAATCATGCAGGATTGAAATTTTTGATGGTTTTTTTACTCCTCTCAACAGCCCAAACAAGTTTCTAAAAGGATGAGTTTGCAACTACTTTACTTTGGAGAAAATTCAAAACATTCATTATTCAATAGGGCCCAAATTATCAAAAACCAGCGGTTTGAATGAACACACATTTCTTGGTAGAATTGTGCAGGACTGAAATTTTTGATGTTTTTCTACTCCTCTCATGAGCCCAAACAAGTCTCTAAAAGGATGAGTTTGCAACTACTTTACTTTTGGAGAAAATTCAAAACAGTCATTATTCAATAGAGCCCAATAGCAAAAATCTGCGTTTTAAATGAAGAATCACATTTCTTGGTAGAATCATGCAGGATTTAAATTTTTGATGGTTTTTTACTCCTCTCAACAGCCCAAACAAGTTTCTAAAAGGATGAGTTTGCAACTACTTTACTTTTGGAGAAAATTCAAAACATTCATTATTCAATAGGGCCCAAACTATCAAAAACCAGCGGTTTGAATGAACACTCACATTTCTTGGTAGAATCGTGCAGGACTGAAATATTTGATGTTATTCTACTCCTCTCATGAGCCCAAACAAGACTCTAAAAGGATGAGTTTGCAACTACTTTACTTTTGGAGAAAATTCAGAACATTCATTATTCAATAGATCCCAATAGCAAAAGCCAGCGTTTTGAATGAAGAATCACATTTCTTGGTAGAATCATGCAGGATTGAAATTTTTGATGGTTTTTTACTCCTCTCAACAGCCCAAACAAGTCTCTAAAAGGATGAGTTTGCAACTACTTTACTTTTGGAGAAAATTCAAAACATTCATTATTCAATAGAGCCCAATAGCAAAAATCAGGTTTTGAATGAAGAATCACATTTCTTGGTAGAATCATGCAGGATTGAAATTTTTGATGGTTTTTTACTCCTCTCAACAGCCCAAACAAGTTTCTAAAAGGATGAGTTTGCAACTACTTTACTTTTGGAGAAAATTCAAAACATTCATTATTCAATAGGGCCCAAAATATCAAAAACCAGCGGTTTGAATGAACACACATTTCTTTGTAGAATCGAGCAGGACTGAAATTTTTGATGTTTTTCTACTCCTCTCATGAGCCCAAACAAGTCTCTAAAAGGATGAGTTTGCAACTACTTTACTTTTAGAGAAAATTCAAAACATTCATTATTCAATAGAGCCCAATAGCAAAAATCAGGTTTTGAATGAAGAATCACATTTCTTGGTAGAATCATGCAGGATTGAAATTTTTGATGGTTTTTTACTCCTCTCAACAGCCCAAACAAGTTTCTAAAAGGATGAGTTTGCAACTACTTTACTTTTGGAGAAAATTCAAAACATTCATTATTCAATAGGGCCAAAAATATAAAAAAACAGCGGTTTAAATGAACACACATTTCTTGGTAGAATCGTGCAGGACTGAAATTTTTGATGTTTTTCTACTCCTCTCATGAGCCCAAACAAGTCTCTAAAAGGATGAGTTTGCAACTACTTTACTTTTGGAGAAAATTCAAAACATTCATTATTCAATAGAGCCCATTAGCAAAAATCAGCATTTTAAATGAAGAATCACATTTCTTGGTAGAATCATGCAGGATTGAAATTTTTGATGGTTTTTTACTCCTCTCAACAGCCCAAACAAGTTTCTAAAAGGATGAGTTTGCAACTACTTTACTTTTGGAGAAAATTCAAAACATTCATTATTCAATAGGGCCCAAACTATCAAAAACCAGCAGTTTGAATGAGCACTCACATTTCTTGGTAGAATCGTGCAGGACTGAAATTTTTCATGTTCTTCTACTCCTCTCATGAGACCCAACAAGACTCTAAAAGGATGAGTTTGCAACTACTTTACTTTTGGAGAAAATTCAAAACATTCATTATTCAATAGAGCCCAATAGCAAAAACCAGCGTTTTGAATGAAGAATCACATTTCTTGGTAGAATCATGCAGGATTGAAATTTTTGATGGTTTTTTACTCCTCTCAACAGCCCAAACAAGTTTCTAAAAGGATGAGTTTGCAACTACTTTACTTTTGGAGAAAATTCAAAACATTCATTATTCAATAGGGCCCAAACTCAAAAACCAGCGGTTTGAATGAACACTCACATTTCTTGGTAGAATCGTGCAGGACTGAAATTTTTGATGTTTTTCTACTCATCTCATGATCCCAAACAAGACTCTAAAAGGATGAGTTTGCAACTACATTACTTTTGGAGAAAATTCAAAACATTCATTATTCAATAGAGCCCAATAGCAAAAACCAGCGTTTTGAATGAAGAATCACATTTCTTGGTAGAATCATGCAGGATTGAAATTTTTGATGGTTTTTTACTCCTCTCAACAGCCCAAACAAGTTTCTAAAAGGATGAGTTTGCAATTACTTTACTTTTGGAGAAAATTCAAAACATTCATTATTCAATAGGGCCCAAACTATCAAAAACCAGCGGTTTGAATGAACACTCACATTTCTTGGTAGAATCGTGCAGGACTGAAATTTTTGATGTTCTTCTACTCCTCTCATGAGCCCAAACAAGACTCTAAAAGGATGAGTTTGCAACTACTTTACTTTTGGAGAAAATTCAAAACATTCATTATTCAATAGATCCCAATAGCAAAAGCCAGCGTTTTGAATGAAGAATCACATTTCTTGGTAGAATCATGCAGGATTGAAATTTTTGATGGTTTTTTACTCCTCTCAACAGCCCAAACAAGTTTCTAAAAGGATGAGTTTGCAACTACTGTACTTTTGGAGAAAATTCAAAACATTCATTATTCAATAGGGCCCAAACTATCAAAAACCAGCGGTTTGAATGAACACTCACATTTCTTGGTAGAATCGTGCAGGACTGTAATTTTTGATGTTTTTCTACTCCTCTCATGAGCCCAAACAAGACTCTAAAAGGATGAGTTTGCAACTACTTTACTTTTGGAGAAAATTCAAAACATTCATTATTCAATAGAGCCCAATAGCAAAAACCAGCGTTTTGAATGAAGAATCACATTTCTTGGTAGAATCATGCAGGATTGAAATTTTTGATGGTTTTTTACTCCTCTCAACAGCCCAAACAAGTTTCTAAAAGGATGAGTTTGCAACTACTTTACTTTTGGAGAAAATTCAAAACATTCATTATTCAATAGGGCCCAAACTATCAAAAACCAGCGGTTTGAATGAACACTCACATTTCTTGGTAGAATCGTGCAGGACTGAAATTTTTGATGTTTTTCTACTCCTCTCATGAGCCCAAACAAGTCTCTAAAAGGATGAGTTTGCAACTACTTTACTTTTGGAGAAAATTCAAAACATTCATTATTCAATAGAGCCCAATAGCAAAAATCAGGTTTTGAATGAAGAATCACATTTCTTGGTAGAATCATGCAGGATTGAAATTTTTGATGTTTTTTTTACTCCTCTCAACAGCCCAAACAAGTTTCTAAAAGGATGAGTTTGCAACTACTTTACTTTTGGAGAAAATTCAAAACATTCATTATGCAATAGGGCCCAAACTGTCAAAAACCAGCGGTTTGAATGAACACTCACATTTCTTAGTAGAATCGTGCAGGACTGAAATTTTTGATGTTTTTCTACTCCTCCCAACAGCCCAAACAAGTCTCTAAAAGGATGAGTTTGCAACTACTTTACTTTTGGAGAAAATTCAAAACATTCATTATTCAATAGAGCCCAATAGCAAAAATCAGGTTTTGAATGAAGAATCACATTTCTTGGTAGAATCATGCAGGATTGAAATTTTTGATGGTTTTTTACTCCTCTCATGAGCCCAAACAAGACTCTAAAAGGATGAGTTTGCAACTACTTTACTTTTGGAGAAAATTCAAAACATTCATTATTCAATAGATCCCAATAGCAAAAGCCAGCGTTTTGAATGAAGAATCACATTTCTTGGTAGAATCATGCAGGATTGAAATTTTTGATGGTTTTTTACTCCTCTCAACAGCCCAAACAAGTTTCTAAAAGGATGAGTTTGCAACTACTTTACTTTTGGAGAAAATTCAAAACATTCATTATTCAATAGGGCCCAAACTATCAAAAACCAGCGGTTTGAATGAACACTCACATTTCTTGGTAGAATCGTGCAGGACTGAAATTTTTGATGTTATTCTACTCCTCTCATGAGCCCAAACAAGACTCTAAAAGGATGAGTTTGCAACTACTTTACTTTTGGAGAAAATTCAAAACATTCATTATTCAATAGATCCCAATAGCAAAAGCCAGCGTTTTGAATGAAGAATCACATTTCTTGGTAGAATCATGCAGGATTGAAATTTTTGATGGTTTTTTACTCCTCTCAACAGCCCAAACAAGTTTCTAAAAGGATGAGTTTGCAACTACTTTACTTTTGGAGAAAATTCAAAACATTCATTATTCAATAGGGCCCAAACTATCAAAAACCAGCGGTTTGAATGAACACTCACATTTCTTGGTAGAATCGTGCAGGATTGAAATTTTTGATGGTATTTTACTCCTCTCAACAGCCCAAACAAGTTTCTAAAAGGATGAGTTTGCAACTACTTTACTTTTGGAGAAAATTCAAAACATT